>NW_027361762.1:11252500-11852500 GCF_039654945.1 Dendrobates tinctorius | reverse complement strand
CGAACTTGCACTGCTTCTACCAAAGGAGAACATCACATGAAAGATATTTCTACTGGACACAGCTCATGATGGAGAGCATACCAACATACACCCTTAGCTGTAAAGAACTTGAACTTTCATCTTTGGATTGTTTGGGTTGGTGGAAGTGTTTGCATATTGCAGCTTCCCCAATCTGAAGATAGGTTCTCCTATGGACTTGGACTATCCATCCGTTGAGGACTTCATGTCATCAACCAAGAATTGGACTTACAACTGTTACAGTTTATTTTTGCATGTTGTGTTTCTTTTTTGTCTTCCAGGTTTCTAGGACGTAGTTGATCATCATCGTAACACGTCATGTCAAGTTGGATCATCATGAAATCTAAAGATTTCAGATGGGGAGTGCCATGTTCCATGATTTAGAATCATACAGACAGTACTGCATTTAATTATATTGTTGTTTTTCATTGCTGTGTATAGATCTGTCCCTTTCAGAGGTTGTCTGCACCCCCCTCGCATGTGACTCTCATTTCTGTAACCCCTCCCTTCTTCTCCATCTTTGAGTCCATCTCCATCTTGGAGACACACATTTTATACAGCTCTGTACAAGGAAAGTCTCTTTTTACCTACTGTAACTGTGCATTATGCAAGGATTCAGCAGAGAATAAACCTCCTACTGGATCCTTCAAACATGCTCTTTTTCAGTCGAGTTTAAGTTATCTGCGGACATCACTAAACATGAGTAATGGTAAACAGACGCCATGGGATGGCAGTCTGAGCGCCCAACATTTACAGTTTGGCCATGAGGCAGAATACCCTCAGCAAGAAGATTGTTGGGTACAGCCAGGACCAGCTGCTTGGAAAGCATCATCAAACCAGGGATTGAAGCTTGAAGAGGGCAATTAGCATATTCCAGGTGCCTTCTGGGAAAAGCAAAGAGTCTTCCTCAGCAAGAAGATCATTGGGTACGGCCGTGACCTGCTGCTTGGAAAGCATCACCAAACGAGGGATTGAGGCTTGAAGAGGACAATTTGAATATTCCAGGTGCCTTCTGGGAAAAGCAAAGAGTCTCCCTTAGCAAAGGATCACCAAACCGCGTACTGTAATTTTTGGCTCTAGGACATTATTGCAAGAAAGCTTGCTGATTGAGTAGATTACACAAGAAGGAAAACACATAGCAGATTAAACAAGAAGGTTACACACAGTAGATTATGGATCACTCTCAGGGCTGTGGGATTACTCGGTATCGGGCCGGTGTCTTAAAGGGATGTGTCGCGGTGGCAGTGACCCGGTCTGTGGCCCTGAGTGTCCATGTACAATAGGTGGAATGAAACTGAATAAAGTTTATAGGTAGATAGTTGGTGACGCTACCTGTGGTATCTGGTCAGAAGGGGGACCAGCGCTGCAGTGCAGATCCTCTGGGACAGATGGTATGATGCAGCAGAGTTAGTAAAGCTCTCCACAGGCAGAGCTGTAGTCCCAGGGCAGTAGTAGTATATGTTAAGGTAGATGATGTAATGTTTAGACACAGAGATGTAGCAGTGCTGAAGGGGTTGCAGGAAGGATTCAAAGAACACAACAGGGTGCAGTTTCTTTTACCTTTTACTGTGCTTTGTAGGTACAATCCAGGATTCAGATCACAGACAGTACAGGAGTTGGTCAGCCTGGAAGCAACTCAGGAATCACTCTATGCAGATGAGTTGTGTAGTCTCTTTTCTAGCGCTAATCTGAAGTACTTGTAGTTATGGATTACACTCAAGTTCCACTTTCTTGCTCTCACTTAGAACACCACTCCCATGGCAGGCAGCTGTAGCCCTGTCTCTCTGGCTCACACACGTTGCAGCTGTGTCTTCAAGTCTTAGGTGGGAACAGAGCATTTACAGCCTCTTGTTCCTCCAGTTTCTGCTGTGGGACCATTAGTATCCACACAGCCTTGGACGTCGGGGTTCGGTCAATGCACTTCAGCTTAGGGGTGAGCTTGACTCCAGCTCAGTCCCCAGCTCATCTCCACACGTCCACACTGTTCCCTCTCTCTGCACGAACTGACTAACTTCCGATTCCTGACCACAGAGAGCAGCTCCTCAGCAGTTTGGTTCAGAGCTGCCTCTGCTGGCCCGGAGTAGGAACTGGCTGTGTGCTGGAATTACCTGATAGAGAGACCCTTTCATTGCTTCCAAGCATGACATCACACTCCCTAGGAGGAAGATAATGCCACTGTGGCGACAGTACTCCTGGGGGCGCCACATTTAGAGAAGAAGGAAGACACTAAGCAAGTCAGCAGGATCTAGGAGCAACATGGCAGATGTGACAACCTACATGGTGAGCTGCAACATGTGCTACATGTTCACAGATTGATCAGAAGAAGAATCCAACTACACCTGCAAGAAGTGTTGACTACTGGCCCTTTTAGAAGAAAAGGTGCGGGGTCTGGAAGAAAGAATTGCAACTTTGAAACCCATCAAAGAAAATGAAGACTCCCTAGACAGAACAGAAGCATCTCTACTGGTCACAGAAGGTGAGAAAAGTGTCAGAGAACCTCCAAAAGCAGACGAGTGGAAGCATGTGACCGAAAGAAGCAAGAAGACCATGGAGACATCACCAACCACACAACTGAGAAACCGATACCAAGGCTATGTGGAGGACAAAGATGGGCACACCTAAGGATGAGGCACTACCTGCAGGCAAAGAAGAAAAGGGCACACAGCAACACTCAGAAGTGACAACAAAAAGTACAGCCAATTAGTGAAAAAGAGTGGTAGTGGTGGGAGACTCACTACTGAGAAGCACAGAAACAGCCATCTGCACACCGGACATAGCCGCAAGAGAAGTATGCTGTCTCCCAGGTGCAAAGATCAAGGATGTGACCGATAGGATACCAAAGCTCATCAGTTCCAAGGATGTCCACCCATTTCTTCGGATACATGTTGGCACCAATGACACAGCAAGGAAGGACCAACCAACAATCTACAAGGACTTTGAAGAGTTGGGGAAGAAAGTAAAGGAACTGGATGCACAGGTTTTTTCTTCTATCCTTCCAGAAGACGGGCATGGCACCAGGAGATGGAACAGGATCCTTGATGCAAAAAGACGATGATGCAGTCAACAAGGATTTGGATTCCTGGACCACATTGTGAATTACCTGTATGATGGACTCCTCACCAAAGATTGACTACACCTCAACAAACCTGGGAAACACACATTCGCCAGAAGACTCGCTACACTCAGCAGGAGGACGTTAAACTAGAAGAAGAGGCAACGGGAAGAAAAACATTAGACTCGAACATGAAGCCAAATATACTGATTGAAGAACTAGAAGCAGAAATATCTACAGGTAGCTATGACATAGTGGGAATAACCGAGACATGGTTAGATAAAAGCTATGACTGGGCAGTTAACTTACAGGGTTACAGTCTGTTTAGAAAGGATCGTAAAAATCGGAGCGGAGGAGGGGTTTGTCTTTATGTAAAGTCTTGTCTAAAGTCCACTTTGAGGGAAGATATTAGCGAAGGGAATTAGGATGTCGAGTCCATATGGGTCGAAATACATGGAGGGAAAATAGTAACAAAATTCTCATTGGGGTTTGTTACAAATCCCCAAATATAACAGAAATCATGGAAAGTCTACTACTAAGGCAGATAGATGAATCTGCAACCCATAATGAGGTCCTTGTTGTGGGGGACTTTAACTACCTGGATATTAACAGGGAAACAGAGACCTGTGAAACCCATAAAGGCAACAGGTTTCTGCTAACAACCAAGAAAAAATATCAATTGGTGCAGAATCCAACCAGAGGAGCGGCACTTCTAGACCTAATACTATCTAATAGACCTGACAGAATAGCAAATCTGCAGATTGTCGGGCATCTAGGAAATAGTGGCCACAATATTGTACAGTTTCACTTGTCCTTCGCTAGGGGGACTTGTCAGGGAGTTACAAAAACACTGAATTTTAGGAAGGCATAGTTTGACCAGCTTAGAAATGCCCTTAATGCCCTTAATCTGGTTGACTGGGAAAATGTCCTTAGAAATAGGAATACAGATAAAAAATGGGAAATGTTAAAGAACGTCCTAAAAAGGCTCTGTAAGCGGTGGGAATAAAAGGACAAGAAATAGGAAAAACCCAATGTGGCTAAACAAACAAGTAAGAGGGACAAATAACAGTAAAAAGAAGCATTTAAACTACTAAAGCAGGATGGCACCGTTGAAGCTCTAAAAAACTATAGGGAGAAAAATACTTTATCTAAAAAACTAATTAAAGCTGCCAAAAAGGAAACAGAGAAGCACATTGCTATGGAGAGTAAAACTAATCCCAAACTGTTCATCAACTATAACAATAGTAAAAGAATCATAAGTGAAAATGTAGGCCCATTAAAAAATTGTGAGGAAAGAATGGTTGTAGATGACGAGGAAAAAGCTAATATATTAAACACCTTCTTCTCCACAATATTCACAATAGAAAATGAAGTGCTAGGTGAAATGCCGAGAGACAAAGAAAACACTATATTAAGGATCACCAATCTAACCCAAGAAGAGGTGCGAAACCAGCTAAATAAGATTAAAATAGATAAATCTCCGGGTCTGGATCGTATACACCCACGAGTACTAAGAGAACTAAGTAATGTAATGACAAGCCATTATTTCTTATATTTAGGGACTCTATAGCAATGGGGTCTGTTCCACAGGACTGCCGCATAGCAAATGTGGTACTAATATTCAAAAATGGCTCTAAAAGTGAACCTGGAAATTATAGGCCAGTAAATCTAACCTCTATTGTTGGTAAAATATTTGAAGGGTTTCTGAGGGATGTTATTCTGGATTATCTCAATGAGAATAACTGTTTAACTCCATCCGCATGGGTTTATGAGGAATCGCTCCAGTCAAACCAATCTAATCAGTTTTTATGAAGATGTAAGCTATAGACTGGTTCAAGGTGAGTCAATGGATGTGGTATATCTTGATTTTTTCCAAAGCGTTTGATACCGTGCCACACAAGAGGTTAGTACACAAAATGAGAGTGCAAGGTCTGGGGGAAAATGTGTGTAAATGGTGAACCCTCACAGCAAAGCAATAAGAGGCAAAACCAGATCAGAACAACTTAACTGAAAAATGCAGGATCAGGCAGGAGACAGCAGACCTCAGAATGCACAGGAAGAAAACTAATCACCAGCAGCCACTGAAGGAAGCCTGCTCACTTAAATACTCCAGTCAGTAACCCCAGATTCCCAATCATCGTCGTCAGGTGACAGACTTCGGCCAGCTCCACTAACCACAGTAACCACAAGAGGGAGCCCCGACTCAGAAGTCAAATCGAGATAGTTCACAACAGTTTGCCTTGTTTGGTCGATCTTGTTTTTGAAGTAGGTGGCAAAGTCCTCAGCAGAGATGAGTGGAGTTGGAGGTGGCAGTGGTGGGCGGAGGGGAGAGTTAAATGTGCTGAACAGTTGTTTTGGGTTGTGGGATAATGAAGATAAAAGGTTTGTGAAATAGGTCTGTTTAGCAGAGGTGAGGGCTGATTTGAAGGCAAGTGTAGCTTGTTTGAAAGCAGTGAAGTCGTCTGGCAGGCGTGTTTTCTTCCAACACTGCTCCAAGTCCCTGGATGCTGGTAGAAGTTTTTTGGTGAGGTTGTTGTTCCAGGGTTGCTTATTGATTTGTCGTACTTTGCCATGCATGAGAGGGGCGACTGAGTCTATGGCTGATGTGAGGGTGGCCTTGTAGAAAGCGGTGACACTGTCCGTGTTGTGGAGTAAAGATATGGAGGACAGAGGTAGAAGAGAGTCTGAGAGTCTGTGAGTGTCTAGCTGTGTGATGTTTCTGCGAGGATGTGCTAGTGGCTGGACATGGGGAGCAGGTGAGAAGGACGAGGATGAGAAAGTGAGTAGGTGGTGGTCAGATAGGGGGAAGGGAGAGGTTGTGAGATTGGGTAGGGAACAGAGGCGGGTGAAGATGAGGTCTAATGTATGTCCATCTGTGTGGGTGGCTGTGGAGGACCACTGAGTAAGTCCAAAGGATGAGGTAAGTGACAGAAGTTTGGAGGCTGCTGGCTGGTGGGTGTCAATGGGGATGTTGAAGTCCCCCATGATTATGGTGGCGATGTCAGTAGAGAGAAAGTGGAGGAGCCAGGTGGAGAAAAGGTCGATGAAGGCAGTGGGTGAGCCTGGTGGTCGGTATATGACAGCCATTTGGAGATTAGAGGGAGAGTAGATACGGACAGAGTGAACCTCGAAAGAAGGGAGGATAAGGGAGGGTGGGGAGTTGGATATGGTTGAAGGGGCAGTTTTTAGAAAGGAGGAAACCCACTCGTCCACCATGTCTGTTGCCAGGGCGAGGAGTATGGGTAAAGTGGAGGCCGCCATAACTCAGTGCGGCCGGGGAGGCCGTGTCAGGGGGTGTCAGCCAGGTCTCAGTGAGGGCCAGGAAGGAAAGGTTGCGGGAGGTAAAGAGGTCATGGATCACGTGGAGCTTGTTGCAGATGGAGCGGGCATTCCAAAGTGCTCCAGAGAGAGGGTGCGGGAGGGTGGGTGTCAGTGGCACAGGTTATAAGTGTGAGGGATTGCGGTAGTTTCTTTTAGTGTGACAAATATAGGGGGTGAGGATTAATGGGATGTATGAGGCAGGGGGGGCCAGCACAAATGACTTTTTTCGGCATTGCTAACTATGTTACTATACAGGATTATACTGTGACCGTTACAATAGTTGACGGTCACAGCTTACGTTCTCACCCTTCCTGTTCAACGACCTTTTCACAGGTCACAACCTGGACAATTCTCCCATAAAAACTTTCATTCACTTAGTAGGAGAAGAGGATCATCACCGCACTGCCGCAAGAAGAATTCCAGGAGTAGAAAAAGTACAACGTGGTTTATTCAAAGTGTATACTTCTACCAGGTCCTGCACTGACCTGTGGATCTTCAGCAACCGCCATTATTGCATGTCTTTTTATCGTCCTCACCAGGTGAGTAGTTCTCTTGGTGGGTGTACCCTATGTAACATTAAGATAAGACCCTATTGCGCTTTTGTGTCTCCTATCTTCTATCTGCATAAAAACTTTCATAGCATAGTTCTCACCGTGTAAAGTTCTTTCAAGCTCAGTTAGTATTTCATGGGTCTATACATCCACAGATAGTAGCATCAGTACATAAAGCTGTCACTTGCTTGCTTAAACAGAGGAGAGAACTGGGGGTCTCTCTCTATCACTTCAGAGATAATAAAGCCATCCTGCCAGTGGAGTAACTAGAGTTTGATGGCCCTGGGGTAACATTTGGACCTGGTCCCTCAACCCATTCTGAATGGATAAATATGTATATATATATATATATATATATATATATATATATAAATCCAACAATGTAGACCAGCTCACTCCTGTGAACCACCTGGAACCTCAGCTGACCTGGTTAACTCCGTTGTGCCCGGATCTGGATGTAGGAGTCCATCCATACAAATGTGAACAACGACAAAGCAAAGTCCAGCAATAACGTGAGCAATCCAGGATGCTGTTAAAAAATTTTTTCTTTTTATTCATAAATCCATTAAAATGCAATGGTCCAAGCAGTTCAAAACAGCAATAACGCAGGAAAGTCGTGCAGATAGGACTACGCGTTTCAGCGGTAGAACCCGCCTTCTTCACGGTCCAGATGGACCGTGAAGAAGGCGGGTTCTACCGCTGAAACGCGTAGTCCTATCTGCACGACTTTCCTGCGTTATTGCTGTTTTGAACTGCTTGGACCATTGCATTTTAATGGATTTATGAATAAAAAGAAAAAATTTTTTAACAGCATCCTGGATTGCTCACGTTATTGCTGGACTTTGCTTTGTCGTTATTTATATATATATATATATATATATATATATATATATACACTGCTCAAAGAAATAAAGGGAACACAAACAGCCTGTTGCAAATGGAATAGCATTCCCTTTATTTTTTTGAGCAGTTTATATATATACTGTATATATATATACAGTATATATATATACACTGTATATATATATATACACATACATACATACAGTGGGGAAAATAAGTACGGTATTTGATACACTGCCGATTTTGCAAGTTTTCCCACCTTCAAAGAATGGAGAGGTCTGTAATTTTTATTGTAGGCACACTTCAACTGTGAAAGACAAAATCTAAAAAGAAATCCAGAAAATACCATTGTATGATTTTTACATAATTAATTTGCATTTTATTGGATGAAATAAGGATTTGATACAATATAAAAACAGAACTTAATATTTGGTAAAGAAACCTTTGTTTGAAATTACAGAGGTCAGACGTTTTCCAGTAGTTCATGACCAAGTTTGCACCCAGTTCAGCAGGGATTTTGGCCCACTCATCCATACAGATCTTCTGCAGAACCTTCTAATTTCGGGGCTCTCACTGGGCAACATTGAGTTTGTTCTCCCTCCAAATATTTTCTATTGGGTTTAGGTCTGCAGACTCACTAGGTCACTCCAGGACCTTGAAATGCTTCCTACGGAGCCACTCTTTAGTTGACTTTGCTATGTTGCAAGTTATTGTGATGCTGGAAGAACCAGCCATGACCCATCTTTAATGCTCTTACTGAGGGAAGGAGGTTGTTGGCCAAAATATCACGATACATGACTCCATCCATCCTCCCTTCAATATGGTGCATTAGTCCTGTCCCCATTGAAGAAAACACACCCAAAAGTATTGTTTTCCCCACCATGCTTCACAGCTTGGAGGGTGTTCTTGGGGTTGTACTCATCCTACTTCTTACTCCAAAAACGGCGAGTGGAGTTGACATCAAAAAGTTCTATTTTGGTCTCATCTGGCCACATGACCTTCTCACATGCCTCCTCTGGATCAACCAGATAGTCATTGGCAAACTTAAAACGAGCCTCGACATGTGCTGTTGTGAACAGCGGTGCAAAATTTTAATCCATGACAGTGTAGAGTGATACTAATGCTAATATTTGAGACTCTGGTCTCAGCTCTATTCAGGTCATTGACCAGGTCCTCCCATGTAGTTCTGAGCTGATCAATGACCTTTCGCAGAATCATCCTTACCCCATGAGGCTAGATTTTGCATGGAGTCCCAGACAGAGAAAGATGGACATTCATCTTGTGTTTCTTCCATTTTCTAATAATTGTGCCAACAGTTGTTGCCTTCGCACCAAGCTGCTTGCCTATTGTCCTGTAACCCATTGCAGTCTTGTGCAGGTCTATAAATTTGTCCCTGGTGTCCTTAGACAGCTCTTTGGTCTTGGCCATGCTTGGGAGGTTGGGGTATGATTGATTGAGTGTGGACAGGTGTCTTTAATACAGGTAACGAGTTTACACAGGTGCAATTAATACAGGTAAAGAGTGCAGAGGAGGAGGGCTTCTTAAAGACAAACCGGTCCATGAGAGCAAGAATTCTTGCTGGTTGGTAGGTGATCAAAAACTTATTCCATGCAAGAAAAAGTACCATTTTTTTCGGATTATAAGATGCACTTTCTTCCGCAAAATTTGTGGGAAAATGGGGGTGAGTCTTATCATTCGAATATAAATTACCGACCGCTGTGGAGCAGGGTCCCAGGGTCGCTGCTGAAGGAGGCAAGAATGGCGCATTGCTGCAGGCCGCAGGCTGGGATGAGGGGGTGTTTGGAGGTGCGACACTGCGGGTGCTCGGTGGTGCGGGGGCTCCAAAGACATTTTGTGAAAGTCCAGGATCCCCGCACTTCCATAGATTACATTGCGGTGGATTCCAGAAAATGGCTGCCGGGGATAGCGGATGCGCAGATGGGGATCTGGGCACCAAGATCTCAGGAGATGAGATCTCAGCACCAAGATATCTTTCTGTGCATGCTCCACCCCGGCAGCCATTTTCCAGGAATCCACCACAAATTAAACCATGGATGTATGGGGGCTCCGGGTTTTCACAAAATGTCAGCGGAGCCTCCGCCCACCAAACACCCACAGAGTCGAATATCCGAACACCCTTTTCTTCCATTCTGGGGTCCGCAGCATCACCCCACTCCTGCCTCCGCCAGCAGCAACCCTGGGTCTCCGCTTCACCACAGCCACCACTCCCGAAAAGCAATAAGACTCATGGGATGTAATAAGCACATCCATTTTATTACAAGAAGACATTTTTCCTATTTTTCTCCTCAAAATTCATTGTGCATCTTATAAACGGCAGAAAATGGTAATTTAATTATTTAAAAATCAAACAAAGTGATTTTCTGTTTTTTTTTTTTTTTTAGATTCTGTCTCTCACAGTTGAAGTGTAACTACAATAAAAATTACAGACCTCTCCATTCTTTTAGGTGTGCAAAATCAGCAGTGTATCAAATACTTATTTTCCCTATTGTATATATGTGCCCTCTATCCTAGTATATATGTCCCTCATCCTGGTATATATGTCCCTCATCCTTGTATACAAGTCTCTCATCCTGGCCCGATCCTGGTATATACTGTATATTGTCCATTCTTGTACATGTCCCTTATAGTGGGTCCCATCCTGGTATATGCAGTGGGTACGGAAAGTATACAGACCCCTTTAAATTTTTCACTCTTTGTTTCATTGCAGCCATTTGATAAATTTGAAAAAGTTCATTTTTCTCTCATTAATGTACACTCTGCACCCCATCTTGACTGAAAAAAATTGCAAAAATTTCTACATTTCTGTTTTTTTTCAGTCAAGATGGGGTACAGAGTGTACATTAAGGAAAAAAATGACCTATTTTGAATTTACCAAATGGTTGCAATGAAGCAAAGAGTGAAAAAGGGGTCTGAAAACTTTCCGTACCCACTGTATGTCCCCTGTTCTGCTGCTGTTCTTTAATGTATATAAGAAAATAAACCATTATAATTAGAGATGAGCGACTTTGCCTTTTTTCGGGTCGAGTCGGGTTTCATGAAAACCGTCTTTCGCAAAAGTCGGGTCGAACGCAATCGGCTGATTATCGTGAAAAGTTGAAGGCCGACGGAAACATGAAACCCAATGCAAGTCAATGGGGAAAAAAAGTCGGCAGTGAGTGGAGGACAGGAAACACACCTACAGTGCCCATTTTAATGGCAAAAACATCAATTCTTATTACTTAAGCTTGTCAACTAGTGTTGAGCGATACCATCCGATATTGAGAAATATCGGATCAGATTGGATCGGCCGATATCCAAAAAGTATCGGGTATCACCGATTCCGTTCCCGGAAGTCCCATTCAAGTCAATGGGACCGAAATATCGGAATTAAAAAAAAAACCTTTCTTTCCTTGTAGATTAATTCTACATGAAGAAAAACAACTAAGAATAATGTAGAATGTATTGGGGGAGGTGGAGGAGACATTAAAGGCATAGAGGTTTAGCCCAATCAAATGGAATAGCAGGAATAAAATTTTTTTTTAAAGACGTTTGGAGTTACAAAGATATTGACTATGTTAACCTCTTTTATATTTTGTCTGATAGGTATGTTTCACTACTTCCAAGCTCTTCACCTTCTTTTTTACTTCTCCCACACTTTCTCCTTCATGATCCTCAGCAGCAGCATTTTTTTCATCAACTTCTTCTTCACCTTATTCATCTTCTTCTTCTTCACCTTCTTCCTATTATTCTTTTTTTTACTTTCTTCATATTCTTCTTATTCAACTATTATTCTTCATATTCTCCTTCTTCATCTTCTTCCTATTCTTCCTCTTCATCATATTTTTATTTGTGACAGTCATTCCTGTAGTTGTTATCTATAAAAGTTTGTCCGTGTTCAGTTTGGCCTGCATCAGCAGGTATTTTCCAGGGGCACCACGAGGAGGAACGGACTCACCCCCAAACACTGCTTAGTCTTCTTCTGCTTATAATTTAGATAATATAATTTGCTCTGATTTTTAGTCTTATGCTTAATGTTCTTCTGCTTTTGGATTTTCTGCTTCTTGGTCTTCTGTCTCTTGTTGTTCTGCATCTTGGTGCTTGTCTTCATGTTCTTTGTCCTCTTGGTCATCTTCTTCAGGGTCATCTTTTTGGTCTTCTTCGGTGTGGTCTTCAGGGTCGTCGTCTTCAGGGTCGTCATCAGGGAGATCCAGAGTGAGATCCAAAAACCATTTCCACAAGCTCGAACTTGGAAAAGTAGCAGAAGGTACAAGAAGGCTGAGGAACTGCTGAGAACCAGCTGATGGTGCTGGAACCCGGATGGGTAGCAGAAGCTACAAGAGTCAATCGAACTACCGAGAACCAGCTGACGGTGCTGGAACCCAGAGTGGCAGCAGAAGGAACAAGAGCCAATGGCACAACCGTGGACCAGCTAACGGTGCTGGAACACGGTTACTAAGCAGGAGGTACCTGTGCTACAAAGCACTACCAAGGACCAGCAGACATTGCTGGAACTCGGATACCGAGAAGGAAGCACCTCAGCCAAAGGCACTGCTGAGAACCAGCTGACGGTACAGGAACCCGGATGGGTAGCAGAAGCTGCAAGAGCAAATGGAACTAGCGAGGACCAGCTGATGGTGCTGGAACCCGGAGGGGCAGCAGAAGGCGCAAGAGCCAATGGCACAACCGTGGACCAGCTGACGGTGCTGGAACCTGGTTACTAAGCAGGAGGTACCTGTGCTACAAAGCACTACCAAGGACCAGCAGACGTTGCTGAACTCGGATACCGAGAAGGAGGCACCTAGGCCAAAGGCACTGCCGAGAACCAGCTGACAGTGCTGGAACCCGGATGGGTAGCAGAAGCTGCAAGAGCAAATGGAACTAGCGAGGACCAGCTGACGGTGCTGGAACCCGGAGAAGCAGCAGAAGGAACAAGAGTCAATGGCACAACCGTGGACCAGCTGACGGTACTGGAACCTGGTTACTAAGCAGGAGGTACCTGGGCTACAAAGCACTACCAAGGACCAGCAGACGTTGCTGGAACTCAGATACCGAGAAGGAGGCACCTAAGCCAAAGGCACTGCCAAGAAACAGCTGACGGTGCTGGAACCTGGAGGGGTAGCAGAATGTACCCATGAAAAAGAAAGTTGCAAGGCCGCGAGCCGGACGCAGTTACTGAAACCCACAGTCCTTACAGGGGGTGCTTATCCTATTGGCACTATGGAACCAGCCTTTATTACCAGATCCCGCAGCCCACATAGGAAGCACCTAAGCTGCAGGCACCATAGGCTTGGCTAACCCGACCACAACACGACAGGACAATGTATTGGTGGCAAAGTGACGTTGACACTACCCGGAAACAGCAGGCGTGCTGGAACCAGGATGGGCAGGAGGGAGAACCCGTGCCAAAGACACTTCTGAGCAGCAACTGGCGATGTTGGAGCCCAGGGTCAATCAGGGTGTAGTCTGATGCCTAATTTCATCAAGTTTAATATCTGTTGTAGACTACTACTGATTTCAAACGTGCTCCAACTATGCCTCTGGCTCCACTCTGTCTCTAGTATTTCCCCTGGCCTCCAACCCCACCAGTTGCTGCTCAGAAGTTGCATTTGCACAATCAACACTTGTAACTGTGTTACTGGGGTTCAGTAACGTCAGCTGTTCCCCTGATGTGTGTCCGGCAATGTCTCCTGCTCTGTCCACATTCCCACTACTAGTAATGGAAATGTGGACAGAGCAGGAGACATTGCCGGACACACATCAGGGGATCAACTGACGTGACTGAGCCCCAGTAACACAGGAACAAGTGTGGATTGTGCAGATGCCACTTCTGAGCAGCAACTGGCAGGGTTGGAGGCCAGGGGAAATACTAGAGACAGTGGAGCCAGAGGCCTAAGTGGAGCACGGTTAAAAATCAGTTGTAGTTTGAATGTGGAGGCAGCAGGAGACTTTGCCGTCGACACAGCATGGGAGCAACTGGCATTACTGAACCCCACTAACACAGGAGCTGGTGTTTTTCTCTGTGCAGACGGCACTTCTGAGCAACAACTGGCTGTGTTGAAGCCCAGGGATTACAGTTCAGGTGGTAGAAACATGAACACAACAGGAGACCTGGATACTGTTGACAAACAATTATTTATTCTGGAAGAGGACTGGTAAATTCTGGCGAGATCCAGGCCTTGTTCATTTTCAGAAAAGTAAGCCGGTCAACGTTATCGGAGGATAGTCGCGTGCGACGGTCTGTTAGTACACCACCTGCGGCACTAAAGACGCGTTCCGATAATACACTGGCAGCAGGGCAAGCCAGCACCTCCAATGCATACTGGCTAAGCTCTGGCCATGTATCCAGCTTAGAGACCCAAAACTTGAAGGGGGAAGAGCCGTCTGGGAGTTCACTGACAGGGCAAGACATGTAGTCTGTCACCATCTGACAGAAACGTTGCCTCCTGCTGACTGGAGCCGTCTGTGATGGTGTAGACATTTGTGGCGGGCACACAAAACTTTGAAACATTTGGGCCATACTGGTCTTGCCTTGTGCTGAGGCGCTGCCCCTGCTCCCTCTTTGTGCAGAGCTTCCTCCACTGCCTCGACGCACAGAGCTGCTTTGTAAAGCACTAGCAGCACTGCTCTCGGGTGGAATGGAGAACATGATGGACTGCACCAGTGTCTCTTGGTACTCCCGCATTTTACGCTTCCAGTTCAATGGTGTTATGAGGCTTTGTAAGTTGGCCCGGTAGCGAGGATCTAGGAGGGTGTACACCCAATAATCAGCCGTGTTGAGAATGTGGGCGATGCGGCGGTCGTTTCTCAGGCACTGCAGCATGAAATCAACCATGTGCTGCAGACTCCCAACTGCCCAAGAAACGCTGTGCCCTGCTTGAGGGGTCATCTCTGCCTGCTCTGCATCACCCCACCCTCGCTGTACATACTGACTAGAGCATTGTGTACCTCCCTCCTCTGGAGAGATGTCTTCCTCCTCCATTGACTCCGTGCTGGAACGCCACAAGTGAGCGCACTCTATGCGGACCTTGTGCAGCAGTGCATCAAGATCCGGATAGTCCCTCAGAAAGCTCTGCACGACCAAGTTCAGCACATGTGCCAGACATGGGATGTGAGTGAGGTTGCCTAGGCCCAGAGCTGCCACCAGATTTCGGCCATTGTCACACACTACCAAGCCTGGCTGGAGATTCGCTGGCAGAAACCACACGTCGCTCTCCTGCTTGATGGCATTCCAGAGCTGCTGCGCTGTGTGGCTTCGATTACCCAAAGAAATTAATTTCAGTACGGCCTGTTGACGTTTGGTCACGGCTGTGCTCCTATCGGTCGTAACAGGCTCCTGCAGCGCTGATTTTGAGGAACTGGAGTATGAGGAGGAGTCAATGTGCACAGAATGGATTCCTGCAATCCTTGGAGTTGGCAGAACACGTACAGCGCCACTCTCAAGATCTGTACCCGGCTCCACAACATTGACCCAAAGGGGAGTGAAGGAAAGGTATCGTCCCTGTCCATGGTTACTGGTCCACGCATCGGTGGTCAGGTGGACCTTGCTATTGACGGCGTTTAGTAGCGCATGTTTAGTTTTTCCCTCCACATGCTTTTGCAGGGCAGGGACGGCTTGCCTGCTGAAATAAAAGCGGCTGGGCACATTGTATTGTGGGACTGCCAATGCTATGAAGTTCCGGAAGGTGTCAGTCTCCACCAGCCTGAATGAGAGCATTTCAAGGGCCAGTAATTTGGCAATGCCAGCATTCAGAGCCTGTGCTCGGGGATGGTTTGCCGAGTATGGCCGCCTTTTATCCCATGCCTGCGCTACCGATGGCTGTAGAGTGGCCTGGGAGTGTGAGGATGAACGGGAACGTGGTGCTGTGGGTGGAATGTCACAGGGTCTCTGGACAACAGTGCCAGAGGTTCTTCCATGGCGATCCTGTGAGGAAGCCGAACCAGCTGTGTGTGAGCTGGAGGAAGAAGCTACAACACGAGCTGAAGAGGTGGTAGGTGGTGCTGTAGGTTGGCCTACGTCTTCAGTGTGTCTCTGTAACTCCACCACGTGCTTGGTCTGCACATGTTTCCACATATTTGTGGTATTGAGGTTGCTGACATTTTTCCCTCTTTTGACTTTCTGATTACACAGCTTGCATTTGACAAAGCAAATGTCATCTGCAACTGTGTCAAAAAAGGACCACGCACTGCAAGTCTAGGGAGCGCCCGTTTTGGCTTTTGGAAGAGGAATGCTCCTAACGGGTGCCGAAGTGGAGGCTACAGGCAACCAAGTCTGCCCCCTCCCTCTCCCTCCTGTTTTGGCCATACGGGGAATCTCTTCCTCAGAGCTGCTCCCACCACCTTCCTGTTCCTCACGCCATGATGGGTCAAGGACCTCATCATCTACACTCCCCTCTTCAAACACCTGCTTCTCCTGGGTAGTCTCGCCAGCACCGTACGCACCAGAAAGTGGCACCTGAGTCTCGTCATCATCTGATGCGTACTGAGGTACTGAGGTGTGCTGACCATAGGCACTGGCCCGCCCGGCTCTTCAGATTCAGAGGGACAAAGCAGTTGCGCATCACTGCATACTCCTTCTTCTTCACATTCTTGAATGCTGCTTGGCTGGCCCCCTCTTTCCAAGCCAACAGATTCAGAGAACAGAAGTAGAGACTGAGATGGCTCCTGTCCAGGGCTCTCTGACTGCCTGGGCACTTTGGCAGGTGGTGAAGAGACAGATGGTTGCACTTCCGTGCTCTGGCCCTGAGAGGACGTGGAAGTCATTGAAATCAATGCTTTAGCTGACATCCATCCGACAACGGCTTCAATTTGTTCCTCCCGCAGCAGTGGGGTACGGCAATGTCCTACAAAGCTGCGCATAAAGGACTGTTCCCTGCTAAAACTGGGGGATGCTGACTCACTGGTGCCCGCAGCAGGCACAGAATCCCCACGTCCTCTCCCTGCAGAATCCCCACGTCCTCTCCCTGCTGAAACTCCACGCCTACGCCCACGTGCCTTACTCCGTGCTTTCTTCATCTTGGTAGACTGATAAAGCTAGGCAGAAAAGTACAAAGGGGGCTTAGTGTGCTTATTCCTGAACAGCTGCTAACAGGTATAAGAAACACTAATTTTATAAAGTGTGTGTGTGGACTACACTTTAATATGAGCTAATGTGTCCTACACAACTGTCAAATGGAGTGTTTGGTGAACTTTATTTTGTTTTGTTTTTTCAAAAAAACAAAAAGGATGTGACCAAAGATTTGAAAGCGATAGTATCACAAACTTTTTGGAGCTATTACAATGCAGGAAGGTAACCTACAATGCATAAGATGAGGCTCCAAAAAATAGGGTAATACTAATCTGGCTGCGGCTGAAGGGCACAAGCCAGAAAAAAGGCTCCTCTATCTACTCCTATATAGTGTTTGCAACCAACCAATGTTGATGGATACGGATGGATGCACACTAATAGGAGAATGAAAAATGAGCTGCAATAAAAGAAAAATATGTATGAGGCAGTGACGCACGCTGAGCAGTCTACAACCAGACGTAGCTGCAGGACACACTACAGCGTGAGCTGCACTCACACACAGAGACCTCTCAGACAGCCGTGAACAGTGCAGATAAGTGGGCACTAGCACTGAAAGGCTGCAGATTGGCTCCGCTGTCTACTCCTATATGTTTGCAACCAGCGTATATGAATACGGATGGATGGACACTAATAGGAGAATGAAAAATGAGCTGCAATAAAAGAAAAATATGTGTGAGGCAGTGACGCACGCTGAGCGGCCAACAACCAAACGTAGCTGCAGGACACACAACAGCATGAGCTGCACTCACACATAGAGACCTCTCAGACAGCCGTGAACAGTGCAGAAAACTGGGCACTAGCCCTGAAAGGCTGCAGAGAGGCTCCGCTGTCTACTCCTATAGTGTTTGCAACCAACCAATGTAGATGGATACGGATGGATGCACACTAATAGGAGAATGAAAAATGAGCAGCAAAAAAAGAAAAATATGTATGAGACAGTGACACACGCTGAGCGGCCTACAACCAGACATGGCTGCAGGACACACTACACAGCGTGAGCTGCACTCAGACCTTGCAGACAGCTGTGAACACTGCTGCAAGGCAAAAGTAAGCTTCAGTGGTTGATTATGTAGCCTAGGTAAAGCACAATATGATTTGGAAAATCGTTATCTCTAACTGTCCCTCACAGTCTTGAACAGCAACCTGTCCCTAACTGAATTCACAGCAGAGTGAACCCGAAAAGGCGGCGGCGGCTTTAATAGTGCATCATGACATCATTTCAGCAGCCAATCACAGCCATGCCATTAGTTAACATGCCTACATGCCAAACAGGATGTGCCCACACTTCTGAGGATTGTCATTGGCTGAATCAAATCAAACTGGCTCCTAGCATTATGGGAACTTCCGATTCCGGTATTCGATATGCTAAACGTATCGGAACTCAGTATCAGAATTCCGATACCGTGAATATCGGCCGATACCGGATACTTGCGGTATCGGAATGCTCAACACTATTGTCAACCTTAATTTACTGTATAATAATAGTTAGGCATTGAAAACTGGGGGTTATTTGGCTAAAGTTGTGGGGGGTAGGGCTGGCTCCAGATTTTCGTGGGCCCAGGGCCAAAGAGTGTCACTGGGCTCCTTTAACACATGCCACAATTCATGATTCTCTGATTCGGCAGAGAAATAGTGGTATAGTACAATGAAAAATACTTCACTTCTTACATCACATGACTGATATCCATTTTAAATTCTCCAATAGCTCCCAAAACGGACAGTATATTACTCCATACAGTATTTTGGCCACCGCATAGTGCGCTATACAGACTAATGAGGCCCATATATTTCTCCATACAGAATCATTGCTCCCATATAATGTTCGATACAGTATATGATCAGCTCCACACAATGCTACAGTATATGTTGGTCCCCATGGATGAAGCTCCACTGTCTTATGGGCCCAAATAATGCTCCATATATAATGGTCCCCATTTCTAATGCTCCAGTGTATAATGGGCCCTGTAAATGCTGCTCCAGTGTCTGATGTCCACCTTTGGAATGCTCCAGTGTATGGTGGGCCCCATATATCATTCTCCAGAGTATAGTGCTCCCCAAAAATTGCTGTCCCAACATTGAAAACAATTAAATAAGTCTCCTCACTAGGAAATCCCTGTACTCTGGACTCCTCGTCGTCCCCATCTTCCATCTCTCTGCACTTGGACTGTTTAGGCAGAGGGCGTACAGATGTGATGTCATCGCGCTCTCTGACCAGAATGTCATTGTCAGGAAACGCGGAAGACATCACGGCGGTGGAGCAGGGAGAGGTAAGTATTTCAACTTTGCAAGTGCTGTGATCCTGAGCAAGCAGGGGGGGCCCACTCGTTGGCGACGGCACTGGCACAGGGCCCCTCATAGTACGGCGGTGTGTCGGACGGCGCGTGGGCCCTCCCACCGGCAGAGACACTTTTGCGTACTATGAGGGGCCCTGTGCCAGAGCCGTCGCCCATGAGTATGCCCCCCCATCTGCTCAAGGAACCTGCACTTTCATCTGCGCCTTCCTCTTTGTCAACGTGTAAGGTGGTATAGTATGTGGGAAGGGGAACCTGAGTTTCCTCAGGGTCAGACTCTGGCTGTGTAGAGTGCGAGGGGAATGTAGTGGTCTGGGTCAATGTACCAGCAGAATCATCTAGCAGTGGCTGGGCATCAGTGCACTTGTGGCACCCCCAGGAGTACGTTCGCCACTGTGGCATTACCTTCCTCCTAGGGAGTGTGATGTCATGCTTGGGAGCAACGAAGAATCTCTCTAGCAGTTAAACCAACACACAACACAGTTCCCACTCCAGGCCAGCAGGGAGAGCTCTGAACCTGACTGCTGAGGAGCTGCTCTCTGAGGTCGGGAGGAGGGAAGTTAAGGCAGTCTGTGAAGGGAAGGGGAAGTATGTGGACGTGAGAAGGGGAGCTGGAGGATGAGCAGAGTTAAGGCTCACTCCTAGCTGGAGCGCATGGTCCGGATTCCGGTCTCCGAGTTTGTAGGGACACTGACGGTCCTGCAGCAGAAACCGGAGGAAATAGCAACTGTAAATGCTCTGTTCCCAACTAAGGCTCGGAGGTCCCAGCAGTGATGTGTGAGTGCCAGAAGGAAAAGGCTACAGCTGCCTGCTATATGAGAAAGTTCCAAAAGAGAGTCAACAGGGAGAATTTCAGTGAACCCAGTACTGCGAGTACCTCAGATAAGCGCTAGCGCGGAGGCTACACTACCTATCTGCAGAGAGAGAATTCCTAATTTGCTTCCAGGCTGACCAACTCCTTCTCCATCTGTACTCTGGGTCCTGGACGGTACTTACCAATTACAGGTAAAGGAACTGCACGACTGTGTCTGTCATCTTTCTCCTGCACCTGGCGCATGGCTCTGCTACATCCTGCTCTGCACACCATCTACCAACTCTTTCATCTGCCCTGCGACTATGGCCCTACCTGTGCAGGGCTTCTACATCTTAGCTGCACCACAACATCTGCCCCAGAGAAGCGACACTGCAGCGCTGTTCAATCTGATCAGAAACCACAGGTGGCATCATGTATCATTCACCTATAAACGTTATTCACCCCTTTGCATGGACGCCCAGGGCCACGGACCGGGTCACCACCACGATGACACATCCCTCTGAGACACCGGCCCGGTACCGATTAACCCCACTGCCCTGGCTGGCGACCCACACTCCATGTCAGATTCATCTTGGACTGGGGAATTCACAATTTGACTTCATAACCCAGGCATGGTATGTGAAAAGAGCTCCATGGAGTTATCTGTAGTGTGGCCTGCTGCATCCTTTTGGTAGGGGTGAAGGACACAAGGAAAGGTGTTGTTCCTGATCAGGAGCCTCGACTGACGACTCAGTGCTTATATTTTTTGAAACTTCAGAAGAGGAGGCGATAGAGCTGGAGGCTGTGTCAGCAACGTAAGCCAAAACTTGTTTCTGAAGCTCCGGCTTTAAAAGCGGTTTACCTACTCCCAGAAAAGAGAGCCTTCGAGGCCTTGTGGAGCCAGACGATGACGCAGGCTCAACTCCTCCTGCCTTAGGTGCTATTGTGCTTTTGCCACTACCAACAGATACACCACCATCACCACCACCATTCAGTACCAGCTGGCAACCCCCACCCACTTCCACTGCCTCTTCCACCATACTTCCTCTTTTTTGGGAAGATGTACCCAAAATAACACCAGCTATATGGTACTGTAAAACAAGGTACAAGGTGTATATAATATTGGGGAGAATTTGAATCTCCCTAGAGATTTTAGGAGGCTGAACAATTATCTCAGGCCCACTATAGATTACACCTCAATTTAACAGGCTAAAATAGGCTGGTGTATGACAAGATACAAGGTGTATAAAGTATTGGGGAGAATTTGAATCTCCCTAGAGATTTTAGGGGGCTGAACAATTATCTCAGGTCCACTATAGCTTACACCTCAATTTAACAGGCTGAAATTGGCTGGTGTATGACAAGGTGTTAGGTTCCTTAAGCTGCACCGCAGGAATCCAGAGCCATACATCCAGCGGTCTCCCATTCCTTTCCGATCGCTCAGGGACCTGCACAGCAATCTCGGCGATCCAGGCGCCCTGCTCAAGCTAGCTCTCTGGGTCTGGATGTTGCTGCCACCTCTGGACCAGCAATGGTAGCGCAGCCTGCTTTGCAGGAAACCACTCCAGAGGCTAAGTCCTCTCGCCGCACTACTGGTCATGCCCACGAGACGATCTCCCAGTGGAGATCGGGGGTCACGTGCTCAGGTCCTTGTACTGATCTGATTGGCCCATCTCAGAGGTCTGGATGGTCCCGGAAGCGCATGGCTATAAAAGGCCCGCATGGCCGAGCGGCCATGCGCTGGTATAGACTATACTTGCTATGTGTGAATGGTGACAGATGTATGATTCTGGTGACTGACTCATTATAAAACCCCTTCCCTCTGATATTACGCATGTGGATAGGGAATTAGAGTTATATTCAGCGCCAGTCAGTGGCAAGCCATACGCCACAGTGCATACCGTACCGCTACACTAGCGTCCGTACCGTCGTACAGCGGCAGTAGTTATCGCTGCGCTGCACTTAGCAGCACTTACCGGCGTCCGCGGTAGCGACGCCGCACGCACGGTAGGTCAAGACGGACACCGACCTCTGCCTTGGGTCGTGTCCTGTGACCATATACCGTGTGTGCACGCCAGCTGAGACCTGTGAAACTAACAGGCTCAGCGTTTATGCTTTAGCGCCTCTGTGAGGTTAACAGAGTCCGCTCTGCGCACCTCGGGTGACGTTTAACCCGAGCGCAGTATACCGCCATATAGCGAGTCTGCCATTACTCAGCAGCGGTTGTTACACCTACTACACAGTGGACCCCGGGCGGCAAACGCACTTCCTATTATTTATATTTAGTGTGTTCCGCCGTCCCTAACACAAGGTGTATATAGTATTGGGGAGAATTTGAATCTCCCTTGAGATTTTAGGAGGCTGAACAATTATCTCAGGCCCACTATAGATTACACGTCAATTTAACAGGCTGAAATAGGCTGGTGTATGACAAGGTACAAGGTGTATATAGTATTGGGGAGAATTTGAATCTCCCTAGAGATTTTAGGAGGCTGAACAATTATCTCAGGCCCACTATAGATTACACCTCAATTTAACAGGCTTAAATTGGCTGGTGTATGACAAGGTACAAGGTGTATATAGTATTGGGGAGAATTTGAATCTCCCTAGAGATTTTAGGAGGCTGACAATGATGCTCTCAGTCCAAGTATGGCAGCAGGCAGCCTAATAAGCAGGACTGCTGCACACAAAAGTGTGGAAAAATGAACGCTTGGTAACTGTGCAGAAAAGAGGAAGAAAAGTATTTTTGCTTTTAAAAAAGCAGTTTGCACAGCAGTGTGCAAACAGCAATGCAGCTATCAGGGAGCCTTATAAGGCAGCCTAATAACCAACAGAGCTGATGCACAAAAATATAGCCTCCCCTGTCACTGCACACAAACTGTTGTGTTGTACAGTGAAAATCGCTACCAGCAGAAGCAGTTTTTTTTCTTCTTCCCTGCCTAACGCTCTCCCTTATTCAGAATCTGCAGCAGCAACCTCTCCCTATGCTAAGATCGGCAGAAGTAAGATGGCGGTCAGCATGCATGCCCTTTTATAGCCCCTGTGACGCCACACAAAGCAAGCCAATCACATGCATGCCCTTCTCAAAGATGGTGGTGACCGCTGCCCATGTCATCGCATTGCCCACAGTGTGCGTCCTCCATCATTGGCTGAAAAAGGGCACTGGAAGCATCATTTGAAACGTGACTTTGACGTTCTGGTCGCCGACCTCATGGTCGACCTCACTCTATGGTCGGGTTTTGTTTCATGAAACCCGACTTTAGCGAAAGTCGGCGACTTATGAATTTGACCGACCCTTTTCGTTCAACTCTAATTATAATCACCAGGCACATACATAGAAGTTATGAGGTTCCATAGAAGTATTGCATAAAATAAGTCTGAGGGCACCATAAAATAATACTAGGGATCACTAGCCCCACATTTAAAACATGACTATGTTAATACTCAAGAAAAAATAAGTGTGTACAAAAAATGAACAGGATCACCATGAATAAATTTCAAATATTAGAAAATACATTTTATTAAAGCATGGTTACACAGGATCACACAAACAAGGTACAGACCACATGATAAAAACAATTGAAAAAAACATTGAAAGTATGAACCATAGCACCTGAAGGACTGGTTAGGTACCTTGCAGCTATCTCCACTGTGTGCACCAGACGTATCAAAAATAACGCAACATTGTACAAATGACAATCAGCTAATAGTGTAAATGAAGCAAATTATCCCAAAAGCATTTTTCTTAAGTTGTGTGCTTAAAGTTAGTTTTTGCCCCCGGTGGCCATTAGGGTCATTGCACTGTGTGGTTTCAGTTCTAGTTTTGCCCCCGGTGGCCGTTAGAGTCATTGCGCTCTGGTTACTTTAGTTTAGTGCACGTGATTATGAAGCAGGTGTGATTGCTGGCTCTTACCTTTAAAAGAGTGTCAGGTGGTTGCAATCACTGTTGGTGATATTGCTCATTTCCAACCAAGACTGGTGAAGGAAGGAACTACAGAGAGCAGCTCAGGGGAGCTCTGGTGTAAAGTCTGGTGAAGGAAGGAATTACAGAGAGGTGTTCCTTGCAGATCTGACAAAGCTTGTAGAAGTAGCAGCTTTTCTGGAGGAAAGCTGCATTCTGGTGGTGGACTCTGTTGCTGGGAGCAATAGCAACAGAGCAAAGCTAAGTGGTGTTATCCCTGTTTGTATTTTTCCCTGGTGTGTATTAGTACAGCGGTGGGGCCAGTGCCTGCACCACCCAGCTCCCTAGCAAGGGATAGGTGTAGGGTGTGCTAGGGTGACAGGTTCCGGCTCGGCGACAGGTGAGGAGCCTGTATAGGGAACGTTAGGAGTGTGAGAGACACTGACTCAGGGGAGTGCAGGAGGTCTCCACGTCCCCGTTCCCTATCGCAGGGCCCACCGTTGTAATTGTTTCCCCTTCCCCCGTGTCTTGTTGTTTTAGTTACTGTCCTCCGGGTCGTGTCACACAGGACAGTTACACGTGCCGTGTCCTGTTGTTTTAGTTACCGACCTGCGGGTCGTGTCACACAAGACGGGTCCACGTGACATTATCAGCAACCATAACATTTTTTTCTGCTGAGCCATGGAACCAATGCAGACCTTTTGCCCAAATGCTGCAGATTTTTAGTGATGAGATTAGGGGGCTGCGCGGTGAGTTGGTGCAGCAGCTGCAGCTGTTGGTGGGCTTTGGAGGTTTGGTTCAGGCTCAGGCTCAGCCAGAACCCAAGATGTCCCTCCCTGACAGGTTTTCTGGAGGGAGAGATCAATTCTTGGTATTTCAGCAAGCCTGCAAATTATATTTCAGGCTGCGCCCTCGTTCATCAGGGAGTGAAGAGCAACGGGTGGGAATCATTATGTCCCTTCTTATTGGGGATCCCCAATCCTGGGCCTTCTCCCTAGCGGACGATTCACCATCATTAGAGTCCGTGTATGAGTTTTTTGCGGCTTTGGCGCTAGTGTATGGGGATCCTGATGGCACCGCCCTGGCGGAATCCCGACTCCGTAGGTGTAAACAGGGAGCCCGGGTTGCTGAGGAGTACTGCTCAGAGTTTAGGAGGTGGGCCACTGACACTCAGTGGAATGACCCTGCACTTAGGAGTCAATTTGTGCAGGGTCTGTCTCCAAAGTTGCAGGATACTCTGGTGCAGTACGCCACCCCCAGGTCGCTTCAGGCTGCCATGTCCCTTGCCATCCGGGTGGATAGACGCCTTAGGGAGAGACATACACAAAATGTGCCCCCTGTTGTCATCGCTAAGGAGGAGGACCCACCAGTGCGGATGGAGGAACCCAGACAGCCCGGGGTTGTTGGTACAAAAAAGGGGGTGTCTGCCGCTCGTCATGGTAGGGGGGTATGCTTTTCCTGTGGGAAGCCGGGCCATTTCATGAAAGCCTGCCCAGTGCGTGCCAAGTCTCAAGACGAACCTATGCAAGCAGGAGGAAGTAGTTTGTGTACGGTGCTGCCTACGGTTCGGGGAGTGGTGTCAGCATGTTTTTACTGTGGGCAGACTGGTCATGTCCGGAAGGCTTGCTCAACCCGTGCCAAATTATTTGTGCCATCTGAGAAGCCGCATTCCCCTGGTCGTTTGGAGGGAGATGACCAGGGAGTGTATATTTCCTCCATTTGGCCCTCCCAAGGTACTATGTCAGCAGAGGTGTTGGCTGGCGGGGTACCGAAGGTGATACCGGTGCTTGTGGACAGCGGAGCAAGAGTCAGTCTGGTGGATGCTCACTTTGTCCAGACTCATGGCCTGAGGTGTAGGATGCTAGCCTAACCTATAAGCGTCCAGGCCATAAACTCTGTTCCACTGAGCCAGGGGAGCTTGACCCAACTCGTAGAAAATATTCATCTATGTATAGGACATCATGAGGAGTCCTTGTCAGGCTATGTCTTCGAGGGAATGCCAGTACCTATCGTTTTAGGCCTTCCTTGGCTGAAAAAACACAACCCGGTAATAGATTGGCGGGCGAGGGAAGTGGTCAACTGGGGGCAGTCATGTGAGGGCTGCTGCCTAGGGACTACTGTCTCTGCCGTCTCTCTTCAACCGACCCCTTTCTCTCCAGTGAGAGCAGCAGATGTGCTGCAGGAGAGTAGGGGCAAGTCTCCACCCTCGCCAATAGCCAACCCTGGGAGGCGCAGACCTCATGGTGGAAGGGGTTGGAGGGTGGTGTTCCTGTGGTGAATTGCGGGGGTGTCAGTGTGGTGACACAGGGGGACGCCTCTATTGTCAATCCCAGAAAGAGTTCACCGAATTGTGACAAACGAATGTGTGGCAATAAACGTTCAGGTCCGGACCTGTGTGTGAACGAGCATGTATGGGTGGTCACCAAAAAACATCCAGTGGAAGTGTGTTGAGGAGTCTTACCAGCTCGAGTTACCCCCAAACATACACATACACAACTCATTCCCAAGGTCGGTGCTTCGGAGATGTGTGGTGCCTCCAGAACATACATTGCCAATACCAGCGGTGCTCGTTTGTCATTAACCTGACATGCAGGTAGTTGCAGGGGTGAACTCTGGATCTGGGCATCCCCTCTGTAGGTGGTTCCCTTATGAGGAGCGGTCTTGAGGGTCCAGAGACCCCTCATAAAGGGAGGGTACAGTCATGATCCATGCTGGATCATGACAGATAAAAGCACTAGTAACCTTTTTTTTTCCTTAAGTTGTGTGCGTAAAATTAGTTTTTGCCCCCGGTGGCCATTAGGGTCATTGCACTGTGTGGTTTCAGTTCTAATTTTGCCCCCAGTGGCCGTTAGGGTCATTGCACTCTGGTTACTTTAGTTTAGTGCACGTGATTATGAAGCAGGGTTGATTGCTGACTCTTACCTATAAAAGAGTGTCAGGTGGTTGCAATCACTGTTGGTGATATTGCTCATTTCCAACCAAGACTGGTGAAGGAAGGAACTACAGAGAGCAGCTCAGGGGAGCTCTGGTGTAAAGTCTGGTGAAGGAAGGAATTACAGAGAGGTGTTCCTTGCAGATCTGACAAAGCTTGGAGAAGTAGCAGCTATTCTGGAGGAAAGCTGCACTCTGGTGGTGGACTCTGTTGCTGGGAGCAATAGCAACAGAGCAAAACTAAGTGGTGTTATCCCTGTTTGTATTTTTCCCTGGTGTGTATTAGTACAGCGGTGGGGCCAGTGCCTGCACCACCCAGCTCCCTAGCAAGGGATAGGTGTAGGGTGTGCTAGGGTGACAGGTTCCGGCTCGGCGACAGGTGAGGAGTCTGTATAGAGAACGTTAGGAGTGTGAGGGACACTGACTCAGGGGAGTGCAGAAGGTCTCCACGTCCCCGTTCCCTATCGCAGGGCCCACCGTTGTAATTGTTTCCCCTTCCCCCGTGTCTTGTTTTAGTTCCCGGCCTGTGGGTCGTGTCACACAGGACAGTTACACGTGCCGTGTCTTGTTGTTTTAGTTACCGACCTGCGGGTCGTGTCACACAAGACGGGTCCACGTGACACAGACAAATATTCAAGTCCAGTGGCTAAAGCTGCACTGAGAGAACCCCAACAGAGCAAATGGAAAAGACCATAAACAATGGGGTCAGTTGAGCTATAGGTTTAAATATAAGTACTATAGCATATGGTAAAATCAATTTAGGGGTAAATGAAGAAGGCAGCAAAAAGCCTGTATGTGGATGTGGAGATACAAATACCCGGTCACAGCATGATGTGTGGAGAGCGGAACCCCACGCGTATCGCCACTAAGCATGGCTTCTTCAGGGGAAAGGGGAAGCCACGGGTAATTTACTTAATTTACACTATTAGCTGATTGTCATTTGTTCAATGTTGCGTTATTTATATGTCTGGTGCACACAGTGGAGATAGCTACAAGGTACCTAACTGGTCCTTCAGGTGTTATGGTTTATACCTTTAATGTTTTTTAAATTGTTTTAACATGTGGTCTGTACCTTGTTTGTGTGATCCTGTGTAATCATGCTTTAATAAAATGTATTTTCTAATATTTGAAATTTATTCATGGTGATCCTGGCAATTTTTTGTACACACTTCTTTTTTCAGCTCCATAGAAGTATAATGCACCGCTCATAATCCTCCATATAGTGGAATGTATCCCATAGTCCTCCAAATAATATACTGCACAGCCTATAGTCATCCACATGAGTATAATACACAACCCATATTCTTCATATAATAAAATGCACAGCCCAAAGTCCTCCTTAAAGTTTAATGCACCCTATAGTCATCCATAAAGTATAATGTACCCCTTAGTCATCCATGAAGTATAATGCACCCCATAGTCATCCATAAAGTATAATGCACCCAAAGTCATCCATAAAATATAATGCTTCCCATAGTAGCCACTCATAAAGTATAATACACCCCCATAGTCATCCATAAATTATAATGCACCCCCATAGTAATCCATAACGTACAAGGCACCCCCATAGTCATCGATGAACTAGTACGGCCACTGATTGAAAAATAAATAAAATACTTACCTTTCCTTTGCTTCCCCTGCCACGCTTTGTTCTCCTGTGAAGCCGGCAGCTGACTTCCACTTGTGAAGGGATCGCATGATGACACTGCCATGTGCCCCGTCACATGCACGCCAACGTCAAATGCTGGCCTCTGATTGGCTGGCAGCGTATATATTGTTGCACACATACGTGCGCCTCATTACACTTCAACTGGATGTGCATCCAAGGACGCACATCCACTTGAAGTTTCTGCTGGCATTAGCGGGCCCCTGACCAGCCAGGCCTGGTCACAGCAGCAGCCACTACGACCGGGGTCATTACGTTCCTGCATCCTGCACTCTAGGCATGGGGAAGGATCTTAGATATCCATGGTTATGCCCACTAACACCTAACTTACTGTCATTATTATTAGTGGTCGTAACCATGGACTTAAGCTACTGCAATGCCGTGTACATGAGGTAAGCGACATGACATAGTGATTCAGAAGAAGTATACTACATTTCTAATTGAAGGAAATTTGCTAATAATATTATTACCCCTACTACATATTGGGATAGAATCTTGGAGATGGGACTACCCCTTCTAAACAGCAAATGTACACATATGGTATATTTATGGTATATATTTGTGTTCATACAGCATTTCTTACTAATAAATTCTTTAGTACACTTTTTTTGCTTACCAGTAGCAGGATTCTGTGTGACCATTCCGTTTGTATACGTATACAGAGTTCCACTTTGGCTTGCTTACGTGCCAAAATTTCCAAAAATTATAAAAAAAGTATGCTATTTTCCTGGCTGGGATTAAAATACGAGTGAGAAATTGTTTATAATCACAAGACAGACCAAAGCTCCCAGCTGAAATTACCGGATAAGCAAATATATTTTTAAATCTGTCAAGGCAAGAAAGAAACAAATAAATAGATCAGACCCATATGTATAGAAAATAAATGTACTGTATAGAATGCTGAATGCGATAAAACACAACATAAAGCTAGGAGGTAGGCCCATTTATAAAATCTGGCATGTGTCACTTTATGTAACAATAACTTGAAATTAAGGTTATCCGAATAGCTATTGCGCTTACCGAATAGTTGCCTCGGTAACCTGGAAACCTGGATCGCTCCCGATAATCAGCTGTTCAGCGCTGTAGCTGCATCTGTCGCGACTGTGTGACAGTCATAACCAATAGGCTCTCCATGCATGTGTTATGACTGTCACACAGTCTTGACACCTGCAGCTGCGGCGCCAAACAGCTGATTATCTGGAGCGCTCCAGGTATCCGGGTTCCCCATGCAGCTATTCGGTAAGTGCTATAGCTATTCGGATAAGAACTTATCTGAAGCTATTCGATCAACCCTACTTGAAATGTCATTTCCTACCAACTTATTCTGTTCTAGTTCTTTTGTGACACATTAGAATTTATGTTAATAATAAAATGAAATCAGTATGTTCTAAATTTATAAAAAGAAATCCCTGAATAATAAAATGAAAACATTTGCTATTTTCCAACCTTCAATGTGTCTGTGGGGCTGGTTTTAGACAAAGTGGAGTTCTGGGCAAAAACATAAAGTGGGGCTGTGTGGCTGCCGATCTCTGTGCTCGGATTTTTCTGGTAGCCTTAGAAATGACGAATGGATCAGTGGTAAGGCGTCCCCGTTCTGACCGATTCTGGTGCAGTTCCAGAAGTCCGACATCCACCGTTTCAGTACCTTATCGCCTATCCTGTGGATAAGTGATAACTTGTTTGTTTTCACTGGACTACCCCTTAAACCTCATAATATTGCCTGTTTTTAAGATCTTAGCCCCTTAAAGACACTGGAATTTTGGACCTTAAGGACACAGTAATTGTATTTGTGTTTCTTTTACTGACATACCCATACAAGGGATCTTTTTCCCAGGATGAGTTCCAATTTAGTGGTAGCATTTTGGCTTACTTATGTGTTGAAAATTTCTTAGTATTTTTTAAGCCTCATTCACACATCCATGATTAAATACATGAAAAAAAAATTACAATTGTGCATCAGTGTGTTCATTTTTACAATCAGTGTTTTTCACAAATAGAGAAAAATATAAAGAAATGACAAAGCTTCTCCTATACTTTGCAATGTTATACACGGACAAAATATGGACGGTACACAGGTGTCATACATATGATGTACGTGTTTTTCACAGACCCCTAGACTCTTATTGGTCTTTTTCATCCATGCTGCCTGGAAAAAATGGACATGTCTCTGCAGGGGCGGACACTGACAGCTTGGGAACCCTGCGTGAAAAATGTGTCAGGGCCCACCTTCCTTTTATGGTGACAAAGATACAGATATATATATATACTGTATATATAGCCACATACATACATATCCTACATAGTTTTGTTTATTATGTACAAGTGCTTCTCACAAAATTAGAATATCATCAAAAAGTTAATTTATTTCATTTCTTCAATACAAAAAGTGAAGCTCATATACAGTATTATATAGAGCCATTATGTGGCGCCCCCAGGAGTATGGCCGGCACAGTGGCTTTGCCTTCCTCCAGGGGAGGGTAATGCCAGGCTTGGAGGCAATGATGGGTCTCTCTCGCAGTCAATCCATGCATGCAACACAGTTCCACTCCAGGCCAGCAGGGGGAACTCTGAACCAGGATTAATGGGAGGAGTGCTCTCTGAGGGCCAAGAGGAAGGAGTGGTTAGTTAGTCTGCGGAGGGTGAAGTGTGCAGACGTGTAGAGAGAAGATGGAGGTTGAGCTAGGAAGGAGAGCTCCCTCAGCTTGAGAGCGCAAGAACTGGAGCCTGGTCTCCACGGCTGTACGGATACTAATGGTCCTACAGCAGATACCAGAGGAGTAGGAGGCTGTAAATGCCCTACTCCCATCTAAGACTTGAGGCACAACAGCAGCTTGGATAGAGAGCCAGGACTCAAGAGAGGAGTCCCCGAGAGAGGCTACAGCTGTCTGCCATACAAGTAGAATTGTTGGGAACATCTGACAGGAGGAACTTCAGAGTAACTTAGTACTGGAGTACTTCAATCAAACAAGCGCTAGGAAGGAGACTGCACAGCCCGCCTGCTGAGAGAGAATCGCTGAGTTGCTTCCAGGCTAGCCTGCTCTATTACCATCTGTAATCAGAACCCTGGACTGCAGTTATCAAGTAAAGGTACAGAAATTGCACCCCGCTGTGTCTTGTGTGCTTCCTACCTTTCCGGCACTGCTACATCCCCGTGACAACCACAACTACACTGCCCTGGGGCTATAGCTTCACCTGTGGGGAGCTATTACATCTTTGCTGCACCATACCATCAGTCCCAGCGGATCTGTCTGCAGCGTCGGCTTAACATCGCCCTTGCCGAGCACCACAGGTGGCGTCACAAACTATTCCATTCCATTAAGTATATTTCCCCATTACGTGGGCGCCCAGGGCCACGGACTGGGTCACCGCTGCTGTGACACATCCCACTGACACCGGCCCGGTACCGAGTACCCCACAGCCATGGGAGGGCGACCCAATTTGGCGTCACGAACAGGATTATGGAGCCCGGTACCCCCCCCGGGTCCTGTGTGCCACAGACTGTTTGTGAAATTGGCGCCAATAGCCGCCATTACCGCGCTGCTTGGCGCGCGTGGGAAGAAGGGGCAGGCCTTCGTGGGCGGAGCCTGCCACAGAGCACGAAGAAGTGAAGTGCCGCACGGGAAGAGAGGACAGCGCGCAAGAGGAGGAGCTGAGGTAGGCCCGGAGCATCGGGCCTGCGAAGCAGCTGCCGGTGAGCTCACACAACCCCCGGCCCTGGCTAACATTAACTAGGGGGGAAGAGGATGTCTGCGCCAAACGGCGATGCAGCGGCAGGCGCCGTTGCCAACCCCGCAGCACCACCTGGAGGAGCCCCCGCCACAGCGGTCTCCATAATGCTGCTGTCTATGCCCTATATACCGGGAGCGGCCTGGCTACCGCAGTACTCGGGTGAGTCGCATACCCTGAGTGAATTTAAAGAGAGACTGTGCAGTTTGTTTAAAGTATACCCTCTGTCTGAAAGCCAGAAAGTGAATATCCTGATTGGACAGCTAATGGGTGCAGCACAGAGAGAGGTGAAAGCCTGGCAGGACACTGATAAAGAGACTGTTTCAAAGATCCTGGCCAAGCTGAGAAGCACCTTTGACACCCGCACTGCAGCTGAAATCAAGATGAGGTTCTTTGGCTGTAAACAGAAGGCGCAGGACAGTATCAGGGATTATGCTCTCAAACTGCAGGAGGCGCTGCGAGCAGTTAAGCAAGTTGATCCTGACAGTGTGAAGGAGGAAGATAAACTGTTAAAGGAGCAGTTCATTGAGGGACTCCTATCCAGTAACAACAGAGGACAGTTGCGTATTATAACCCTGCAAAACCCTGATCTGGACTTTGCTGATTTTAAGGACAGGGCTATTCGGGTACTGCAGGAGTCCACTGACAGCCGTCCAGTGCCCCCTAGGCGCCCAGCAATCACCTACCATCAGGAACCAACATCTTTTTCTTGAAACCCTGTGGAGGCTGATGCACAAACTCTGGATAAAGACCCGACTGAGGAGCTGCGTCTTCAGGTCCAGGAGTTTACCAAAGGAATGGCTGCACTTACTAAAACCGTGCAGTCCCTACAAGTGTCCTCCAAAGAAAAGATCCAGCTTGCTTCCAGTCCAGAGGATGCCCCATGGCTCCGGAGGAGGAGAGCCCCGCCACTTCGAGGGAGGAACAATGATCGCTATGACCAGGACAGACGTCCCATCTGTCGTCGCTGCTACAAGGCCGGTCATCTTGCAAGATATTGTCCTTTAAACGAGCAACCCCTGGGGCAGAGGGCCAACCCCCAGGAATAGGATCCCCAGGCCCAAGGAACTGGAGAGCCAAGTATGTGGGAGGGAGACCAATCCTTCCTGTGGTGATTGACGGCATCCCCATGAACGCTTTGCTGGACACTGGCTCACAGGTGACCACTATGCCGTACATTCTGTACAAGAGGTATTGGACTGATTCAGAACTTACCCGTGGCCCCACTGATGAACTGACAGTAGTTGCTAGTAATGGTCAGTCTTTTCCCGCAGATAGGATGTAAAGAAATTACTGTTAAAGTGGGGCGGGTAGAGCTAAAGTCTCAAGGTCTAATAGTTGTTGATATTGACCGACGTGAATGTAATCCCATGATGACTCTTGGTACAAATTAATTGAAAACCGTCTGTCCGAGGTTATTGTCTTGTTGCAACAGGTGGCTGAGACTGCTGGTTCTGGAGAACAATGAGTCCTGCAGATGGAGATCCGAGCCCTGATGCAAAGACAACAGGTAGAACTCTCTGGCGGAGAGATTGGCAGCGTCAGATGTGAAATGTTGGTTTGGTGTCTGGCAGCTATAGGTCTTAGAGGGAGAGACTACCAGGCGTTGGTAGAACCAGGATACTCCGAGAGCAGGACCACTGTCCTGACAGCCAGAGGCGTGGTTGACGTACGAAACGGGAGAGTACCTGTACGCGTTTTGAATTGTGGGGAAGAGGAAGCCACAATACCTCGGTACGCCACAGTTGCCAAGCTGCTCACTGCCAATAACAACTCTCTGCAGGCAGCAGAGCCCTTGGTCTCATCCGATCAGGTGGAGGACAATAGCTCTGTGAAGAGTCAGATGAGTGGTGTCAGCAACTGCAGATGGGAACTGACTCTACACCTTCATACCAGAAAAATGGGGTTTACAGAGTGACACAAGAGTATGAGCGGGTATTCAGCAAACACCCACTAGATTTTGGGCAGGCAAAAGGGGTTCAACATCATATCCCCACGGGAGACCATCCACCCATAAAGGAGAGGTACAGACCTATACCCCCAACACAATACCAGTGTGCTAAGAGTATGTTGAGGGAAATGAAGGAGACAGGGGTCATCAGACACAGTTGTAGCCCCTGGGCAGCTCCAATAGTGTTTGTAAAGAAAAAGGATGGTACCATGAGAATGTGTGTTGATTACAGGAAAATTAATAGCATTACACATAAAGATGCCTACCCATTAACTAGAATTGAGTAATCAATGGCTGCACTTAAAACTGCTAATTACTTTTCCACCTTAGATCCCACTAGTGGGTATTGGCAGGTTCCCGTGGCAGAGGCAGACAAGGAGAAAACAGCATTTACCACTCCAATGGGTCTCTGTGAGTTCAATTATATGCCATTTGGGCTCTGCACTGCTCCAGGAACATTTCAACGGCTGATGGAGTGCTGCCTGGGACACATGAACTTTGAGACGGTCCTGTTGTACCTGGATGATGTCATTGTTTTCTCCAAAACCTATGAAGATCATCTGGAACACCTGGCTGAAGTGTTTGAAGCTTTGTCCAATTTTGGCCTGAAGGTGAAGCCCTCCAAATGCCACCTCCTGAAGCCCAAGGTGCAGTACCTTGGTCATGTGGTCAGTGCAGAAGGTGTGGAACCAGATCCTGATAAAGTCACAGTCATCCGGGACTGGCCGAAGCCCAGCAACCTTCATGAAGTACGCCAATTCCTTGGACTGGTAGGCTACTACCGAAGATTCATCAAAGGCTTTACTGAAATAGCCACAAAATGCAAAATCTCCTGGTGAGGCAGTTCAAGAAGACCAAGCAGAAAAATTCCACCTTTGAATGGACTGAAGAGTTGGAAAGGTCCTTCACCAGATTGAAGATGGCTCTCACAAGAGACGAAGTTCTGACCTACCCAGACTATGGCAAACCCATTGTGCTGTACACAGATGCCAGCAACATGGGACTAGGAGCAGTACTGTCGCAGGTACAGAATGGGAAAGAAAGAGTGATCTCCTATGCCAGCAGGAAGCTGCGCCCCACTGAAAGGAACCCTGATAACTACAGTTCTTTCAAGCTGGAGTTCCTTGTCATAGTCTGGGCTGTCACCGAAAGGTTCAAACATTACCTAGCCTCTGCCAAGTTCACTATCTTCACGGACAACAACCCGTTGACGCATTTGGACACTGCAAAACTAGGTGCACTGGAACAGCGATGGATGGCTTGGCTATCGAACTATGAGTTTACCATCAAGTACCGGGCAGGGCACAAGAATGCCAATGCTGATGCGCTGTCCAGAATGCCTAACCTACCAGATGCCGGAGAAGACCCTGAGGCTCTTGAAGAGATAGAGCTACCTCCCTTCCACCGGCCACTTGCGGCCCAGCGTGCTCAAGGAGTGAGAAACAGACGGTCTGGCTTGAAGGAGGTCACCCTGAACCCATTGCCCCATCATGATTGGGCAGAAACGCGATAGTGACCCTGCAGTCCGCCTGGTGAAGGAGCTGCTGACATGAGCTGACTCACGTCCAGAGTCGGATGCTCCTGAAGAAACTCAGCAGTTGTGGAAGGAGAGAGGCCGGCTGTTCATTTATGAAGGGAATCTGTGTCGGAGGAGTATCAATGCCCGCACTCATGAGCTGGTTTGGCAGGTGATAGTCCCAAACAGAGAGGCATCAATGGTCCTGGAAGCATACCACAATGGAGCGGGACACTTCGGATGGAAGAAGTTGGAAGTATTGCTCTGAGAGAGGTTCTACTGGGCTGGTGTGAGGAAAGCCATTGAGAGGTGGTGGCAGGAGTGTGGACAATGTAACCTGCGCAGAAAGGATCGGGACAGTCAGAGAGCTCCGCTACAGCCAATCATCACCAAACAGCCCCTTGAGTTGGTAGCCCTGGACCATGTGAAGCTGGTTCCAAGCCGGTCAGGCTACATCTATGCACTTACCATTGTGGATCACTACTCAAGATTCCTGGTAGTTGTGCCTGTCAAAGATCAAACTGCCAGGACAGCAGCCAGAGCATTCCAACAGCACTTCTGTAGACCACATGGGTATCCTGAAAGGGTGCTGACAGATGAAGGTCCAGCTTTCGAGGCAGAAGTGTTCCAAGAATTCTGTAACCTGTATGGTTGTAAGAAGATCCGGACAACGCCATATCACCCACAGACCAATGGCATGTGCGAGAAGATGAACCAGGTAGTGATGGATCTCCTGAAGACTTTGCCCTTGGAGGAGAGGAATCTGTGGCCAGAGAAGTTGCCCGATCTGGTAGACCTCTACAACCATATTCCAGTGAACTCTACCAACTGTACCCCAGCCTATTTAATGAGAGCCAGACCTGGTAAGCTGCCTATTGACTTAGACATGGGAGTCCTGACACCTGAAGTAGCGTCACCAGATGCTGATTGGGACACGGAGAGGCAGCAACAGTACCGGAGAGTTCAAGAATGCGTGGAAAGGAGTCTGGCTCAGGCAAGGCAAGAGCAGGAGAAGCTTTACAATCAAAATGCACCTGCCGTTCCTTTGTCGTTGGGGGAGCAAGTCTTGAAAAGGAAGAGAAGATTGCACAAATTGGATGATCAATGGGAAGCTGAACCTTATACCATTCTGTCCTCGAACTTTGATAATACTAAGGTATGCCTTGTGAGAAAAGATGGAGGAGAGACCTCGGCAGCGGTATCGAGAGATCACTTGAAGTTGTGTCCTGACCAGATGAAGGAAAGGAAAGAAGAACCAGATAACATCCAGCCCAGAGTGGAAGAAGAGAAGGTCAGCACAGTGCTTGGAGAATTCCCTGCGAATTGGACTAAAGTGAACGATGCTATAGTGGTGCCAGTGTTGCTGTTTCCCCAATTGGTAGCACAGGAAGATGTGACTCACGAGAATCAGGAAAATCGGGTAGCAGATGCCACACCAGCAGTGGAGCCAGAGAGCCCTCGCCCTGCCAGTGGTGAACCTGTTGTGCCCCTGGTGAATCTGAGTTCACAGTCAGTCTAGTATCCCTGTGTTACATAGAACCCCCAGTAGTGTATCCAGTACATTACCCACTGCACCAGTCTTACGCAGGTCTACCCACACCACACAAGGTATACCACCACTTAGATATCGCATGTAGCAAAATAAATGTAAATGTTGAAATTGTAAGTGTAAATATGTAACTGTTCTCAAGTTTTGTGCCTACAGGTAACCTGTAAGAGTTTCCTTTGGAATTTGTTTTATGGACACTGAACCACAGGACTTGTGTGTGGTCCAAAAACTTTTACCATTTGCCCAGGAATGGACCATGGACATTGATGCTTGGACTTGCCATCATAGGACCATTTTTGAAGCACTTGGTTTTTGTACATTTTTCATTTTTAAATCTTGTACAAATTCTTATTGTCTCTTTACATGTTTATGCTTTTGTTCTGCCCAGGAGTGCTGACTTGCCCTAGGGGGGAATGTGGCACCCCCCAGGAGTATGGCTGCCACAGTGGCTTTGCCTTCCTCCAGGGGAGGGTAATGCCAGGCTTGGAGGCAATGATGGGTCTGTCTCGCAGTCAATCCATGCATGCAACACAGTTCCACTCCAGGCCAGCAGGGGGAACTCTGTACCAGGATTAAGGGGAGGAGTGCTCTCTCAGGGCCAAGGGGAAGGAGTGGTTAGTTAGTCTGCGGAGGGTGAAGTGTGCAGACGAGTAGAGAGAAGATGGAGGTTGAGCTAGGAAGGAGAGCTCCCTCAGCTTGAGAGCGCAAGAACTGGAGCCTGGTCTCCACGGCTGTACGGATACTAATGGTCCTACAGCAGATACCAGAGGAGTAGGAGGCTGTAAATGCCCTACTCCCATCTAAGACTTGAGGCACAACAGCAGCTTGGATAGAGATCCAGGACTCAAGAGAGGAGTCCCCGAGAGAGGCTACAGCTGTCTGCCATACAAGTAGAATTGTTGGGAACATCTGACAGGAGGAACTTCAGAGTAACTTAGTACTGGAGTACTTCATTCAAACAAGCGCTAGGAAGGAGACTGCACAGCCCGTCTGCTGAGAGAGAATCCCTGACTTGCTTCCAGGCTAGCCTGCTCCGTTACCATCTGTAATCAGGACCCTGGACTGCAGTTATCAAGTAAAGGTACAGAAATTGCACCCCGCTGTGTCTTATCTGTTTCCTACCTTTCCGGCACTGCTACATCCCCGTGCCAACCACATCTACACTGCCCTGGGGCTATATCTTCACCTGTGGGGAGCTATTACATCTTTGCTGCACCATACCATCAGTCCCAGCGGATCTGTCTGCAGCGTCGGCTTAACAACGCCCTTGCCGAGCACCACAGGTGGCGTCCCGAACTATTCCATTCCAATAAATATATTTCCCCATTATTTGGGCGCCCAGAGCCACGGACTGGGTCACCGCTGCTGTGACACATCCCACTGACACCGGCCCGGTACCGAGTACCCCACAGCCCTGGGAGGGCGCCCCAATTACAAACAGAGTGATGTATTTCAAGTGTTTATTTCTGTCTCCCACCCCATCCATAAGTCTATTAATAGTCCCCCTTACTTTCATTGAAATCCCTCTTATTGTCCTCTGCCCACTCCCATCATTGTCCTCTGCCCACTCCCATCATTGTCCTCTCCCCCACTCCCATCATTGTCATTTCCATCTATTCCATCATTTTTCTCTCCCCCACTCCCATCATTGTCCTCTTCCCACTCCCATCATTATCCCCTCCCATCCCATATCCCATCATTGTCCTCTCCCCAATCCCATTATTGTGTTCTCCCCATTGTATTGGGAAAAAAATGCACCCACCTCTCCATCCATTACCCTTCAACATCACTTCTTTCTTCGTCGCCGGCAACTTTCTAAATGACACAGACACGAGTTTCATGGTGACATCATCAAGCTGCGCGTGCCTGTGTCACTGAGAAACAAGCAGGCAGGAGGCTGAGGAGAGGATTCTGCAGCTCTGCTGCCATTTTTTTTGTAGGCAGCTGAGCTGCAGAATCGATCCCTGCCCGTCATGCCACACATGATGAGGGCAATCTGGCCATGGGCGCCCCAGAGCCTCGGGCACCGAGCAACAGACCAGATTGCCCTAATTATTAAGATAAGATAATCCTTTAATCGTCCCACCATGGGGAAATTCAGAGCATTACAGTAGCAAGGAAGGAACAAGTACAGATACAGATGCATAAAGGCATTACATTGACAGTAGGTAAAATATACGGGGAAAAAAAAAAATGTAACCGGACTGTCACAACTTTGGATCTATCAGTTCACTGTTTGGGTCGTTCTCCGTTTTGGACAGTGCTGGTTATACAGCCTAACTGCAGCAGGAAGGAAGGACTTTCGATAGCGCTCCCTCTCACATTTAGGATGAAGTAGCCGGTCACTGACAGTTCTGCACATCTTTGTCACGGTCTCATGCATGGGATGGGAATCATTCTGCACCATGTAGCTCACCTTGGCCAGTATCCTCCTGTCGCCTACTTCCTGAACTGGATCAAGGGTGCATCCCAGGACAGAGCTGGCCCTTCTAATCAGTTTGTCTAGCCTATTCCTATCCCTGGTTGATATGCCACTACCCTAGCACGCCACACCAAAGAAGATGACTGATGCCACAACAGAGTTGAAGAAGGATGCAAGGAGTGCCCCTCTAACTCCGAAGGCTCTCAGCCTTCTGAGCAGATAAAGCCTGCTTTGGCTCTTCCTGTACACTGCATCCAAGTGATGGGCCCAGTCAAGCTTATTATTGAGGATCACACCAAGGTACTTATAGGTGTCGACTATCTCAATGTCATTTCCCTGAATGTTCACCACTACTGGTGGATTTTTGCCCTTGCGAAAGTCCACCACCAATTCCTTGGTCTTCCCGGAATTAATCCTAAGGTGGTTCCTCTGACACCACTCCACAAAAGCTTGGTTAGTGTCTCTGTACTCTCTTTCATCACCTCCTGTGATGAGGCCTACTATTGTAAAGTCATCAGAATACTTCTGCAAGTAGCAGCTAGATGAGTTGCACCTAAAATCCGCAGTGTACAGAGTGAAGAGAAAAGGGGCAAGAACTGTACCTTGAGGTGCCCCTGTATTGCATATCACCGTGTCTGACACACTGTCCTGAACCTTTACAAACTGAGGTCGGTTCGTGAGGTAGTTAAGGATCCAGGTGGAGAGTTGGAGGTCCACACCAACAAGGCCCAGCTTGTCTCTCAGTAGACCTGGCTGTATGGTGTTAAAAGCACTAGAGAAATCGAAGAACATTATTCTCACAGTGTTCCCAGGTTTCTCCAGGTGAGAGAGAGTCCTATCTAGAAGGTGGATAATGGCATCATCCACACCAATGCCCGGCCTGTAGGCAAACTGGAGAGGGTCCATATCCGAGCTCACTAGAGGACGGAGACGTGTGAGAACCAATCTCTCTAATACCTTCATCAGGTGTGATGTCAATGCTACAGGTCTATAGTCATTAAGGTCTTTTGGATAAGGTTTCTTTGGAACCGGTAACACACACGATAATTTCCACAGTTGTGGTACTATACCTATTCTCAGGCTCATATTGAACAGATATGTAATGATCTCACTCAGCTGGTGCCCGCAGGTTTTGATTAGTCTTGCACTGATGCCGTCAGGACCTGCAGCCTTCAAAACTTTGATCTTATTCAGTTCTTTTGCAACCTGGGTACTTGTGAAGAGCAGACCCTGGCTCAGTTGACAAGTTGCAGCAGGGGGTGAGGTTATTGTAGCAGAGAGGTGTGAATGGTATGCAGGGACAGGAGCAGCCAGTGTGTGATTAAATCTGTTAAAGAATAGATTAAGTTCATTAAGCCCCTCTTTATCTACAACCATCCTAGAGACAGTCTGTCTATGCCCAGATATAGACTTTAGACCCTCCCAGACTTCATTGATCCTTTTCTGTGACAGTATTAACCACTCTACAAGGGCCCCGTCCACCTCTTGGCCCCAGTGCAGCTGCACTGGCTATATGTCCGCCCCTTTGCCTCTGTGTGTTTTCCATGGACACAAAATCCATGTGAAAACAAGGACATGTGAATAGCATCATAGGTTATATTGGGTGTTTGTGGGATCGGTGAAAAAAAAAATCACATGCATTTTCGAAATAAATTTGCTCATCGCTAGTTAATATGAATTCTCAAGTCTTAGCCATAAACAATATGACATGAGGTTTTAAAAGGAAGAAAGTTGTGTTGTTAAAAATAGAGAGCCTTTTTGGTATTTGGTATTATTGTTATGTAATTTATAACATTTGCATAACTTAAGATATTTACTCACGTGAGCATCTGATAAGTGGCATATGAACATGTTGGTCCAAGAATGGCACATCCCAGATGTTTTTTTTCCTATAGAATGGAATAAGACAAGGTATTACTCATCTATAAAGACATAGAGTTGAAGTCATAAATTCCAAGGTGAAATGGTAAAAAATCAAAAAATTTTCACCATTGTATTTTGCACTCGTTATATGCCATTGCAATATCAAATTTATATATATTTTCCTGTTTTTATTATACTGGTTTAAAAAAAATTCTGAACTTTGTAAAACAAGAAAAAAATAAAACATTGTTTTCTAACAGCCATAACTATTTTTTTTTCTTTCCTTTAAAAAGGGAGATGTGAGGGCTAGTTTTTTGCATAAAGAGCTTTTGTTTTTTTTCAGGTAGTATTTCATGACACATGACGTTTTGATCATTTTTTATTTCATTACTTCTGGATGAGAAATTACTGAAAAATGCCAGTTCTGGCATTTCAGTATTTTTTTCTTTACAGTGTTTACCGCGTGGGTTAATTTTAATATAATTTTATGTCTAGGAACCTGAAAGACCAGAAAGAAACAAACATGCAACCATTACTTGTAAACACTGTAAAGTCCAATTTACGGTTAGTTGCCTAGTCCACAACAGTTGTAAGATAATCCAAGTCCAATTGGAAACCTGTCTTTAGATTTGGAAAGCCACAACTTGCAGACACTTCCACCAACCCAACAATCCAAATGGTGAAAGTTCCATGTCCTAACACACCTGAAGGTATGCTCCCCGCCATAAGATGTGTCCAGCAGTAATGTCCTTTTTAATGTGACGACTTCTCTCATGAAGCCATTCGAGATCTGTGTTATTTAAGTGCCAGTCTGCACCACCCTTGACCAGTAGAAAGCGATAAGACCTCAGCTGCATCCTTGATACCACAGATGTGCAGCATGTAGTGATAGCTGGTTTGATCTCTTCGTTGGACTGTGGTTCATCAGGCTCAAAAGCACTGCTGACATCAATAGAACAAGGATCCTTATGTAGGAGGCTTGAAGATGACAGCCATGTGTTGTCACTAAGGCTAGATGCAACCATGAGTCCTGATCTCTGATCAATTGGGTCCAGGCCTTTGAAAATGTGGTGCCACTGCTCTTGATTGACAACCAATTTTCACTGTTAATATAGCAATTCAAAGTTCATGTCTTGAAACAGAGTGTGCAGGTTTTGGGCTTAATTTTACTCTACAAGGAACAAATCAGCGATGCACCCTGTTGCTGGCCTTTGAGGTCCCCAAACAGGCCACTGGTTTTGCAGCCACTGGTTTTGTAGAAGAATCAGAGTGAATATGGACTTCTCTACTGATGGTAGCTGAATGGGACTTTAATACATTTCAACGTGGACTTGGAGATGTTATAATACCTTCAGAGACTTTTTCCATGTCTCCTCCCTTGGTTGTGTCTGGGACAGTAACAGAATATTTCAATTCTTAAAGAGAAATACCAGTAACAAGTGTAACGGGCTGGGTGGTGGCACCACGATGCTGTGTACCGAGGAGGGCTTGGAGGAGTGTGACTAAGCAAACACCTGACTCTTTGCTGAAGCCCCTGATGGTGGGGCTAGATTTGGCTCAGGATGGATGCCAGGTGCTACTCCATGATGGATTTTGAACACATGGAAGCTGACCCCCAAATGGGCAGGAAGATATAACAGCAGGTGCAGGTAGGTATGGTAGGTACTGGTGGACACGGCTGGTATATAGGCAGGAAGGTACTGGGAGGCACAGCTGATATGCAGGCAGGTAAGTACTGGTAGGCGCTGCTGATATACAGGCAGGCAGGTGCTGGCAGGCATTACTGATTTATAAGCAGGCAGGAGTTGGCGGGCATGACTGATATGAAGGAAGGCAGGTGCTGGCAGGCACGGCTCATGTACTGACAGGCAAGTGTTGACAGACATGGTTGATGTGCAGTCAGATGCAGGCAGGCATGCCTGACATGCAAGCAGGTGCTGGCATGGCTAATATGCAAGTAGGTGCTGGCGGGCAAGGCTGGGATACAGGGAAACATGGCAAGTATTTGCAGACAGGTACAGGACAGGTAAACTGACTGGCAGGTACAGGGGACCTGGGAACTAGCAAGCGTGAAAACTACTGACATGACTCGTTGCTCAGCCACCTCCAAACAGGTGGAGGTGCATTAAATAATAAGTGTCCCCCAGTCATTGGCAGGGGACACTCTAGGATGGCACTCTCTGACCCTTTAAGAGACCAGAGTGTGTGCACACCCCAATCAATGTGGTGAGCAGTAATGAAGTGCTGCTGGAAGTTAGTCAGAATCTGGTTAAACCGCTCTACCTGACCATTGGATTGCGGATGGTAGGTTGAAAAGAAATCCAAAGTGACATTTAGTAGTTTGCAAGTAGCCCTCCAGAAGTGAGATGTAAACTGGACGCCTCTATCAGAAATTATATGGAGAGCTAAGCCATGAAGGAGGAAAATATGCTGGATGAACTTCTCAGCAAGCACAGGAGCAGACAGGAAACCCGATAAAGGAGTAAGATGGGCCAACTTGGAGAAGAAATCCACAACTATCCAGATGACGGTACATCTGGCTGATACTAGAAGATCGGTAATGAAGTCCATTGCAAAGCGCTGCCAAGGAGAAGATTGTATGGGCAAGGGAAGTAGCCGGCCAGCCGGAAGCTGTATCTGTGTCTTAATCTGGGCACAGGGGAAAAGGCAGAGGTGAAATCTGCAATATCTTTGCAAAGAAACTGTCATTAATAATGCTGTGAAATGAGAAAAGCCATTTTCTAATGTCCAACATGACCTGACAAATTAGAGGAGTGACCCCAGTGAACAAACTGCATCCTGTCCTGAGACATCTCCAATAGTGCGACAATTACTATTTTGGAGGACTCAATAATGTGTTGAGGCTCCTCCTCCTGGTCAAAAGACAGAAAATACCTTTAAAGTGCATCCGCCTTGACGTTCTTGTCCACTGGCCGGAGATAAGAACAAAAATGAAATAGTTGAAGAACAGAGGCCACCTGGCTTGAGGTGGATTTATCCACTGTGTGGACTGCAGACAGGCTAGGTTCTTGTGGTCACCGGATGCTTCGCTCCCTCATACAAAAATCACCACTCCTCCAGAGCCATTTTTATCGCCAACAGTTCTCAATCGCCTATCTAGTACTTGTGTTCTGGAGCCAAAAAGATTTTGGAAAACAATCTCAGGTCACCATAGAGCCGCAAGGAGACTTCTGGGTGAGGATGACTCCAGTCTCAGAGGAAGAAGCATCCACCTCCAAAAAGAATTGCTTATTATTGTCTGGTCGGTGCAGCATCGAAGCAAAGAAGAATGTCTATTTTAAGGACACAAAGGCACTTTCTGCTTCCGGAGTCCATACCTTTAGAGATAGCTCCGTTGTTTGTCAGAGCAGAAATAGGAGATGTCTGAGAGGAGAAATTCGGAATGAACTAGCGGTAATAATTAGCGAATCCGAGAAACTGCTGGATTGCTTTCAAGCCATAAGGATGGGGACAATTCTGGGCAGCGGACATATTCTTGGAATCCATCCTTAGGCCAGTCTCAGATATGAGGTACCCTAGGAATGGAAGAGAGGTTTGCTCAAAGACCCACTTCTCAAAGTGCGTACAAATAGTTCTTCCTCAATCTCTGCAGAACCTGGAGAAATCCCTCTTGTGTGAACATAGGTCAGAAGGGAAGACCAAAAGGTCTTCCAGGTAAACTACCACACATTAGTTGAGAAGGTCACAGAAGATATCGTTCACCAGTTCTTGGAAGACTACAGAGGCATTACAGGGCACAAGTGGCATTACATGATATTCATAATGGCCATCCCGGGTGTTAAAGGCAGTCTTAGACTCGCCCCCTGGTGTATTTGGATCAGGGTATACGGCCCCGCAGGTATAGTTTCAAGAAGACTCTGGAACCTTTGAGATGATCAAACAACTCAAAAATGAGGGGCAGATGAAATTTAGTCTTGATCGTTATCTGGTTGAGACCCCTATAATCAATAACAGGTCAAAGTGAGCAATATTTTTCTTTACAACGAAGAATCCTCCTCCAGCTAGGGAGTATGACTTCCAGATAAATCCCCTGGCTAGATTCTCTTTGATATACTCTGACATGGCTCAGGTCTCAACCTGGGATGTGGGGTAGATATGGCTTCATGGAGGAGAGATCTAAAGGACAGTCGTAGGGCCTATGAGGAGGTAGCATCCCCGCCTCCATATCGAAGACATCAGCATACGTCTAATAAGCAGGAGGCAAGCCAGATAAATTTGATTGAGTAGCCAGAGGATGAGCTGGACAGATGGGAACTAGACATATCTCATGAAACGCTTGACCCAAACAAAGTACTTCACTTGATCTCCAATCCAAGACAGACTTGTGCTTCAGAAGGCATGGCAGACCTAGGAGCAGAGGATCAGACGAACTTGATAGTACATAAACAGGCAACTTCTCCAAGTGCAGCATTACTATCTGAAGTTCAACCACTTTGAAAATGAATAGGACAGCATCAGATAGAGGTTTACCATCCACGGATGATACCACCAAACAATTCTCCAGACATTGGAAGGGGATCTGATACAGCCTGCTGAAATAAATTTTCTGCGGATCCAGAGTCCAGATAGGTTGATTCTAGCCGTCGGCTAGGGACACTTTAGGATGACACATGCTGTCCCTTTAAGAAACCGGGAGTGCATGTGTGCATGCCCTAAGCATGGTGCCTGGGAATCTGCGAGCAGTGCACAGACCATGGGCAGCAGAGGAAAGAGGAGTAGGTGCGGGACGGGCATTGCGATGGTGAGTGAGTCGGTGACCCTGCCTGAGAAGGGAGGAAGCATACAGGAACGCCGACGCTACAACAGGGAAACAGTGCCTCACGCTATTAAACTATTATCATATCCTTGCCTTGCCACGGAGGTTGGCACCCTACAATTGCAGAAATGGCGACCCCACTCACCTCCGACTGACTCTCCAGACCCTAAAGGCCCTAGTTTTCAGGGGGGACAAACAGAATCAACAATACATCAAAAGTGTGCTATAGAAATGGTATCCCACAACTACTTCAGCAAATAACACTGTATGTCTGAAAAATTGAGACCTAAAAATGTTTTAAAAGCTTTTTAGTAGCTAAAAAATGTTCACAGACCATGTAACACTATCTGTGTGAGAAAGCATACAAAATGTTTAAAAGCTTTTGTTCACTTTTAGGCCTCACAGAAATATTCATAGACAAAGTATTGTATTTTTCAGACTATAAGACGCACCGGACCATAAGACACATAGGTTTTAGAGGAGGAAATTAGGAAAAAATTAAAGCAAAAAATTTGGTCAATTCTGTACTTAACATCCCCTATCCTGGTATGCATGGCCCCCTCATCCCTACCCTGGTATGCATGTCCCCTCATCTCTATCCTGACATGCATGGCTCCATCGTCCCTATCCTGGTACGCATGGCCCCGCATCTCTATCCTGATATGCATGGCTCCATGATCTCTATCCTGGTACACATGGCCTTCTTATCCCTATCCTGGTGTGTATGGTCCTCATGCCCAGCCTAGTATGCATGCCCCCCTTATCTCTACCCTGGTAGGCATGGCCCTCTCATCCCAATCCTGGTAGGAATGGTCCCCCTCATCTCTATCTTTTCAGGAATGATTTCCCTCATCCTTATCCTGGTATGCAGGGCCCCCATCCTTAACCTGGTAAGATTGTCCCCCATCTTGGTCCTGATATGCATGATCCCATCCTTATCCTGGTATGAGTGGCTCCATCAGAAAACATTGAAAAACCAAACCATTACACTTATCGTCCCTGTGCGCCCTTGCAGGGTCCTGCTCCCATGCCAGCAGCTGCTTTATGCTTGTAAGCAGTGCTTGGCAGGGATGTCATGCGCTGCTTTCAAGCCGAAAGGCATCTGCCTGAATACTCAATGCTCTGCACGCAGGGACTCCAGAAGGTGGAGCTACAAGTGGAGGAGGTTTAGGAGGAGTTGGTGGTGTAAGTGGAAGAGGGGGAGTTTTGCTTTGTTTTTGTTTTTTTGTTTTGTTTGTTAAACTCTGAAAACATGCAGTGTTATAATCTGGATTAAATGAGGGATTAATAGATACAAAACATGTACAGTACATTTGCACAATGTATTAAATCTTTTAATAATTCTGATGACGCACAAACTTATAGCATAAATCAATTTATCAATTATAACACTACAAATGCAGTTTACAAAATTCAATGTAAAACATGTAAATTAATGTACATTGGATGTACTGTACACCTAGAAAATTAAAAACCCTCATTTCAGAGCACATAAGAGACATTGAAAATAATAGTATTAGTGTCCGAGATATATATATGGCTTCCAGGCATTTTATTTCACATCATAATGGCAGCATGTCATCGCTATCAATTGCAGGTATAGAGTGCATAAAATATCCCAAAAGGGGGGAGACATCAAAATACGCCTTTCTGGATTTACAATTTGGGAACGAGACATCCTAAAGGTTTAAAACAAAAGAAACAAAATGATGTTTCACTATTAATGTTATTCCTATATTTGTATATATTTTGTGTATGTTAATTTTAAGTTTGATTTTTTATGGTTAAGATGGAGCGGCACAATTCACAAACGATTATAGAAATGCATGTTTAGAACCTTTCGATAGCGGATCACATGATCTAGTTTAATTACCTGATGTCATGATCCAGGACGGGGTTTCGCTTTGGCCCGTCCTGACAGACTGGGGGTTAATTGTTCGACCTCTCTCTGGCAGAGGGCGGCTATTTAATGCTCACTGGACCTAGGTCCGGTGTCAGTTATACTCCTGCCCTCGGCTGAGTTAGTTGACCTTGTGCGTACGTGTGCCTTGTGCCTGATATCTTGCTTGCTTGTTTGGTTTTGATCCGGTTCTGTCCCTGTTACGAGTTCGGCCTGCCCCTCTTGTACTGCGCTACCTCTCGTGTATGACTCTTTGCTTGTGACCCGACTTCTCTCTGCTCGTCCCTTTGGTACCACGTCGCCCTCTTGTGTATGACCTTTGGCTTTGTCTGACTACCCGTCTGTTTGTCACTCCTGTGCCTCGTTTGCCCGTACTGTTGTGACCTCCGTTTTGCCTGACTCTGAGTTGTTGTATGGTGTCCTGTCATATCTGAAAGCAGGACGCTAAGCCCCGCCCCCTTGCAGTCACCTGACAATAGGTCCTGTGCCAGTTTGCTAACTTCAGTGTCCGCAGGTCCTGTGCCTCTTTACTTTCCAGCGCTGACAGGACCCTGACACTAATAGTTTGAAGCACGCATTGTCACCTCTGCTGCCCTGCTCCACAGGTATCTTTTAGCACTGTTTCTGTACTCAGGACACGCGCACTGGCTCTGTGAGCGAGTGTAGTGTGGTGTCTCTGACACCTGATTGGTCCGTACAATCTATAAGATCTGTGTGCAGAGACTGGAATCTAGCTGTGACAAAGATCCATACAGGATCTAAACGCATTGCTGGGTGTGTAGTGCCTGTGAACACATCCAGCATAATATGAGGACATTGTCAAGCATCATGTTTTAATGTTTATACAATAAAGAATTCATTTTAGGAGCTGTAACACCCATTTTTCTTCTCTGCTGCTTACGTCAAGTCTGCACGAGGTTCCGTGCTCCAGTGGTGGTTGGTGAGCTGGCTAGGGCTTATTGCCCGAATTTTCTTTTTCTTTTGCACATGTCTTATCATCTGCTGGCCACTCTTTCTCTGTTTACAGGCAGTGTAATACTCTGCAATTTTTTGGCTTGAAAACAATGAGGAGAGCATCAAATAAGAAATGTGGCCATGTTGTTGTTGGTGGTGATGTATCTGCTGCAGGGAGAGAGAGGGCACCGTTTGACTTTTTAGGCCGGGGTCACACTGGCGATTAAATCGGACGAATGCAATGCGATAAAAAATCGCATTGCATTCGTCCCAATGTTATTCTATGGGGCAGCTCCCATCATGCGATTTTTGATCGGATCCGATCCTCGGACAGAGACAATCGCAGCATGCTGCGATTGTCACCAATTTTTGGATCGGATTCGACAATACAAGTCTATGGGGGGCGAGAAAAAATGGGACTACAAACGGACCAGATGTGTGACTTGCGATAAAATCGCACCCGGTGTCCTTTAGCAAAAGCCGGCAATTCTTCCAATACAGTACAATCACACTGACCGGTTAAATAAAGAATGATTAGATCTAGACATATATATATATATTTTATACATGTCATAGAGACACATTAATTTATATATATTACAAATTCATACAGTTCTTCGTAGCAGTATAGCCGCAGAAACATTTGCCGGCATTTGTATAATTATTCTCCTGCATGAAATGACACATGGTTTACATATAGTTAACCATTTCATTTCATGTTTTTTTTGTTATGTCTATCACAATTAATTAGATGAGGGTTTGTGGGTAAAATTTTAGACTTGTAGGGGTTAATTTAAGGGGTTAATTCATTGTATGAAATCACGGGGACTCCCTGCAGCCTCAGTGACGTCAGCAGGAGTCCCTGCAATTTCATACAATGAATTAACCCCTTAAATTAACCCCTACAAGTCCAAAATTTTACCCATGTGTCATTTCATGTCGGGCAGGAGAATAATTATACAAAAGCCGGCAAATGTTTCTGCGGCTATTCTGCTATGATGAACTGTATGAATTTGTAATATATATATTAATGTGTCTCTATGACATGTATTAAATATATATATATATATATAAATATATATGTGTCTAGATCTATTCATTCTTTGAGTGGGGAAACCTGTCATTGGGCTCCATTATATGTCCATTTAGCTACCCTGTGAGAAAATCTCGCCAGACGGATGTCAAACGGATCCTTTCATGCAATTAAAATCGCATCAATTAAGAAAAATTGCATCAAAAACGGATCAATGGTTAAGATACCTTTGTGCGATTTCAGACCGTTAAAATGGGACCGGTTTTTTAATCGTTGTGTGTGACTCCAGCCTTAAACACAAAATTGGCTGGAATCAAGAGTGGATGCCATGTCACATTAGGAAAGCTAATATTGTCTTAACAGTAGAAACTCCCCACACATGATCCCGCATTGGAAATTAGATGCTGCAAAGAATGTATCTAGATGTGCAGTCAGCACATTGAACCCCCTAAGTGCTTCACAGAAGTTTATAATGTAGAGCCGTGAAAATTAAAAAATAAAAACATTTTTCCCACAAATATGTTCTTTTACCACCCTATTTTTTTTATTTTCACAAGGGTAACAGAAGAAAATGGACCTCTTAATTTGTTGTGCAATTTCTCCTGAGTACACCAATACCTTACATGTAGTGTTGAGCGACTTTGTTTTTTTAGGGTCGAGTTTCGTTTCATGAAACCCGACTTTTCCAAAAGTCGGGTCGAGCAAAATCGGCCGACTATAGGGAAAAGTCGGGGTCGTCCCGAAACACGAAACCCAATGTAAGTCAATGGAGAATTAAAGTCGGCAGTGAGAGGAGGACAGGAAATACACCAACAGTGCCCATTTGAATGCCAAAAGCATAAATTCTTGTTACTGAAGCTTGTCAACCTTAATTAACTTCATAATACTAGTTACGCACTGAAAAATGGGGGTTATTTGCTACAGTTGTGGGGGGGGGAGGACTGGCTCCAGGTTTTCGTGGGCCCAGGGCCAAAGAGCGCCCCTTTAACACATACCACAACTCATGATGCTCCGATACGGCAGAGAAATAGCAGTATAGTACAATGAAAAATACTTCACTTCTTACATCTCATGACTGATATCCATTTTAAATTCTCCAATACCTCCAAAAATGGACAGTATATAACTCCATACAGTATTATGGCCAGCGCTTAGTGCGCTATACAGAGTAATGAGGCCCATATATTTCTCCATACGGAATCATTATTCCCATATAATGTTTTAAACCGTATATGATGAGCTCCACATAATGCTACAGTATATGTTGGTCCCAATGGATGAAGCTCCACTGTCTTATGGGCCCAAATAATGCTCCATATATAATGGGCCCCATTTCTAATGCTCTAGTGTATAATGGGCACTGTAAATGCTGCTCCAGTGTCTGATGTCCACCTTTGGAATGCTCCAGTGTATGGTGGGCCCCATATATCATTCACCAGAGTATAGTGCTCCCCAAAAATTGCTGTCCCAACATTGAAAACAATTACATAAGTCTCCTTGCTAGGGAATACCTGCACTACTCTGAACTCCTTGTCATCCCCATCTTCCATCTCACTGCACTTGGCTGTTTAGGCCCTCCCACCGGCAGAGACACTTTTGCATACTATGCGGTGCCCTGTGCCAGTGCCATCGCCCATGAGTATGCCCCCACCTGCTCAAGGAACCTGCACTTTCATCTGCACCTTCCTCTTTGTCACCTTGTAAGGTGGTATAGTATGCGGGAAGGGGAACCTGAGTTTCCTCTGGGTCAGATTCTGGCTGTGTAGAGTGCGAGGGGAATGTAGTGGTCTGGGTCAATGTACCAGCAGCATCATCCAGCAGTGGCTGGGCCTCAGTGCACTTGTGGCGTCCCCAAGAGTACGGTCGCCACTGTGGCATTGCCTTCCTCCTAGGGAGTGTGTTGTCAAGCTTGGGAGCAACAAAGGATCTCTCTAGCAGTGAAACCAACACACAACACATTTCCCACTCCAGGCCAGCAGGGAGACCTCTGAACCTGACTGCTGAGGAGCTGCTGTCTGTGGTCCGGAGGAGGTAAGATAGGGCACTCTGTGCAGGGAAGGGGAAGTGTGTGGACGTGAGAAGGGGAGCTGGAGGATGAGCAGAGTTAAGGCTCACTCCTAGCTGGAGCGCATGGTCCGGATTCCGGTCTCCGAGTTTGTAGGGACACTGACGTTCCTGCAGCAGAAACCGGGGGAAGTAGCAGCTATAAATGCTCTGTACCCAACTAAGGCTTGGAGGCCCCAGCATCGACGTGTGCGAGACAGAAGGCAAAGGCTACAGCTGTCTGCCATACAAGTAAAGTCTGAGGAACATCTGTTAGACAGGAGGCGTTTCAGTGAACCACAGTCCTGTGAGTGCTTCCCCCACAAGCGCTAGAAAGGAGACGTTCAGGAAGGTACATGTTGGCGGAGTGTTGGAAGGGAGCTTTCCATTCTGGTCCCGGAGGCTGGCAGAGGTCCTGACCCGGAGGACACAGCACGGAGGCACGCATCTGTGTAACTTGCAGACTGTGAGTAAAGCTTTGGAACTGCACGCTCTGGTGTCCTACACTTATTCCAGCACCGCTACATCTGGGTACCAGCACCTACACCGCCTGTGCCTTTCCCCCATCACTACATCTACACTTCCCTGGGACTCCAGCTCCACCTGTGGGGAGCTTCACCATCTTTGCTGCACAACACCATCAGTCCCAGAGGACCTGCATGCAGCGTCGGCCTAACATCTATGTTGCCGAACACCACAGGTGGCGTCAAACTATCTATATAAACTCTTTACCATTATACCACACCATTTACATGGGCGCCCAGGGCCACCGTCCGGGTCACCGCTGCTGTGACACATCCCACTGACACCGGCCCGGTACCGAGTACCCCACAGCCCTGGGAGGGCGACCCATATGCCGACTGCTGATCGGGCGGCGTTATTCCCACGAACCTCCAAACAGCGTCCCTGAAGGCAAAGTTTTTGGTTTCCAGGGGCAGTATGATTGCAAAGCTGAACCTTAAAGGAAAGTCCAAAAGGGCACCACCAGGAGTGGAGCCTGTGGCTTAATTGGACTGCACCCGGGAAACCACTACCATACAAGCTACAGAAAAGATGGACAGATTGCAAGCTTTGTCGATTCTGTGTGTGGTGTGGTATGTCAGTTTGTAGTTGTGCTTGCGATTTCACAGCTTTATTCTGTTAACGACCGAGACTCCGGCATGGCCCCGCGGTACGCGTCAAGCTTACTAGAGGGATACGCGAGGCTGTGGCACGTGAGATCGAGCAATAACAGGTCTAGCATTCCAGTACATTTCCGGGGCTGCATGCACGCTACACTGAAAGGTCCAGCTTTTGTCGCTTACAGGTGCAGATAACCTGCTGAACTCCGTTAGTGATGGGGATCTGGGATTCAGATTATTCCCCGCGAACGATGATTTCCCAGTAAGTTCAGGTCAACCGTAATTCCGGAGTTAGGCCTAACCGTCATTCCTGAAAAAATTACGTGTCCAAACCACAGGTGCTGTAGATTGCTTAACAGCTCGGCAGCCGTTCTCAGGCCCAGTATGGATTCAACAACATTGTAGAAAGTTGATAAAGGGTACAGTTTCACCGGATAACACGTATATATCTAGCCTAGTTTACAAATTAAAAATATATGTCTACAGATCAGGAGGCAGACTCAGATGTTCTCAGGCCCAGTATGGATTTGACCAGATTGTACAAAGTTGAGAAAGGGTACTTTATCACTGGATAGCAGGTATATATAGCATAGTTTAAACATGTAAAATCTCCGTGTTCTCAGTATGGATTACACAGCAATCTAAAAAGTGGAAAAAAGGAAATGCATTTGAGGCGTACACAACTATATACTTTTGGTGTTATTTTTAAATCTTCATATATATTTCTGTCTCAGTAATACAGTCCAGCCTCTCCGCAATAGGAAATGAGATGCATACAATTAGTGACTTTAAGGCTATTGATTGCAGAAATCTAGGAATTATTATTCATGGGAAAAACTTCGGTCACAATTCTCATAGGCGATGCTGACCCTCAATTAATTTGTGTGTTGAGACAGTGAAAACATTTTTGTGTGAATAAAGTCTTGCTGTATCGCACTTCCATTGATTCCATCACTGTTACTCATCTCAATCCAATTTTTATCACAGGGAGCGTTGTAAACATGGTGCTCATTGGCTATCATGATCTGTCACGTAACTTTGGAATGCAAAAGACAGAAGCCACAGGCCGTAGGCGATTCTATTTGATTGGCATGAGAGGGCACATTTTGAAATGTGCGCCGGAATGTCACACGTTTGTGAGTAGGAAAACTGTGAATGCTGATGACAAACCACCACTGCATGTAATTGTGAGTCGACGTCCATAAGAAATGGAAGCCACTGATCATCTGGAGCTAGAGCCCGGCCAGCAGGACAGGGCATAGCTACATCTTAACCATCATCTTTCAGTTCAATCAATTTGTAGTGGCAGTCCCAGTGAAGGATTTGACAGCCCAGACTACACAGCGGAGGAGCAGGGAGAGGTAAACATTGCAAATGCTGGGGCCCTGCCCATGCAAGGGGGGCACACTCGTGGGCGTCGGTACTGGCACTGGGCCCCTCATAGTACAGCGGTGTGTCTGACGGCGGGTGTGCACCACTACTGTCAGAGACACTTGATTGCACTATGAGGGACCCTATGCCAGTGCACGCGCCCAAGAGTCGGCCTACCCACCTGTCCATGGCAACGGCACTCGCACGGTTTTGTGCGCTAGGTGGTGACCCCGGCCATGGGGGGAGCCGCCCACTTAGGGAGATTTACAAAGTGGCATATGTAGATGTGGGTCATTCAGCTGCTGCAAAAGGCAAAATAGGTCAAGTTCGCGGAATAGGAGGAGGACCAAAGCAAGCCATTTTTCTGGCAACCTATGTGTCATCAAGGGAAGGTGGGACAAAATCCTTGGAAACCCATGCATGGTTCATTTCAATGAAGGTTTGATCATCCACATTTTGGGTTGACAGACAGGTCCTTTTTTCTGTCAGGATTGATCCAGCTGCACTGAAGACTCTTTCCGATAGCACACTTGCAGCTGGGCAAGCGAGCTCCTGTAAGGCATATTGTGCCAATTCAGGCCAGGTGTCCAGTTTAGCGGCCCAATAGTCAAAGGGGAATGACCTGTGCGGGAGAACATCGATATGGGAGGAAAAGTAGTTGTTAACCATAGTTGACAACTGCTGTCTCCCGTCACTTTCCATCAATGCAGTATTACCAGTTGTGTGAGCGGTCCGTGAAAAATCAGTCCACAACATTGTCATGAAACCCCTGCCTCCAACGCCACCTCTGCTGTTTGCACCACGAACACCTCTGCCAAGCTGCCCCCGGCTCGTACGGCTCGTGTGAGAACCATCACCACTGCTGTGTGCTGGGAATGCCTCAACCAACCGGATAACCAGAGTTGCTTGTTTAGTAGCCAATATTAGGTCAAGGTTCTCCTGTGGCATGATGTTTTGTAATTTGCCTTTATAGCACTGCGAGTGCTGGGTGGAGGAGCACTTTCTGGCAAATCCACATCCCTCCAGTCACGCACAAACCCTGTACCAGACCTTGCCACGCCAACATTTTCACTTGCCCCACGAGATGCATCCTCCTCCCCTATGTAATCATCCCCATCATCATCCTCCTCCTCCTCTTCTTCCTCCACCTCGTCCAGGAGAGGTCCCTGAGCAGACAATGGCTGAATGTCATCAAGGATTCCCTCCACCTCTTCCTCCTCGTCAACATTGGCTGCAGACGCCTGCTCCTTAAGGTGCGTCAAAGTTTGCATGAGCAGACGCATAAGTGGGATGCTCATACTTAGGATGGCGTCGTCTGAGCTTACCAGCCGTGTGCATTCCTCAAAACACTGAAGGACTTTACAGAGGTCTTTCAGCTTCGACCACTGCACACCTGTCAACTCCATGTCTGCTCTCAAAGTGCCTGGCCGTGTATCCTCCCACAAATGCATTATGGCCTGCCTCTGCTCGCACAGCCGCTCAACCATGTGCAGGGTGGAGTTCCACCTTGTTGCAATGTCGATAATGAGGCGGTGGTTGGGAAGGTGGAGCAATCGCTGCAGCTTCTGCATACAAATGGAGTGTACAGGCGACCGGCGGATGTGCGCGCACAGTCTTCGCACCTTCTAGAGCAGGGCTGTTAACTCCGGATAATTATTGAGGAAGCACTGCACCACCAGGTTCAAGGTGTGAGCCAAGCAATGTATGTGGCTGAGTTTTGAAAGGGCTATGGCTGCCACAAAATTACGGCCGTTTTCACTAACTACCTTGCCTGCCTCAAGATGTACACTGCCCAGCCATGACTCAGTTTGTCGCTGAAAGTACTCGGCCAGCACCTCGGCGGTGTGTCTGTCGCCCAAACACATCATCTGCAACACAGCCTGCTGACGCTTTCCACTAGCTGCTCGATAGGGGGACACGTCGTGTGCAACAGTGGCAGCTGCAGATGGAGTGCTCGTATGACTGCGCTCTGTGGACGAGCTTTCGCTTCTGGAGGAGGAGGAGGAGGGTCGAACGCCTACAGCCAACTGTTTCCTAAACCGTGGGCTAGGCAGCACTGTCCCACCACCGCTGTCCCCTGTGGACCCTGCATCCACCACATTAACCCAGTGCGCAGTGATGGACACGTAACGGCCCTGGCCATGCCGACTGGACCATGCATCAGTTGTGAGGTGCACCTTTCCACTCACAGACTGCTTGAGTGCATGGACAATGCGGTCTTTCACATGATGGTGGAGGGCTGGGATGGCTTTGCGAGAGAAGAAGTGGTGACTGGGTAGGTCATAGCGTGGTACTGCATAGGCCATGAGTTCGCGGAAAGCTGCGCTTTCCACCAACCGATAGGGCATCATCTCTAACGAGATTAGTTTGGCAATGTGGGTGTTCAAACCCAGTGTACGCGGATGAGAGACTGAGTACATTCTTGACCTACTCATAGTGTCTGGGAGGGTGAGCTGGACTTGAGAGCTGCATATGGTGGAAGTAGCGGTGGACAGGGCGGACTGAGAGAGGGTTGATGATGGTGATGGAGTTGGTGTTCTTTCTGATGGCCTAGATTCAGTCTTTCGTTGATATAACAGTGGGATTCCCTGAATGCTGTGGCCTAGCAACGACACCTCAACATTTGCTGCTGTGCTAACCGGTGGGCTTACAGTGGGGGAAACAATGTAGCATTGCTGACTACCTTCTTTGTGATCAGTTGCACATGTGGTACTTGAGGTTTGGTGTTGTGTCCACGCTTGCAAGTGCATGCTGGTTAAATGTCTAAGCATGCATCTGGTATTCAAATTTTTCAGATTTTTCCCTCGGCTAAAGGTCTTTGCGCACTTCTTACAGATAACCTTGGCCTGATCATGAGGATTTTGTTCAAAAAAGTGCCACACTGCACTCTTCCTACTTTGGCAGACATTTTGCGGCTCAGCACGCTGTGATATTTTGACCCTCTGGACAAGCTGTCCAGCAACTCTTTTGATTTTTGGAACCTGTCTTTGGAGTGCTCCGGGCCTGCCAGATAGCAGCTGTTGCGATGTCGATGTCTGCTGTGGATGCTCCTCCTCCTCATCTGAGCTATTGGAAGCAGCACCCTCTTCCCCCAATGGATGCCAATCTGGGTCAACGACTGGGTCATCCATCACCTCCTCTTCAATGTCATGTGCACCTTCCTTTGTGTCACCGTGTATGGTGGTATAGTGTGCGGGAAGGGGCACCTGAGTCTCATCAGGGTCAGAATCTGGCTCTGTACACTGCGAGGACAATGTAGTGCTCTGAGTGAATGTACCAGCAGAATCATCTATCAGTGGCTGTGCATCAGTGCACTCCATGTCAGATTCATCTTGGCCTGGGTAATTCACCATTTCACTTGATAATTCAGGCATGGTATGTGAAAACAGCTCCATGGAGTAATCAGTAGTATGGCCTGCGTCATCCTTCAATCTTGGTTGGGGTGAAGGACACAAGGAAAGGTGTGGTTCATGAACATGACCCTCCAATGACGACTCAGTGCTTTTATTTTTTACAACTTCAGAAGAGGAGGCGATAGAGCTGGAGGCTGAGTCAGCATTGTAAGACAAAACTTTTTCCTGAAGCTCTGGCTTTAAAAGCGGTTTGCCAACTCCTAGAAAACTAAGCCTTCGAAGCCTTGTGGAGCCAGACGATGACGCAGGCTCAACACCTCCTGCATTCGGTCCTATTTTGCTTTTGCCACTACCACCAGATCCACCACCAACACCATCATTACCAGCTGCCAACCCCCACCCAATTCCACGGCCTCTTCCACCAGCCTTCCTCATTTTTGGTAGAAATGTAGACAAAATCCAACAAACTATATAGTAATGTAAAACAAGGTACAAGGTGTCTATAGGACAGGGGAGATTTTGAATTTCTGTACACACTTGTGGACACTGGACACTTTTGGATTGTGTGAGGCCCACTGAATATCACAGCGCTATGTCACAGGCTCGATGTCGCAGGTGTGAAAAATGTCACTAGAGGATAACGGAGATTTTGAATTTCTGCACACACTTGTGGACACTGGACACTTTTGGATTGTGTGAGGCCCACTGAATATCACAGTGCTATGTCACAGGCTCGATGTCGCAGGTGTGAAAAATGTCACTAGAGGATTGCGGAGATTTTGAATTTCTGCACACACTTGTGGACACTGGACACTTTTGGATTGTGTGAGGCCCACTGAATATCACAGCGCTATGTCACAGGCTCGATGTCGCAGGTGTGAAAAATGTCACTAGAGGATAACGGAGATTTTGAATTTCTGCACACTCTTGTGGACACTGGACACTTTTGGATTGTGTGAGGCCCACTGAATATCACAGCGCTATGTCACAGGCTCGATGTCGCAGGTGTGAAAAATGTAACTAGAGGATAACGGAGATTTTGAATTTCTGCACACACTTGTGGACACTGGACACTTTTGGATTGTGTGAGGCCCACTGAATATCACAGCGCTGTGTCACAGGCTCGATGTCGCAGGTGTGAAAAAAAGTGCTGCGGAATATGTTGGCGCTATATAAATAAAAATTATTATTATTATTATTACTAGAGGATAACGGAGATTTTGAATTTCTGCACACACTTGTGGACACTGGACACTTTTGGATTGTGTGAGGCCCACTGAATATCACAGCGCTATGTCACAGGTTCGATGTCGCAGGTGTGAAAAATGTCACTAGAGAATAACGGAGATTTTGAATTTCTGCACACACTTGTGGACACTGGACACTTTTGGATTGTGTGAGGCCCACTGAATATCACAGCGCTATGTCACAGGCTTGATGTCGCAGGTGTGAAAAATGTGACTAGAGGATAATGGAGATTTTGAATTTCAGCACACACTTGTGGACACTGGACACTGTTGGATTGTGTGAGGCCCAGTGAATATCACAGCGCTATGTCACAGGCAGAAATTGGCTAGTGTATGACAAACTACAAGGTGTATATAGAATTGGGCAGAATAGGAATCTCCCTAGAGTGTAGGTCTGTAAGAACGGAACAAGTCCTCGACTTATCCTTACAGAGCGACACACAGATAGCTTCACTGTGGCCGTGATAACAGCCGTTACACGGTACTGAGAGTGGAGCGTGCACGTACATGGCTGTCCGGTGTACGTAAAATTGTCAAGCTCCGTGTTTTTTAAGTATACGGACTGACACACGCTGTCTCTCTATAGTTTTGAATGTGATCAAACAGCAAACAGCAATGCAGCCGTCAGGAATCCTTAGAAGGTAGCCTAACAACCAACACTGCTGATCCAGCAAAATATAACCTCCACTTGCACTGCATACACAGTGACTGGTGTGTTGTACAGGCAAAATCGCTAGCAGCAGAAGCAGTTTTTGGTGCCTTCTTCCCTGCCTAACGCTCTCCCTACAAAATCATCAGCAGCAGCAGCTCTCCCTATTCTGAGATCAGCATGAGTAACATGGCGGTCGGCGTGCACTCCCTTTTATACCCCCTGTGATGCCCACCAAAGCAAGCCAATCACTTGCATACCCTTCTGAAAGATGGTGGTGACCCCTGCCTATGTCATCACGTTGCCCACAGTGTCCGTGGATCCTGATTGGCTGAAAAAGAGCACAAAACAAACTTTTGAAATGCGACTTTGGCGCTTAAGTCACCGACCTCGTGGCCGACCTCATCCTAGGGTCGGGTTTCGTTTCATGAAACCCGACTTTGCCAAAAGTCGGTGACTTTTGAAATTTTTCGACCCGTTTCGCTCAACTCTACTTACATGTAATCGGATATAAGAGAACGAAAGGCCAGCAGTCAAAATGTCATATAAAATGCAATATTTTATTAATAATATATGTAATATAATAAGACATAGGTACATGAAAGAGGGGGGGGGAGGACACACAAATGGCTGAAAAGAGGGCCTAGTATGGCACCCTCATCTCCCAGGAATACAATCCCATGTGGTCATACCGCAAGACAATACATATAAGAGTCATATATAATTAAGTAATTGTAATATATATCTACATACTGAACCGAGACTCAAAGAGCTCACTGTTAATAAAGGTATCTAGAACAAATGTTCATAATGACTAGACCTACAAGGGGTCTGTATTACCTGGACAGAGTGGGGGTAAACCATGCAGCGGCCGGATACCTTTATTAACAGTGAGCTCTTATATTTGAATTCTGTGATTGCAGTTGTCTTCATCAATTGTCCTCTATGTATATGTGTATTGGCTTATTCTATCTGCCATGTGATTTATTGTGGCTCTTTTTGGCCCCATACACATTATGTATACCACAATTCTTATTTATTACATGTAATCGGGAACGGGAACTAATTTTGAGACACAGTGCAAAGCTCAAAAGGGAAGAAGTGACATACTATAGTGCAGATTTTACTGTTATGGTGTGTGAGTGCCATGACCCACTGGAAGAGCCCTTGAGGAGTTAAAACAGCAGAACCCCCATAAGTAATCGCATTTTATAAACTACACTTCTGATCGCCACAAAAACGCCAAACATGTGAAAGCTAAATGTTTTTTAGCCGCACTGTGGGGCTCAGAAGGGAGAGGGCATTTGGATTGGGGAGTGCAGAATTCACTGGATTTCAGTTGGAGGGTGAGGAGCCATAGCACTTTTCCAGAGCCTTTGTACCACTAGAAATGTGGAAGCCCCTTAAATTTTCATTGACAGATGACGGACCTGAGTGGCGACTTGCTTTTTTGAGAATTAAGTTGAAACTTTTATTGGGAATATTTTACATAACATTTTGTATCACATTAATCCTGTACTGTACGCTGAGCACTTACATCGGATTTTCTATCTAAATCTCTAAGTGACGTGATTCAGATGAAACCCTGAGGGACTTATCACTATAATGAGGCAGCAGAGTTACTCTGGACACCGTCTGGCCTCTGTTCAGCAGTGTCCTTCTTTTCAGAAGAGTACCAAACAGTGTCAGACCACATTTTTATGCATGCCTATAAAGACAGGCACGGCTGAATCACAGGCAAGACAGTGTCCCCATCTGCATCATTATAGAGAATCTTCTGCAAGAGCTTCCATCTGAATCATGTATTTCAGAGATTTACACTGAAATCCTGATGTAAGCGCCCAGCATAAAGTGCTGGATAAATGTGAGCCGAGCCTTACTGCAATCTTTGGGAGGCAGAATGAACAAATCAAAGCCAAGTATTGAATTAGTTTTATTTCTTATTTACACTGTTCCTTGTGCAGTATACAGTGGGTACAGAAAGTATTCAAACCCTGCTAGGGCTGGCAGAACGCACAAAATAATATAAAGATGGTAATAAGGTGCATTCGCAGCCCGGGGTCCACCGTGCAGAGATGTTAACTGCTGCTCGGTAATGGCGGACACAAAATGGCAGTATCGCAATGGACACACGAGGATTAAATGCCACCTAGTGTGTAGTTGCGGCGAGTTCTGTTACTTCACAGAATCGTGGAACCGCAGAACTCAGATATCGTACCTGTCATGGTTAGGACATGGTTAATGTCCTGTTCTCACAGGGTTAACTTTTGCCGGCCTCTCTTTGGATCTGGGAGGGGTATTTATACTCACTCCAGACTAGGATTCCCTATCAGCTATACTGTTATTCTGGCTGTGTGTCTGACCCCCCTGGTGTGCGTGTATACTGCATTGCTTGATTCCCTTGTATGACCCTGTCTGTCCCCTCACTCTGTACTCCGTCTCTCGTTTTGGTACTATTGTCTTCTCCAGTTCTGACCTCCTGGCTTGGCTATTGTTACTCCGTTACAGTTTGTCCCTATTGTACCGTCCATTGCCCGTTCTGGTTTTCTGATCTATTGCTGCGCCCTGACTATTTGCTCTGTCTAACCCTTTGGTACTGTACTGTTATCTCGTACTTTGACCCGGCGTAATCTGGTTTACGTCCCTGTCTATGCCCCTTGGTAACTTGTCGCGTAGTTACCTTTCTAGGAGTTTCCCTGCCGCTCCTAGCTCTGTGGAGCTTAGGTCACGCCCCCAGCAGTCACGTGCTTCATGTCCTAATAGTCTGAAGCATGCATCCTCACCGCTGCTGCCCCGCTCCACAGGTGTCTTTGAGCACTGTTTTTGTACTCAGGACATGCGCACTGGCTCAGTGAGCAAGTGCAGTGCGGTGTTCCTGACATTATAGCTGACCATTTCAGGTTTTTTTTCCTCTGAAGGAAAAAAAAAGTGTGTTATCCTCATGGATCCCATACAAGCTTTGGCTGATCAGTTCAAGCACCTGACCCAAATGTTCCACAAATTTATTGTGGAACAGTGCACGATGGCCCATGCCCAGCAACAGTTGGTGGATACTGTGCAGGGGGCTGTCACTGCAGGGGCTTCTAGTGCTGGGGATAGAGATGTGTCATTGGCATCCCCCGAATCTCTGGTCAAATTGCCAGACCATTTCTCAGGGGATAAAAGGGAGTTCAGGTCGTTCAGAGAAGGATGCAAGCTTTTTTTTCTCTGAGGCCCCGCTCCTCCTGGGACGAGTTCCAGAGGGTCAAGGTCGTCATTTCCCTACTTCGGGGGGCTCCACAGGCATGGGCTTTCTCTCTCTCTTCCTCTGCTCCTGAACGTATGTCTGTGAATTTGTTCTTTGAGGCTCTTGGGCACATTTATAATAAGCCTGATAGGGTGCGTCGGGCAGAGGATATGGTGATGAGTGTGACACAGGGGAGGCACTCTGCTGAATGGTTCTGCTCAGAGTTTAGACGTTGGACCGCCGAAGTATCCTGGAACGATGCCGCCCTGAGGGGGTTGTTCCGCAGGGGCCTGTCTGACCATCTGCAGGACGCTCTGGCATTACATCCTCCCCCTGATACCCTGGAGGATGCCATGATGCAGGCGGTCCGTATGGACCGGAGACTCCGTGCTAGAGGAATGATGCAACAAGAGTCTCCCTTGTATCCCAAATTGTGTGACACTGCACCTGTATCTGAGCCCATGGAGGTTGGTTCAGTCTCGGTTAAGGAGAAAGAGAGAAGGCACCGTAAAGACAATCTACTATGCTTTTACTGTGGAGCCTCTGGACATTGGAAAAGGAATTGCCCCTCCTGCCCTTCTTCAGCGAAACCATCAGAGAAACAAATGAGTCTGGGCAACAATCGAGGAGGTTGTCCAGACTCCCAGGTACATTTTTTCTCATGTACAAAAATGGTGCTCCAGGTTGAATTGGAACTTGCTGGTGGTCCTGTTATGACCACCGCCTTTGACTGTGGTTCCTCCATTAATCTGATTGATGCCCAAGTTGTGACTCTTAATAAGATAGGGACAGTCAGGTTAAAAGACCCTGTTAAAATTGTGGCTGTGGATTCATCCCCTCTTACCCGGGATGGAATTTACTTTATGTCTGAAGTTTTTTCTATGAAAATGGGTTCCACTCATGTGGAAAAGTTAAGTTGTTTCATTATGAATAATCTGCCTGCAGGACTGGTATTGGGGATGCCCTGGTTGCAACGACACAATCCTCTCATTGATTGGGTGAAGGGGGAGATCATCCGATGGGGATGTAATGATAATGGTCTGTGTTGTAACTCGGTTCCTTTTGTCAATCCGATAAGATCTGTATCTGTGTCGTCTGTCAGTCTGGAGGGTATTCCGGAGTACCTGAGAGACTTTGAAGATGTGTTTTCCGAAAGCGAGGTTGAGGCGCTCCCACCACATAGACCATTTGATTGTGCTATCGATTTAGTACCTGGAGCCAAATTACCCAAGGCACGTTTATTTAATTTGTCCGGGCCTGAGCGCCAAGCTATGAAAGAGTACATCAAAGAGAGCCTTCGCAAGGGGCATATTCGGCCTCACCCATGGCAGTGGGGTTTTTCTTTGTAAAGAAAAAAAGATGGTGGGTTGCGACCGCGCCTCGACTTTCGGGAACTGAACAAAATTACTGTTAAGAACACGTACCCTCTCCCGTTGATTCCTGATCTATGCAACCAACTCACGGGGGCCAAATGGTTTTCTAAGCTCGATCTACGAGGGGTTTATAACCTTATAAGGATCCGGGAGGGGGACGAATGGAAAACTGTTATGATGAGTCACCGAAGGAGGAAAAAACAAAATACTAGCTAAGTCCAGAAAAACCAGAGAGGTTGGCAGCTATCGGATTGCAGACCCCTGAACCTATCCACAACAACTAGCAGTAGCTGTGGGGGGTTCCTACGGTGCCCTAGACCCCTCGATCACAGCCGGAGAACTACATAGCCTAAAGACAGAAAGGGGAAAAACTAAACTGCCCCAGAGCAGACCCCAAAGCAATAGGCAGCCCCTAACATATAATGACGGAGAAGCAAGATGAAAACACTGACACAGATAGAAAGATAGGTTGATCAAATGATGGGGCCCAAGCTAACTAAATAGGACAGGATAGGAAAGCCGCTGTCTGCCATCCGCAAAAACCCTATCCAAAATGTGCCAACCGACTGATAGGAAAAACAGGCCCTGAAGTCGCTAGGCTTCAAAAGACTATATCAGCACTCGGGTATATTCTGAAGACAGAGCAAAAGATCAACAGATCAGAGACAAAAATGGAATTCAGCTCACCCCCGGCCGGGGATGGCAGAACTCCCAAAAAACAAGGCAAAACAAAAACAAAACTGAAGTGTACAAAGTAGAGCAGAAAAACTTAGCTTTGAGACACAGGAATCAGACTGGTCTCCAAGAATCCAGCAGGATCACCAGCAAGGCAGAAGGGCGTCGGCTGCCTTATATCCAGTCCTCAATTCCAGCCACCCAGTCATCATCTAGCTGCCCAGGTGTTTGGTAATCAGCCTCACTACCTTCCTTCACCAGAGGACGGAGTTCATCAGACCTCAACGGTGAAGGGAAAAATGAACTCACAACAGTACCTCCCCCTTGAGGAGGGGTCACCGAACCCTCATTAATGCCACCAGGGCGATCCGGGTGAGCCCGATGAAAGGCACGCACTAATCTTTCGGCATGAATATCAGAGGCAGAGACCCAGGAATTATCCTCCTGACCATAACCCTTCCACTTAACCAAATACTGGAGTCTCTGTCTAGCCAGACGGGAATCCAGTATCTTCTCTACCTCATATTCCATGTTACCTTCAACCAATACAGGGTCAGGAGGTGCCACCACAGGAACTACTGGTTCAACAAACCTCTTCAACAAGGACTTATGAAACACATTATGAATTTTAAATGTGACAGGAAGAGCCAATCGAAAAGAGACCGGATTAATAATCTCCAAAATCTTGTAAGGTCCAATAAATCTAGGCTTAAACTTAGGAGAAGCCACCTTCATAGCGATATTTTTTGATGACAACCAAACCATATCACCCACCTTAAACTGGGGACCAACGGTCCTACGCCAGTTGGAAAACCGCTGGGCCTTTTCCTGGGAGAGAGACAACTTATTCACTACTTGGTCCCAGATCTGGTGCATTCTCTCCACCACAGTGTCAACACCTGGGCAGGCAGAAGGCTCCACCTGCCCTGAAGAAAATCGAGGGTGAAACCCAAAGTTACAAAAAATAGGTGACATCAAAGTGGCAGAACTAGCTCTATTATTTGAAGCAAATTCGGCCAAGGGCAAAAATGAAACCCATTCATCCTGATCGGCAGAAATAAAACACCTCAAATACGACTCCAAAGTCTGGTTTGTTCTTTCCGTCTGCCCATTGGTCTGAGGGTGAAACGCAGAGGAGAAGGACAACTGAATTCCCAGCTTGGAACAGAAAGTCCTCCAAAATCTAGACACAAACTGAACTCCTCTGTCAGATACAATGTTCTCAGGAATCCCGTGCAAGCGAACCACCTGTTGCAAAAACAAGGGCACCAACTCAGAGGAAGATGGCAACTTAGGGAGTGGTACAAGATGGACCATCTTAGAGAATCTATCACAAATCACCCAAATAACAGTCATTCTCTGAGAGACAGGCATATCAGAGATAAAATCCATTGAAATATGGGTCCATGGCCTCCTGGGCACCGGCAAAGGCATCAACAAGCCACTAGAGCGAGAACAAGGTTTAGACCGGGAGCAAGTCCCACAGGACTGCACAAAATTTCTGACATCATGAGACAAGCGGGCCACCAAAAAGACCGACTCACCAGATCTCTAGTACCAAAAATACCTGGATGACCTGCCAATGCAGAGCAATGAACTTCAGACATCACTCTCTTCCTCCACTGGTCAGGAACATACAACTTTCCACTGGGACAATGCTCAGGTTTGTCCTCGTGAAACTCTTCCAGAGCATGTCTCAAATCGGGCAAGATGGCAGAAAGAACTACCCCCTAGCCTAAGATGGTAGCAGGCTTAGTCACAACAGGAGAATCAGGAAGGAAACTCCTAGAGAGGGCGTCTGCCTTGACATTCTTAGTGCCAGGAAGAAAAGAGACCATAAAATCAAAACGTGTGAAAAACAAGGCCCACCTAGCCTGTCTAGGATTCAAGCGCTTGGCCGACTCCAGGTAAATCAAATTCTTGTGGTCAGTAAGGACCACGACTTGGTGTTTGGCTCCCTCCAACCAATGTCTCCACTCCTCAAATGCCCATTTCATGGCCAACAGTTCCCGATTCCCCACATCACAGTTACGTTCAGATGGGGAGAACTTTCGGGAAAAGAAAGCACAAGGATTCAATTTAGATGTCAAGCGAATCCTGCTTTGAGCAGGGGGTTGGACCAGATGGCCCAGGAGGTCCCTTCCAACTCTACGATTCTATGATTCTATGATTCTATGATCTTTTTGGGACAACACCGCTCCTGCACCAATTTCAGAAGCGTCCACCTCCACCTGAGACGGGAGTGAGACATCAGGTTGCCGCAAAACCGGAGCAGAAGTGAATCTTCGCTTCAGCTCCTGAAAGGAAGAAACTGCCTCCGGAGACCAATTCAGCACATCAGCACCCTTCCTAGTCAAATCAGTCAATAGCTTGGCAATACCAGAAAAATTAGCTATAAATTTCCGATAAAAATTAGCAAAACCCAAAAACTTCTGGAGGGCCTTCAAAGAGGTGGGCTGAACCCAATCATAAATGGCCTGTACCTTGGCTGGGTCCATTTCAATAGTTGACGGAGACAAAATAAATCCCAAAAATGAAATCCTCTGTACCCCAAAAAGGCATTTTGATCCCTTGACATACAGGGAATTCTCCCTCAAAATCCGGAACACAGTCCGAACATGTTCCACATGAGAGTCCCAATTCTTGGAGAAGATCAAAATATCATCCAGATAGATAATCAAAAATTTATCCACAAAGTCTCGGAATATATCGTTCATGAAGCACTGGAAGACAGAAGGGGCATTAGTGAGCCCAAAAGGCATCACCAGGTACTCAAAATGTCCCTACGGAGTATTAAACGCAGTCTTCCATTCATCCCCATGCTTAATGCGAATAAGATTATACGCCCCCCTGACGTCAAGCTTGGTAAACCAGCAAGCACCTTTAACTCTGGAGAATAGATCAGAAATCAGGGGTAACGGATACTGATATTTATCAGTAATTTTGTTGAGGGCACGATAGTCAATACAAGGCCTTAATGAACCATCCTTTTTAGCCACGAAAAAAAAACCAGCACCTAAGGGTGAAGAGGATGGTCTAATATGACCCTTCTCCAACGACTCCTTAATATAGGATCGCATAGCCTCGTGCTCGGGTACAGATAAATTGAAAAGCCGACCCTTGGGGAATTTACACCCCGGGTTCAGCTCAATTGCACAGTCATAACTCCTATGAGGAGGCAAAGACGCAGACTCATTCTCACTAAATACATCATAAAAGTCAGCCAAATAGTCAGGAACATCATGCGACTGGGGAGAGGTGGAGAAAACAGGAGCATCAATAAGGGCACACCGACAACCCCAACTCACCACAGACAAAGATTTCCAATCCAGAACTGGATTATGGATTTGCAACCAGGGAAACCCCAGAACAATGGTATCATGCAAATTATGCAACACCAAAAATCTGCAATTTTCTTGATGGTCTGGGGCGACCCGCATTACCACCTGGGTCCAAAACTGAGGTTTATTCTTTGCCAAAGGAGTAGCATCAATACCCCTCAAAGGGATAGGCATCCGCAGAGGTGTCATAGGAAATCCACAACGTTTAGCAAAATCCAAGTCCATCAGGTTCAGAGCTGCTCCCGAATCCACAAAAGCCTTGGCGAAAAATGTGGACAGGGAGCAGATCAGAGTAATTGCCAGAAGAAACTTAGGTTGAACACCACCCACAGAAAACGTGTGTAAACAACGTTTCTCTCATTTAGGGCAGACAGAAATAATATGCGAGGCATCTCCACAAAAAAAAACACAGCTTATTTCGCCTTCTGAACTCCTGACGTAGCGCCCTAGACAAAACTCTATCACATTGCATAGGTTCAGACATTTGTTCAACAGGTGGCAAGATCTCTCGTGTAGTTTTGCGTTCACGTAAACGCCGATCCACCTGAATGGCTAATGACATAGAATCGTCAAGACCAGAGGGAACAGGAAATCCCACCATAGTATCTTTTAAAGTTTCTGACAAACCCTTCCGAAAGAGGGCTGCCAAGGCACCATCATTCCAGGTAGTAAGGACCGCCCACTTTCGGAATTTTTGACAGTACAACTCTGCCGAATCCCGACCCTGGCTTAATGCCAACAGGGTCTTTTCAGCCTGATCAATAGCATTAGGTTCTTCATACAACAACCCCAAGGCTTGAAAAAATGCGATGACATTATTCAGAATAGGATCATCAGGTTTCAAAGAAAACGCCCAATCCTGGGGATCACCGCGCAGCAAAGAGATGACAATTTTAACCTGCTGCGCGGAGTTCCCCGACGAGTTAGGCTTCAAGGCAAAAAATAATTTACAATTATTCTTAAAATTCAAGAATTTAGACCGATCCCCAAAAAACACATCAGGAGTATGAATCTTTGGTTCAGCAGCATGTGAATGAGCAAGATAGGCGGAAATTCCCCGCACTTCAGCAGCGAGCTGCTCCAGACGATCAGACAATTGCTTCATCTCCATTGAGAGAAAAATCCCCCCTACGGCCTCAGAGATATAGAGGAAAAAATATGCACAAAAAAAAAAAATTCTGACACACTTTTTTTTTTTTTTACAATTCTCTGCTGCTATTGAGTACCATAGGATCTGCGGTATGGCTGGTGATTCTGTTATGATGAGTCACCGAAGGAGGAAAAAACAAAATACTAGCTAAGTCCAGAAAAACCAGAGAGGTTGGCAGCTATCGGATTGCAGACCCCTGAACATATCCACAACAACTAGCAGTAGCCGTGGGGGGTTCCTACGGTGCCCTAGACCCCTCGATCACAGCCGGAGAACTACATAGCCTAAAGACAGAAAGGGGAAAAACTAAACTGCCCCAGAGCAGACCCCAAAGCAATAGGCAGCCCCCAACATATAATGACGGTGAAGCAAGATGAAAACACTAACACAGATAGAAAGCAAATGATGGGGCCCAAGCTAACTAAATAGGTCAGGATAGGAAAGCCGCTGTCTGCCATCCGCAAAAACCCTATTCAAAATGTGCCAACCGACTGATAGGAAAAACAGGCCCTGAAGTCGCTAGGCTTCAAAAGACTATATCAGCACTCAGGTATATTCTGAAGACAGAGCAAAAGATCAACAGATCAGAGACAAAAATGGAATTCAGCTCACCCCCGGCCGGGGATGGCAGAACTCCCAAAAAACAAGGCAAAACAAAAACAAAACTGAAGTGTACAAAGCAGAGCAGAAAAACTTAGCTTTGAGATGCAGGAATCAGACTGGTCTCCAAGAATCCAGCAGGATCACCAGCAAGGCAGAAGGGCGTCATCTGCCTTATATCCAGTCCTCAATTCCAGCCACCCAGTCATCATCTAGCTGCCCAGGTGTTTGGTAATCAGCCTCACTACCTTCCTTCACCAGAGGAGGGAGTTCATCAGACCTCAACGGTGAAGGGAAAAATGAACTCACAACAGAAAACAGCGTTCCTGACAACTGAGGGGCTGTTTGAAAACCTCGTTATGCCCTTCGGCCTCACTAACGCTCCTGCTATTTTTCATAACTTCATTAATGTTGTTTTTTCTGACTTGATTGGACGTTATGTAGTCATCTACTTGGATGACATCTTGATATACTCTGAGGACAGTCAGTCACACTTACACCATTTACATACGGTTCTTATGAGACTCTGGGAGAACCATTTGTGTGCTAAGCTGGAGAAGTGCTCATTTTTTATGCAAGAACTGTCTTTTCTGGGTGTAATTGTATCTGGGTAGGGATTCCGCATGGATCCAGGGAAGGTTCAGGCCATTACCGCTTGGGTGCACCCTCATGGCTTGAAGGGCTTGCAGTGATATCTGGGCTTCGTTAATTATTATAGGAAGTTCATTAAAGGGTTCTCGCAGGTTGTGAAACCCTTGACGGACCTCACTCTTAAAGGGGCAGATGTAAAAAATTGGTCCGTGGCTGCAAAAAATTCCTTCCTTACACTAAAGAAGTGTTTTACCACAGCCCCTGTGTTGGTACAACCCGATTCGTCAACATCTTTTATCGTCGAGGTCGACGCTTCGAAGGTGGGGGTGGGGGCAGTATTGTCACAGGGCGCCTCTACCATGACTAACCTCAAACTCTGTGCCTTTTTCTCTAAGAAGTTCTCTTCGGCCGAGAGAAACTATGATGTCGGTAACGGAATTGTTAGCGGTTAAATTGTCCTTCGAAGAATGGAGGCATTTTTTGGAGGGGGCCGCTCATCCCATTACGGTCATCACTGATCTTAAAAACCTGGCCTATATCGAGTCTGCTAAGAGATTGACCCCCAGACAGGCTCGGTGGGCACTTTTTTTTTCTCGATTTAATTTTACCATCACGTTCCGACTAGGGTCATAAAACGGAAAGGGGATGCCTTATCCCGAAGTTTTGATTCTGTGTCCCCTCCAGAACCTCCTTGCTCCATTCTTCATCCGGGAGTGGTTGTAGCCAAAATCTCCTCTGAGATTTATTTCTCCCTTGAGAAAGCCACTTTCTGGTGGCGATACGTGTGGGGTTTGCTCCCCCCGCACACTCATCCCACAGAAGCACCAGGCACTTTATTTTTCATATGCACTGGCATATTATGGAGCTTTGGTTTATTTGACCTTTTCTGCCTTCATTGTCTCTGCCATTTGTGGTCTGTATGTCTGCAACGACCTTATTAGAGGTGCAAGGGCATTAGTACTGCTGTCCCATATGGGCTTTTGATATTTTTCCATCTGTTCAACTTTTTTTTTTTTTTTGGTTATATGCAGTCCACAGGAGTGTGTGCTCATTAACTACATCAGTGAGTACATAGATGCCAGTTCAGGGGTTTCATATGTGCTTAATATATTCATGGTGCTGTGAATAGTTCTCTTTCCAAACCAGTCAGGCATTTTGATTTTTCATGTTTAATGCCTTTTTTCATTTGTTTGTTTTAGAGACTGTTCCTCATTAGACACTTTATAGTGCTCATTCATACATTGTCTGTGGGGTCTGTTGATGTGGGAGGTTTATCATATCATTATTTCATGATTTGACTTACCACTTTTCCACATGTTTTTAAATGTTTTTATGGAGTCTGTGTTATTCCATGTCTGTGTTGGATGTATTCAATAAACTTCATACATTTTTTACTCATACATGTGGTGTTCCCTATTCATAGGCTGGTCGCTTTGTTCTTTTTTCTGTCAAAATCTCCGCTGAGTTACAGAGAGAGATTCTGGAAGCACAAGCTCCCAGGAATAAACCCCCAGGTAAATTGTTTGTACCCAAACAATTCCATCTCACACTCGTTCAACAATTTCATGATTCTGTGTTAAGTGCACACCCAGGTACTGCAGCTACCCGGGGGGCAGTAGCTAAAGGGTTTTGGTGGCCCTCTGTTAGGCTTCAGCTTCCTGGGACTGCACAACAGGGATCCAGAGCTGTACATCCAGCGGTCTCCCATTCCCCTCCGACCGCTCAGGGACCCGCTCAGCAATCCCAGCGCTCCAGGCGTCCTGCTCAGACTCACTCTGTGAGCCTGGATGTTGCTTCCTCCTCTAGTGCAGCAATGGTAGCGCAACCTGCTCTGCAGGGAACGGCTCCAGAGGCTAAGTCCTCTCGCCGTGCTGGGCATGCCCGCAAGATGAACTCTCAGTGGAGAACAAGGGTCACATGCTCAGGTCCTGTGTCAGATCTGATTGGTCCTTCCCAGAGTACTGGAAGGTCCTGGAAGCGCATGGCTAAAAAAAGCCCGCATGGCGACTCGGCCATGCGCTAGTGTAGACTATTATGCTGTGTGTGTAAGGTGATGGATGCATGTGTCTGGTGACTGACTTATTCTAAACCCGCTTCCCTCTGATAATATGAATGGTGACAGAGTGTTGGTTATAGTCAGCTCCAGTTAGTGGCAAGCTAAGTGCCACTGTGCTTCCCGCACTGTACACTAGCATCCGACGGTGTCCAGCTTTCCTGCGCCGTCGTCTAGCGGCTATTGTTCCCGCTGCGCTGCAGTAGCAGCATTTATTGGCATTCACGGCTGAGACACCACACGCCAGCTGGTCCTGTGGAGTTAACAGGCCCAGCGCTCATTCCTAATTTATATTAGGGCATCTCTGTGGCTTAACAGAGTCCGCCTTCACTCCTCGGGTGACGTTAACCCCAGTGTAGCACTTCGCCAGCTAGCGAGTCTGCCATTGTCCAGCAGCGGTCTTGTCACCTACTGCACGGTGGACCCCGGGCGGCGAACGCACCTCCTATTATTTATATTTGGTGTGTTCCGCCGTCCCTAACATTACACTAGCGCCAGGGTCTGACTGGTAATGGCAGACGTGCAGCAACTGCAGCGCTACATTCGGCAGCTGGAGAGCAGGTTGGCGGCTATTGAGAACGCCTACTCAGCTGCGAATGCTGCGCTAGATGCTGCTCAGACAGTCACTGAGGCTGTCTCACGGGTGCCCACACTTTTGCCCACGCCGACAATTTCTCGCCTCCCGCTCCACGACAAGTTTTCGGGCGACAGCGCCACCTGTAGGGGATTCGTCAGCCAGTGCTCAATTCAGCTCGTGTTACTGGCTGCACGATTCCCTACAGAGCGGGCTAAGGTGAGATTTATTGTCTCCTTATTGTCTGGCAGGGCATTACAGTGGGCCACGCCATTGTGGGAACGTGATGATGCTATGGTCCAGGGTGCTGCTCAGTTCCTCACGGCCCTGAAGCAGGTCTTTTTGGGACCATGGATCACGCACGAAACTTCTCTCCAATTGCTATCCCTAACACAGGGGTCGCTTTCGGTTAGCCACTATGCCGTCCGGTTCCGGACACTGGCTTCCGAATTAGAGTGGCCGGACAAAGCATTAGTCCCGGTGTTTTGGAGAGGGCTAGCTGAGCACGTCAAGGATGCTCTAGCTACCAGAGAAGTTCCCACAAGTCTGGAGGAACTGATTGCCGTCTCCACCCACATTGACCTCCAGTTTACGGAGCGCGGGCTGGAATGTGCACAGTAGGGTGACCGCAAAAAATCGATGTCGGAATTTTGTCCGTCTGGACCCCACAAAACGATTCCCCTTTCCAAATATTGAGATAGCCAAAATTTGAGCTCGATCAAACGACGTTAACCCGTGCCGCTCGTCGCTCAAAGTTTGATAAAATCCAAATTGAGGTATTTTAAGATTTAGGTATTTTGCATAGTCTGTTAGACTATAAAGAATGTGACAACAACATTGCAGAAATAGCCCTGACCAAATTTTCGAACCATTTGTGGTATTTGAATGCAGAGTTGGTGGGATTATCGTTTTTTGATCCCACCATTACAGACAATGAAAAGTTGTTAATGGCTAATAAATTGCTCAGTAGCACAGATGAACCATCAGAGCACGCTAGGGTTGTAAATCCAAAAGTTAGGAAAGAAAAATTAAAAGAGGTAGGAAGTAACCGACTTTAACGACCTTCTGACAAAAGATGAAGAACAAAAGCAATATGTCCTGCAAGTTGTAAGCAAATGCCGAGCATTATATTCTGACGTTTCAAAAACTACTTTAACAAAAGCTCTAGAATAGATTAGATAACTATGTAAAATTATCAACTCATGTAGGTTAGCGTGCTCTGATGGTTCATCTGTGCTACTGAGCAATTTATTAGCCATTAACAACTTTTCATTGTCTGTAATGGTGGGATCAAAAAACGATAATCCCACCAACTCTGCATTCAAATACCACAAATGGTTCGAAAATTTGGTCAGGGCTATTTCTGCAATGTTGTTGTCACATTCTTTATAGTCTAACAGACTATGCAAAATACCTAAATCTTAAAATACCTCAATTTGGATTTTTTTTAAACTTTGAGCGATGAGCGGCACGGGTTAACGTCGTTTGATCGAGCTCAAATTTTGGCTCTCTCAATATCTGGAAAGGGGAATCGTTTTGTGGGGTCCAGACGAACAAGATTCTGACATTTTTTCCCCCCCATATGAGATCCGGTCACCCTAGTGCACAGTCCAGACGAAGGGTTGACTTGGCTCCCACCTTCACCGAGCCGCTGAGATACCCTGCATAGGAACTTGCATCCTCTGAACCTATGGAGGTGTCTCGCACCGGCCCCAAGCCACGTCCGATGCGAAGCTCTGTACGTTGCTATCAGTGACGACAGTTTGGTCACTCGACTAGCACGTGTCCTCTGCAGGCGAAAAAACATCCACGTTCAGTGGCCGTAGGTGGTGGTCAGTCCAATATGAAACCCTTTTCACCCAAACCGGTATTCCGGGGCATTTTAGACAGTGGGTCCTCCACCTGGGAGGCAGAGGTTATCGTGGATTCCGGGGCCGAGGGGAATATTATGTCCTCAACCTTCGCCCAGAAACACGCTATTCCCCTGGTGTTGCTGCCCCAGCCACTGACCATCATGGTGGTTAACGGTGCACATTTGCCCTTGCAGGTGACCCATCAGACAGCTCCACTCGGGCTTTCTATCTCTCCCTCCCATCGTGAGACTCTGTCCCTGCTCATTTTGCCTGATGGCATCGACCAGGTGCTTCTTGGGCTTCCCTGGCTCCGTTGCCACTCCCCTCATATTGATTGGACGTCAGGGAAGATACTGGGTTGGAGCAAGGACTGTGAGGGAAGGTGTCTGAGGGGCAGTCTTCAGGTGGCTTCCACTGAAGTGCCTGCGGATCTCTCCGCGCTTCCTAAACCCTACCACCAGTACGCGGACGTCTTCTCCAAAAAATCTGAGGAGACCCTCCCGCTGCACCGTCCATACGATTGCCCGATAGATCTCATGCCAGGCACAGAGCCTCCTAGAGGCTGTGTGTATCCGCTATCACTCCCTGAGACAGAGGCTATGTCTCAATATATCCGGGAGAACCTGGCTAGAGGTTTTATCAGAAAATCGGTGTCACCGACTGGTGCAGGGTTCTTCTTCGTACAGAAGAAGAGCGGAGAGTTGCGCCCCTGTATTGACTACAGAGGTCTCAACGCTATAACGGTCAAAAACAAATACCCTCTGCAGTTGATTTCTGCGCTATTTGACAGGTAGCGAGTGGCCCGGATCTTTACAAAATTAGATCTATGGGGGGCGTACAACCTGATCCCCATTCGCGAAGGAGACGAGTGGAAGACAGCTTTTAATACCAGGGATGGCCACTACAAATATCTGGTCATGCCCTTCGGCCTTTGTAATGCGCTTGCTGTCTTCCAGGACTTTGTCAATGACGTCTTCCGCGACATGCTTTCTAACTCGGTGGTGGTCTATCTGGGTGACATCCTCATCTTCTCGCCAGATTTGACCACCCACCGGAGAGACGTCTGCAGGGTCTTCGACCGTCTGCGGGCGAATTCTCTTTATGCCAAGCTGGAAAAGTGTCAGTTTGAGCAGGAGTCCTTGCCGTTCCTGGGCTACATTATCTGGGCCCAGGGATTGGCTATGGATCCGGCCAAACTACAAGCGGTAATGGACTGGCAGGAACCCCATTCACTCAAAGCGGTGCAGCGCTTCTTGGAGTTCGTGAATTATTACCGTCAGTTTATACCTCACTTTTCCACATTGGAGCTCCATTAGTTGCTGTCACTAAAAAAGGAGCTAACCCCAACGCTTGGTCGGAACAGGTCTCCAAGGCCTTCACGGCTATAAAATCTCATTTTGCTGGCGCTCCCATCTTACACCGTCCCGATGTGGATAAACCATTTATTCCGTCGGTGCAGGAGCAGTCCTTTTCCAGAAGGATGCTCAAGGTCGGAAGCATCCCTGCTTCTTCTTCTCTAAGACCTTCTCACTGGCGGAGAAGAATTACTCCATCGGCGACAGGGAGCTGCTAGCAATGAAGTTGGCCTTTTCCGAGTGGAGACATCACCTGGAGGGAGCTCGGTTTCCATTCCAGGTATATACAGACCATAAAAATGTGGTCTTTTTGCAGATGGCTCAGCGCCTGAACTCTCATCAGGCTAGGTGGTCGCTCTTCTTTTCCCGCTTCCGCTTCACCCTGCACTACCTCTCAGGAGAGAAGAACGTCCGTGCGGATGTTCTCTCACGCTCGGTGGTTTCAGCGGAGGAAGAAGAGGCTGAACCTCGGCTAATTCTCCCGCCGGAGAGTTTTGCGACCGTGGCCACAGTTGCTCTCTAGTCAGTGCCACCAGGCAAGACCTTGGTGCCCCCTCAGCTACGGCCAGAGGTTCTCACCTGGGCACACACCTCCAGGGTGGGTGGTCACTTTGGCAATACACGGACCACAGAGCTCCTGGCTAGGTCGTACTGGTGGCCGCATATGGCTCGAGATGTCAAGGAATATGTACAGGCATGCATCTCGTGTGCACAGAACAGACCCTCTAGACAGAGGCCGGTGGGGATATTGTATCCCCTGCCAGTGGCGGATAGACCTTGGGAGATGGTTGGCATGGACTTTGTGGTTGGCTTGCCCAAGTCCGGTGGCAGTACAGTCATCTAGGTGGTCACCAACCATTTTTCTAAAATGGTGCATTTGGTGCCACTTGCACGATTGCCTTCCAAAGCTCATGGTCTTGCCACACTGTTCATATAACCCGTATTCCGCCTACATGGCATGCCGGACAAAATTGTTAGTGATCGAGGTCCCCAGTTCGCGTCTCGGTTCTGGAGGGAGCTCTGCAGTCTACTCAGCATCGAGCTAAATCTGTCCTCCGCTTACCATCCCGAGACGAACGGCTTGGTTGAAAGAGCCAACCAAACCTTGGTCACGTAAATACGGCATTTTGTCTCTGCCAGGCAGGATGACTGGGCATTCTTGCTACCATGGGCTGAGTTTGCCCTGAACAATGCAGTGGCTGATTCCACTGGTCAGACGCCCTTTCTTCTAAACCACAGCCAACATCCACGCGTCAATGTCCCGATGCCAGTGTCTTCCGCTGACTTCAGGTTGGCAGACTGGGCAATGGAGGCTCGTGACATCTGGGGTCACACTCAGGATGCTATCCGAGCCTCTAAAGAAAGGATGAGGGCGTCTGCCGACACACATCGGTGACCTGCTCCAAGCTTCTCCCCCGGCGACATGGTGTGGCTCTCTACTCGAAATATCAAACTGCGAGTCGAGTCCCCCAAGTTCACGCCGCAATACGTTGGACCCTTCAAGGTCCTCGAGCGAATTATCTTGGTGGTCTACCGCCTGGCTCTTCCCTCACACTTAGCCATTTCGGACGTTTTCCATGTATCCCTCCTCAAACCAGTTCATATGGTCCGGTTTTCCGAGTCATCTGCCGGGTCATCAGACTTGCCGTCTGACGAGTTCGAGGTTAGCGCCTTTGTGGGACGCAGGATTCTCTGTGGCAAAAAATTTTGTTTGGTGGATTGGAAGGGTCACGGACCGGAGGCTCGGACCTGGGAACTGGTGGAGAATATCCATGCTCCACTCCTGATTGCGGCCTTTGAGTGCAGCGAGGCTCAGAGGCTCTAGGAGGGGGGGTAATGTTAGGTGTCGGATTCCTGGGACTGCACAACAGGAATCCAGAGCCATACATCCAGCGGTCTCCCATTCCCCTCTGACCGTTCAGGGTCCTGCTCAGACTCGCTCTGTGAGCCTGGATGTTGCTGCCACCTCTGGTGCAGCAATGGTAGCGCAACCTGCTCTGCAGGGAACCGCTCCAGAGGCTAAGTCCTCTCCCCGTGCTGCTGGACATGCCCGCAAGATGACCTTTCAGTGGAGAACAGGGGTCACATGCTCAGGTCCTGTGTCGGATCTGATTGGTCCTTCCCAGAGTACTGGGAGGTCCCGGAAGCGCATGGCTATAAAAAGCCCGCATGGTGGCTCGGCCATGCGCTAGTGTAGACTATTATGCTGTGTGTGTAAGGTGATGGATGCATGTGTCTGGTGACTGACTTATTTGAAACCCCCTTCCTTCTGATAATACGAATGGTAACAGAGTGTTGGTTATAGTCAGCTCCAGTCAGTGGCAAGCTAAGCGACACTGTGCTTCCCGCACTGTACACTAGCGTCCGACGGTGTCCGGCTTTCCGGCGCCGTCGTCTAGCGGCTATTGTTATCGCCGTGCTGCAGTAGCAGCATTTATTGGTGTTCGCGGCTGCGACACCACATGCCAGCTGGTCCTGTGGAGTTAACAGGCCCAGCGCTCATTCCTAATTTATATTAGGGCATCTCTGTGGCTTAACAGAATCCGCCTTCACTCCTCGGGTGACGTTAACCCCAGTGTAGCACTTCGCCAGCAAGCGAGTCTGCCAATGTCCAGCAGCGGTCTTGTCACCTACCGCACGGTGGACCCCGGGCGGCGATCGCACCTCCTATTATTTATATTTGGTGCTTTCCTCTGTCCCTAATACCCTCTATGGGTACTGATATAAAAAGGTTTGTAAATACTTGTGGGGTGTGCGCGCGCTCTAAAAGCTCTCAGGTCCGGCCAGCTGGGGAATTGGTGCCTTTGCCAATTCTGGACTTTATCACTAATCTTCCATCTTCCAAGGGCAACTCAGTGGTATGGGTAGTGGTTGATAGATTTTCTAAGCAAGCCCACTTTGTGCCATTACCTGCGGGTATTCCTTTTATAGGAGGGGAAGACAGTGCAGATAGAGACCTGGGCACAAATAATGACATTGGGGGTGGGGGTGGCATGGGGGGTGGGGTTAGAACAGTTAATAATTTAAGAAAGAATAGAGGTACAGAGAGATACATAAAGTGCATGTATACTAATGCCAGAAGTCTCGCCAACAAAATGGAGGAATTGGAGTTAATGTTGTTGGAACATAATTATGACATGGTGGGGATATCTGAGACATGGCTGGATGAGAGCCATGACTGGGCAGTTAATTTACAGGGTTATAGTCTGTTCAGAAATGACCGTACAAATAAGCGAGGGGGAGGCGTATGTTTATATGTAAAATCATCCTTAAAACCCATCCTTCGTGATAATATATATGAATCTAATGAAAATGTAGAGTCCCTGTGGGTAGAGATAAGGGGAGGGGGGAAAAATAATAAATTACTGATAGGGGTTTGTTATAAATCTCCAAAAATAATGGAAGCTACAGAGAATATCCTCATAAAGCAAATAGATGAAGCAGCGACTCAAGGAGAAGTCATTATTATGGGGGACTTCAACTACCCTGAAATACATTGGGGAACCGAAACCTGCAGTTCCAGCAAAGGTAATAGGTTTTTGACTACTATGAGAGACCATTACCTTTCACAACTGGTTCAGGACCCAACAAGAGGGGGGGCACTGCTAGACCTAATATTATCCAACAGGCCAGACCGCATATCAAATGTAAGGGTTGGGGGTCACTTGGGTAATAGTGATCACAAATTAATAAGTTTTCATGTATCCTTTAATAAGATGTGTAGTAGAGGGGTTACAAGGACACTAAACTTCAGGAAGGCAAATTTCCAACGGATGAGAGATGATCTTGGTGCAATTAACTGGGACGATATCCTGAGACATAAAAATACACAAAGAAAATGGGAGACGTTTATTAGCATCCTGAATAGGATCTGTGCACAATATATACCGTATGGGAATAAACATGCGAGAAATAGGAGGAAACCACTATGGCTAAATAGAGCTGTAAGGGGCGCAATAAGAGATAAAAATAAAGCATTTAGAGAATTAAAGCAAGTAGGTAGTGATGAGGCATTAAATAAATACAGAAGATTAAATAAATTCTGTAAAAAGCAAATCAAGACAGCAAAGATTGAGACAGAGAGACTCATTGCCAGAGAAAGTAAAAATAATCCCAAAATATTCTTTAACTACATAAATAGTAAGAAGCTAAAAAATGATAGTGTTGGTCCCCTTAAAAATAGTCTGGGTGAAATGGTGGATGAGGATGAGGAAAAAGCCAATATGCTAAATGACTTTTTTTCAACAGTATTTACACAAGAAAATCCCATGATGGATAACATGATCAGGGATAAAAATTCTCCATTAAATGTCACCTGCTTAACCCAGCAGGAAGTACGGCGGCGTCTACAAATCACTAAAATTGACAAATCCCCGGGCCCGGATGGGATACACCCCCGAGTACTGCAGGAATTAAGCACAGTCATTGATAGACCACTATTTTTAATCTTTAAAGATTCCATAATAACAGGGTCTGTGCCACAGGACTGGCGTATAGCAAATGTGGTGCCAATATTCAAAAAGGGGACAAAAACTGAACTTGGAAATTATAGGCCTGTAAGTTTAACCTCAACTGTGGGTAAAATCCTGGAGGGTTTTCTAAGAGATACTATACTGGAGTATCTGGAGAAGAATAACCTTATGACCCAATATCAACATGGGTTTACAAGAGACCGTTCCTGTCAGACTAATCTGATAAGCTTTTATGAAGAGGTAAGTTCCGGACTGGACCAAGGGAATGCAGTGGACGTGGTGTACATGGACTTTTCAAAAGCTTTTGATACGGTGCCACACAAAAGGTTGATACATAAAATGAGAACAATGGGGATAGGGGAAAATATGTGTAGGTGGGTTAAGAGCTGGCTCAGGGATAGGAAACAAAGGGTGGTTATTAATGGAGCACACTCGGACTGGGTCACGGTTAGCAGTGGGGTACCACAGGGGTCAGTTTTGGGCCCGCTTCTTTTTAACATATTTATTAACGACCTTGTAGGGGGCATAGAGAGTAGAATTTCAATATTTGCAGATGACACTAAACTCTGCAGGGTAATTAATACAGAGGAGGACAATTTTATATTACAGGAGGATTTATGTAAACTAGAAGCTTGGGCTGATAAATGGCAAATGAGCTTTAATGGGGATAAATGTAAGGTCATGCACTTGGGGAGAACGAACAAGTTGTATAATTATGTGCTTAATTGTAAAACACTGGGCAAAACAGTCACTGAAAAAGACCTGGGTGTATGGGTGGACGACAAACTCACATTTAGTGGCCAGAGTCAAGCAGCTGCTGCAAAGGCAAATAAAATAATGGGATGCATTAAAAGAGGCATAGATGCTCATGAGGAGAACATAATTTTACCTCTATATAAGTCACTAGTGCGACCACACTTAGAATACTGTGTACAGTTCTGGTCTCCGGTGTATAAGAAAGACATAGCTGAACTGGAGCGGGTGCAGAGAAGAGCAACCAAGGTTATTAGGGAACTAGGGGGTCTGCAATACCAAGACAGGTTATTACACTTGGGGTTATTTAGTTTGGAGAATCGAAGGCTTAGGGGTGATCTTATTACAATGTATAAATATATGTGGGGACAATACAAAGACCTTTCTAATGATCTTTTTACTCTTAGACCTGTGACGGGGACAAGGGGGCATCCTCTACGTCTGGAGGAAAGAAGGTTTAAGCATACTCACAGACGCGGATTCTTTACTGTAAGAGCAGTGAGACTATGGAACTCTCTGCCATGTGATGTTGTAATGAGTGATTCACTACTAAAATTTAAGAAGGGACTGGATGCCTTTCTTGAAAAGTATAATATTACAGGGTATATACACTAGTCTCCTTAATATTGCGTTGATCCAGGGAGCTAGTCTGATTGCCGTATGTGGAGTCGGGAAGGAATTTTTTTCCCCAATGTGAAGCTTACTGTTGCCACATGGGTTTTTTTTGCCTTCCTCTGGATCAACATGTTAGGGCAAGTTAGGATAGGATATGGGTTGAACTAGATGGACTTAAAGTCTCCCTTCAACCTTAATTACTATGTTACTATGTTACTATGTTACCATCTGCTGAAACCTTGGCCCGCTTGTTTATACAGCACATTGTTCGATTGCATGGAGTGCCCGTGAACGTGATGTCGGCAGGGGTGTGCAATTTGTGGCCAGGTTTTGGAGAGCGTTTTGTATGAAGTTGGGGGTCACGTTGTCATTCTCCTCTGCCCGGAATCCAATGGACAGACTGAATGCACCAACCAGTTGTTGGAGCAGATTCTGAGATGCCTGGCCTCCTCCAGACAGGAAGACTGGGGTGAAGCATTGCCCATGGCAGAATTTGTATTCAACTGTCATATTAATCAGTGTACCGGAATGTCTCCCTTTCAGGTCAATTATGGGTTTGTTCTGCAGTTTGGGGAATTTTCCCGTATGGATTTGGATTGCCCTGGTGCTGAGGGGATGGTACAACAGTTAAAAACCCTCTGGAGGGAGGTGCAGGGGAACATCTCCAAAGCCCAGAAGAAGTACAAACATTTTGCGGACAGGAGGAGGGGGTTGGGTCCTGCGTTAACAGTGGGGGAAAAAGTCTGTTTGTCCACCCGTAGCATCAAACTTAAAATACCCTCTATGAAGTTGGGCGCAAAAAGTATTGGCCCATACAAGATTGTAGAGGTGATCAACCTGGTGGCATACAGATTACAGTTGCCCACCTCCTTCAAAATATCTAACGTCTTCCACAGGTCCCTATTAAAACCTGTGGGGACAGTTAGAGAAGATCCCTCATCTGTGGCTCCACCAGTGTTGGTAGAGGGTCAACTGGAGTACGAGGTAGGGCGCATCATTGATTCACGGTGGGTGCGCCGGAGACTTCAGTACCTTATTCATTGGAAGGGATATTCCGTTGAAGATCGGTCATGGGTTCCGGCCAGTTCGGTGCACACTGATTGACTGGTGCGGGCTTTTCATGCCAGATACCCTGAGAAACCTGGGGGTCCAGTGGCCCCCCATTAAGAGGGGGGTACTGTCATGGTTAGGACATGGTTAATGTCCTGTTCTCACAAGGTTAACTTTTGCCGGCCTCTCTTTGGATCTGGGAGGGGTATTTATACTCACTCCAGACTAGGATTCCCTGTCAGCTATACTGTTATTCTGGCTGTGTGTCTGACCCCCCTGGTTTGCATGTATACTGCATTGCTTGTTTGATTCCCGTGTATGACCCGGTCTGTCCCCTCACTCTGTACTCCATCTCTCATTTTGGTACTATTGTCTTCTCCAGTTCTGACCTCCTGGCTTGGCTATTGTTACTCCATTACAGTTTGTCCCTATTGTACCGTCCATTGCCCGTACTGGTTTTCTGATCTATTGCTAAGTCCTAACTATTTGCTCTGTCTAACCCTTTGGTACTGTCCTGCTATCTCGTGCTTTGACCCGGCGTGATCTGGTTTACGTCCCTGTCTATGCCCCTTGGTAACTTGTCCCATAGTTACCTTTCTAGGAGTTTCCCTGCAGCTCCTAGCTCTGTGGAGCTTAGGTCACGCTCCCAGCAGTCACGTGCATCAGGTCCTGATAGTCTGAAGCACGCATCGTCACCGCTGCTGCCCCGCTCCACAGGTATCTTTGAGCACTGTTTTTGTACTCAGGACACGTGCACTGGCTCAGTGAGCAAGTGCAGGGCGGTGTTCCTGACAGTACCCTGTTAAATGTCACAGGGCACGGCTGAATCAGCGCTAGTGTTCGGTCTCAAGATTCAGCCCCAAGGACGTGTGGTGAGAGCCTCTCTAAATCAACTAAGCGCATGACATCACATCTGCGCTGCCTGGACGAATCCTGACTAAGGACTCTAGTGCACTGATTGCGCATGGCATCACACTGGCGAACATCACTACTTGGCGCAGATGCTAGGCACTTACTCTGCCTCCTACCTGTACTATCAGCCTAGGTACTAGCTGGCAGGGCTAAACAACACATGCATACCAAAAGGTAGGGATTTCATAATGAGTCATTCACCAGAGACAATCATACATGCATACAACACACACACCATATGGCCTATACTAGCGCATGGTCATGCGGCCGTGCAATCCTTTTATAACCGCAGCCTTCCAGGACCTTGCTGATGGCCCAATCTGAGCTGCTTGAGGACCTGAGCATGTGACCTCCGACCACTAATGAGCGGTCATCTCACGGGCATGCTCAGATGGAGAAAAGCAGGACTCTTCTAGAGTGCTCTGAACCTCAGATGTGGCCGAAGGTTCACCTTCCAATAAGTCAATGACCCTAAGCACACAGCTAAAATAACAAAGGAGTGACTTCAGAACAACCCTGTGACCAATTTTGACTGGCCCGGCCAGAGCCCTGACCTAAACCCAATTGAGCATCTCTGTAGAAACCAGAAAATGGCTGTCCACCAACGCTCACCATCCAACCTGAGGGAACTGGAGAGGATCTGCAAGGAAGAATGTCAGAGTATCTCCAAATCCCGGTGTGAAATACTTGTTGCATCATTCCCCAAAAGACTCATGTACTAGCTCAACAGGGTGCTTCTACTCAATACTGAGCAAAGGGTCTGAATACTTATGACCATATGATATTTCAGTGTTTCTTTTGGATTTGCCCTGACTTCCATACCAATGATCCCTTTAATAGAAGCCTGGGGTGAGAATCAGAGCGCTGAGGGATTTACCCTAACTTCCATACTGGAGATCCCTTTAAGAGAGGCCTGGGGTCAGTACCAAAGCGCAGAGTGGGTTTGCCCTCACTTCCATACCGGGGATCCCTTTAAGAGAGCCTGGGGTCAGAACCAGAGTGCAGAGTGGATTTGCACTGACTTGCATACCAATGATACCTTTAATAGAACCCTGGGGTCAGAATCAGAGCACTGAAGGATTTGCCCTAACTTCCCGACAGGAGATCCCTTTAAGAGAGCCTAGGGTCAGTATCAGAGCACTTGAAGGCAATTTCCCTGACTTCCATACCAGGGACCCCTTTAAGAGGTCTGGGGTCAGTACCAAAGAGCTGGATGGATTTTCCCTGACTTCCATACCGGAGATCCCTTTAAGAAAGGCCTGGGGTCAGTACCAAAACGCAGAGTGGATTTGCCCTAATTTCCATACCAATGATCCCTTTAAGAGACCCTGGGGTCAGAACCACAGAGCTGAGTGGAACGGTCCTAACTTCCAAACTGGGGATCCCTTTAAGAGAGGCCTGGTGTCAAAACCAAAGCACTGGATGGATTTGCTCTGACTTCCATACCAATGATCCCTTTAAGAGGGAAGATGTGCCTATGGGATAGAGGATGTGTGATGGGTACAGTATATGGGCACAGGAGGGGGTGATTCATTTCCGTCATGTGCTCTCTGCTCCTTTCTGGGGACAGACAATGGCTAGGAACTTATGTTCCCGAGGATGTCTGCTGAGGTGTTGTCAAGTGGGAAAACTTGCTCATAGCAACCAATCACAGCTCAGCTTCTTTTAACCAGCTCTGGTGAAATGAGAGATGCTTAGTGATTGGTTGCAAGGAAAACTGTTGCTCATAGATTGGTTGGTGATACACACACACACACATTCATTTTTATATATAGCGATGTCAGTACGATTACAGTGATACCACATTTATATCTTATTTTATGTTTTGGCATTTTTACACAATAAAAACTATTTTATAGAAAGAAATTATTTTTGCATCACTGTATTCTGAGAACTATAACTTTTTTATTTTTCCACTCATGGAGCTGTATGGCAGCTTGTTTTTTGCAGGACATGATGACATTTTCAGCTATACCATTTTTATTTATATTCATCTTTTTGATGCGGTATAAAAAAAACATAGTTTCCCACTTTTTTTTCTTTTTTTCGTGTACGGCGTTTATTTTAGGGGTTAACTAGTATGACAGTTTTATAGATCGGGTTGTTCAAGACGCAGCTATACCAAATATGCATACTTCTTTTATTTTTTTTTTTTACATAAAAATGTGTATTTATTGGTATAATTATTATTGTTATTATTATTTTTATTTTGTAATGTTTTTGTTATAATAATTGTAATAAAGTCCTTTCTTTTATGTGCATGTTTATATATATATATATGTATATGTATGTGTATGTATATATATATGTGCTGTATATGTATCCATGCGTGTATGTGTGTGAGTATATATATACAGACATGATTGCATATATGCCATTTATTTTGCCTAGACTGCCTAGACTTTGAAACTCTTTTTAGCTTACGTATTGTGAACATATGGGTGTTACCTTTGGGTGTTACTTTTTGTGAACGTTAGCTGGCTTTCCTTGTTTGCGTGACTTCTCTGGTTACGTAACAGCTAAGCATATTGTAAATACTATTTTTGCAAACGAAGTAGATTAGAACACCCTTTCGGCTTTGCTATTTAAACTCTTAGGCTGTGTGCACACGTAGCGATTTTTAAGCGTTTTTGCTGCGATTTTCGGCGCGAAAACGCTTAAAAATCGTGTACAGAACGCACCCCATGCATTCCTATGGCATTCCGCACATGCTGTGCTAATGCTGCGCTTTTTTCCGCGGCGGAATCGAATCGCGGAAAAAATCGCAGCATGCTCATTCTTTTGTGCGGAATCGCAAAGAATTGCCGCGATTCCGCACCCATAGGAATGCATGAGAATCGCTTACTTCCCGCATGTGGCTATGCCCACCATGCGGGAAGTTAAGCGTCTCATGTGCGGTTGGTACCCACGGTGTGGAGGAGAGGAGACTGTCCTCCAGGCCCTGGGTACCATACCCCTGTAAAAAAAGAATAAAAAATAAAAAATCGGGGTATATTTACCTTCCGGCGTCCCGCGATGCATTCCCGGGCCTCAGTGTTCCCAGTAATGCCTTGCGGCACGGTCCAGTAATGACGTAGTCTCGCGTGACTCTAGCGGTCTCGCGAGATCGCTATAGCAACGCGAGTCTACATCATCACAGGTCTCGCAAGGCATTACTGGGAACGCTGAGGCCCGGGAATGCATCGCGGGACGCCGGAAGGTAAATATACCCCGATTTTTTTTATTTTTTTTTAGCATTTTAACATCCTATCTTTTACTATTGAGGCCGCATAGGCGGCCTCAATAGTAAAAACCTGGTCACACTTGTCAAACACTATGTTTGGCGAGTGTGACCAACCTGTCAATCACTTTCCAAGCGACGCTTCAAATCGCTTGGAAAGTGCTTGAATATCGCACGCGAAAATTGCGGCAAAATCGCGATCATAATCGCAAAATCGCGGTGAAATCGCACTGAAAAAACCGCGCGATTTCTGGGAAGGAGTGCGGTTTTTAGTGAGCGTTTTAAAACGCTACGTGTGCCCACAGCCTTAAGAATATGTATTAAGTCAGACAGATGACAATGCCCTCACCTGGTGTGGGCGTCATTCTCTCTCCGTGCTGGCATGACCAATAAAGAATCTTCCTTATTCAGGTCTGGACGATTTCTAATTGGAACATAAAAAATCCCTGACATTTGGTGCATTGGCTGGGAATCCAACACCTTTCCCTCACCGGTGAGTACTGTAAACCGTGCACAGGGGAGTCTGGAACTCCTTAAATAAGTCCTCCGCCTTGACATTAGGCATCAACAGGGGCATTATCAGTTATCCCGGACTGAGGGAAAGTGACGGATTTCGTATAGTCTAATGATCTCTGGGAATCGTCTGTATCTGAATACAGGTAAGAACATTTAATAATTTTCATTATATTCGGTAACCTTGTTAATCCAGTATGAATGTTATTCTAGAAATTGAATGGGAACTGTGATTGTAGACTTTTCCAATTGGGGTTTGTGAGAGGCTCCTGTGATTGGGGTTTGATTAGTTCTTGTAAGAGATTCTGTAGAATGGGTAGAAAGCCAGTGGGAGAAGGCTACTGTGGAATAAAAAACTCTGTGTGCACGTTAAATTGATCTAGATGGGAGAATCGAGGGAGATTCTTGTTGGATAAAGGAATCCGCTGGATTAACCTAAAATAGAACCCAGTATAAGATGAATTTTTGCCGGTATTCTGTTTTGTCTTCTGTACTTTGTTGAATGTTGTTTTCTGTTAAGTGTGCTGTTTTGTCTGTCTTTTAAAATTATATAGAACTAAATGTCATAAATATATGTTTTATGTTACACATGAGACTCCTTGAATGTTACCTTGAGTGAATGTATGAGGATTTAAATATAAAATCTAGAATGTAAATAAGGGAGTCCAGTAGGCGTGGTTAACAGTCATCTGTGGACTGGAGACAAATCATAGGTTATTATAGTGGTATAAATCACCTAGGTGCATGTCACCTGATCCCCATAGAGAATATTCTATGTTGTTATGTTATATGTTTTTCTTTTAATAACACAGAGTGACTGAACCCTCCTCGTTTAAAAAGTGGACACAAAGTCAGATTTGTGGCGGTCAAATGGGACCTTACCACGATCACTGAGGAGTTAGTAGAGTCCGCGCCGGTGGTGCTCTGAATACCTGATTTTAAGAACAGGAACGTCTCTGGATATAAAGAGGCGGTGTCATTAGACTTTATCTCAGCACTTCAGGTCTAGGAGTACGAGGGAACTTTACTCTCCTGTCTTATATGTTCTCGTCTGATAATACATGTCTCTGTGCACATTTGTATGTCCAGTCCCTAACTGTGGAAGTTGTTGTACCTTGTGTGTTTGTACTGTGACGTTAGTTAAAAGTCCATGTGAGCATATTTATCTCGTTCATATCAGTGACCACATTTATCATCGTGACCCCTTTCCTTGGGGACCTTTCTTGTTTGTTACACTGTGTTGTCACACTCGCCCCTTACAGGCCTTCATTGGACGGAGGTGGCAGATACAAGCTGGTAAATATCTAGGACATAGTGTAATCAGTGAGGATTATTTAGATCCTGGATATTAGTAACAGTAATTGTATTGTTGCTATTTTATCTTCTTGTTGACATATGAATTTCACTGATATTTGTCAAACTTCTTGCAAGTGGGTAGAAATCTATTGTGCTCCAGGGTTTATATTGTATAGCTCTCATCTTGTTTGTCTTTTTGTGTTTAAGAATTTTATGTAACATCATTATGGGACTTTATCCCATAGATAAATATATTTCAAGATCTTGTCCTCATTGTAAGGCAGAATTGTTATTGACCATTTCATCTGAAGGCTGGAAAGTTATTAAGATTGTACCAAGAAGGAATCTTTTGAATGAAACTGGATATGGTCCTTTTTCATCAGGTACCCCGAGAAAACAGTCTTCAGATCAAATGTGCAATGTGCCCTTATTGGTAACTTATAGGCCTAACTCTTATATATTATAACAAAGAGAGTAAAAATTGTAGATCCCTGACAATGTCATTTTAGTCTTGAAAAAACTAGGAGAAGGCACCACCCAGAGCAAACAGTCCTGAGGTTGGGAGATAAGCTGAGAGCATGAGGATTGTTGTGGAATGTGTTTGTGGTTTTGAGATAAGAAGGGGCCACTAAAAGAGCTGAGGGTGTCCTTTGACAGATGGGTTGTATTTGATGATAAACTTAGTTTCATAAAATGTGAAAATTTGGTACAAGAAATGTGTAATGAGAGGAAATATTTAATTTGGCTAAAGTAGAAATACATTTATAAAAAACACTGTATTTCCAGAAGTAACTCTCCTTGTGGGAAGCCATGAGGTCACTTTTCTTGTTGATTCAGGAGCCACTAGAACCTTAGTACATCCAGAAGAGATTCCGACTATTGGACTGTCTGCTGCCTGCATAATAGTAAAAGGAGCAAGTGGTAAGACACAGAGGGTACCATTAATGCAGCAGGGTGGACAGCTTCAATCCACCTGCTGAAAGCATCCATAATAACAAGGCCGTACTTTTTCCCTCACACTTGTTCAATAAAATCCATACAAATGTGTTGGAATAAGTATTCAGGCCCTTCTAAAGGAAATCATACCCAGATTTGGGGTTCCAGAAAATATATAGTAAACTAACTAATGTTATTATTACCTAAAACATTGTCAATTGAGTTGGGAAACCACTGTGCCTGTCATCCACATTCAGCCGGACTGGTTGAGAGACACAGTGGGATCTTGAAAAATAGGTTGACAAAGACCATGCAGGAAACAGGAAAAATTGGTTGCACTGTCTCCTATTGGTTGTACTAAATATGTATGTTACACGGACATCTGTAGTGCTGACAGCCTTTGAAGTCATATACGGGAGATCTTTTTTCTTACCTCAGCTAAAATCCTTTAGAAGGATAGATGAGGAAGTTGATTGAACATTAGCAGAATATATGGCTAAGATATTAACTCACAAAGAAGTTTCTACTCATAGTTTTGTTCCAGGAAACCCACTAACAAAACCTGAGATTGTGAAACCTGCAGACTGGGTCCTTGTGAAGGTGATAAAGAAGAAACACCAGCACCATCCTAAGTGGGAAGGTCCTTACCAAGTCCTGTAGACCTCCTACTGTGGTCAAGATTGCTGAGCGCAGCTCCTGGATCCATCTCTCATACTGTAAACTTGTCAGACAGGTAGGGGCAGAGTAGGATCTCACTTGCTTGTCAAAGTCCAGCTACAAAGGGAGGTTTTCCATAAGGGAAAGCTTGTCTCAAACTGGTGAAGTCTCCCATTCATCCCCCTACCCGGACAAGACGGTCAGATCTAGGATGTGTACATCAGGGTTAGTCACATGTATATTCTTCGTGACCATAGTGATGGGAGAGTGGAGAGTAATAGACCCAGCAGAAGAAAGTCCAGGGTGGTAGAATGGTATCAGATTTAAGACTTTAAATCCTACTTTTGAAATTGGGCAGGAGGCTGCCATGTTAGTGGATTTCTGTCTGTTGTATAAATGATGCAGAGATAGGGAACAAGCTGTGAAACTAGCTGAGTCTGATAAGTATGCTTGTGTTATGAGCTCTAATAGCAGAGGGGAAGAATGTGTGTGACAGGAGTAAAGCAGCATGGACAACTGCAGCCCGAGACTATAGGTATAAGCCTTATGGCTACATAGATTTTAAAGCCTGATTCTCCATTAGGAAAAAGGAGATCCCCTTACACAAATAAGAATAATTGTAATCAGCTACTGAGACCTTTTAAAAAACCCTAAGTTGAGGGATCAAAGGTTATAGGAGCTGATATGTCAGGAACAGACCCAATAGGACATTTCTACATAGAAGTTCAGAATAATAGCATACATAGACCCATGGAAGGTATGCCAGAGAGAACCATAACAGAGTCCATTGGGTTCATAGTTAGAGTGTCTAACCTAACTTATGAAGATAAACTAGCTCTAGAGAGAGGCTGTGAGAAGAATGAATGGTTAGAATGGCTTAAATACATTGCAGAAAGCTTAAAAAATCAAGTTATATAGTAAAACTTATGTCTGCTCAGATAGGGAAGGAAAATGTAAAATGTTATCATTTTTATATCCCCCACTTGAGAAACCGGATATCCACCACAGGTGATTGCTAATCCTGGTAACTATACTTGTTTTAGTCTTCCAGGGCATGGGCACGACTTCGGAGAGCTCCAAGGCGACTCTTGTAGAGAATGGATCATTGTCTCCCACAGGGCCAAGTACTCAGCCATATGGTCAAACCAGACTACCCTGAGAGCGGATATATGGTGGTTATGCGGTGATAAAAGCATAAGAGCGAGACTACCACATGGTTCCCGAGGGGATTGTGCAGTGGTCCAGCTCATCATGCCGTGCCACCTGTTGTCAACAGGGATATGGCCAAAGGTACGTAGTGGAAGAGACAGAAGCATGAAACTCTGCAAGGATCCTTCCATTCTAGTATCTACAGAGATGCCACTGGAGTTCCCAGGGGAGTGACCAACGAGTACAAGGCTAGGATCCAGGTAGCAGCCGGGTGGGAATCCATAATTTGGTGGGTGATTATAAAAATGAATATAGATTGGATAAACTACTTGTACTATAACCAGCAGAGATTTGGTAATTATACCACCCAAGATGCAGTTAAATGGATAGCTGAGCAATTAGGACCAACTTCTCTCATGGCTTGGTAGAATAAGATGGCATTAGACAAATTAGTAGCAGAAAAGGGAGGTGTATATAAAATGTTTGGAGGATTTTGTTGCACCCTTTATCCCTAATACAGATCCTGATGGGAGTATCTCCAAAGCTCTTGATGGACTGACTGCCCTGTCTGATGAATTAGCTGAGAACTCTGGATATGACAACATATTCCTGGAATGAAGGATGGATTGGGAAATGGTCCGGATTATTCACTTCTGCATTGACATCTCTTACCATTGTGGCCGGAGTGCTGATTGTTTGTGGATGCTGTGCTATTCTATGCATTAGAGGACTTGTTCAAAGACTGATTGACTCTGCTATAACAAAAATTATGCATCAAGGAATGGAGACCTTGGAATCCAATGAAAGAATGAAAATTTTGGGACTAAATGATAAATATACTGAACATATTACTCTCCCTCTATATTATATGAAGATCTTCTGTGAAATCTGACAAAAAGAAATCTGTCCCCAATGTGTACAGATAAATGATTTTATTACAAGATGAGGGAATGTTATAATAATTGTAATAAAGTCCTTTCTTTTATGTGCATGTTTATATATATATGTATATGTATGTGTATATATATATATATATATGTACAGTATATATGTATCCATGCGTGTATGAGTATATATATACACACATGATTGCATATATGCCATTTACTTTGCCTAGACTTTGAAACTCTTTTTAGCTTACGTATTGTGAACATATGGGTGTTACCTTTGGGTGTTACTTTTTGTGAACGTTAGCTGACTTTCCTTGTCTTGCGTGACTTCTCTGGTAACGTAGATAAGGATTGCTAACAGCTAAGCATATTGTAAATACTATTTTTGCAAACAAAGTAGTTTAGAACACCCTTTCGGCTTTGCTATTTAAACTCTTAAGAATATGTATTAAGTCAGACAGATGAAAATGCCCACACCTGGTGTGGCCGTCATTCTCTCTCCATGCCGGCATGACCAATAAAGAATCTTCCTTATTCAGGTCTGGACGATTTCTAATTGGAACATAAAAAATCCCTGACAGTTTTTTATAAAAAATATTTTTCTTTTTACTTTGTTTAGTCCCTCTATGGGACTTTTTTTCACTTTGGTACAAAGCATTGCAGTGCACGACAATTGCAATGCACAAGTATTGCAATGCTTTATACCTGTTAGTTCTGCGCTGACAGAAGCTTCTTAGATCATGTTCTAAGCATGATCAAAGAGGCTTTACATAGCTTGGCGACCTGTGTGTTTTCATGATGACCTTGGGTCACCATGGAATTGATCAAGTCCCCACAATGACGTTGCCTAGGCTGTGATCTGAAGGGAGAGGTAGTCCCCTCCCTCTCCCAGCCTCCTAAATGTTGCGATCGCTCTCTATCGCAGCATTTAGTGGGTTAAACAGCCAGGGTCGTTGCTGGCAATGTCTGAGGCTGTTACTGTGTAAGGGGAAGGAACTACAGTAACTTGTCATGTCTCTTCCATGAAGGGTACCGGAACAGTTGGGGCTGTCACCTATATTGCAGGGTAGAAAGCTTGAGACTCCAGACCGTACTCTGTGTTTGAGAAAAGGGGAGTGGCTAAGCGGACAGAGCTGCAGCGCGAGTGACCAGACAGTTTGGGTGGTAACTTCGGGCGCGCAGGATGCCTGTGAGGTAAAATCAGCTCAGCAGCATCTGGGCAGAGCAGAGCAGAGCCTGGGGCGGCAGAGTGCTTTGACAAGAGACCGTCAACTGAGTACCTCTCAGACACTGCTTTCCCAGCCGACTTCACTGCCCTAGCTGAGACCGCTGACACAGCTGCCCCAATGACAGTACTGACTGTGAAAGATAAGGTCTGTGAACGGGACTTAGGCGTGTGTCGATTCGGCACAGTGAACCAGGCTGCCCATTGTAAACTGTGTTTGGGCAGTGCTGCAAATCTCCGTAGTGTTGGGACGCTCACCACTGAGGATAAGGACGTATCCCTCTTCATCACCTCATCTGCTGGACCCAAAACCCACATCAGGATCCCGAGGATTCGCCGCCTTCATCAGGACCACGGGAGGACACCGCCAACGTCAAAAGATACTACATCATTTACCACAGGATTGTGACAGACCCCCACTGTGACGCAATCTAGGCAGCACCAGTCACAGACAGAAGGTCAACCGTGACTGGTGCCTGAGTGATAAATTATATTTTATTGTATTGTCGGCTTTACTTGTCCCTGTTCCTTAAGTTATCCCCATTAGCCTTTAGCTGTATTAGGGAATATTATCCCTCCGTTTTCTCCCTGCGTGGAGTTTTGATTGAATAATAAACCCCTTTCACCCTTGGTCTTTGTACAGTCCGTTGCTGCATCCTACGTGCCTGCAGTCTCCTCACAACTGCAGAAGCTTGGCCATTACCAGCGCCAAGCTCCTGTGGTGATCGTGCGCTAGGTGTTGATATTTTAGCACCTCCTGTGCGATCACGCTGTGATCGGTCAGTCAGATCAACTGACCGATTGCACCCCTCTGAGTGCGCGGAACGATGACATTGATCTCTACTAGTGGTGAGCGAACTTCCTCAGATAGGGTGTTATCTGAGCATACTTGGTTGTTATCCGAGAGTCTTCAGCATGTTTGAATAATATTTTCAAGTCACTGAGACTGCATATTTTGTGGCTGTTAGTCAGCCTCAACACATGTTCGGATTGCCTAACAAACAGGCATATTATCCCAGCACGCCCAAGATTCTCGGATAACACTCGACCATGCTCGGATTACATTAATTTTGCCATTTTTTAAAGTATACTGCTCAAAAAAATAAAGGAAACACAAACAGCCTTTTGCAAATGGAATAGTGTTCCCTTTATTTTTTTGAGCAGTATATATTATATTGCACAGTGAATGTTGTCAATCAAACTTACAGCTTGTTCTGCAAAAAAAATCAATGTCTCATACAGCTATGTTGACAAAAAATATTATGTATATATACACACACACATTTTTATATCATTATTTTTTTCAGATACTTACAATAATATACTTCAGTTTCTCAACCCCTTCACAGCCACTGGATATACAGCCTTGATTTAAATAGAGTTCTGTGGTATACACTTGGTAGTCAACGTTTAAACTTACATTTTCTCCTGTGTTGTACATGGAAAAAAGCACAATTAGTTTTTTTAATCAACACTTCAAGATACTCCTCATTTGTATTTGGTTCCTAACATTCAAATCCCCATCAAAGGAAAGGGGACCCAGAGTACTCTGTGTAGATGGAGTGTCAGTGCAAATGCAAAGGCACCATTCCATTCACTGTCTACTGGCAGAAATACCTGTGCTCTACATTCAGTTCTCTGTCAGTTTCATAGACAGTGAATGGAGAAGTAATCATGCATGTGTAAGTGACCAGGGTGGTAGACGCAGGAGTCCGACACCCTGACATCATTAGCCGATTAGTAAGGAGACTTCTGTTCAAACATGGGAACTTTACTTAACTTGATGAGGATTATATACAAGGGAAAGTGAGTACACAGTCTTAAGCACTTTTCATTCACAGCAAGAAGTCTTCTCACTGACATCATCTTTCGACTGTAGTCTGCTCCAGGGCCAGTGAGGTACACTGTTGTGCCCTACTTCGTCACAGCCTAGCTTGTGGCTACAGTACAGTTCATCAAGTTTCTCTACACCTGCTCAGCGGCACCACGGCCTATTACAATGGACGCCCTGGATCTGCCATTTGGGAGTATCAATATTCCCACAATCTCAATCTTCTTTAGGTCTGTACCTTCAGCATTTATAAAGCTCAGGATTTCTCATGACACATTGGCCTATCCAAGAACCCCTCTAAGGTAGAAGCCCACGCTGTCTTTTCTGTCAGTTCCTAGTCATGCTACCTCATCGTCCTGTTGCCTCCTTTGCTGTAGTTCACCCAAACGGAAGCACTGCACACTTGTCACCTCTTAAAACTCTAACTCCTCTCTGAGTCTGACTAACTTTAGTAAGCAGGTTTCTTGCCCTAGCACTATGCCGTTCCACTGTGGGCTGGTCCCAACATTAACTCTCTCTCCCCGAGTCTGTTGCTGGGGAAACGTACCCTTCCACCTACATTTTAAACAAACATTACCTTATGTCCGAAGTTCTAACCTATGTCTTTCATGCATCACCAATGTAGAAGTAATTCCGTAGAAACTGGGGAGTAAACAAGCGCAATAGGGTCTTAAGTGGAAACAAGGTAGAATTAAAACCGGAGTGTGAACTCACCTGATAAAGTTGCACATTAGCAACATATTACACACATGAATCAGCTGCAGCAGGACACGGGTCAGCAGACTGAAGTGATATACTTGGAAAAAAGGCAAAGTATCTAAACCTGCGCTGTTGAAGAATCCAGTATACCGATGGCTTCTTTAAAAGTTTTATTCAAAACAGATTTAAAGGTCAACGCATTTTAAAGTCATTCCAGACATCTTCTTCAGGACAAAGCCATAGCTATGACTTCGAAATGCGTTTACTTGCTTGAATAAAACTTTTAACCCCTTACTGACAGCCAATACCTCTTTTTACTGACCTGAGATATAAGAGAATATCATCCCCACACAGGTGACAATCCAGCAACTGTCGGCTGTCCACTGTAGCTGACAACTTTCTGTATCACAAACGATCAGTGTTGGCACTGTCCACATCTGTTTAACCCCTTAGTCCCTGCTGTCAAAAGTGACTACATCGGAAAAAATGGTTAAAAGATTGTGGGGGCTTCCGCTTTAATCTAATTGAAACACCAAGATTATGATTGTGTGGTCCTGATGTTTGCCATAGCAGTTCATGGCCAAATAGCGGCCTTAGAGTCTCCCGGCTATAGCGGCCAGTTCAGAAGTTAGCCACATTTAGGTGGTAAACAAACATTTTTTCACTCCTGCTATACCACTTTGCATTAATTCCTGAAAATCACCTGAAGGGTTAATAAACTACCTGACAGCAGTTTTCAATATGTCAGGAGGTGCTGTTTTTAAAACAGTGTCACTTTTTGGGGTTTTCCAATATATGGGATCCCCAAAGTCACTTCAAACCTGGATAGGTCCCTCAAAAAATAAATTTTGTAACTTTCCTTGAAAAAATGAAAAATTACTGCTACATTTTTAAACCTCCTAAAAGCCTAACAAAATAAATTAGCATTTTAAAAATGGTGTTGATGTAAAGCAGGCAAGTGGGAAATGTTATTTATTAATGTTTTTTTGTGGTATGACTATCTGGATTAAACGGATAATCATTCAAAGTTTGAAAATTGCAGTTTTTTTACATTTTTGTCAAATATCTGATATTTTTTATAAATAAACAAGCACAAAACATATCAACCTAAATTTACCACTATCATAAATTATAATGTGACATGAAAAAACAATCTCAAAATCAATGGGATTTGTTGAAGCATTCCAGAGTTATGACCACATAAAGTGACTCTGGTCAGAATTTTAAAAATTGGCTCTGTCACCAAGGGGTTAAAGAAGCCATTGGTGTCCTGGATTCTTCAGCAGTGCAGATTTAGACACTTCCCCTTTTTTTTAAGTATTTCATGCATCATATCACTATACATTATAATAACTTAAATTAGTGTACATCTTGTGTCATGTGAAGTGTAAGATGTTTGCCTATGTAGACACAGGAAATTATTCAAATCACACATCACATTATACGCAGCACTCATGTCTTCAAGGGGGAGCAGGGCAATAAGTTTATCTCCTTACATTTCTCTATCTTTAATGATGGTCATCCTCGATAATCCAAAACTTCTGGAAAACACCAATGCACTATACCACACATATCATAGCATTTTATCAAACATTAGGTCTTCGTCCTTTTTTCCGCAGTGACACAGAACTAGTCCTACTTGGTTAGAACCCTGGAACTACAGCTGCCCAAGTCTCTTTAATCCGCATCAATCCTTTGGGCTAATAATGGCCCTGTTTTTTATAAGGTCCCACAAGCCAATAACATGGCCCTCTTTTTTTGTAAGGTCCTACAAGACAATAACATGGTCCCATCAATTCATGGTCACAGTCCATTTGCCTTCAACCCATTTGGGACATCAGGTCGTCCACTTGTCTCCATGGGTCCGCATGACCCTGATCTCGCCAGTTTGGATACCCTGACACCGAGTGTCTAAGTTCTTTTTAATCACAGGCCTGTTGGCCAAAACAGCAACAGCTCCAGTAATTCTGGAGCATAGTCCACAGAGTCGCTCATCTGTCTTTTAAGACAAGGGTGTAATTAACACAGTCATGACCTGACTCGATCCTCGGATCATCAGTTTCCACTACTCCACCACTTTCCTTTACTCCCTATATACGATCACTCACTCGCTCTTGTCACCTGCATCTTAAAAACATCTCCAGAATCCGACCTTTTCTCACCTTTGAAACTGCTAAGATTCTTACTGTCGCTCTTATTCATTCTCGTCTGGACTACTGCAATTCTCTTCTGATCGGTCTCCCTCTTACCAAACTTTCTCCTCTCCAATCCATCTTGAATGCAGCAGCCAGGGTCATATTTCTGTCCAGCCGCTTCACCGATGCCTCCATCTTGTGCCAGTCTTTACACTGGCTACCTATTCGCAACAGGGTCCAGTATAAACTCATCTCTCTCACCCACAAAGCTCTCCACAGTTCTGCACTGCCTTATATCTCCTCTCTCATCTCTATCTATCGCCCTACACGTGCCCTCCGTTGTACAAATGACCTAAGACTAATATCCCCCGTAATCCGAACCTTGCACCTCTGTCTCCAAGACTTCTCTCGTGCTGCGCCAGCTCTCTGGAATGCACTTCCCCAGACGATCAGACTGATACCTAGCCCCAACCTATTCAAGCGCGCTTTGAAAACCCATCTCTTCAAACAAGCCTACCACATCAACTACTCAGTAAACTAACTTTGCCCTGTTCCCTCCTTCCAAATATTATTCTGAATCTGCACCCTACTATTCATCTGTCTCCACACCCTCCATGCACACGATAACTGCACTTGATACTTGACTATTGCACTTAAACACACGGGCTTGATGACCGGATCATGCAGCTTTATATAAAAATCCCTATTTATTATAATTACCAGACCTGAAATAACAAGCACTTTTCACCTACTGTGTCCCTCCCCCATTTCCTTGTAGATTGTAAGCAGGGACCTCACTCCTAATGTCACTGTTTAAATTGTCTTAACTTGTATTGAATTTATTGTCTGTACATGTCCCTGCTTAATTGTAAAGTGCTGCGGAATATGTTGGCGCTATATAAATAAAAATTATTATTATTACTATTACTCCCCACCCCCATTTGCGAACAGCAGTCCCATTAAGTTGCACAGTCCATAGAGACAGGAAAGGGTTTCTGGCACTTTAACAATTCACAGACCCTCAAACCAAGCAGGGGGGTATGCAACATGCGTAACACAAACTTAGAGGGGAGAAAAACACATAAAACCTTTGGCCATCCTTGCCAATATCTGGGGTATCCCCACACACTTAGGGCCTCCTACCCTCTGGAATGAAGAATAGTTCCTCTACTTGTTCTCTTTTCGTGCAACAGGCACTATGCAGGTAGATGCAGCTCCACTAGATGGCAATAGAGTTGAGGGAGGACTGCACACAGCAGGGGCAGACCTGCAGTGCAGCAGCAAGGCCACCACTAGGTGGCAGCAGAATAGTAAAACAAGCCGGGTCGATATTAGTCTGGAGCACAGTACCAAAGGAATAAGCAATCACAGAGTCAGAAACAAGCCAAATGGGTCAATACCAGTCAGGAGCAGATATGCCAAAGACAAGAGACAAAACAGCAGGTCAGAGTCCAAACCAATTCAAGTACCAGGGAGTCCAAACACAAAAGGGGAACACAGAGTCGGGATGGGAAGAGGGGAATAAATAGACACGGGTACAGTCAGCAAAAGCAGCAGAACGAATCAGGGTATGTAGAGTCAGCTACACACGCCGTAGGCAGAAACTATAACTGACACCCCCTGCAGGATACAGTGGAGAGAAATAGCCGAGCTGATGCTAGAACAAGCAAGAGAAAGTTAACCCTTGACATGATCAGACCGGGAAAGAGTGACAGGATACAAAACCCGGCCTGGATCATGACAACAGGGCCACCTTCACACTCAGGTCTCCTGGCAGCACTTCACCCTCAGGCCACTGGCCTGTAACTCTTGAGTGGAGTCATCTCTTGGGGCTCCTGAGGAATATTATGGTCCCACTTTTCACTGTCTGAAGTCCACCCTGACTCACCACAGCTCAGTTCATAAACCCCATTAATTCCCATTTGTACCTCCTCTGGCACACTCTGATCACCCCAGCAGTAGATGCAGTACTCAAAAAAAAGTCTATGTGGCCTTCATTGCTACCACGATGCCGGGGGTTGATCAGAGGGTGCCTCATGCATCCCTTCCATCTCTTCCTCGCTAATGTCCATAGTGCAGTCAGGAGACTTGCTAGTGTTCCACCTGCTCTGCACTATAGTGACTCGATGCTTAATGCTTCCCTTCTCACTCCTTATGTATTGAGGAGAAAATGGTGCCAGTGGCTTCCTGGTGACACGCTTTCTGTGCATCTGGCTCCGCCTCCTCCTAGGCCAAACTTTTGATGTGACCACAAAATCATGCTTCACTCTCGATGGCTTCGCGTTCAGCAGCGCACTTCTCCAAGTAAATATCTCCCATTCCGGGCTGAACTCTGCCCGCACTTTACAGACAATTGTGGGTCCTGGCTGGGTGTTAGTGTTGTGAGGGCCTTGTGTCCGTGCAGGCCGCTGGTAGCCAATGGTATTGGCAGGCCAGACGTCAAGACCAGTACTTCCACAGATTAATAAAGGAGACTTCTGTACAAAGATGGGAACTTTACTGACCTTGATGAGGGATATATACAAGGTATAGCAAGTACACAGTCTTAAGCACTTTTCATTCACAACAAAAAGACTTTTCACTGCCATAATTTCCTTCCAAAGTAGTCTGCTCCAGGGCCAGGATAGTACACTGTTTTGCCCTACTTTGTCACAGCCTAGCTTGTCGTCACAGTACAGTTGAGCGAGTTTCTATACACACGCTCTGCGGCTCCAAGTCCTATCACAATGGATGATACGCCATGATTAAGGCTCCCAGCTGAAACGCTTTGGTCTATCTTACATGGATTTCCAGTAGCTACCAGCACATTTTTATACTGGATGAATAAAAGTGAAGTTTTCATATTCATATATTATTCTATTGCTGGAGATAACCTTTCTTCCTTTTTTGTTACTTGTCAAAGGTGAATTTGAACGAACATCGCATTTTTGAAACAAATTTGTTTATCCACATTTTTGGAAAGTTGCCAACAATTTTGTCTGGCCCATTTTTGGGGTTTTGTGTGAAATTATGTATAGTTTACATTCTTGTCTCTGTTTTTTGTCTTGTTCCAATACACCCAAAGAAAATAAACATGTGTATAGCAAAACGTACAATTGCGATAATTTTCTGAAAGAAATACCTCATTATCTGGAACAATTTTCAAGAGTGTCAACACGTTCGGCCATGACTGTATATATAAACCCTCTTCACATGTACAGCATCCTAGAATCCTAGACCTAAATTAACCTCTTTCAGACATATGCCATAATAGTACGCACATGTTGGACTCCCCTGTCAGAACTGAATACTGACAACCTTGTTGATGCTGGTAGATTAGTCACCAACTGCCCTCTTCTGCTCAGAAATCCTTTCCTATATCTGCAGTGTAGAGTTCCAAGGCCTGGGGGCATCACACACCAGTCGGTGAGCCAGAAGCAGCAAGCGCTGCTGAATCACGGCAAGGGCGGATGAAGCTGTAGCTGACGTTCTAAAATGGTTATTTAGAGTGTTGTATTTTTACCAGCAGATCTGCCAGCTCCGTGTCGCTTTTCAAAAAACATTAACCAATTAGGTTAAGTGCATGAGCCAGGCATGGCATGTGTGTGAGCTCGCCTCGCCAAAGAGCAGCCACCAAGTTCCATCCATTGTCAGACACAAACATGCCTGGCTGTGGGTTCAGAGGTCTCATCCACTGCTATGCCTACTGTTTTTGTGCTGTTCACAACTCTTCAGCATTGTGGCGTTTGTCACAGAAGCATATTAGCTTCAGCACAGCCTGTTCCTGCTTTGATTAGGCAGTGCTACAGTGCTTCCAGCTTGTGACTGATGTGCTACCATTTGGAGCTGGAGGCTGAAGAGGAGGCGAAGGAGGAGGAGGTGCAGGAGCTGTACACTGTGGGGGCAACCCAGATTGACGTAGGGCACCCAATACTCTGTGTTTGTGAGGAAGGCCACCATACCAAGGTCTGAGTGTGTCCCAGATTCCACTATATTAACCCTGTGTACCCTCAGTGAGAAGTATCGTCCCTGACCACAAGCACTTGTCCACGTGTTTGTGGTTAGGTGGAAATTCCAAGTACCAGCATTGTGGAGGGCACGGGTAATGTTGTGGGACATGTGCTTGCGTAATGGCGGGACGGCACACTGGGACAAATATTCCCACATGTTGTGGCCTCGGGGTGATCCTCAACTCTGCGCTCTCTTTCAAACTACATATCAAAGCCCTTAAACCATATTCACCACCACTAGATGGTAGAAAAAGAGGCACAAATATATCAATAATTAAAATTTCAACAAAGTTTACTAAATATCAAAATTCATAAAAGTGCAACAAGGGATATACACAAAAATACCACGGGCATGGCATATACAAAAGACTAAATGGGGATTAAACCATAAAGAAAGCACATTTAGTTTCACAATAGGGACCAGTACTCTGTAAACAATATATAGTAAAAGTGCTTAGTGCAGTAAATTAGTCACAGGGTACCTATTTGTTATAAACCACAATATGACAAGTGCTTAATGCAAGAGAGTGTTAACATTGACATGCTGCATAAAACATGCTAGCCACCTAATTGTATAAAATATCCTCCACTTACATATGTATAAGTGTTGGTACAGCTGCCCACAGCCACCCCGACAGCGCCATTTCGCCTCACAGGCTTCCTGAAACAGGGGCATGTGTGTTTCATGAACTATACGGCTATAAATATCCCACTACACAGTTGATGGCAATGTCGGCGTCACCGGCTTACATCTGCACATGTGTCGGTCCACAGACTTCCTCTATAGGTAATAGTGACTTCCTGTTCCTCGCTCTTTGAACGCAAGCGTGGAATGCTACATGTCACTACAGAGAGCGAGGCAGGAAATCACGAGGTTGTCATGACCTCTGCATTCGCTACAGCCGGGCACCGAAACTCCATTTGTATAAACAATACGTTAACACGGGAAAAAGAAAACAAAGCCATATGGAAATGGCAAATGAAAAAATATTAATCTAATGACGGGGTAGACATATCTAACAATATGTGACTCTAAACAAACATAATTTAAAAATAAATATAAAGTGCAAAAAAATATATAGTGCATAAAAATATCCATCTGTATAAAAAATATAATATACATAAATCATCAAATATATGATTACAATGTGCCCTATCAACTAGTAAAAAATATATATATATTAGGCTGGTTTCACATTAGCGCTTTTTAAGCGCACGCACGGCCGGGGGTAGCTCCGCCCCCGAGCCGGCTCTCTGCCCGGCGTGCCCGCCCTTTGCTTGTAGCGCCGCCTCCTAGCGGACAGCGGCGCCTGCGATCGGCGCACCCTATCTTTAGCATAGGGTGCGCAGATCGTGCGCAGGCCGTGCGCTAGTTGCGCTTTGACCTGCGCTGCGCACTTTTGACGGTGCGCCGTGCGCGCCAAAATCGAACTTTTCGGATTTTGGCGCGAACGGCGCACCGTCAAAAGTGCGCAGCGCAGGTCAAAGCGCAACTAGCGCACGGCCTGCGCACGATCTGCGCACCCTATGCTAAAGATAGGGTGCGCCGATCGCAGGCGCCGCTGTCCGCTAGGAGGCGGCGCTACAAGCAAGGGGCGGGCATGCCGGGCAGAGAGCCGGCTCGGGGGCGGAGCTACCCCCAGCCGTGCGTGCGCTTAAAAAGCGCTAATGTGAAACCAGCCTTACCCCATAATAACAGTACATAATAAGGACCTTACAATCCATTTATATACATAATTATACACCCCAATAAAAACCCCATTTAATAAGTATAATTTCATAAACCAAAATAAACAAAATATACAATTTATTTAAAAAACAAGGCCAAGTTAGAAAAAAGCTTGATGGCTCTAAAGTATAAATCAGACTTCCATGCATAGTAGACCTGTTCCCCTCCTGACATCTTGCAGCGAAAATGTAAGAGACTTGTGACAACATCTCAAAGCTAGATGAACAAGAGGAAAACATTTTTTAAATCAACATGCAAAAAACACTCAAATAAACAGGATAAAACAAATAAAAAGGATCATTTTCTTTATAAAAATGCACTGAAACCCATAGTTTCATTGAGGCCTTGTTCAGCCATGGCTCCCAGCAAATAGATCCACCGGCTCTCCTTCTGCACTAGAACTTTGCCAAGATTCCCTCCCCTACAACCTAAGCATACTTGGTCTATAGTTTTGATCTTTAGACCTGAAGGTTCACAATTGTGGTACCGTTTAAAATGCCTAGGGAGAGTTTTTAACCCATCAAGATCATCAATAACTGCTGCCTTCTCGATGTCCGTTATGTGCTCTCTAGTCCTAATTCTGAGCTCACGTGTTGTTAACCCTATGTAGATTTTCCCACAAGGACAACGGGCATCATAAATCACCCCTTTTGATGCACAAGTAAGCATCTTTCAAATATCAAATATTCTAGATCCATCATGGTTTTCAAATATCTTACTCTTTACATGGTTGTTACACGCCTTGCATAAGTTGCAAGGAAAAAAGCGATTAAAGGGAACCTGTCACCCATTTTTTGAATATGAGCTGCCGGCACCGCCATCAGGGGCTTATCTACAGCATCCTGTAATGCTGTAGATAAGCCCCCGACGTAACCTGAAAGATAAGAAAAAAGAGTTAGATTATACTCACCCTGGCATTCGGTCCGGTCTGATGGGTGTCGCCGTCCGGCCCAGCGCCTCCCATCTTCATACGATGCCGTCCTCTTCTTTACTTCCTGTCGTGGCTCCTGCGCAGGCAGAGTCCTGCAGTGCGCAGGCGCCGGAAGAGGTCCAGCGCCTGCGCACTGCAGTATTGCAGTGTAATAAATCAAGCCTCTGCAACATCATAGTTGTATCCCTAATATATGAAGGCAATGTTAACACTAAAGGCTGCAAATAATAATCAATCACCGTACAGACAGTTTCACATAAACTGCCCAAACCGGAAACTATCGGTCTTCCCGGTGGATCTAACGGATTTTTATGCAATTTAGGCAATAAATAAAAAGTGGCCAATTTAGGTTGTAATTTGCTGACCACTTCCACCATTTTTTTGGGATAATCCCCTCCTCATATGCAGTTTCCAAAATACATACTAATTCCTGCTGGAATTCTGTTAAGGGATTATATTGTAACTTTTTGTAGCAATTAATATTCCCCCAAATTTTAGCTGCTTGCCTCTCATATAATACATTAGGCCATAAAACCATATTTCCATCTTTACTGGCCTGCTTAATCACTATACCCTCTAAGGCCTGTAACTCTTTTAATGCTTTCCTTTCTTCATTATTCAGATTGAGGGTAAGCTCTCCACTTCCTTAGTCACCATTTTGGTGAAAATTTTCACCACAGAACATGTGTTCAAGCTTGGAAATTTTTAGATTTCCCAATCAAATGAATAGGGAACTTACCCTCTTTTCTATCCTTGCCTTCCTCCATAAGCTCCTCCAGATCTCGTAAGGCTTCCTTCTCTATCATAGTTGGAAACATACGGTCCACACCATTTCCATTATGTAATTTTTGCTAAATAATTTTGTGTGCAAACAGATGTGATCTTACACTACTTGAAATTTGTCTAAAGATGAGGAAGTGGAGAAAGTCAAACCCTTTTCAAGTAAACCAATCTGTGCGTCAGTTAAAACATAGTCAGACAGGTTTATTACCTTAGATTTATCATTGTTGCGTCTATTAATTTTCCTCTGATTGAAAATGTCAGGGTATTTCCTATTGTCATGATTACTTGTTCTCGTGTTCACACGTTAATCACTTGTACTATCAGCTTCACTACAAGAAGTGCTACTTTCAGCATAGGACATTTGATCATGTGTGGTGCCCCTGAGGGTTCGGTCGCCACAGAGGTACTGCACCTCATCCAGAGGTGTGGTATCCCACCCTCAGGTAAGGAGGGATCACCACCCAGGACTCCTAGCACTGTACTCAACACAAACACTAGCTAGTCAGGGCATCTGGGCGTACCCTTTGGGAGGATGGCCTAATCCCAGACTGGCTAGCCTCATCCCAGACTGGCTAGGAAAGGGTGTGGGGAGTTAGTGTGGAAGGTAGGTAGAATGGGAGGAGCTTAGGTAGTGGAACGATAGTTGGGCATCCAATCAGATTGAGAAAGGTGACAGTTGGTGGGAGGAGCTAGTTCTGAGGTAAAGAGAGCCTTCCAGAAACTAGTCAGTTGGTGACAGGACCAGTGAGAGAGCAGGATTGCTGTAAAGGACTGGGGGTGGAAAATAGAGAAACATCTTGTCCACGCTCCTGGACTGGGAAGAAGGGGTCCTTGGGGCACGGGTAGTGCGACTGGCCACCCGTTGGGCCCACATCCTGGAAGGGAAGGATCTGGCCGAAGTGGAGGGAGCTGGCCCCTGAAGCTAGTGGAGGACTACAGGACTCAACTGGGAAGCTGGAGGCTGAGGTAACCTTAAGTGCCTCAGCCACAAGCACCCTCCAAAAGGCAGCGGTATGAGTAACGGACCTCGGGGCCTGACTCACGTCGCCTGAGGAGATCCGTGGCTGCCAGCTGGGGGCACTACTTGTGAAGGCGCAGGGCAGGGAAAGTAAGGAGAATTCAGTGCAGAGACACGGCCTTGAGAGAGACACAAGGAGGAGTCCTGAAAGGTGTACCCAATCTGCCTGGGAGTTTGCCAGACCCCTCCCTCAGAGGACGCAGCACTAAGTGGACCAACGTGTACACGAAATTTGTAAGTAAAAAAAACCCCAGAAACTGCACCCAACCGTGTCCTCTGAGTTATTTTACAACTGCCTGCCTCACACTGCAAACACTACCACCATCACCGGCTCAACTGCCCTGGGACACAGCTCTACCTGTGGAGAGCTTTACCATCCCCGCTGCCCTAACACCGTCCCAGAGGATGTGCAGAGCAGCGTCGGCTTAACACCTGTATTGCCGAATACCACAGGTGGCGTCACAAATCCCCTTTTCCCAATTCATTTTCCTACCATCTTTCCCCTTCATCTGAACTTCTATCATCACTACTGGACACCCAGGGCCACGGACCGGGTCACCATCACCACCGTGACACTTTCCCCCTTAAAAGAACCTTAAAGGTCTGGTACCGAGTACCCCCGGACCTGGGGGGCGTTCCATTTTGGCGTCACGACGAACAGGATCATCGAGCTCAGCAAAGCTGGGTACTTGGAGCTTGGCAAAGATGGGTGCCTAGAGCCTAGCAAAGCTGAGTACTGTGTGCCAGAGACTGTAACATACCGAGTGCCAGAAGCTTTAACGTATAGTGTGCCAGAAATTTACCATACTGTGTAAAAGAGATTTTGTAGTATTGCTAAAAGGATTATCTGTATTGAGTAATAGTGAGTTTGTAAGGCTGTTAAATCATCGCCTAACTGTGCCATTGTTTACTGCGTCACTGTAGTGCTGGTTAAATAGCTGCAGCACAGGTTGTGTGGGCTTATCAAATTACAGCCAGCAGGAGCTCGCTGAGAGGAATGAGCTGCAGTGGGTGAGTGAGAGTGAGTGTAAGGATGATGCAAAGGTGTCTGTCAGGAGGAAAGACCCACCTCCTGTATTACTTTGATAGGCATAAAGAGCTGAGGAAAGCCAGCCCCCGGAAGATGTCAGGGGTGAGCAGGAAGAACACAGGAGACAGAGCAATAAACATGGCAGCAGCAATGTATGCAGAAGGAGGCAATTGCCTGAGTGCAGAGAATAAAACCATCTTTAACAGGGGAGCTGGAGCGACAGCTCCAGGATCTGTCTCTGACCATGGTAGGAGGATGGGAGTCAGAGCAGATCAAACCACCAAATACCACAGCTGCAGCAGACCCAGTCATCGGGTCGGAGGATACCCTGATAGGCCCCCTTCCTGTCCCCGTGGCCCCTACACCTGGATGGGCACATTATAATATAGCGTGGGAGTCAGGGGAGGCTGATGCAGAAGGTACTATGCCTGGCACTGATGCAGGTGTTGTCATGCAGCAAGAACTGTCCCGGCCAGGTAGTGGCAGGTACCAGGTGCTACCCTGAAAAGCGTACCTAAAAGAATCAAAACTGGTATGACTGTAATTGCATATAGTTGCAAAGATTACCTGGTTAAGTCTGTTTATTAATATTTCTTGATTTTTGCAAAAGTTCACCTGATTAGGTGTCTTTATTAACGTTTCTTAAAAGTTTGCAGAGACAATTAGGTGACTGAACTATGGGTGATCAAAACTTTTAAATGTAAATAGTTAGCACTTCTTAAGGTGCTCCATCTTGGTTTTACGTCAGACCTCTGAATGTGCCTTAATAGGCCACCGAAGAAAAACCCATTTGGCGTGGCTGAAAACGTGGTCAAAAGTAAAGGTCAACTATGCCTTGTAGCCCGCCCAAGGCCTACGTTGGAGGATTACGGATGGGTCCCCCGCATCGCACCAAAGGATGGACTGAACTCAGATAGAATAAAGTTCTATGCAAATGCGTTACCCAAATGTTTACATTTAATTGTTGAATCTTCAAAGTGTAATACGAATATTTATATTGAAAAGATGGTATTTTATTAACTTGAATCTACAAGGTATCTATTTCAAGAAGAATAGTTATTTGCAACGTTTAAGAAAGTGTGCCTCCCATAAAGGGAAGTTGTATTATTGAATTTACCTGTTGACATGCATGTTCAAAATTTTGTATGTTTCTGATAAAATCTGTTTTTGCTCTGTTCCAGCCCGCTGACGTGCTGTGTTTAATGAGGGGGGTATGTGGTGCCCCTGAGGGTCCGGTCGCCACAGAGGTACTGCACCTCAACCAGAGGTGTGGTATCCCACCCTCAGGTAAGGAGGGATCACCACCCAGGACTCATAGCACTGCATTCAACACACACACTAGCTAGTCAGGGCACCTGGGCGTACCCTTCGGGAGGATGGCCTCATCCCAGACTGGCTAGCCTCATCCCAGACTGGCTAGGAAAGGGTGTGGGGAGTTAGTGTGGAAGGTAGGTAGAGTGGGAGGAGCTTAGGTAGTGGAGTGATAGTTGGGCATTCAATCAGATTGAGAAAGGTGACAGTTGGTGGAAGTAGCTTGTTCTGAGGTAAGGAGAGCCTTCCAGAAACTAGTCAGTCGGTGACAGGACCAGCGAGAGAGCAGGTTTGCTGTAGAGGACTGTGGGTGGAAAAGAGAGAAACATCTTGTCCACGCTCCTGGACTGGGAAGAAAGGGTCCTAGGGGCATGGGTAGTGCGACTGGCCACCCATGGGGCCCGCATCCTGGAAGGGAAGGATCTGGCCGAAGTGGAGGGAGCTGGCCCCTGAAGCTAGTGGAGGACTACAGGACTCAGCTGGGAAGCCGGAGGCTGAGGTAACTTTAAGTGCCTCAGCCACAGCCACAAGCACCCTCCAAAAGGCAGCGGTTTGAGTACGGACCTCGGGGCCTGACCCATGTCGCCTGAGGAAATCCGTGGCTGCCAGCTGGGGGCACTACTTGTGAAGGCGCAGGGCAGGGAAAGTAAGGAGAATTCAGCGCAGAGACACGGCCTTGAGAGAGACACAAGGAGGAGTCCTGAAAGGTGTACCCAATCTGCCTGGGAGTTTGCCAGACCCCTCCCTCAGAGGACGCAGCACTAAGTGGACCAACATGTGCATGAAATTTGTGAGTAAAGAAAAAACCCAGAAACTGCACCCAACCGTGTTCTCTGAGTTATTTTACAACTGCCTGCCTCACACTGCAAACACTGCCACCGTCACCGGCTCAACTGCCCTGGGACACAGCTCTACCTGTGGAGAGCTTTACCATCCCCGCTGCCCTAACACCATCCCAGAGGATCTGCAGAGCAGCGTCGGCTTAACACCTGTATTGCCGAATTCCACAGGTGGCGTCAAGAATCCCCTTTTCCCAATTCATTTTCCTACCATCTTTCCCCTTCATCTGAACTTCTATCATCACCACTGGACACCCAGGGCCACGGACCGGGCCACCATCACCACCGTGACACTTTCCCCCTTAAAAGAACCTTAAAGGTCCGGTACCGAGTACCCCTGGCCCTGGGGGGCGTTCCACATGCATAGGAACATTAGATTTACCAGTAGCAGCTGTAACATTTTTCTTCCAAGTTGCCATTGAAAATCTTGTCTGTGTCAAAATCAGCAGAGTCTCTCATAAACTTTTTAACTTAAGTTCACTGATTTCATTCTCCCACTTATCAATGTCCTTTTCCAATGTTTTAACAAAATTTTCAATTTTATCTAAAGCCAACTGTTTTTTCAAAATTTTATGAAGCTCATCAATATCATTGTCCAAAAGACTCATACTAGTTGTATTCTTATCAATCATAATGTTAATAAATGCCAATGAGCATGAGATGGCTGCTTTTTTCCACCTCTGAATCAAATCAGAATCCTCCAATTCAAAAGAAGGGTAACACTTGCACCCTAAGACCTCTGGGAACAATACACTTGGTCAAATAATTTTCTAAGATGGTTTTGTTCCACCACAATTTAGTTTTCCTATGAACCGCATTTCTATATCGCAATGCAAGATCCTTATTTTCCACCGTAAAATCCTGTAGTCCTGGTGTACTCCCTTGCTTAAATAAATCAAAGGCTTTGGACTGCCAAGTAGTCTCCCTGGCTTTCAGGCCCATCCTAAATGAAACGGACAATCTGTTAGCAAACAGACTAGCAATTTTATCAATATCAAAATGTCCACTATATATATATATATATATATATATATATATATCACCTCAAACAAGATACTAATAAACACAAAAATACCAGGGGCAAGGCATACACCAAAGACTAAATGGGGATTAAACCATAAAGAAAGCACATTTAGTTTCACGTTAGGGACCAGTACTCCTATCTGGTAAAAGTGCTTAGTGCAGTAAATTAGTCACAGGGTACCTATTTGTTATAAACCACATTGCTGCATAAAACATGCTAGCCACCTAATTGTATAAAATATCCTCCACTTACATGTGTATAAGTCTTGGTACAGCATCCCACAGCCACTCCGACAGCGCAGTTTTGCCTCACAGTATTCATTTGATCAGGAAATCTAACAAATTTCCAAACTTGAACACATGTTCTGTGGTGGAAATTTTCACCACAACGGTGAGGAAGTGGAGAGCTTACCCTTAGTCCCGATTTGGAATTCTAATCTGAATAATGAAGAAAGGAAAGTGTTAAAAGAGTTACAGGCCTTAGAGGGTATAGTGATCAAGCAGGCCGATAAAGGTGGAAATACGGTTATATGGCCTAATGTATTATATGAGAGGCAAGCTAAAATTTTGGGGAATATTAATTGCTACAAAAAATTACAATATAATCCCTTAAGAGAATTCCAGCAGGAATTAGTATGCATTTTGGAAACTGCATATGAGGAGGGGATTATCCCAAAAAAGGTGGTGGAAGCGGTCAGCAAATTACAACCTAAATTGGCCACTTTTTATTTATTGCCAAAATTACATAAAAATCCGTTAGATCCACCGGTGAGACCGATAGTTTCCGACTTGGGCAGTTTATGTGAAACTGTCTGTATGGTGTACGGTGATTGATTATTATTTGCAGCCTTTAGTGCTAACATTGCCCTCATATATTAGGCATACAACTATGATGTTGCAGAGGCTTGATTCATTACATCTGGAGGAGGGAGCTTTTTTGGTTACAGTGGATGCTGATGCGTTGTATTCTTCAATTAAGCATGAGGATGGTTTGGCTGCTGTTTCCCACTACCTATATGAGAGTAATTTGGATCCATCACTGAATGAGTTAATTCTAACCCTATTGAAAATTGTTCTTATTTAATAAGGACATATATTTGCAACAACAGGGGACTGCGATGGGGGCCACTTGTGCCCCCTCGTATGCTAATTTATTTATGAGTTATTGGGAAAGAATGATCTTTCAGGATGATGGAATCTCTGGAGTTGAAGCCATACATGGCTGGAGTCGTTATATTGACGATGTTATCTTTATCTGGGAAAATACCATGATGGACTTACTATCCCTAATGGCGAGATTAAATTGGAATAATTACAACATTAAGTTGACTTTTAATTTTGGCAGAAAAGTTTAGTTTTTAGATCTAAAGATAGAAGTTCTACCGGATGGTAGATTGGTTACTGATATATTCAGGAAACCAACTGCAACAAATACCTTGCTGCGTGCTTTTTCTGCACACCATAAGTCAACCAAAAATGGGATCCCAACCGGTCAATTTATGAGAGTTAAAAGTATATGTACTCTACACAAAGATTATGAAGACCAAGCATCGGATTTGGTTCGCAGATTCAGCGATAGAGGATAGAGGCAGATAAAGAAAGGGTTTAGGAAAGCCGAAAATAAAACCAGGGATGAGTTACTATATGGTGGTGGTAAGAAAAACAAAACATCTGCAGTGAATCGTGTCAGATTCATTACCGGTTACAATAAACAATGGCCTGAATGAACCAATATTGTGCATAAACACTGGGGTATTTTGCAATCTGACCCAGTACTAAAAAAGGTTTTGCCAGAATATCCATTAATGGTTCCAATTTTTTTTCCTCTTGTTCATCTAGCTTTGAGATGTTGTCACAAGTTTCTTACATTTTCGTTGCAAGATATCAGGAGGGGAACAGGTCTACTATGCATGGAAGTCTGTTACATAGAGCCATCAAGCTTTTTTCTAACTTGGTCTTGTTTTTTAAATAAATTGTATATTTTGTGTATTTTGGTTTATGACATTATACTTATTAAATGGGGTTTATATTGGGGTGTATAATTATGTTTATAAAGGTCCTTATCATGTACTGTTATTAAGGGGTTAATTGTAATACACTTGTATATTATATTGATGTATTAAATATTAATATTTTTTTGTACTAGTGGATAGGGCACAGTATAATCATATATTTGATTATTTATGTATATTATATTTTTTATACATAAGGATATTTTTATGCACTATATATTTTTTTGCACTATATATTTATTTTTAAATGATGTTTGTTTAGAGTCACATATTGTTAGATATGTCTACCCCGTTATTAGATTAACCCCTTAGCAACAGAGCCAGTTTGCAGCTTAATGACCAGGCCAATTTTTACAATTCTGACCACTGTCCCTTTATGAGGTTATAACTCTGGAACCCTTTAATGGATCCCTCTGATTCTGAGTTTGTTTTTTCATGACATATTGTACTTCATACAAATGGAGATTCAGTGGCGCTTGTGTATGAGTGTAATTCCAGCAGCAAACACTAAGACACCTGTCACAAGGGTGTCAAAGAAATAAGGTAAAATAACTAATAATATTAGTGTGCGCTTGGAACACTCAAAGAAGAGGGAAATCTAAATTGGGTGGTTATAGAAAAAAAAAAAAAACCTCTTATAAGTGCTCTTTATGTAGCTGGATAATAGCGAGAAAATAGCAATTAGTAATAGTCAATTGTAAGACCTCAGAAGAAGTGCTTAAGGGAAAAAGAATATATATATAGATGCTGGTGGCAATCTTAAGGCCCTTTTACATTTAGCGATGCACCAGCGATCCAACCAGCAATCCGACCCGGTCAGGATCGCTGTTGCATCGCTAAATGATCGCTAGTGAGCTTTCATACAGAAAGATCTCACAGCGATGCAGCAGCGACGCAGCGCACGATACTCACCATTCACACACAGCGATCCTGCGTCCTCCCGCCCGCCTCCACGCGTCGCTGGACGTCACAGCAGGAAGCCCAGCAGGAAGCTGACGACGAGAAATGGAGCCGGACATTCTCGCGCGATCAGCGATAACCAGCGGGGGAGCCGGTCGGAGGTAAGTATCACACATAGCGATATCGCTAGCAATATCGCTATAACGTCACAAAACCAGTGACGTTTTAGCGATATTGCTAGCGATATCGCTTAGTGTAAAACCCCCTTTAGTTCCAACCTGAACAATCACAAACTAAAAAGGCATGAGTGAGGGTAAAAACCTGAAATCACTGAACAGGTTATATACTGCAGGGTAATTCTCCCTGATAGTAGCTTAAAAAAAAAAAAGTCAAAGTCAAATTGCAGCCTGTGAACGGCTGTGCAGAGTAGTCGCACTAGTAAATGCACAAGTCAGAGAGCGGTACCTGTAAAGATAATGCGATGCGAAGTCCTCACTCCAGTAAGCGGTGCAAGTTAAAATAGCGCTTTTTGCTCCAGCGCTTGGAAAAGGAGGGGGGGGGTTGTACACTGTGGTATAGACGAGTTACAGGGGCTGCCCCGGCCGGTGGCAGCCTCCTGTCAGTGTACCTCCAGCTGTGGAGCAGACGTGAGCGGCCTCTCGTGCTCCCGGCGTCTGTGAGCTGCTCCAGGTATACAGGACCTTCGTGATGTGAGTCAACACATGACCACATCAGTTTCACTTGCTGGTGGTTGCGACGGGGACCAATGGACTTTCCAACATGTTTCAAAGACTAACTGTCTTCTGCTCCACAGCTGGAGGTACACTGACAGGAGGCTGCCACCGGCCGGGGCAGCCCCTCTAACTCGTCTATACCCCAGTGTACAAACCCCCCCCCTCCTTTTCCAAGCGCTGCAGCAAAAAGCGCTATTTTATCTTGCACCGCTTACTGGAGTGAGGACTTCGCATCGCATTATCTTTACAGGTACCGCTCTCTGACTTGTGCATTTACTATTGCGACTACTCTGCACAGCCGTTCACAGGCTGCAATTTGACTGACTTTTTTTTTTTTTTTAAGCTACTATCAGGGAGAATTACCCTGCAGTATATAACCTGTTCAGTGATTTCAGGTTTTTACCCTCACTCATGCCTTTTTAGTTTGTGATTGTTCAGGTTGGAACAAAGATCGCCACCAGCATCTATATATATTCTTTTTCCCTTAAGCACTTCTTCTGAGGTCTTACAATTGACTATTACTAATTGCTATTTTCTCGCTATTATCCAGCTACATAAAGAGCACTTATAAGAGGTTTTTTTTTTTTTCTATAACCACCCAATTTAGATTTCCCTCCTTTTGAGTGTTCCAAGCGCACACTAATATTATTAGTTATATTGTACTTCATGTTAGTGGTAAAATTTCTTCGCTAAGTCTTGTGTTTATTTATGAAAAAAATGGAAATATGGCGAAAATGTTGAACATTTTGCAATTTTAAAACTTTAAATTTTTATGCCCTTAAATCAGAGAGATGTGTCACACAAATTTCTTAATAAATAACATTTACCACATGTCTACTTTACATCACCACAATTTTGGAAGCAAAATTTTTTTTTGTTAGGAAGTTATAAGGGTTAAAAGTTGACCAGCGATTTCTCATTTTTTCAACAAAATTTACAAAACCATTTTTTTTAGGGACCACATCATATTTAAAGTCATTTTGAGGGGTGTACTTGACAGAAAATACCCAAAAGTGGCACCATTCTAAAAACTAGACCCCTCAAAGTGCTCAAAACCACATTCAAGAAGTTTATTAACCCTTTAAGTGCTTCACAGGAACTAAAGCAATGTGGAAGGAAAAAATTAACATTTAGCTTTTTTTTGCAAAAAATTTACTTCAGAACCAATTTTTTTTATTTTCACAAGTGTTAAAAGAGAAAATCAACCACAAAATTTGTTGTACAATTTCTCCTGAATACGCCGATACCCCATATGTGGGGGTAAACCACTTTTTCAGCACACGGCAGAGCTTGCAAGGGATGGAGCGCCGTTTGACTTTTTCAACGCAGAATTGGCTGGAATTGAGATCGGATGCCATGTTGCGATCATCGGAGAGCCCTTAATGTGCCTAAACAGTGGAAACCTCCAACAAGTGACCCCATTTTGGAAACTAGACCCATTAAGGAACTTATCTAGATGTGTGGTGAGCACTTTGAACCTTCAAGTGCTTCACAGAAGTTTATAACGTAGAGCCGTGAAAATAAAAAATCCATTTTTTTTTCCACAAAAATGATCTTCAAGTGCTTCACAGAAGTTTATAACGTAGAGCCATGAAAATAAAAAATCCATTTTTTTTCCACAAAAATGATCTTTTCACCCCCAAATATTTACTTTTACAAGGGTAACAGGAGAAATCATACCCCCATAGCTGTTGTGCGATTTGTCCTGAGTACGCCGATACCCCATATGTGGGGGGGAACCACTGTTTGGGTGCATGGGAGAGCTCGGAAGGGAAGGGGTGCCATTTTGGAATGCAGACTTTGATGGAATGGTCTGCGGGCGTCATGTTGCGTTTGTAGATCCCCAGTGGAAACCCCCCACAAGTGACCCCATTTTGGAAATCAGACCCCCTAAGGAACTTACAGTATCTAGATGTGTGGTGAGCACTTTGAAACCCCAAGCGCTTCACAGAAGTTTATAAACGCAGAGCCGTTAAAATAAAAAGTCTTTTTCATTGCCACAAAAGTGATTTTTAGACCCAATTTTTAGACCCCCAAAGTTGGTAAATAGTGGAAACCCCTCAATTCTTACTCCAACCCTAACCCCAACACACCCCTAACCCTAATCCCAACCCTAATCCCTAATCCTAATTCTAACCCTAATCCTAGTTCGCCCTAACCCTAATTCTAACCCTAGCCCTAACCCGAGCCCTAACCCTAGCCCTAGTCCAACCCTAACCCTAGCCCTAACCCTAACCCTAGCCCATCCCTAACCCTAGCCCAACCCTAACCCTAGCCCAACCCTAACCCTAGCCCTAGCTGTTATGAATGGGTCACCGAGGAGAAAAAAAAAACAAAACAAGCTAAGCCACAGAAAACCAGAGAAGTTGGTAACTATGCAGATTGCAGATCCCTGATCTTACCACACAACTAGCAGTAGCCGTGGAGCGTGCCTACGATGTTCCTAGACGCCTCGTCACGGCCGGTGGACTACATCAGCCTAAAGCAAGAAAAGGGAAAACTAACTGACCCAGAGCAGACCCCAAAGGAATAGACAGGCCCCACACATGTATTGATGGTGAAACAAGATGAAGGCACAAACACAGGCAGGAAAAAAGGCTGAGCAAATGATGTGGCCCAAACTAACTAGACAGGAAAGGAAAGGCAAGTCACTGTCTGCAACCTGCAAAAAACCCTACAAAAATAATGTCCAACACTTCTGATAGCAAAATTAACCCTAAAGTCACTAGACTTCTCCCACTATATCAGCACTCTGGAATATTCTGAGACAGAGCAAAAAGAGACCGAACTAGTAAGGGACAAAAAGCCAATTGGCAAAATACTGATAAATAAGAGTGGAAATTCAGCTCAGCCCCCAGCCAGGGCTGGCAGACCACACAAAAAACTGAATAGACCAACAAAATCAAGTGTAAACATTATCAGAAAAACTTAGCTTTAGATGACTGGAACAGAGCTGAAAACCAAGAACTGACAAGCCAGAAGGAATCACCAGCAACTGAATAGGGCGTCGGCTGTCTTAAATCCAATCTGAGAATCCCAAGATCCAATCATCATCCCCATCCTCAGGTGGCAGATCTCCACCGATCAAACCAGCTGCACCACCTCCCAACACCACCAGAGGGAGTTCAGAAGGGGAACCCGAGAATGAACTCACAACACCTAGCCCTAACCCTAGCCCAACCCTAACCCAACCCTAACCCTAGCCCTAGCCCTAACCCTAACCCTAATGGAAAACTGAAAAAAAAATATTCTCTTTATTTCGTTATGTTGGCCTAACTAAGGGGGTGATAAACGGGGGATTATGTACTATTTTGTTTATTTTGATCACAATGGTAGTTTATCATCGTGATCAAAATGAATGAATGGAATCTGCCAGCTGGAGCCTGCAGATTCCCGGCGGGCGCACTGCGCATGCGCCCGCCATTTTCTCCAGATCCAAGATGGTGGCGCCCACCGGAGGATGCCGGCGGGACCACCGGGATGAGACCCTGGACCACAGAGAGGTACCAGAGGGGGATCAGGGACCCTAGTTCTCTCTCCTCTGATGTGTGATCACATCAGAGGAAAGAGAAATTTAATGTACAATTGCAGCTTTTTTTTTTGCGGTCGCCGTTATAGGGTTAATAACGGCGATCGCAAAAGCGAGGTCGGTAAAAACTGACCGATTCATGTTCTCTGGGGTCTCGGCTACCCCTGGCAGCCGAGACCCCGAAGAAAATCCGACACTGGGGGGTGCTATTCACTTTCTCCACAGCGCCGTGAATTAGCAGCGCTGTGGTTTTAGTACAGTTAAATACCGCCGTTAAAGGCGTATCGGCGGTCGCTAAAGGGTTAATTTTTTTCATTGGCCATTTCTATATGGTTTTGTTTTCTATTTCCCGTGTTAATGTATTATTTATATAAATGGAGTTTCGGTGCCAGGCTGTAGAGCATGCGCAGGTCATGACAACCTCGTGATTTCCTGCCTCGCTCTCTGTAGTGACTTGTAGCGTTCCACGCTTGCGTTCCAAGCGCGTGGAACAGGAAGTCACTATTGCCTATAGAGGAAGTCTGTGGACTGACGCATGTGCAGATGTAAGCCAGTGACGCCGACATTGCCATCAACTGTGTAGTGGGTTATTTATAGCCGTATAGTTCATGAAACACACATGCCCCTGTTTGAGGAAGCTTGTGAGGCGAAACGGTGCTGTCGGGGTGGCTGTGGGTGGCTGTACCAAGACTTATACACATGTAAGTGGAGGATATTTTATATAATTAGGTGGCTAGCATGTTTTATGAAGCATGTCAGTGTTAACACTCTCTTGCATTGAGCACTTGTCGCATTGTGATTTATAACAAATAGGTACCCTGTGACTAATTTACTGCACTAATCACTTTTACTATATATTGTTTACAGTGTACTGGTCCCTAATGTGAAACTAAATGTGCTTTCTTTATGGTTTAATCCTCATTTAGTCTTTTGTATATGCCATGCCCGTGGTATTTTTGTGTATATCCCTTGTTTTACTTTTATGAATTTTGATGTTTAAAAACTTTGTTGAAATTTTAATTATTGATACATTTGTGCCTCCTTTACTAGCATCTAGTGGCGGTGGATATTGTTTATTGGTATCTTGTTTGAGGTGGTATATATATATATATATATATATGAACAACGACAAAGCAAAGTCCAGCAATAACGTGAGCAATCCAGGATGCTGTTAAAAATTTTTTCTTTTTATTCATAAATCCATTAAAATGCAATGGTCCAAGCAGTTCAAAACGGCAATAACGCAGGAAAGTCGTGCAGATAGGACTACGCGTTTCAGCGGTAGAACCCGCCTTCTTCACCGTCCAGAATCTAATCTGCTTTCCAAACATGGAACCTTATATACATCCCACTCCCATCAGGGTAATTATAAACATATGTGAGAGACTTAAAAACATGTGCTATAAAAGCAGATCAAACATATAAACTATCCACATATTGATCAGTATACAACATGCATAAAGATTATAAGGAAAGAATTCAACATATTGGAGAAAAGTACATTAGGAATGTCCAATAACCTGACCATAAGATTTAAGGCCCTGTGCACACAGTGCAGACTCCGTGCAGTTCCGCAGCAGATTTGGCCCTGCAGAACCGCAGCAGAAAAGCAACAGAACAGCACGTGATGCACAGTACCATTTAAGGCTATGTAAAACAAAAAAGGCTGTGCACATGCTGCAGATTTTTCTGCGCAGATCTGGTGCAGAATAAAAGAAGCAGCATATCGCTTCTCCTGTGCGGCTCTGCTGCAGCTCTCCACCTGCTCCATTATAGAAATCTGCAGGCGGAAACTGCAGGGGAAATCCGCACAAAAACTGCACCAAATCTGTGACAGATCTGCAGGCAAAACGCAGATCATCTTACCTAAAGATTTAGCAAAATCTACGCGGAAAACTCCACAGCAGAATCGGCACCGTGTGCACATAGCCCCAGTGGTACAAAAACATAGAACAATAATATTAACCAGCATTATATAATACAAATATATCAATAGTAAAAAAAAAACAAAAAACAAATCTGAACTGAGAAAAGCAAGTCAATGTGTATGCACAATGCAAGTGCATCTCAACACATGACCATTAACCAGAGAAAACAGAAAGCAAAAAACACAATTATCCTGAACTAAAAGTAAAAAATATACTGCAAACAATGCATAAAGGCAACAATAACAACAAGGGTATTTAGTAAACATAATTTTGATCAAAATAATGTACAAGCCATCCCGCCACGTCACGGCAACCCTTGTGGGACAGTCCCTCAGTTCAGATTTGTTTTTTATTCGTTTCATTGTGCATTCAGTGCATATAGGGGTGTGACCGCCCTTTTTCTGAGCTGGGAAAGCCATCCAGTCTGGCCTAAGCTGTTACAAGTGGTTCAGCCGCTCGACCCTTATTCACATTCACGCCACTTGGCAAGTGATAAGGTTTTAAATACTAGAGTAGGGACTGTCCCACAAGGGTTGCCGTGACGTGGCGGGATGGCTTGTACATTATTTTGATCAAAATTATGTTTACTAAATACCCTTGTTGTTATTGTTGCCTTTATGCATTGTTTGCAGTATATTTTTTACTTTTAGTTCAGGATAATTGTGTTTTTTGCTTTCTGTTTTTTCAAATATATCAATAGTGCATAATGATTTCCAGGCGGTTATTAAAGCCCTGTGGCATGCGAGTCCCCAACTCAAATATCCACCTACTTTCTCTTGCAAGCACTTTTTTATGAAAATCTCCCCCTCTCAATGGTTTTTTTACATGATCTATGCCCATAAAGGAGAAACCGCGTAAATCCCCATTATGTTTTTTTGAAAAATGTCGGGATACTACTGATGCACCAACCATAGGCAAATTACTAGCGTCTGATAGGTGTTTGCGGATTCTAGTTTTAAGGGGGTTCATCGTGCAACCTACATATTGCATACGGCATATATTGCAATTAATTAGATACACTACATTCTCCGTATTACAGTTTATAAAAGAACAAACATTAAACTGTTTTTTATTGGAGATAGATGTAAATGTTTTAGATTTATTAGCAAAACCGCAGCACTTACAGATATTGGCACCGCATTTAAAAAATCCTGTTGTTTTTAGCCAATTATATATATATATACAGTATATTGTGGACATTTTGATATGTATATCAAAGCCCTTGACTCCTCCTTTCCATTACAACTCAAAAACATTTCCTGGATCTCTACATTACAAGAAACTTAAAAAATGTTTGTGCACACTCTCGTGATTTCCCGCCTCGAGTATTGCAATCTTATACTCTGTAGCCTCCCCTCTAGTACTGTTGCACCACCCAAATCTATCCAAAACTCTGCTGCCAGAGTAATCCAACTGTCCCTCCATTATTCCACAGCCTCTCCTCTCTGCCATGCCCTTCACTGCCTTCCTATTGCCCATAGGCTACAGTTCAAAACCCTAAATATGACATACAAAGCCTTGCCCAAACTGTATCCTCCATACATCTGTGACATGGTCTCCCTATGTCTGACTGAATCATGACTTTTTCTACCAAACACAGTGTGCTGTCAGCAAGATGTACCGTCCCTGCCCACAAGCACTTGTCCACGTGTCTGTAGTTAGGTGCACTTTCCCTGTACCAGCATTGTTGATGGAACTGGTAATGTTGTGGGACACATTCTTGCTTGTCTAATATCGTGACGACAGATCGGGAGAAATAGTGCCGGGTGGAGACCAAGTACCTTGTTACGGTCACCACCATCAGGTTGCGGAAAGCGTCCATTTCCCAAAAGCCTAGAATGCAACATTTCGAGCGCAAGCAGATGACAAATTTGTGAATTTAGTATTGTGTTCTGTGTGCCGTTTGCTGCGTCTTTCCGCTTACGCTCCAATGACTAGGGTATGGACAACTGAATGCTGCGCTGGGACAAGGACGTGTACGTGCTTGATTATGGTGCAATTTGACTTTGGTCAATGACAGGTGCATGGCAGGAGGCATCTTCACATGCACCGTGGACAGGGGATTGGCTTGCACGCACAACAGCGGTAGAAGCAGTGGTATCACACGCAGACACTGTTCATGGAGCCTGGTGTTCAACCAACAAAGTCTGTTCCTTTGCTGCCATGTGCCTGATAATGCTGGTGGTGGTAAGGCTGGTAGTTTAACTACCTCTGCAGATGCGCCCATGGCCAGTGGTGCAAATGTCCTTTTTGGGGTTATTGGTAGTCTTTAAAAAACAAGAACACTGGTAGGGGGACATTCATTGTCTCCCTCTACTACACCACCTCCTCACCTCGATACCTGTCTTTCGGTGTTCCCCAAGTCTCTGTTCAAGGACCCCTACTCTTCTCCATCTACACCTTTGGCCTGGGCCAGCTGATGTAATAGCACAGTTTGCAATATCATCACAACGCCGATGACACGCAGATCTACCTATCTGTACCTGACTTCACCTCCTTACTGACCAAAATCACACATCTTCCCCCATAATCATTCTTCTTTTCTGCTCGCTTTTAAAAAGTGGTACCACTTTAGTATGAGGTAAACTTTGACCTAAAGAAAATGATTTTCAAAACATTCACTGCCTTTTTGGAACATTTTTTGCAGCTGTGATCATCTTCTTGGCGTGGATGTGGAAAATTTCTAAGTCGTCATCAATACCATCATCGTCCATATGTTGTAAAGAGGAGATAAGGTGTTTCAAAGGGTCGTGGTTATTTACGATTTGTGGCATTCCTTTAACAGTGTTGGTTACACTTGGACAATTAATTTTAGACTGTGACCTTTGTATATTATTGGTAGTATGTATGGGTGAAGATGAAGAAGCTTGTTGCATGGCTGTGTTTATAGCTATGGTCGTTGAACTTCTATTTGAACTTAGTTTTTCACGAGCATCCATCAGTTTGTTTGGTTTTTCTCCTACACTGATCTGCTTTCAATAATTCAGCATTTTAATAACATGTGGCACTTTGTCCTTTATACAGACATGTGCGTGTTTGGCAACATATTTTGGAAGGACATCTCTTAGGGCGAGTCTCACACGTGCATCTGGTACACCGACTTTATGACGGGCATGAAACCGATTATGGTAATTGATGGTGGCTAAACAACGAATCATTGTTGGCTGCATCCTGGATCTCATACCTCCCATAGCCACTGCTGTTATTAATCATGTACTTTCTCATTCCTGTCATCACCGTGCCTCTTTTCCAGATCACTTCATCCAACGATTCGTCCGCCAAATTTAAACTAAAAACCTGCACCTTCCCAGCAGCAACTGTGTATGAAACCACGTAACAGTTTTGCAAGGTGTTTATGATGCCGCCCTCACAAAAAGAAAGCCACACTATGTTGATATCTACCCTCAGGGGCAAGTGTTTGACAGCCATCACAATTAGTGTATGGGCATTACAAGTCTATGAGACCCGCTCCTAGAAATTGTGCCTATTTTTTAATCAGGCCTTCCTCCAAGTCTCATCATCCACTGCCACTAGATCAAAAGGGTTTACGTGTTCCATGCAGCTACAGCCAGTGTCGAATTATTAACAAGGGTGGGTGGTTATGCTGTGCGTAAAATACTTGTTCTGAAAATAGTTGAGGTGTACCCCACAAAGGAAAATGTTTGACAGCCCATACACTAAGTGTATGTGCACTCCAAGTCTATGAGACCCGCTCCTTTAAATTGGCCATAGTTTTTAATCAGGCCTTCCTCCACATCTCATCATCCGCCGCCACTATATCACCAGCGTTAATGTGTTCCATGCTGCTACCGCCATAGTTAAAATCTTAACAAGGGTGGGTGTTTTGCTGGGTGCTAAATACTTGTTATGGAAAAGGTTGAGGTGTACCCCACAGGGGAAAATGTTTGTCAGCCCAATACACTTAGTGTATGGCCATTACAAGTCTAGGAGACCCGCTCCTTTTTAATAGGACATTTTTTAAGATGCCATCCTGCATGTTTCTTTCAAGGGGAATTGGGGTTTTTGAGGTGCATATGACTTGGTAGCAGGGCAGGCCTTGCAGTCAATGCATAAGAAAACAGAATGGGAGTCCAAAATGAATAACGTGAAGTGGATTTTCCTGTGCCCATACAGTATGTGGGTTCAAAGGCTTATTGGGGTGCATATGAATTGGCAGCAGGACAGGCCTTGCTGTCAATGCATAAGAAAACAGAATGGGAGTACAAAATGAATAATATGAAGTGGATTTTCTGGTGGCCATCCAGTACGTGACTTTAAAAAGCTTATTGGGGTCCATGTAACATTTTGGGGCAAGCGAGGCCTTGCATTCAATGCAACATTTTTTCAGGAAGCCCTCCTGTACCTCTCGTGAAAGGGGTATTGTGGTGCGTCATAATTCTTGGCAGCCCATCCTCTCACTGCATAAACAATAACAGTTTAGGAGACCCACTGTTTAATAATGGCCCTTTAAGAAGATTAATGCAGCCTGATGCCCTGGTAAAAATAGTCTCTGTGATTTTAAGAGTCCTTCCTTCATAAATGAAACAAGATGTGTCTGCTTATGTGTCACACACCACATGGCCAGCTAAGGTTGTTAAATGTTACAATGATATTTCCAAGTAAATGGATTTGTATTGGTTGAAAGCAATGTTAAAGTTGAAAAACGCTTCAAAAATGCTGTGCCTGAACATAGCCCAAGTGGTGGAGGAACATTTTGGTCTGAGGTTAATTATTTTGCCTTATATAAAAGTCAATAACCTGGAAAGGATGCACTTTAACATATTTCCCAGCAAAATCCGTTTTGGTTTCGTTTGGGTATGTTTTTTGGTGCACGGGTAAAAATGGCATGAAACTCTGACATTGTTTAAAGCTGTGAACTAGGAGTCAGGAATGCTTCCAGGGGCGATCCTCATGATGTCCCCATGTCATTTGAGCAGTGTTTCCATTATTTTCAGACATTTTTAGACCTTAAAAGGACCCAGGGGGATCGCGGTAAAAATGCTTGGGTCTCCCATAGACTTACATTGGGCTCTTTGTTCTGTCCGAGTACCCGAGTATTCCAACTTGCTCGACCCGAACAACAAACACCCGAGCATTTTAGTGCTCGCCCATCACTAGTGATTAAAATACACATCATTCTACAATACCAGCAAAATGAATTGCAATTCTGAAGTCTCATGCACACATTGCTTACTTTTTCCTTACAGATTTTCAGCAGATTCAAATCTGCAGCAAGTCTTTTCTTGCAGTGATTTCAAGCAGATTTCACCCACATTAATGAGTGAAGAAAACCCCAGCAAAAAACGCATTTATAAGCATAATTTTTCCTACCAAAACAACGGGCGTTTCAGCAGAATGTATGCTACAAATGTTGAACGCAAACAATAATGATTCAGACCCTACAAAAGTACCTACATTTCAGAAAGTTTCAGATCTTTCCATTATACAATGCCTATGTTTATTTACACAGAGTCTAGAAATGTATTAACCTTTGTTATATTTAAAAGAAATCTGTCACCGCCTGGGACGTATATGACCTATTAATATGGACATACAGGTAATAGAAATGTTACACTAGTCCTACCTGTATGCCACATATTAGCGCTCTTGTTGCTGAGAAATGCTATGTTCTTTCTTTATGCTATTTATTTCTTCCAGGCTGTAAAAAAGCCCTGCCTCCTGTCATCATTGCAGTACTACCACCCTCCTATCAGCATCAATTATGGCACCGGAGTACTGTGTCTGCACCCTGCACTCTCTCAGAAATACATACCTCTTCCTCCGTTCGGTGGACGCTGCATTCAGCGATCATTCAGGCACCAGCGAGTCATAGTGACCTCTGGCGTGTGCTCTCATAATGTGCTCTCCCTATTTCTTCCCAGCACAGACATCGCTAGAAACCCTGTATTCATAGTGATGACTATGCAGGGAGGAAGTGGGGAGAGCTTCTTATTGGCACACACGCCGGAGGTCACTGGCGTGGAAGTCGCCTGCGCAGAAGATACCTGAATGTAGCACCCATAGAAGGGAGGATGAGGTATGTATTTCTGAGGGTAGTATTGTAATGATGAGAGGAGGCATGAATTTCTTCCAGGCACCGCACGCCCTGGAGCCTGGAAGAAATAATTAGCATACAGAAAGAATGTAACATTTCTCATCAACAAGACCAATAATATGAAGCAGACAGGTAGGACTAGGGTAACTATCATGGTGCTGCTATGCAGGTAGATGCAAGCTCCACTAGATGGTAATAGAGTGGAGGAGGGACTGCATACAGCAAGAGCAGACCTGCAGCGCAGCAGCAAGGCTATCAGCAGGTGGCAGCAAAATAGTCAAACAAGCCGGGTCAAATCCTAAACTGTAACGCAGTACCAAAGGAATAAGCAAATTCATGGGGTCAGTATCAGTCAGGAGTGGATATGCCAAAGACAAGAGACAAAAGCAGGTCAGGGTCCAAACCGAGTTTAAGTACCAAGAAGTCCAGACACAAAGGGGACACAGAGAGTCGGGACAGAAAGCAGGAAATAACACAGACACGGGTCGAGTCAGGAATAACAGCAGGACAAATCAGGGTGTAACAGAGTCAGCTACTCATGCCGTAGGCAGAACTATAACTAACATAGCCTGCAGGAAGCAGCAGCGATAAATAGCAAACCTGAACCCAGACAGAGGCTGAGAAAGGTTAACCCCTGAAATGACCATACTGGGAACATGGAAAGACAGGAATCAAAACCCGGTCTGGATAATGACAGTAACATTTCTATTACCTGTATACCCATATTAATAGGTCATATTTTATACAGCCCAAGAGTGACAGATTCCCTTTAACAATCATGCTCACAATATATTATAATAGGCAGCAAAGCTCCTTTCATGTCAATCTAATATATAAAGCTCAATGTGGGTGTGTATGTATGTATGTATGTCTGGGATTGGCATCCGCACCGTCGCAGCTACAGCCACAAAATTTGGCACAGTCAAATGTCTGGACCCCGATAGCGTCATAGGCCATGTTGTGAGGCGAAATTTTAACACCGCGCATTCCAATTCACCAAACAATTTTACCCCTATGTACATAATGGGGAAAAAGTGTATGTATGTATTGGCATCTGCACCGTCGTAGCTACAGCCACAAAATTTTGCACAGTCACATGTCTGGACCCCGAGAGCATCATAGGCTATGTTGTGAGGTGAAATTTTAACCCCGCGCATTCCAATTCACCAAACAATTTTGCCCCTATCTACATGATGGGGAAAAAGTGAAAGGAAAAGTGTTGGAGGCAAATTGGCAGCTGCCAGATGTGAACAAGGGGGGACTTAAAGAATAAGAGCGATGGCGCCAAAGAGTATATACTGTACAGTTGCTAAGGTAGGGCCCTAACATGGGATACTCACCACACACTTGGGGATATGAACACACACACAAAATGCGCCACACACTACCACGTGCATCAACACATATACCACCCTCAGCACACATTTCACCACACATACACCAACCTCGCCATATAAAAGTCGAAACACAAAAGTCGCCACTCAAAACTCGCCACGCTGTCCCAGAGCTGTTTAAAAGATGAAAAGTGAGCTGTGATTGGTTGCTATGAGCAACAGTTTTCTTTGTAGACAGTTATGGTAACTGAGGCCTATTATTCTTATCATTTCTATGGTGTTATCGTCCTTCTGTAAAGCTGGAAATAGCACAATTATTACCATGCCAACACAGACCACCCTCTGACACAGACTGCAGGGGGAGCCCAGTATCACACAGGATAGGATTAGATACACAGCTCAGCAGTCAGTATCACACAGGATAGGATTAGATACACAGCTCAGCAGTCAGTATCACACAGGAGAGGATTAGACATGGCTCATCAGGCAGTATCACTCTCACAGGATAGGATTAGATACACAGATCAGCAGTCAGTATCACACAGGATAGTATTAGATACACAGTTCAGCAGTCAGTATCACTCAGGATAGGAATAGATACACGGCTCAGCAGACAGTATCACACAGGATAGGATTAGATACGCAGCTCAGCACACAGTATCACACAGAATAGTATTAGATACACGGCTCAGCAGTCAGTATCACACAGGATAGGATTAGATGCACGGTTTTTATGTGCAATATAATCATTATAATTTGTAGTAACTAACCACAGTTGGTTACTATGCCCAGGCAACGCAATGCCCAGGCAACGCAAGAACGGAGAGGTGCCAGTGCACTGATTAATCCGATTATTGAATGCAAACTCAGCCACTGGCAATGAAGAACACCAATCATCCTGCTGAGATGTAGCAAGATACTTCAAAATCTGCTCAAGTGACTGATTGGTTCTCTCCTTCTGACCGTAGGTCTTGGGATGATAGTCCGAGGAACCACACTCAAAGGCACGTCATGCAACTGCACAACATGCTCAACAAACAACTTAGATAGTGTTTCTGCATTAGGCATTCCTGCCAAAGGTACAAAATGCACCTGTTTACTGAATCTGTCAACCACTACCCAGGTCACAGTTTTGCCATTGGAAGGAGATCAGTGATAACATCCATGGACAAATGAGTCCAAGGTCTATCTGGAATTGGCAATGGTACCAATTCCCCCGCCGGCCAGTTATGGGAGCTCTTAGCATGAGCACAGGAATGACAAGTAGACACAAACCTAGCGACATCAAAGATCGTGGAGGACCACCAAAACAGCCTAGCAATGGCTTTCCGGTTAGCTGAGATCCCAAGGTGCCCACTGAGAGTAGAGTCGTGGGACTCCCAGAGAACCCTCCACCGGTACTGAACCAGGACAAAGAGCTTATTGTCAGGCAAAGATGGAGGCGCAAGATACTGAGCCTCCCGAATATTGCGCTCCAAATCAGAGGATATCCCAGCAACAACCAACCCGTGCAGAAGAATGGAGGAAGGAGGTTCAGGGGGTGAAATCGGATCAAAACTGCAAGATAAGGCATCCGCCTTGACATTCTTGGAACCAGGCCAAAAGGTGATAGAAAAATGAAAATGTGAAAAAAAAGCGACCACCTCGCCTGTCTAGGAGTTAACCGCTTGGCAGACTCAATGTAGAACAGGTTCCTGTGGTCTGTAATCACCGTGATCTGAATTGCCCCCTCCAAAAAGTGCCTCCATTCTTCAAAAGCCAATTTTATGGCCAATAATTCCCGGTTACCAACATCATAATTCTTCTCCGCAGAAGAAAACTTCCTGGAGAAAAAGGCACATGGTTTTAAATTGATCAAAGTAACAGGTCCCTGAGATAACACTGCTCCCACTCCCACCTCCGATGTGTCCACCTCTACGATGAATGATTCTGACAGATCGGGCTGAACCAATACAGGAGCAGACATAAAACACTTCTTTAATGTAATAAATGCTTCAACCGCCAGGGGTGACCAGACTTTGAGATCAGCCCCCTTGCGAGTGATATCATTGAGTGGCTTGACCACCTGAGAAAACTCCTTGATGAATTTTCGATAATAATTTGCAAAACCCAGAGAATGCTGCAGACCCTTAAGGTCTCTGGGATGCACCCAATCAACAATGGCCTGTACCTTTCTGGGATCCATCCAAAACCCATTGGCAGAAAGGATGAACCTGAGAAAAGAAAGCTCCTGGACACAAAATGAACATTTCTCGGGTTTAGCAAACAGAGAATTTCCCCGTAACCTATGAAGAACGGCAGGTATACAACTATAAAATGCCCGATAAAATCAGAAAAAACATTGTTCATGAAGTTCTGAAACACTACAGGAGCGTTTGTGAGCCCAAAAGGCATGACCAAATTTTCAAACAGACCCACGGAGGTGAGAATTGCAATTTTCCATTCCCCTACCTGAATGCGGATCAGGTTATATGCTCCCCTGAGATCAAGTTTGGAAAACCACTTAGCCCCAGACAATTGGTTATAATAATCTGGAATGAGTGGGAGAGGGTAGGTATTTCTCACCATAATTTTATTTAGTTCCCAAAAATCGAGGCACGGGCGTAAACCACCATCTTTTTTCTTAACAAAAAAGAATCCAGCGGCCACAGGTGAGACAGAGGGACGGATGTGGCCCTTGCGTAGACTATCAAAGATATAGTTTTTCATAGCGGTACGTTCCGGGCCAGAAAGATTGTACAAATGGGCTTTGGGCAATTGCAATTTAGAACCCGGAATAAGATTAATCGTACAATCATAAGGATGATGTGGTGGAAAGACCTAAGCCTCTTTTCCAGAGAACACGTCCCCAAAATCCTTCAGGTACTTCAGGATACCCTCCAGATTAATAGCAGACACAAAAACAGTAGAATGACAACCATTGGAACAGTTAGGACCCCATTTAACAATATCACAAGATCCCCAGTCTATAACAGGATAATGCCTCTGTAACCAGGGGAACCCCAACACAAGTCCCGCAGGAAGATTATTCATAACATGACATGAAATTTGTTCTTGGTGCAAGGAATCCACCTTAAGGTGGAACTCCTCAGAGACAAACTTAATAACATTTTGAGCCAACGGTGTCTTATCAATGGCAATGGTAAAGATGGGAGTCTCTAGCCTAACTGTCCCTAACTTTAACTTGGCCACCAGATTAGAGTCAATGAAGTTCATGGAACCACAAACAAGAAAAAGATGATCAAAAGGCTATGTTTTTATCAAAAAACCATACAAATTTTATTTTTAGAAAATTGCTTTTTAAAAAATTACATAATATTAATAGGGGAAAACAGGAAGATTGAACAATACGCCTGTAGAATGTGTATATACCGATGCATTCATCCAGATACACAGCATACTATATGTAATTTCCTAGAGATATATATACACACATTTCATCTCTGTCCATAAATATATATGCATAGATGGCTAACATACTAGCTCATGTGTATTATTATGCTGCTATCATTAATTCAAAACTCTTCCCATAATTATAGAGCAAAGCGGCCCATGCATTAAAGTCATGCTTCCTATCAGCCACTCTAATCTGCTATAGTAGACATCAAAATAATGATGAGACCCAGCTCCAAAAAATCACTGAAATTTACCTGTGAATGGCTAACAGGAAAGAAGGCTATGCTGCTGCCAAATGAGCACGTCCGCCCCTATGCGTATTTCGGACCTCACCTTTCTTAAGGGGCCTGACCAAGGCTGTGATGGCGGCCTTCTCAGGGTTAGGGGCATTGATATGTTGGAGGTGGGTATCCACGGGGGCGGGACTTCTAGAAGGCTGGCCCAGCTTGAGTCCAGGTGGATATGGACACTTAGTACGGTCCATGCATCTGGACTCAATGAAAACATCAGCTATGCCCCATTTCTGTAATCTCCACTCTGCTGTTGTAGTTACGCATGTTGTGTGTGTTGTTTTTAACTTTTTATGTTTTAATTTTTAGCTGTTTGGTCGCATATGTGGATGGTGGAATATGTAGGATATCATTCATTGGAATATTGTGATCAACTGGTGATGGTCCATCACCAGTTGATCACAATATTCTACGATTCTACGATTCTATGATTCTATCAGACCTCATCTGGAATATTGTGTCCAGTGTTGTGAGATCATTTTTCCCTTCACCATTGAGGTCTGATGAACTCCCTCCTCTGGTGAAGGAAGGTAGTGAGGCTGATTACCAAACACCTGGGCAGCTAGGTGATGACTGGGTGGCTGGAATTGAGGACTGGATATAAGGCTGCTGACGCCCTTTTTCATGGCTGGTGAATTTCCTGCTGGATTCTTGGAGACCAGTCTGATTCCTGCATCTCAAAGCTAAGTTTTTCTGCTCTGTTTTGTACTCTTCAGTTTTGTTTTGCCTTGTTTTTTGGGAGTTCTGCCATCCCTGGCCGGGGGTGAGCTGAATTCCAATTTTGTCTCTGATCTGTTGATCTTTTGCTCTGTCTTCAGAATATACCTGAGTGCTGATATAGTCTTTTGAAGCCTAGCGACTTCAGGGCCTGTTTTTCCTATCAGTCGGTGGGCTCATTTTGATAGGGTTTTTGTGGATGGCAGATAGCAGCTTTCCTATCCTGTCCTATGTAGTTAGCTTGGGCCCCATCATTTGCTCAACCTATCTTTCTATCTGTGTTAGTGTTTTCATCTTGCTTCACAGTCATTATATGTTGGGGGCTGCCTATTGCTTTGGGGTCTGCTCTGGGGCAGTTTAGTTTTTCCCCTTTCAGTCTTTAGGCTATGTAGTTCTCCGGCTGTGATCGAGGGGTCTAGGGCACCGTAGGAACCCCCCACGGCTACTGCTAGTTGTTGTGGATAGGTCCAGGGGTCTGCAATCCGATAGCTGCCAACCTCTCTGGTTTTTCTGGACTTAGCTGGTATTTTGTTTTTTCCTCCTTCGGTGACTCATCATAACAGTCCAGTTTTGGGCACCACATTTTAAAAAAGACATCAACAAACTGGAGCAAGTTCAGAAAAGAGCGACCAGAATGGTGACTGGTCTGAAAACCCTGTCTTATGAGGAAAGGTTGCAGGATTTGGGAATGTTTAGTTTGCAAAAGAGAAGACTGAGAGGAGACTTAATAGCGGTCTACAAATATCTAAAGGGCTGTCACATTGTAGAAGGATCAACTTTATTCTCATTTGTACAAGGAAAGACTAGAAGCAATGGGATGAAACTGAATGGGAGGAGACACAGATTAGATATTAGAAAAAACTTTTTGACAGTTAGAGTGATCAATGAGTGGAACAAGCTGCCAGGAGAAGTGGTGAGTTCTCCTTCAATGGAAGTCTTCAAACAGAGGCTGGACAGACATCTGACTGGGATGATTTAGCGAATCCTGCTTTGAGCAGGGGGTTGGACCAGATGGCCCAGGAGGTCCCTTTCAACTCTACGATTCTATGATTCTAATGAAGAAACAGCACAATTCTAATGTATAATGCTGTTGTATTCTGTGACGAGTCAGCTTCAGCTGAGTCGACTTTTTCTTTAGAGTGGACCCTCTGGGTTGTGACACCCACCCACCGAGGGCGAGCTGACCTAGTGGGGAACCACCCCCTATACAGGGAGTGTCAGGGGCAAGACAAAGTGGGTGAGCCACCACGACTGCTGGGACAAGACCGGCCGGCTCAAGGAAGGCACAATGTGAATGTCTGACGACAAGGGACGTGCAGGAAACAAGACAAGATGTGAGTTCAAGGTATCTTCATTAAGGAAAACTTCAGAGTAACATCAGGTGCAAGACGTGATAACACAGAGAAAACACAGCAAGGTGCATGCGAGGGCACGCCAAGGTCCATGGCATGGTACGAGGCAGGGTTCAACACACTAGGCATGGTGCATGTACAGGAGACACGCCAGGGTTCAAGGTCCTGGGGCGCGCTAAGGAAGCCACCAGGATTCAAGATTCAATGTCCTGCGCGTGCTAGAGGCACGCCAGGGGCACGGTACACAGAATGGTCCTGGCCATGTTAGGAGGCACGCCAGGGTATAAGATTAGCAGCAGGTCGCACACGTGCTAGAGAACACATTGGGCTTTGAAGTTCAGGACAGATGTCCTGCGCATGCAGAGGGGCATGCCAGGGTCAGGGTTCAAGACAAAGAGCAGAGCACAGAGCAAGGTACAAGCAAGATAAACATTCAAGGCAGGTCATGGAACGCAGATCATGACAGAAAGACAAGGTTCAAGACAGAACAAGGAAAGCGAAAGACTTGTGCAAGAGTAGCATGAAAATGCACAGTGCGAGAAACAGCATGGGTGCAAGGGAGCACGGAAAACACGACTGGGGCACCGGCAGACGGTACCGGCTGGAGGCATAGGCAGGCAGGCACAACTAGAGGTGGCACGGCTGAGGCACAGACAGGCGGAAACCACAATAGCACTGGACGGCGAGCACAGCTGAGGCACAGACTGGCGGGCACGACTAGAGCAGCACGGCTAAGGCACACACAGGCAGGCACGGGACGACCAGGCACGTGCAAGAGGGTACGCAGCCACAAGGCAGGGCTAGGCAAAGGTACAGGACAGAGACCCATGCAAGACGGCATGGCAAAGCCTAGTACGAGAGGTGCAAGAGCGCACGAAAAATGGAGACTAGACACAGAGTTCAAGACATGGTCCTGCGCATGCAGAGGGCACGCCAGGGGCTGAGTTCAAGGCAAGGTCCTGCGCGTCCAGAGGGCATGACAGGGTCAGGGTTCAGGACAGAGAGCGGAACATAGGCAGTAGCACAGAGCCGGGTACAAGAGAAGAGAAGCGGAGCGTATGCTAGAGCCCAGAGCCGGGTCAAGGCAGAGCCTTGAGACAAGTCAGGGAGTGTGCTAGAGAGCACCATAGGACAGAGTCTAGCAGCGGAGCGTAGGCCGAAGCCCAGAGCAGGGTAAAGGCAGAGCCTTGAGACTAGACAAGGAACATAGGACGAATAACAAGGCAAAGAAGAGCTTAGACAAGACATAGCGAAACAGGCAAAGGCAGAGAACAGAGGAAGTACTACAAGTCTAAGTGTAACAAGGACAAACATGGCATGAAAGACGACACAAGACATGACACAGGACAAGAGACAGAATACAAGCACAGAGCGTGTGCCGAGACGCATGACAGGGCAGAGTGCAGGGGCACAGAATACAGGGAGCGACCGAGCAGACCAAGCAGCCATGCAGGGAAGCAACACAATACTCAGGCCCCAACCATAGGAAGGGGAGGTCTGATATAGCACCATAGCACCTGCACTTCCGGGTCAGGACCAGGGAAGGACTTCTGGTTCATTCCTCCAGGATCATAGAGAGCATTGCTAGATCAGACTGGGCTGGACCATAGAGGTCACATGATCAGGGGCTCCAAAAACACTGAGTGGTTAGCTGGATCAGACAGTGCTTGAACATAGGAAAGGTCACATGATCAGGGGCAGGACCACATAGATGATTGCTGCAGGCAGAGCAGAGACGGCTGGTCACACAGCAACGGCGTGTAGCCATGAGGTAATACGCACTGGCAATGGCAGGCAGCCATGAGATGAGGTGCGCGTGCACACTGCTCCAGGCATCTTGCAGCACAACAGTCACGAGGTGCGTGTGCACACTGTTCCAGAGATCTTGCAGCATAACAGTCATGAGGTGCGTGTGCACACTGCTCCCAGAGATCTTGCAACATAACAGTCATGAGGTGCATGTGCACACTGCGAGACCCGCGGGGCGCCCGCAGGGACCCGTACCTGGGGACAATGAGGCATGATAGGCATGACAATGGGGATCATGCAGTGCAAGCAGCATGGCCGGCATGACGGGCATGACAGCTGTATTATGTCTTCTAAATATTGTTGATAGATTAGGTGTATGTAGCTGCATTGTTTATACACATGTTGTTATTTTTTAACTATGACTGTATTGCTTGTTGAATTTATGGTAATGGCCAGTGGGATGATGTAATAGGCATAGTGAGTAGTGTTGAGCATTCCGATACTGCAAATATCGGATATCGGCCGATATTCGCTGTATCGGAATTCCGATACCGAGTACCGATAATTTTTCAATATTGGATATCAGAATCGGAAGTTCCCATAATGCAAAGAGCCACTGCTGTGGCTCTGATTGGCTGCCGAAATGACGTAATCATGATGCGCGGTCTGTGCGCATCATGATGCGCCATCAGTTCGGGCCTTCCGGGGGGTCTGTGTCAATTGCCCGGGGGTCTGTGCCGACTGCCCGGGGGTCTGTGCCGACTGTCCGGGGGTCTGTGCAGGCTGCGGGGGGCTGTGCCGGCCTGCCGGTAGTCTGTACCGACCTGTCGGTGGTCTGTACCGACTGTCCGGGGGTCTGTGCAGGCTGCAGGGGTCTGTACCGGCCTGCCGGGGGGCTGTTGCCGGCCTGCCGGTGGTCTGTACCGACTGTCCGGGGGTCTGAGCAGACTGCCGGGGGTCTGTACTGGCCTGCCGGGGGCTGTGCCGGCCTGCCGGTGGACTGTGCCGACTGTCCGGGGGTCTGTGCAGGCTGCGGGGGTCTGTGCAGGCATCGTCCGATGGAACTACAAGTCCCATCGGGCGATGCCTGCTACCATGACGGTGATTGACACATTAGCCAATGATGGGACAGTAGTAGTCCCATCATCCGGCCAATGTGTTAAATGTAAAAAAAAAATACATACTACATACATACTACATACATGCTACATGCTACATACATACTACATGCATGTAACACACATACATATTACATATATACCACATATATACTACATGCATGCAACATGCATACTACATATAAACTACATGCATGCAACATACATATATACTACATGCAACATGCATACTACATATATACTACATCCATGCAACATACATACATACTACATATATACCACATGCATGCAACATGCATACTACATATACACCACATATATACTACATGCATGCAACATACATACTGTATATACTACATATATACTACATGCAACATACATGCTACATATATACTACATGCATGCAACATACATACATACTACATATATACTACATGTACGCAACATGCATACTACATATATACCACATATATACTACATGCATGCAACATACATACAACATATATACTACATGCATGCAACATGCATACTACATGCATGCAACATACATATATACTACATGCAACATGCATACTACATATATACTACATGCATGCAGCATACATACATACTACATATACACCACATGCATGCAACATGCAAACTACACATACACCATATATACTACATGCATACTACATATATACCACATGCATGCAACATACATATATACAACATATATACTACATGCAACACACATACAACATATATACTACATGCATGCAACATGCATACTACATACATACTACATGCATGCAACATACATGCATACTACATATATACCACATGCATGCAACATGCATACTACATATATACCACATATATACTACATGCAAGCAAAATACATATATACTACATATATACTACATGCAACATACATACTACATATATACTACATGCATGCAACATACATACATACTACATATATACCACATGCATGCAACATGCATAGTACATATATACCACATATATACTACATGCATGCAACATACATACAACATATATACTACATGCATGCAATATACATACAACATATATACTACATGCATGCAACATGCATACTACATATATACTACATGCGTACAACATACATATATACTACATGCAACATGCATACTACATATATACTACATGCATGCAACATACATATATACTACATATATACCACATGCATGCAACATGCACACTACATACAGTATATACCACATATATACTACATGCATGCAACATACATACATACAACATATATACTACATGCATGCATACTACATATATACTACATGCATGCAACATACATACTAAATATACCACATGCATGCAACATGCAAACTACATATATACCACATGTATACTACATGCATACTACATATATACCACATGCATGCAACATACACATATACACCATATATATACTGCATGCAACATACATACTACATATATACTACATGCATGCAACATACATACTGTATATAGTACATATATACTACATGCAACATACATACTACATATATACTACATGCATGCAACATGCATACTACATATATACTACATGCATACTACATATATACCACATGCATGCAACATGCATATATACAACATATATACTACATGCATGCAACATGCATACTACATATATACCACATATATACTACATGCATGCAACATACATACAACATATAAACTACATGCATGCAACGTGCATACTACATATATACCACATATATACTACATGCATGCAACATACATATATACTACATATATACTACATGCAACATGCATACTACATATATACTACATGCATGCAACATACATACATACTAAATATATACCACATGCATACTACATATATACCACATATATACTACATGCATGCAACATTCATACATACTACATATATACCTCATGCATGCAACATGCATACATATATACTACATGCATACAACATGCATACTACATATACACAACATATATACTACATGCATGCAACATACATATATACAACATATATACTACATGCAACATACATACTACATATATACTACATGCAACATGCATACTACATATATACTACATGCATGCAACATACATACTACATATATACCACATGCATGCAACATGCATACTACATATACCACATATATACTACATACAATACATTCATGCAATACATACATATAGACATACAGTACATATAACATAGAGTACATACTCACCATCACTTGTCACTTTGATCCCCGAAGCCATTGTCATCTATGGAATAAATATTAAAATAACAAACCACCAATATACTTACCCCTGATCTGCAGAAGTCCACGAGTGTCCCACGACGATCTTGCGTGGAGAACAGCAGCATCAGCTGATGCTACCATTCTCTACGGGCTCCAGGAATCCAGTGTCGGGAGGTAGGTATCCTTCTGCACTGTATTCCTCCGCCACTGTAAAAAAAAACAGTCCCTAGTCTCACTTTATGGCAAAAGCTGCATGGGAAATTTCTCACACAGCAATGCCATAAAATGAGACTATTGACATTTTTTTTTTTTTTTTTTACAGTGGCGGAGGAATACAGGGCGGAAGGATACCTACCTCCCAACACTGGTTTCCTGGAGCCCGTAGAGAACGGTAGCATCAGCTGATGCTGCTGTTCTCCACGCAAGATCGTCGTGGGACACTCGTGGACTTCTGCGGATCAGGGGTAAGTATATTGGTGGTTTGTTATTTTAATATTTATTCCATAGATGACAATGGCTAAGGGGATCAAAGTGACAAGTGATGGTGAGTATGTACTCTATGTTATATGTACTGTATGTCTATATGTATGTATTGTATGAATGTATTGTATGTAGTATATATGTATGTTGCATGCATGTAGTATATATGTAGTATATATGTAGTATGCATGTTGCATGAATGTGGTATATATGTAGTATGTATGTATGTTGCATGCATGTAGTATATATGTATGTTGCATGCATGTAGTATATATAAATCACACCTCCTGAGGAAGCCAAGGCGTAACGCGCGTAGAGGCGGCAGGCAGCGGCAGTATCCAGTCACTTTATTGTAAGTGTTACTTCACTCCTAGCTTATTATGCATTAATATGCATTTTATTCTGCCTAGTAGATAACAGTTTGCACTTGTTTTTGTAGTCATCACAGCGGGCTAATCCCCGCCAGTTAATGTCGTGGCAATTGTTATGTGTATTTATTTTTAACCTTGCCACATTATGGAAGGCGGTAGATTGCAGCACTGGCTGGTCATCACATGTGGTAGTGATCTTAGTTCTTGCATCTGCCCAGGTGATTAGCGCAGCATTTTAAAACTGATTTTCTATGCGATGAAAACTGCTTCTGTCGCAATGCATACTATGCAGTAATGGTTTCGCTGTTTGCTATAGCTGAGTCTACCTGTACTTTATGTGAGTGCATTAACAAACTGTGTTAAAAGAAATATTTTCTACTATTTGCACTATATCAATACGTTAGAGTGATTATTATAGCACCTTGGAGTGTATTTGAATTAAATGGATGTGACTTACTATTGAATATTGTGAGGGAGAAAGACTCTTCACTATCATCTGATTCACTAATTTATTCTAGATGTTATTTATTGTTTATATCTATCACTGCCTGCGTTAGCATTGATACTCTGTTACTGTTTTTAATTATTGTATAATAAAATTCACCTTTTTTTGCTAAAACTCTCCTGGTCCCTTAAACTTACCTAATAGTTTAGATAGGGAATTCTGATGATTTATATTGTTTGCTGAGTTGTGCTATTATTTACTTCCCATTAGTAGGGGATTTTCTGGTACTTAATGTAGTATATATGTAGCATACATGTAGTATGCATGTTGCATGCATGTGGTATATATGTAGTATGTATGTAGTATGTATGTTGCATTTAGTATATATGTATTATATATGTATGTTGCATGCATGTAGTATATATGTGGTATATATGTAGTATATATATGTTGCATGCATGCAGTATATGTGGTATATATGTAGTATGCATGTTGCATGCATGTAGTATATATATATATGTTGCATGCATGTAGTATATATGTTGTATATATGTATGTTGCATGCATGTGGTATATATGTTGTATGCATGTAGTATATATGTGGTATATATGTAGTATGCATGTTGCATGCATGTTGTATATATGTAGTATGCATGTAGTATATATGTGGTATATATGTAGTATGTATGTTGCATGCATGTGGTATATATGTAGTATGTATGTATGTTGCATGCATGTAGTATATATGTAGTATGTATGTTGCATGTAGTATATATGTATGTTGCATGCATGTAGTATATATGTGGTATATATGTAGCATGCATGTGGTATATATGTAGTATGCATGTAGTATATATGTAGTATGTTGCATGCATGTTGTATATATGCTGTATATATGTAGTATGCATGTTGCATGCATGTAGTATATATGTAGTATATATGTATGTTGCATGCATGTAGTATATATGTGGTATATAGGTAGTATGCATGTTGCATGCATGTGGTATATATGTAGTATGTATGTATGTTGCATGCATGTAGTATATATGTAGTATGTATGTTGCATGTAGTATATATATATATATATATGTTGAATGCATGTAGTATATATGTGGTATATATGTAGTATGCATGTTGCATGCATGTGGTATAGATGTAGTATGCATGTAGTATATATGTGGTATATATGTAGTATGTATGTTGCATGCATGTGGTATATATGTAGTATGTATGTTGCATGCATGTAGTATATATGTAGTATGTATGTTGCATGCATGTAGTATATATGTAGTATGTATGTTGCATGTTGTATATATGTGGTTTATATGTAGTATGCATTTTGCATGCATGTGGTATATATGTAGTATGCATGTAGTATATATGTAGTATGTATGTTGCATGCATGTAGTATATATGTTGTATATATGTAGTATGCATGTTGCATGCATGTGGTATATATGTAGCATATATGTATGTTGCATGCATGTAGTATATATGTGGTATATATGTAGTATGCATGTTGCATGCATGTGGTATATATGTAGTATGTATGTTGCATGCATGTAGTATATATGTAGTATGTATGTTGCATGTAGTATATATGTATGTTGCATGCATGTAGTATATATGTGGTATATATGTAGAATGCATGTTGCATGCATGTGGTATATATGTAGTATGCATGTGGTATATATGTGGTATATATGTAGTATGTATGTTGCATGCACGTAGTATATATGTTGTATATATGTAGTATGCATGTTGCATGCATGTAGTATATATGTAGTATATATGTATGTTGCATGCATGTAGTATATATGTGGTATATATGTAGCATGCATGTTGCATGCATGTGGTATATATGTAGTATGTATGTATGTTGCATGCATGTGGTATATATGTAGTATGCATGTAGTATATATGTTGTATATATGTAGTATGCATGTTGCATGCATGTAGTATATATGTAGTATATATGTATGTTGCATGCATGTAGTATATATGTGGCATATATGTAGTATGTATGTTGTATGCATGTAGTATATATGTTGTATATATGTAGTATGCATGTTGCATGCATGAAGTATATATGTAGTATATATGTATGTTGCATGCATGTAGTATATATGTGATGTATATGTATTATGCATGTTGCATGCACGTAGTATATATGTTGTATATATGTATGTTGCATGCATGTGGTATATATGTAGTATATATGTAGTATGTATGTTGCATGCATGCAGTATATATGTAGTATGTATGTTGCATGTAGTATATATGTAGTATATATGTATGTTACATGCATGTAGTATATATGTAGTATGTATGTTGCATGTAGTATATATGTTGTATATATGCATGTTGCATGCATGTAGTATATATTGTATGTATGTATGTTGCATGCATGTAGTATATATGTAGTATGCATGTTGCATGTAGTATATATGTAGTATGCATGTTGCATGCATGTGGTATATATGTAGTATGTATGTATGTTGCATGCATGTAGTATATATGTAGTATGTATGTAGCATGTATGTAGCATGTAGCATGTATGTAGTATGTATGTAGTATGTATGTTGCATGTATGTAGTATGTATGTAGCATGTATGTAGTATGTATTTTTTTTTCTTTTACATTCCACACAGCCGGATGATGGGACTACTAATGTCCCATCATTGGCTAATGTGTTAATCACCGTCATGGTAGCAGGCATCGCCCGATGGGACTTGTAGTCCCATCGGTCGATCCTGCACAGACCCCCGCAGTCTGCACAGACCCCCGGACAGTCGGTATAGACCACTGGCAGGCCGGCACAGCCCCCCAGCAGGCCGGTACAGACCCCCGCAGCCTGCACAGACCCCCGGACAGTCGGTACAGACCACCGGCAGGCCGGCACAGCCCCCCGGCAGGCTGGTACAGACCCCCGCAGCCTGCACAGCCCCCCGGACAGTCGGTACAGACCACCGGCAGGCCGGCACAGACCCCCGGCAGTCCGCACAGATCCCCGGGCAGTCGGCACAGACCCCCGGAAGGTCCGTACCCCCTCGAGAGGCTGTACAAGGACAGAAAAGGGTTTTTCTTATTCCGATACCGGAAGTCCCATAGACTTGAATGGGACTTCCGGTATCGGAATCGGCGATACCCGATACTTTTTTCGTATCGGGCCGATACCATCCGATCCGATATTTTAGGGTATCGGATGGTATCGCTCAACAATAATAGTGAGGGTTAATTGCAAGGTATATCACTATGTTCTGTCCTGTATATATTAGAAGATGTATTATGCATATGCAATTGTAATCTCTATGTAACCTCTATGTATATGTTGTTGTTTAAATTTGTGAGCTACTAGATATCACATTGTATTGTCCTTTGTTGATATATTCCTATATCCCATATTTGTTATTACATGATCTTGATATGGTGGTTTTTAGTGTATACATAAGTTTGCTTCCTGGTCCTGCACGCGCTGTTTCTTTGGACTCCACGGCTCCTGCCTGCTCTCAGCGTCTCTAGATGGTGGTGTAGCCCGCCCTGGCTCCTCTCGCTATGTGACGCCGTGGCCGGCGCCGTGGTCGTCTTGACAACCAGGCGCGTCACTTCCGGTCCCGGAACGTAACTTCCGGTAGAGCGGTTCACCCTAGGTGTCCGCGGTGTGTATAAGACAGGCGGTCACTAGCTCGGTCAGGTCCCTTGAGAAAGGTGAGGTCCAAAACGTGCATCGGGGCGGACACGCTCATCCGGCAGCAACATAGCCTTCAGCCATTCACAGGTAAATTTCAGTGATTTTTTGGAGCTGGGTCTCTTCATTATTGTGATATCTACTATAGCAGATTAGAGTGGCTGATAGGAAGCATGACTTATATGCATGGGCCTCTTTGCTCTATAATTATGGGTAGAGTTTTGAATTATTGATAGCGGCATAATAATACACATGAGCTAGTATGTTAGCCATCTATGCATATATATTTATGGACAGAGATGAAATGTGTGTATATATATCTCTATGAAATTGCATATAGTATGCTGTGTATCTGGATGAATGTGTCGGTATATACACATTCTACAGATGAATTGTTCAATCTTCCTGTTTTCCCCTATTAATATTATGTAACTTTTTAAAAGGCAATTTTCTAAAAATAAAATTTGTATGTTTTTTTGATAAAAACATAGCCTTTTGATCATCTTTTTCTTGTTTGTGGTTCTATGAGATAGTGATGATAGGCGTTGTAATCCTAATAGACACATGGAAAGTATGGGATATTGGGTAATAATTTAAAACTCTGTGTCCATGTCATACTTGGTGTGTTTATCAATGAAGTTCATGGAAGATCCACAGTCCACAAATGCTGAAGTGGATGCCTAACCACCTCCATAGCACAGTTCCACCTTTAACAAAAATTTTTGAAATGATGAAAATGGTACCTGAGAGGCTGGGTGACTACCTTGACAGTCACCCGAACTCGGGAGCTTGTTAATCGATGGACAAGAGGGGCAGTCCTTCTTCCAATGTCCCGTATCTCCACAAATAAAACATAATTTTGCATCATGTCGTCGCTTCCTCGCCTTCTCCTTGAGGTTGGTGGCACAAACCTCCATGGTCTCCGTAGACGGCATCACCTCAGAATTAGCAGGCAATACAGGAATCTCTTGCTGGATAGCTCCTCTTTCCCGTAACCTCCGGTCCATACGAATGGAATGGGTCATGGCCTCCTCCAGGGAATTGGGTGGTGGATGGAGGGCCAGAGCATCCATAAGATGATCTGAGAGTCCTCTCCCGAATTGATATCTCAAAATCGAGTCATCCCAAGTCACCTCAGTGGACCACCATCTAAACTCAGAACAATACTGTTCAGCAGTGAGTTTACTCTGGGAGAGACACATGATCACATCCTCTGCCACCCTGACCCTGTCTGGTTTGTCAAAAATAAGTCCTAAGGCCACAAAGAACCTATCCACAGACACACGTTCAGGGGCAGTAGCAGGTAAAGAGAAAGCCCATGATTGAGGTCCCTCCCAAAGAAAGGAAATAATTATCTCCACCCGCTGACTCTCATCTCCAGAGGATCGGGGTCTAAGAGAGAACAGCAGCTTACAACTCTCCCTGAATGTACGTAACTTCTTTTCTCCAGAGAGGGTATCTGGGAGCCTGACCGCAGGTTCAGGAGAGTGCAGCGAATCATCAACTGTGTCAGAGTGCTTATAGACAGATTGGGAAATAGAACCCTGAAAAGATTTAACCGTCTCATAAAGCTCCTTCTGCATTTGGTTATGAGAAGAAGCAAAAACCCTATGTTCCACTGACAAATCTTACATCACTTGCGTTAGATTTTACATCTGACCTGCAAGAGTGTGCAGTGGATACATAAGGAGCGAAGCAAAGAAAAAAAAACTGTCAGTGTTCAGTTATAATATCAAACTGCTGCTATGCAGGTAGATGCAAGCTCCACTAGATGGCAATAGAGTGGAGGGAGGACTGCACACAGCAAGAGCAGACCTGCAGCACAGCAGCGAGGCTACCAGAAGGTAGCAGCAGAATAATCAAACAAGCTGGGTCAAATCCTAGACTGTAGCGCAGTACCAAAGGAGTAAGTAAACTCAGGGTCAGAGACAAGCCAGGGGGTCAGTAACGGTCAGGAGTGAATATGCCAAAGACAAGAGACAAAGTCCAGCCACAAAGGGGGCACACAGATTCGGGACAGGGAGCAGGGAATAAGAGACACAGGTTGAGTCAGGAATAACAGCAGGACAAATCAGGGTGTAACAGAGTCAGCTACTCACGACATAGGCAGAACTATAATTGACATAGCCTGCTCGAAGCAGCAGCGATAAATAGCAAACCTGAACACAGACAGAGGCTGAGAAACCCCTGAATTGACCAGACCGAGAACATTGAAAGACAGGACTCAAAAGCCGGTCTGGATCATGACAGTAACATTTCTATTACCTGTATGCCCATCGTAAATAGGTCGTATATGGCGGAAGAGTGACAGATTCCCTTTAACAACCATGCTCACAATATAGTAGAATAGGCAGCAAAGCTCCTTTCATATCAATCAAGTAATAAAGTGAAGACTTTATAGAAGTAAATGCAGCTGCAGTAAACGTTCTCTAGGTGGTATGAATCCAACAGAATAAAATCACTGCATAATTGTAGACTACTAGAGTATAGAATAATGTACTACCCAAGCTACCAGGGAATAATAACCTTGTATTACCATATTATGCTACACTGGACACAACCAGTATGGCAGTTCCCACCTAGGAGTTGTATTGCCCTCATGCACTACTGTACAAGCTCTTTGCTTGTATACATAAGCTCGTACACGTGCTTTATTGTAAATATACTTTTATGGTAATTTATTTACCATTTTCTTACCATTATTATTTTTTTATTGCAGCTGGAGGCCCACATTTTCCAAACCTTTATCCGTTCTATGAAGTGCTCCCGTTCATTTTGTAGTCACTCATGGCTCAGCTCCTTATTAGATTCCATAGTGAAGCCAAACTCTTCTTTTCCATGAAAAGGGTCCAAATTCCCTTTTCTGCTTGATCCCTCCTTCAACTATTCCCCCTTCTGCTGGCAGTGATTATATATCATTATGAGAGCACTGTTATAAATATCAGGGGCTTGCTGTAGTTAGCTATCTTTTTCAGCCCCATAGACAGTGAATGGAGGGTCAGCGCACATGGAGACTCATTTTCTTGATCAATGGGACCTCCAGTTATCAGGTGCTTATCACAAAAACTGTTGATAAGTTGTAATTGAAAGAAATCCCCTTAAAATCAAGGCTTAGTTTTGAGAGCTACTCCACTGCTGGCTAAAAAACAACACACAAAGACTCATATATTGTTCTGCATTTAGCGCCTTTCCAACACATGACCTACTTGTATCTCCTTATGTGGAGCACGCTCAGGAACTGACTCCACATCATTTTTGTCCAATATATTGCTTCTGTTTAACCATGTAAATGCTGCCATCAATCACTGACAGCAGCATTTAAATAGCATGATCAGTGGTACACAAGCACTGGCGACCATCACCCCCCAGTAACGCAATCGCTGGAGTCAGATGGGTTCTCATTACAGTCCGAACACAAATTTAAAAATAAGCATATTTGGTACCAACCTTATCTGTAAAAGTTCAATCCATAAAATAAATTAAATGTCGTAAATAGGGAAAAAAAAAGTTGAATTGCTAGAATTGTGCTTTTTTAGTGTTTGCACCTCCCTAAAGCTATGTAATAAAAGATATTAAAATGTTATATGTTCCCCATCTATAATTACAAAATCTTGCCACCGCTCCATTGACAGAAACATGTAAAAACTCAGAGGTGTCAGAAAATGGAGACACAAACAATTTTTTTTTTACGAATTTCTGTTATTTTTTTTTACTATTAAAAAAAAACAACTACATACCGGATATTTTGTTTCTCTGTGAGATGATTGATGTGGAGAATCAAATTGCCAGTTTATTTTTACCACACAATGAAGACTAAAAACCCCAAAACAATTAGATTATTTTCCCACGATGAGATTTTGATGCTGCGTATTTTTGAAAAAATGCAAGTAAACTATTTTACTTAATCTGAAACATCAAAAACTCACCAAAAAGTTTATTGGGGGAACATAACCTTATAGAACTGTGTTTTTTTATAATCTCACCGCACTTTGAATCTTTTACTTGTTTAACAATATATTGTAGGGTAGAATGAATGGTGTCATTCAAAATTACATCTCAGGCCTAAAAAACAAGCATTTCTTCTCATTGTTTAACTTTATTTTTTTTTTAATCTGTCAAAAAAAAAACAACAAAAAGACAGAAAGATAAACTAGGATCATTTCAACAATCCCTCAGAATTTCATATCTCCATTAAGTCATAATTAAATACAAATAAATATCAGATTCCATCAGTTCACTCAATCTTGAGCAGATATAACTAATGTGAGTATACCTTTAAGTTCACCATAGGTTCCAGACACAAGAATACTACTCAGGAGTCACACGTGTAACTGCTGTTTTCTATGTTTCACACTTTGCTAGATGTTACACAGGACTTAGTTAGCACAATAAATTATCATTCTGATTATACATAGCATCCGTACTTGGCATCAAATTATTGACAAATTAAATAAAGAAGAAAAAACAGGACAGTATGATAAAATAAACAGCCCATACCTTCATTTCCTAGGTCATTTTGGATCAGAGACAGGCCTAGTTCTACGGCTATTTTAATATATTCTACATTCCATTCTGTAGATGTGTGATTCAATATAATCATATTCAGAGTGTAGCTTCCATTTCCACATGTTGACATCGCCACGGTTGGCAGCCATTGAATAAATACAAACAAGCAGATCTCTGGCTTCATCATTTTACCTCAACCATGTTCTAAGAACAATTTGCCAGGATGTCACTGATACGCTAAGAAAGACTGAATGGCTGGGACAGCAGTGATTACATGTCACTTCCTTTTACTGCCATAGCACAATTGTCTGGTCACATATTAACAAGTGAAGATAACACAGCGGCTGCTTCTGTATTACATTTTTATTTGTACAGCTAGACATCATGGTGATTAACTTTCACAGAAAATTGACAATGCCAATAGAAATATTGCTTTTAATTAATGTTCCAAGGAGTACAGTCATAAAAAACTCATAACAACCTGCTACATGTAAACAAATACTAAAATGACTTAACAGCAAATATTTAGTTAGATGTTGCAATACATTCATCAAGAATAAATAAGGTTAAAAAAAGCTTTATTCGTTTCATATTTTTGGCATGTACAAATAAAATTTACCAAAAAAAATTGTTAAAAAACAAACTCAACCAATAGGTGGTGTAAACTTGGAATTTTCCAGATTTATAAAACAGCATACATCACTTTAATTTGGAGAATTTTAAGAAAGTCTAGTCTGAGATTAAGGTAGTCTTGATAAATATGTCCCACTGTCTGGACTTATGGTGTCTATTAAATTTTGGGTTATCTCTGTAAACCTCTGTTAAAACTGTTTTCTGATTATTAGTGGAAGACAAGTATTTTGCACTGCTTGCAGGGCTGAATTAGTCATCTGGCATTTCTGGCAAATGTTAGAAGGACCGGTCACTGTAGTGGTCCGCTTGATCTATCGCCCTCTCCATGCAGTTAGTGGTGTTCCAGTTGTCTTTTCAGCAGCCAGCATGCCAGGCAGCCTCGGCTGGCCTTGCATGAGTAACAAGTGCAACCGGGGGGTGGTTATGGCCAAGTTATTTAAACGCACAGTTCACAGACAGAGTCCACTGAGCAAATGGTCAGCGAGCACCCCTGACCCTTTGTATATAAATAGACTGAACTGACACAGCTTCTCTCCACAGTGTACCTTGTTCTCTATCCAGCCACGGTAGTCCAGGTAAATCAGAGTCCAAGAAGGCAACTGTTGTCCAACAGGAAATAACTTTTAATGAGCAGGGATGGAATAAGATGAAAAGAGTACAACACTGGTTTACTGATCCCTCCCTGACACTCTCCACAGCCGCACCCACAGCAGCTGCAGCAGCCGAAGATCTACAGTAGTCCACGTGCTGGGATCTGGGTGCTTAAAACCCCTTCAGCGGAGGCCCTTCAGAGTCCTGGGGCCCGTGTTGCAGTCCTTAGTCCTGCTTTAGTCCTTAGGGCCTCTTTAGTCCTTGGGGTCCTTTTTAGTCCTCAGTCCGGGCAACAGATCTCTCCCCTTCGGGAGTCTGGCAGCGTCCCGTCTATTCAGCACGTCTGCTCTGGGCTGGCATACCCCATCTTCTGACAGGAAGCAGTAGCTTCCATCTCCCCTGAGACTGCAAGTCCAGCCCACAAGGTTAACCATTAGTTGTCCCTACATAACTACAGGCAGCAAATTGACATCACAGATACAAAGATAATTAAATGAAACATCCACAATACAAGCCATCACAAGTACAGCACATTGACAATACATTAAGAACATATTTATAAAAGGTGCACAGGGGGCCACACTGAGAAGGAGAGGGTGCAACTAAGGGGAACTGCCACCCCCTTACACTTCTCCCCTCCTTAAACATGGCCATCTCCGGCCATAGCAACCTTTGCAAAACGTATATATATAACATCAGAGTCCCAGTCTCTCTGCAGATAGGTTCATAGAAAAGACAAAAACACAGTTCATAGTCCACACGAGCCAGTTAGCCCTTTAACACGAGCAGCCAAAGTCTTTGAAGTGGGCCTCATTCAGACCTGACAGTCTTTCTCTGTGTGTGGGTCCACATGACCCTGGTCCCTCTGGGGACAGTCTTCCTCTCCCTCCTTTCAGCGGACCACGGGCCCTTTAACGGTGGTGGTCTAAGTTTTAAATATGGGGCTAGTCCAAGGGTCAAAGTGGGAACACAGTTCAGGGTTCTTCAGTACAGCAGCCACATCCAGCGTCCACTGTCATTAACCCCCATAAGGTTTTGGTCCCGTGATCCAGCAAGAGAGGCACCAATGGGTGCAAACAAACTGGGAGGAGAGGAAAACAAACATTTATGGCCGTTAACAGGCCGTTAATTCCGCACTCCCTCCAGTGGTGATCCTGTAGCTCCTTGAGCCTCTGGCTCTGTTGACACATCTGTGACTGCCTCATTGCCCTGAGACATCGCTCTCTCCTGTACTGCCAGGGCAACTGCCGGCTGTGCCACATCTGGGGTCTCTTGGTCAGAGGCCATCCTTTTGGCGACTGCGTAGGGCCCCCCGAGGTCCCTGCTCCTTAGTAAAGTCCAAATAGTCCTCCTCATGAAGAGGACTGCGGAACATGAGGGACCCAGCGTTAATGTATACCTTGGCCCCGGTCTCCATCTCTTGCAGGAATCCATACCCCCGGTTCTGATTGAGGTACCGGACGAGACTGCGGGTCATCCGGCCTGCTGCAGTTTCTCCTCTGGGTGCTGCAGTTCTGCAAGGATGCGGCACTCCCGCAACCTTTTCTCCCTAATCACCTCATGGATGTACTCGGCCTCCGTAGGCACATGAGGCTCCTCTGCATGCAGGCCGCGGATGTCAGCCAGAACAGATGCGGCCTGTGGAAATGCGGGTGCCGGCGCAACCGGAGACAATGGCGGAGTGGGCAGCCAGGGTACCTCCGGGGATGACGGTGGGGTTGGCAGGCGGAATGCCTCCGCGTAAGACGACGGAGCCACAGGTGGTGAGTAGGCAGCGGGCAAAGCAGCAGGTTGCCTCCAGGGTCTTTCTCACTCCTCGCGGTTACCGCCGAAGTGTCGTCAGGCCCCCATCCTCCGCCGGTTGCTGACTTGGCCGCCGTAATGGGAGTCGTTCCTCCAGCTCTTCTGACCATCAGGCCTTGAACATCAGGCCTGCCTCCACTCGGACCTTGGAGCACCTCGGAGCCATTTTTGAATCAACACCCGCAATCTTCACTTCTTTTACAGCGGTCCACTGCCCAAAGTCTCTGTCAGCCGCTCGCAGTGCAATAACAGCGGGCAACAAAAGACAAGTCCCAAATTCACAGTCACAAATCTCAAGATCGCTGTCAGCCGACAGCTCCATTTCTTCTGTGTCAGCAGCTTACCTTGTTCTCTATCCAGTCATGGTAGTCCAGGTAAATCAGAGACCAAGTAGGCAACTGTTGTCCAACAGGGAATAACTCTTAATGAACAGGGATGGAATAGGATGAAAAGAGTACAACACTGGATTACTGATCTCTTCAAAGGAAAAAATATATAGCTCCCAGGATAAAATTCCTATATTTTATTCGCACTGATTAAAAAATTACATAGGTACTATGATCACTGAGTCGGCATGTCCAAATCAGACTACCGCATGGGGATTGTCCAGAGAAGCTCTGTACGCGTTTCGAGCATTACCAGCTCTAAGGCTAGTTTCACACTAGCGTATCTTCCACGCAGCGCACGGCGCCGCTAAGCCCCACCCCCTGCCCGCCCCATCCGGTCATCTCCTACTATCGCACACGGCTGCATGCGATCTGCGCACCCTATCTTTAGAATAGGGTGTGCTGACCGTGCGACCATGCAGACTTTTGAAGGTGCGCCGAGCGCACCAAAATGCGACTTGGTGCGTTCGGCGCACACCGGCGCACCTTCAAAAATGCGCAGCGCACACAAAAATCCTACTAGCGCACGGCCAGCGCACGGTCTACGCACCATATTCTAAAGATAGGGTGCGCAGATCGCATGCAACCGTGTGCGATAGTAGGAGGAGATGATCGGATGGGGCGGGCAGGGGGCGGGGCTTAGTGGCGCCATGCGCTGCGTGGAAGATACGCTAGTGGGAAACTAGCCTTAGACTCAAGTAACCTCACAAAGTTAGTTGAGCAGTATATTAAGTTGACACACAGGTGAATGAAATTGATTAATTAAAATACAAAGGTGCAAAGGAAAAAGCATGATAAAATGTACAAAAAATATAAAGAAAACAGAACATGATTACAAGAATCAAAGATATTATAAAAATATATAAAATAAACAAAATATATATATATACACACAAAATTAATAATGAAGCATGAACTCTCTTCTCAGATTTAAACCTAGAGGCACACATGTGTCGAGTAGATATGTCCAGAATGCTTCTCTGTCTCCACCGCGAAAATTCCTCCTTATTCGTTCTGCTGCATATAATTTCATACCAGATAAATCCCTATCATGAACAGAAATATAGTGTTTTGATAGATTAGACACATTGCGATTAGTGGGTTGCACAATATCATAAAGATTTTCGCGTATTCTATCTTTCAATTTTCGAATCGTAGAGCCCACATATTTCAAGTTGCATTTCACACATTCAGCAACATAAACAACATAGTTTGAATTGCAGTTTAAAATTTCTTTGATTTTATAATTTTTATTGTTGGCTGAGTCAGAAAAATATAAGGTTTTGGATGAAAAAAAACAAGTTTTGCATGGTGTTTGACCACATTTATAATAACCTATTGTAGACAACCAGGAATTTTTTTAATGATTATTTGAGCTATATAAGCTCGGTGATAAATTATTGCCCAAGGTCAATGCTCTCCTTGAGACAATTCTTACGCCATCTCTTAATATTTCATCCATTACCTTATCATTACGGAGCAAATACAAATTTTTGTTAATTATATTACAAATCTGTTTAAAATAGGGACTATACATGAGTACCAAGGTAGGACGGTCATTATTTGATTGCACAGATACATTCGATTTAATAAGGTTATCTCTAGTTTTATTATTAACAATATGAACAGCTCTGTTAATCGTCCAATTCGGATAACCGCGTTTATTCAAGCATTTTTTTATAGAAAAAAATTCTTTTTGAAAAGCTGTTTTATCACTGCAATTTCTTTTTGCTCGATTTAATTCCCCTACTGGGATTGCCTTAATTGTGTGGGCAGGGTGAAAACTACGAGCGTGCAGAATTGTATTGCCTGTGGTTTCTTTTCGATGGGTTGAGGTGGAAATTTGCTGGTGAGGTTTGCCAATCAAACAAAGATCCAAAAAACAAATATTGTTGGAATCGTAAAAATACGTAAACTTCAAATTGAATTGGTTCAGATTGATGTACTCAATAAAAAGAGGAATAATATCCACATCTCCTTTCCAAATTATTAATAAATCATCAATATATCTTGAATACCATTCAATTTGATCCAAAAAAGGATTATTGGCATTAAAAATAAAAAACTCCTCCCACCATGCCATAACCAGGTTCGCAACAGACGGTGAGAACTTGGCCCGCATTGAAACACCATTATTCTGTAAAAAAAAATTGTTAGCAAAAAGAAAATAATTATGAGATAGTAGAAAATGCACAACAGCAACAATATAATTCTGTAAATCCATGCAGTATGAACTATACTTTTGTAAATGAAACCTGATCGCTGAAATCGCAACATTGTGGGGAATACTAGTATATAACGATATCACATCACATGTGATCCATGTTCAATTAGATTCCCAGGTTACATCGTGAAGCATATTAAGGACATCTTTAGTGTCTTTTAAGTAACTTGGAATACGGTGTACTAAAGGTTGGAGAACAGAATCCAGCCACTGCCCTAGACGGTCATTAATAGACCCTATTCCTGCTACTATCGGGCGCATAGGTGGAAGAAAGATGTTTTTGTGCATTTTCAGCAGCGCATGCAAAATGGGGATAACAGGATCATCTATCTGGAGAAATTCAGACTGTTTCTTTGTAAAAAAAAGCCCTGTTTTTCACCCTCTTCAATAAGGTTTTTACTTTTTTTGGAAAAATAGATTGTGCAATTTATTAATTGCTGCAAGATAGTCACACTCATTCATTACAACTACCGATCTACCCTTATCAGACATTTTGATTATTAGGGGGCATTTATGCACATGTAATCTAAGTACATGTATCAAAGTACTGGCAGTTATAGCATGGATGAATGTGACACGCATCTCTATTCTCTTCATACAGGTAACCAGCTCTTTCAATCTCTGCTCTGAATCAACCTGTGTTTCTCCACTCCATTCAATGTCAGCAAGCAGTTAATCCTGAATGCTATATATGTGTTTTCAACTATGCAAGCTTATATCTGCTAACCAGCTCTTTCAATCTCTGCTCTGAATCAACCTGTGTTTCTCCACTCCATTCAATGTCAGCAAGCAGTTAATCCTGAATGCTATATATGTGTTTTCAACTATGCAAGCTTATATCTGATATATAGTTTTTTCAACTTACTCTGCTTGTCCCCTTATGTTGTGAGGTCAAGAAACTTTTCAAAGTGCTTTATGATCCATGTAGTGCTGGACATCTGTTTATTTGACCAAAACATTTTATTGGGTCCTGCTGTCTCAATTTAGTTTGATTGAATAACAAGAAGAGAGAGAGCAAGAAAAAAAAATTCTAAGCCTTAGCCTCCTATATATTCAGACATAGCTTGGGGGAGCATTTATGCAGGGGGCATTTGTGCACATGTAATCTAAGCACATGTATCAAAGTACTGGCAGTTATATCATGGCAGTTAAACAGGGCAGGAGACAGCTAAGACTTTTATATACATCTACTCCCTGTACATTTGGAGTACAGCAAATATATACCATATGCATTTGTGTAATTTATATCCTGGCCGCTGCATTCACACACATCCACCGCCCTGGCATTAACTCTATACACTCCATCCATATCGGCCCCTCGCTCCTTTCCTCTCCTATGTATAGCACTCATGCTCTTTTCACATTGTTAAATTGCACAGATCCAGTCAGTCCCACCATTCCACATAAGAGACGCGCTCACAAATCACTTAACCATCTGCTCACTCTTTCTATCCTCCTTCTCCTAGTCGCAGGAGACATTGCTCCCAACCCTGGTCCCCCATGTTATAGAAAGTCAAACCCCCAACTGCTACACTCAGAAATCCCTCTAATCTTATTAATATTCCCTGCATGCCATCCGTCTCTCTTAATTGTGCCCTTTGGAATTCTCGCTCAGTGTGTAAGAAACTCTCCTTCACTCATGACTTTTTCCTTTCTAATTCTCTTAACCTCCTGGCTCTTACTGAAACCTGGATCCAGCAGTCAGACACTACCGCTGCTGCTGCTCTTTCATACGGGGGACTACACTTCTCTCATACCCCAAGATCAGACAATAGAGCAGGTGGAGGCGTTGGTCTGTTCCTATCACCAAAATGTACCTTTCAGGTTATCCCTCAACTACCCTCACTAGTCTTCCCTTCTTTTGAGGTCCATGCTGTCAGACTCTACACCCCCTTCTCCATGCGAGTGGCGGTGGTGTATCGTCCTCCTGGCCCCTCCCATCAGTTCCTGGATCATTTTGCCACCTGGCTTCCACATTTTCTCTCCTGTGACATCCCTACCCTCATCATGGGAGATTTCAACATCCCCATTGCTCTTCCCCTCTCCCCATCTGCTACTCATCTTTTATCTCTAACCTCCTCGTTTGGCCTTTCGCAGCTTACTAATTCTCCAACGCATGAAGACGGAAACTCCCTCGACTTGGTCTTCTCTCGGCTTTGTGCAGTAGATGATTTTGCAAACTCCCCTCTCCCGCTCTCTGACCACAATCTTCTTTCATTCTCTATCAAGAACTGCCAGGCTGCTCAGGTCACTCCCACTGTCCATATTTATAGAAACATACAGGCCATTAACACCCAGAAACTTATGAAGAACTTGCAGTCTTCATTGGCCCCTATCTCCTTCTTCTCATGTCCTGATTCTGCATTGAAGCATTACAATGAAACACTTCAAAGTGCCCTGGATGAATTTGCACCCCCTATAAATAGAACACCACAACACGGATAGCTGTTGTGAGCTCATTTTTGGGTTTGCCTCTGTCTTCTGGTGAGGGTTATGGAGCTGGCTGTGCTGACAGAGGAGTAGTGAGTTCTCTATCTGGACTCCCTCTGTTGGTGAAGGGAGTTAATGAAGCTGATCTAAATGGCAGAGACCGGCCACCTGAGGAAGAGGACTGCGATTGGACATCAGGAGTTTCTGATTGGATTTAAGGCAGCTGACTCCCTAGTTTCTTGCTGGTGATTTTTCCTGGCTGTGGCTCCTGGTTTCCAGTTTGGTTCCTGCCTCCCTAAAGCTAAGTTTTCTCTGCTATTGTTCGTATGAGTTTTTGTCTGGTTTGCTTAGTTTTTGTATTCAACCAGCCCTGGCTGGGCCTGGGCTGAATCCCCATTTTGTCTCTGATCAGTTGATCTCTTTTGCTCTGTCTTCAGAATATACCTGAGTGCTGATATAGTGATTTGAAGTCTAGTGACTTCAGGGCCATTTTCTATCAGACGTGTTGGACATTCTTTTTGGCAGGGTTTTTTGCGTGATTGCAGACAGTAGCTTTTCTTTCCTGTCCTTTCTAGTTAGCGAGGGCCCCATCGTTTGCTCAGCCTATCTTTCTACCTGTGTCTGTGTTTTCATCTTGTTTCACCGACAATACATGTTGGGGGCTGTCTATTGCTTTGGGGTCTGCTCTGGGGCAGTTTAGGTTTTCCCTCTCTTTCTTTAGGCTTATTTAGTTCTCCGGCCTTGACGAGGCATCTAGGACCACCGTAGGCACACTCCACGGCTACTGCTAGTTGTTGTGGATAGGATCAGGGGTCTGCAATCCGCTAGTTACCAACCTCTCCGGTTTTCTGGGCTTAGCTTGCTTTTTGTTTTTTCCTCCTCGGTGACTCATTCATAACAGATGGCGACAACCCTGGCACACCCTGCAAACACGTTTCCTGCAGCGGTGCTCCAGGTGCGCCGAACGTCTGTGGAGAAAATTCAATCTACACGAAGATTTCATCCATTATAAGTTTATGCTTAGAACATACAACACTGCCCTTCACCTCTCCAAACAAACCTATTTCAACACCCTCATCACCTCACTGTCCAATAACCCGAAACGTCTCTTTGACACTTTTCATTCTCTACTCAACCCAAGAGTGCAGGCCCCAACCACGGAGCTCCGAGCTGACGATCTGGCCAATTACTTCAAAGAAAAAATTGATCAGATTCGACAGGAAATTATCTCCCAATCACCTCATACCATGCACTGTCCTCCCTCCCCCACTGCATCTAGCTCACTCTCTGATTTTGAACCAGTCACAGAAGAAGAAGTAAGCAGGCTCCTTGCATCTTCTCGCCCAACCACTTGCACCAGTGACCCATTTCCGTCACATCTCCTCCAGTCCCTTTCCCCTGCTGTCACCCCTCACCTAACTAAAATATTTAACCTCTCTCTCTCTTCTGTTATCTTTCCCTCCTCATTTAAGCATGCCATCATACATCCACTACTTAAAAAACCATCTCTCGACCAAAACTGTGCCGCTAACTATAGACCTGTCTCTAATCTTCCCTTCATCTCTAAACTCCTGGAACACCTGGTCCACGCCCATCTTATCTGCTATCTCTTTGATAACTGTCTTCTCGACCCTCTCCAATCCGGTTTCCGCTCTTTACACTCTACTGAAACTGCCCTCACTAAAGTCTCTAATGATCTACTAAAAGCTAAATCAAATGGTCATTACTCCATGCTAATTCTCTTGGATCTCTCTGCAGCATTCGACACTGTGGATCATCAGCTCCTCCTCACTATGTTCCGTTCCATTGGCCTCAAGGACACCGTTCTCTCCTGGGTCTCCTCCTATCTCTCTGACTGCTCCTTTACTCTATCTTTTGCCGGTTCCTCCTCCTCTCACCTTCCCCTTACTGTTGGGGTTCAGAAACAATAAAAAAGGTTTTAAAAATCAACCTGAGGAAGACGGCTGTGACCGTAGAAATGCGTTGTGGGTATTGGAGGAAGAAATAAAGCTGATTTTTAAAACCTTTTTTATGGTTTCTGCCTCTCCTTTAGCGCTCCTATAGACCGCTTTGCTGCAGCTTTTCAATTCTTTGGAATGCACTTACCAGGTCAATACGATTAGTCCCCAATCCCCACAATCTTAAGCGTGCCCTGAAAACGCATTTATTCAGACTGGCCTATCACCTCAACACATTAACCTAATCTATCCCTGTTTGGCACAGCCAAAAGTTTTACCATAACCAGGTTCCCCGCATCATGTTCCCACATGCTTTATGCATCCATTAGCCCTCTGTGTCTGTACTGTTACACACTTAACATTATGGCTGGTCCATACAATCAGGGCAACTGTTACCACCCACCTTTCGTGTCTACCTCTTTCCTCATAGACTGTAAGCTTGCGAGCAGGGCCCTCATTTCTCTTCGTATTTGCTATAATCTATGTGATTATTGTTATGCTGTAATGTCCATTGTCTGTACAAATCCCCTCTGAAATGTAAAGTGCTGCGGAATACAGTCATATGTTAAAGTTTGGGCACCCCTATTAATGTTAACCTTTTTTCTTTATAACAATTTTGGTTTTTGCAACAGCTATTTCAGTTTCATATATCTAATAACTGATGGACTCAGTTATATTTCTGGATTCAAATGAGGTTTATTGTACTAACAGATAATGTGCAATCTGCATTTAAACAAAATTTGACCGGTGCAAAAGTATGGGCACCCTTATCATTTTCCTGATTTGAACACTCCTAACTACTTTTTACTGACTTCCTGAAGCATTAAATTGGTTTTGTAACCTCATTGAGCTTTGAACTTCATAGCCAGGTGTATCAAATCATGAGAAAAGGTATTTAAGGTGGCCACTTGCAAGTAGTTCTCCTATTTGATTCTCCTATGAAGAGTGGCATCATGGGCTCCTCAAAATAACTCTCAAATGATCTGAAAACAAAGATTATTCAACATAGCTTTTCAGGGGCAGGATACAAAAAGTTGCCTCAGAGATTTAACCTGTCAGTTTCCACTGTGAGGAACATAGTAAGGAAATGGAAGAACACAGGTACAGTTCTTGTACTTTTACATATGACTGTATGTCGGCGCTATAGAAATAAAATGTATTATTATTATTATCTATGTATTAGCCTTTAGACAAGCTAGGGCCTACCTTTCAGCATATGTAAGGTTAAATTTAGGTGATTTATTATTAGGATTACTTATAAACCGTTTGATGTCCCTTTCCACACATTCTTGGATATTTTCCATATCATTAGTCCTGGTTTGCACCAGGTAAAAAGAAGGATTTTTGGTACTAAAAGGAAAATAAGAGGTTAAAGGATCAGAAGATGAATCAAAATTATTTAAATCTGATAAACATAATATACAAGTCTGTTCCAAAAAATTCTTCCCAAGAAAAAAAATTTTTTATGAGAAAATTCAGATTTATCATTAGATCCATCATCAGAAAAAAAAATGCTTTTTTACGGTAAGGTCCCTTACAGATTTATGTCCTTTACTGTTGAGAAAACATCAAGATTCGGGTTGACAGGTACATAATTTAAGCCTTTGGATAGTAGTGATAATTCTGCTGGAGATAAGGGAAAAGATAATAAATTAATAACGTCTAATGATTCGTTTTGTTGGAACTCCTCAGGTGGTTTTTCAAAAAAACTGGAGTGTCTTGTGTGCTTCCTTCCTGCCCGCCTTGTCCATTTTTTGAAAAAAAATGTCAGTTTTTTTTATAGTAACTCATTTGCGATTTATTTTTCTTAGTGCGATTAATATCCAATAAATCACAAACGTGCATGTGCATTTCTTTAGAATTGATTTGGGAGTGTTGTTAACTCTCTCCCATCTGCCCCACATTTCATTTATAAGAAACTATTTTGATTTTCAACATGGACTCTCTATTTGGTTCCAGCAGAAGTGAACGTGCTGTGCAAGTGTTTCAAACTATTGAGAAAACTCTTGATACACCACCGGATATGCTTAATCTCATGCATGAGATAGAAAAGATGTCTCTTAATGAAACACGAATATGGTGGGATAAGACCACACTGGAAAATTATATCCATAAAGGTATGATTCCCCGTGGTCTTAGAATAAAAAAAATACCTACCATAATATATAACGATGACTTCACTCAAGCTTGGAACATTATTCTATCTACTTTAATTGTTCAACACAATTAATGCAATTAATTGTTAAGCATGAAACCCAGGAACTAATTCAAATCCAGGCTGATCTGAGCAAAAATCTTCTGTCTTTGAAATCAACTATATCAACTGATTCTTATGAAAATTTCCAAAAGGATTTGAAATCCAAGATGCAATCTTTGGAGGATTCCATAGTGGACCTCAAAAGAAGGAAATTTAACCGTGATGTTTCTGATTACTCAAGTAACCAAGTCTATGAGTGGGGCAGATGGGAGAGAGTTAACAACACTCCCAAATCGATTCCAAAGAAACGCACATGCACATTTGTTAACTCTTCTCACAGGAATCAAGTTACTTTCTCTTCCTCGGACACAGAATCATCAGACGTTTCCACTGATCCTTCCTGTGATTTATTGGATATGTGACACCCCAGAGTCCAGTTGTCACAGTGACATTACCTCCCTCTAATGAGTAAAGTCATGCTTGAAGGCAGAAAGGGGCCCCCCTGCCAGGTAATACATTAAATCACAATTCCTGCTGCAGGTCAGAAAAGGGAGATGCCTTATAAATTTTGGCCAGCAGAGGGGTTGGTGAGTCAGCTAGAGGTGAGCTGAGGGGGTTGTCATGGAAATGAAGCAGCTGTGAGCTGTGAGGAAAAATGACAGTAAAACGTGAGGACGTGAGGTAGAGATCTTTCTGGGAGATCCTGTCAGATGAAGACAGGGAGCTGATCGGAGAGGAGCTCGATAGGCAGAGCTGATCTGTGAAGAGGGAAAGGACAAGAGCAGAGACTGAGAGACTCTAGGGAATCTAAAATACTGCATATAGCAGACCCCTGAGTAAAGCGCTAATGAAGAGAAAAGGGACATCAGAGTTCTAGGCTGACAGGAGCTGTACGCCCTGATAGCCGAATCTGAAAGTACAGGGGATTGTAAATTCCTGTGCACATTGATCACTTGAGGGCACGGCAGTGGATAAGGAGCCCGGGGCTGACAGTGAAGAGAACGGTACCCGTGGAATAGGCTCACGCTGACAGCCATACAGGTTAGTGAAACCATCACGAATAGAGGGTCGCAGCATAGTTATATACAGCGGAGACCCACACACAAAGCGCAGAAAGGAAGGTCCTAAATCCCCACCTGGCAAGGTGGATCCCCTGAATGCCTCCAGGCGAGCCGGACTCATTCCATCACCTGCATGTGGTACTCCGGACTGAAACCTATTTCCAGTAAAAGGTAAAGAAACTGCACCTCTCTGTGTGTCTTTCTCTCATTTATCTGCACTCCAACGTTTACAGCCATTTTTACTATTTATTTAACATCTTTGCCCTGGGACTACAGCCCTACCTGTGGAGGGCTACAACATCATAGCTGCGGCCAACATCCATCCCAGCGAAGCAACACCGCAGCGCTGGTCATCTCTGACTAGAATACCACAGGTGGAGTCACGTATTTCACCATCTAATAACTTTATTTTCATTTTTACCACATAAATACTACACAACTTTCCCCTATTTTAATCACTGGACACCTCTGGGCCATGGACCGGGTCGCCGCCGCCGTGACACCGTCCCCCATTGAAGTCGATGGGCCCGGTACCTAGTACCCCCCAGGCCCCGTGGGGCGCTCCAACTGGTGTCACGAACAGGATTTAGCGAGCCTAGCAAAGTTTGGTACAAGGAGCCTGGCAAAGCTGGGTACTGTGCGCCATAGACTTTATTAAATTGTGTGCTAAAGACATTACTGAGCTTTCAAATAACTGCCAAAACTGCGTCACACACTTCGTGCAAGCAGAGAGGGGCATGCCAGTGAAGCTGGAGCTGCGCACTATTGTGAGTGAAAAACAGGAAGAAAATGCCCAACGCGGGTGAAGATTTAACGGTGGTCGCAGCCGCAGCCTCCATAATGCCGCTATTAATGCCATATATACCAGGAGCAGCCTGGTTACCATAGTACTCAGGGGAGTCGCACACCTTGAGCGATTTTAAAGAAAGACTATGTAGTTTGTTCAAAGTGTACCCCCTGTCAGAAAGCCAATAAGTCAGTATCCTCATTGACTCATCGGCTCAGTATCCTCTAGTGCCGCTCAGAGGGAAGTAAAGTCCTGGCCGAACACTGATAAAAGAACTGTCAAAAAAATCTTAGCCAGACTGAAAGACACTTTTGATACCCGTACTGCAACAGAGATAAAAATGAGATTTTTTGGGTGCAAACAGAGAGTGCAGGACAGTATTCGGGACTATGCCCTAAATCTTCAGGAGGCACTACGGGCTGTAAAGCAGGTTGATCCTGAGAGCGTGCAAGATGAAGATAGATTATTAACAGAGCAGTTCATAGAGGGACTCCAGTCTAACAAGCAAAGGACACAGCTGCACATAATGGCCCTACAAAATCCTGTATTGGACTTTGCACACTTTAAGGATAGAGCGATCAGAGTGCTGCGTGAACCGAACCCTAGCAGCACAGAGCCCTCTAAGCATCCTGCAATTACATACCAGCAGGAGACAGCATCCTTTCTAAAGACCCCTATTGAGACTGACAAGCTGTCCCAAGGTAAGGATTCTGCTGCAGACTTACATCTCTAAGTCAAGGAACTAACTAAAAGTGTGGCTACACTCACAAAAACAGTGCAATCCCTGTAACTGATTCCAAAAAAGAAGATCCAGCTGGCCTCCAGTCCAGAAGACGTCCCGTGGCGACAGCAGAAGAGGATCCCGCCGACCAGAGGGAGAGACAGCGATCGTTACGACGAGGACGGACAGCCCATTTGTCGCCACTGCAACAAGGCAGGGCACCTAGCAAGATACTGTCATTTAAACAAGCAACCCCTGGGGCAAAGGGCCAACCCCCAGGAGTAAGACGACCATGCCCACCAAATTGGCGAGATAAGTACGTAGGAGGACGACCAGTCTTGCCTGTCGTGTTTTTTAAGCTGTACTGGGCTCATTCAGACATTACTCATAGCCCAGATAAAGACCTTACCATTTTTGCCAGCAATGGTCAGCCCTTGCTTCAGATAGGATATAAAGAGGTGACCATCAAAATTGACCGAGTAGAATTGCAATCGCAAGGTTTGATAATAGTTGATATTGACAAACGAGAATGCCATCCTATGATCACTTTAGGCACTAATGTAATTGAAAATTGTCTTGGAGAAATTATTGTTTTGTTACAACAGGTAGCCGAGACCACCAGCTCCAGTCAGCAACGGGTTCTGCAAAAGGAGATCAGAGCCCTGATACAGAGACAACAGGTAGAGCTGTCTGGTGGAGAAGTTGGCAGTGTCAGAGTAAGTGATCCTTTCCCCATTGCAGTACCTCCCAGAAGTGAAATGTTAATTTGGTGTCGGGCAGCAATAGGCCTCAGGGGTCAAGATTACCAAGCCTTGGTAGAACCCATGTACTCTGATAGTAGGCCCACTATCCTGACAGCCAGAGGGGTAGTTGATGTCCGCAAGGGGAGAGTACCAATACGCATCTTAAATTGTGGGGAGAGAGAGGTCCAGTTACCCCAGTATGCCACCCTTGCTAAATTGTTCACTGTCAGTAACAATGCAATCAAGACACTAGAACCCTTGCTTCCATCTGACAAGGTGGAAGAGAATGGCTCTGAAGGACAGCAGGAGGATTGGTGTCAGCAGCTACACGTAGGCACTGACTCCACCCCTTCACACCAAAAGCATGGGGCTTACCAGGTGGCTCGAGCATTTGAACGGGTCTTCAGCAAGCATCCTCTAGATTTTGGGCAGGCAAAAGGGGTTCAACATCATATCCCCACCGGAGATCATCCACCCATTGAAGAGAGACACCGGCCTGTACCCCCAGCACACTACCAATGTGCCAAGAGTATGTTACGAGAGATGAAGGCGGCTGGGGTAATCAGAGATGGTTGTAGCCCCTGGGCAACTCTATTAGTCCTCGTTAAGAAGAAAGACGGTGCTATGAGAATGTGTGTAGACTACAGGCGGATTAACAGCATTACACATAAAAACGCGTACCCATTGCCTAGAATTGAGGAATCACTAGCTGCACTGAGAACTGCTAATTATTTTTCTACCTTAGATCTCACCAGTGGGTATTGGCAGGTTCCTGTGGCAGAGGCAGACAAAGAGAAGACAGCGTTTACAACACCAATGGGCCTCTGTGAGTTTAACTACATGCCGTTCGGGCTCAGCAATGCGCCAGGAACATTTCAGCGATTAATGGAATGCTGCCTTGGACATAAAAACTTTGAAACCGTTCTGTTGTACCTGGATGACATCATCGTCTTCTCCAAAACCTACGAAGACCATTTGAAGCACCTAGCTGAGGTATTCGAAGCCCTGTCAAACTTTGGCCTGAAAATAAAACTGTCCAAATGTCACCTTTTGAAACCCAAGGTGCAGTACCCAGGCCATTTGGTGAGCGCGGAAGGTGTGGCACCCGATCCTGACAAAGTCACCGTTATTCGGGACTGGTAAAGACCCAGCACTATCCATGAAGTGAGGCAATTTCTTGGGTTAGTAGGCTACTACCGAAGATTTATCAAGGACTTCACCAAGATAGCAGCACCGCTGCAAAATCTTCTAGTGGGCCAATCCAAGAAGAACAAGAACAAAAATCTTCCCTTCGAGTGGAACAAAAGGATAGAAGAGTCCTTCACAAGTTGAAATTGGCCCTCACAGGAGATGAGGTCCTGGCCTACCCTGACTATGACCAACCATTTGTACTTTACACTGACGCCAGCAACGTGGGATTGGGAGCAGTGCTGTCACAAGTGCAGAAAGGCAGAGAGAGAGTGATTGCCTATGCCAGCAGGAAGCTTCATCCCACTGAGAGGAACCCCGACAACTACAGTTCCTTTAAACTGGAGTTCCTCGCCATAGTCTGGGTGGTAACAGAGCGCTTCAAGCACTACTTGGCTTCCGCAAAGTTCACCATCTACACGGACAATAATCCACTAACCGACCTTGAAACGGCAAAGCTTGGGGCACTTGAGCAGCGATGGATGGCCCGACTGTCCAACTACGAGTTCACCATCAAGTACCGAGCAGGACATAAGAACGCTAATGAGGATGCGTTGTCCAGGATGCCCAATTCACCAGACGGGGGAGAAGATCCAAAAGAACGCGAAGAAATCGCGTTACCAGCCTTCCACCTTCCAATTGCAGCCCAGCGCTCTCAAGGAGTAAGGAATAAGCGCTTTATCGTACGAATGGTAACGTTGAACCCATTACCCCAACATGAGTGGGCAGAGACACAAGACAGTGACCCAGCTGTTCACCTAGTTAAGGAGTGCCTGGCAGAAGCTGATGCACACCCTGGTCCAGATGACCCACAGGAAGCACAGCAGCTATGGAAGCAAAGAGGCAAGCTGTTCATCTACGAGGGTAAACTGTGTCGGAGGAACATCAACTCGCGCATACACAAACTGGTCTGGCAGGTGGTAGTCACAAAGAGGGATGCGCCAATGGTCTTAGAGGCGTACCACAATGGAGCAGGACACTTCGGTTGGAAGAAGTTGTAAATTCTACTTCATGAAAGATTCTACTGGGTTGTCATGAGGAGTTCCATTGAGAAGTGGTGCCGAGAATGTGTCCCATGCAACCTGTGCAGAAAAGACCGAAACAGCCAGCGAGCCCCATTACAACCGATTATCACAAAACAGCCGATTGAACTGGTAGCCTTGGATTACGTGAAGTTAGCTCCTAGTAGGAATGGCTACACCTATGCTTTGACCATCATGGACCATTACTCAAGGTTCTTGGTAGTTGTGCCTGTTAAAGACCAAACAGCGAAGACAGCAGCCAAGGCATTTCAGCAGCACTTTTGTCGACCGCACGGATACCCTGAACAAGTGCTCACCGACCAAGGTCCAGCCTTTGAGGCAGAAGTGTTCCAGGAGTTCTGTAACATGTACGGTTGCAAGAAAATCAGAACGACGCCGTACCATCCACAGACAAATGGCATGTGTGAGAAGATGAACCAGGTGGTCATTGACTAATTGAAGACCTTACTTCTGGAAGAACGAAACCAGTGGCCAGAGAAGTTGCCAGATCTGGTAGATCTATATAATGATATACCGGTAAACTCTACGATTGCTCTCCGGCCTACCTGATGAGAGCGAGACCTGGCAAGTTACCCATTGATTTAGACATGGGAGTCTTAACACCTAAGACAACATCACCAGATGCAGACTGGGATACAGAGTGGCAACAACAACACCGCAAAGTACAAGAATGTGTGGAGAAAAGTTTGTCCCAAGCAAGACAGAGACAGAAAAGAAATTACAACCAACACGTCCCTGCAGTTCCCTTGAAACCAGGAGAACAAGTACTTAAAAGAAAGAGACGTGTTCACAAACTAGATGACCAGTGGGAAGCAGAGCCATACACCGTGATACCTTCAGACTTTAATAACACCAAAGTATGTATCATCAGCAAAGATGGAGGAGAAACCTTCGAAGCAGTCTCAAGAGATCATCTAAAGATGTGCCCTGATCAATTGAAGGACTAGAAAGAAGTCCAAGACACTCCACAACCCATAGTAGAGGTGGAAGAAAAGATTCAAACTATACTTGGAGAATTTCCTCAGGCATGGACACAAGTAAATCAGGCAATAGTAGTACCAGTACTAACCTTTCATCAGCCTACTGCACCAGATGAAGAAGAGACTCTAAATGAAATGGCTCCAGTAACAGATACCACATCTGCAGAGGAATGCGGAAATCTGTCCCCTGCTAACAGCGAATCTGATAATCTCATGATGAGTCTAGGAGTAGAGAGAAGGCAGTCTAGAATACCTATCTTACACAAGTCTACTTATAGCGTAGTGACTAGTGCACCCACAGTAGACATCAGAGAACAGGTCAGGTCATCAGAAATACCTATACTGAGCAGATCCACTCGTAGTACTAGAGGTCAGATCCCTGCCCTTTACAAAGATTACGTAATGTAAATGAAGTAATAAGAATGTATAGTTGTAACCATTAAGCATGAGAACCAACAGAGACTTACTGTAAGAACCTTTTTTTTAAAGTATTCGCAATAACCAGTTAAAGGACAATTGGGCCACAGGACTATGTGTGGACAGAACTTTTATTTGTAAATAGTTACTCCAAAAAAGCCTTGGAAATAAGCAGCCGGCGTGGCCAAAAAACAGGCCCATCTACAGAGTGCCCTGCAGCCACGCCCAGGGACGACACACAAAGTGGATTAAGGCGGTTCCCACCAACTAAACTCCAGGTACAAGCACAAAGACAATTCCTGGAAAGCAGCGTAAGGACTGCTCGCTGCAGTAACTGTGCTATTGTTTTCTTTTTCTTGTTTGGTTTTTGATAATTTTTTACTATTTTAAGACTTTGTAGATTTTTATTAATTGTTGTTGTTAACAATTCTTGTTATGTTTCCTCTGTCCAGGAGTACTGAACTTAATTGGGGGAAATGTGACACCCCAGAGTCCAGTTGTTACAGTGACATTACCTCCCTCTAATGGGTAAAGTCATGCTTGAAGGCAGAAAAGGGCCCCCTGCCAGGTAATACATTAAATCACAATTCCTGCTGCAGGTCAGAAAAGGGAGATGCCTTAAAGATTTTGGCCAGCAGAGGGGGTTGGTGAGTCAGCTATAGGTGAGCTGAGGGGGTTGTCAAGGAAACAAAGCAGCTGTGAGCTGTGAGGAAAAATGACAGTTAAACGTGAGGACATGAGGTAAAGAGATCTTTCTGGAAGATCCTGTCAGATGAAGACAGGGAGCTGATCGGAGAGGAGCTCGATAGGCAGAGCTGATCTGTGAAGAGGGAAAGGACAAGAGCAGAGACTGACAGACTCTAGGGAAGCTAAAATACTGCATATAGCAGACCCCTGAGTAAAGCGCTAATAAAGAGAAAAGGGACATCAGAGTCCTAGGCTGACAGGAGCTGTACGCCCTGATAGCCGAATCTGAAAGTACAGGGGATTGTAAATTCCTGTGCACATTGATCACCTGAGGGCACGGCAGCAGATAAGGAGCCCGGGGCCGACAGTGAAGAGAATGGTACCCGTGGAATAGGCTCACGCTGACAGCCGTACAGGTTAGTGAAACCATCATGAATAGAGGGTCGCAGCATAGTTATATACAGCGGAGACCCACACACAAAGTGCAGAAAGGAAGGTCCTAAATCCCCACCTGGCAAGGTGGATACCCTGAATGCCTCCAGGCGAGCCGGACTCATTCCATCACCTGTATGTGGTACTCCGAATTGTAACCTATTACCAGTAAAAGGTAAAGAAACTGCACCTCTCTGTGTCTTTCTCTCATTTATCTGCACCCCAACGTTCACAGTCATTTCTACTATTTATTTAACATCTTTGCTCTGGGACTACAGCCCTACCTGTGGAGGGCTACAACATCATGGCTGCGCCCAACATCCATCCCAGCGAAGCAACACCGCAGCGCTGGTCATCTCTGACTAGAATACCACAGGTGGAGTCACGTATTTCACCATCTAATAACTTTATTTTCATTTTTACCACATAAATACCACACAACTTTCCCCTATTTTAATTACTGGATGCCTCTGGGCCACGGACCGGGTCGCCGTCCCCGTGACACCGTTCCCCATTGAAGTCGATGGGCCCGGTACCGAGTACCCCCCAGGCCTCGCGGGGCACTCCAGATACTAATCGCACTAAGAAAAATAAATCGCAAATGAGTCACTATAAAACCACAGAAATAAAACGGACAACGTGGGCAGGAAGGAAGCACACAAGACACTCCAGTTTTTCTGAAAAACCGCCTGAGGAGTTCCAACAAGGCGAATCATTAGACGTTATTAATTTATCATCTTCCTTACCTCCAGCAGAATTATCACTACTATCCAAAGGCTTAAATTTTGTTCCTGTCAACCCGAATCTTGATGTTTTCTCAACAATAAAGGACATAAACAAATTTATAAGGGACCTTACCGTAAAAAAGCATTTTTTTTTCTGATGATGGATCTAATGATAAATCTGAATTTTCTCATCAAAAAATGTTTTTCTTGGGAAGAATTTTTTGGAACAGACTTGTTTATTGTGTTTATCAGATTTAAATAATTTTGATTCATCTTCTGATCCTTTAACCTCTTATTTTCCTTTTAGGACCAAAAATCCTTCGTTTTACCTGGGGCAAACCAGGACTAATGATATAGAAAATTTCCAAGACTGTGTGGAAAGGGACATCAAACGGTTGATAAGTAATCCTAATAATAAATCACCTAAATTTAACCTTACATATGCTGAAAGGGAGGCCCTAGCTAGTCTAAAGGCTAATACACAGATAATAATCAAAATGTCTGATAAGGGTGGATAGGTAGTTGTAATGAATGACTGTGACTATCTTGCAGCAATTAATAAAATGATATCAGAAAATAATATTTACATGCCTTTACAAGGAGACCCCACAATCCATTTTTCAAAAAAAAAGTAAAAACCTTATTGAAGAAGGTGAAAAACGGCTTTTTAACAAAGAAACAATCTGAATTTCTCCAGATAGATGATCCTGTTATCCCCATTTTGCATGCGCTGCCGAAAACGCACAAAAACATCTTTCCTCCACCTATGCGCCCGATAGTAGCAGGAATATGGTCTATTAATGACCGTCTAGGGCAGTGGCTGGATTCTGTTCTCCAACCTTTAGTACATCGTATTCCAGGCTACTTAAAAGACACTAAAGATGTCCTTAATATGTTTCACAATGTAACCTGGGAATCTAATTGAACATGGATCACATGTGATGTGATATCGTTATATACTAGTATTCCCCACAATGTTGCGATTTCAGCGATCAGGTTTCATTTACAAAAGTATAGTTCATACTGCATGGATTTACAGAATTATATTGTTGCTGTTGTGCATTTTCTACTATCTCATAATTATTTTCTTTTTGATAACAATTTTTTTTTACAGAATAATGGTGTTTAAATGGGGACCAAGTTCTCACCGTCTGTTGCGAACCTGGTTATGGCATGGTGGGAGGAGCTTTTTATTTTTAATGCCAATAATCCTTTTTTGGATCAAATTGAATGGTATTCAAAATATATTGATGATTTATTAATAATTTGGAAAGGAGATGTGGATATTATTCCTCTTTTTATTGAGTACATCAATCTGAACCAATTCAATTTGAAGTTTACATATTTTTACAATTCCAACAATATTTGTTTTTTGGATCTGTGTTTGATTGGCAAACCTCACCAGCAAATTTCCACCTCAACCCATCGAAAAGAAACCGCAGGCAATACAATTCTGCAAGCTCATAGTTTTCACCCAGCCCACACAATTAAGGCAATCCCAGTAGGGGAATTAAATCGAGCAAAAAGAAATTGCAGTGATAAAACAGCTTTTCAAAAAGAATTTTTTTCTATAAAAAACCGCTTGAATAAACACGGTTATGCGAATTGGACGATTAACAGAGCTGTTCATATTGTTAATAATAAAACTAGAGATAACATTATTAAATCGAATGTATCTGTGCAATCAAATAATGACCGTCCTACCTTGGTACTCATGTATAGTCCCTATTTTAAACAGATTTGTAATATAATTAACAAAAATTTGTATTTGCTCCGTAATGATAAGGTAATGGATGAAATATTAAGAGATGGCGTAAGAATTGTCTCAAGGAGAGCATTGACCTTGGGCAATAATTTATCACCGAGCTTATATAGCTAAAATAATCATAAAAAAATTCCTAGTTGTCCACAACAGGTTATTATAAATGTGGTCAAACACCATGCAAAACTTGTTTTTTTTTCATCCAAAACCTTATTTTTTTCTGACTCAGCCAACAATAAAAATTATAAAATCAAAGAAATTTTAAACTGCAATTTAAACTATGTTGTTTATGTTGCTGAGTGTGTGAAATGCAACTTGAAATATGTGGGCTCTACGATTCGAAAATTGAAAGATAGAATGCGCGAACATCTTCATGATATTGTGCAACCCACTAATCGCAATGTGTCTAATCTATCAAAACACTATATTTCTGTTCATGATAGGGATTTATCTGGTATGAAATTATATGCAGCAGAACGAATAAGGAGGAATGTTCGCGGTGGAGATAGAGAAAAATTCCTACGTGACAGAGAAGCATTCTGGACATATCTACTCGACACACGTGTGCCTCTAGGTTTAAATATGAGAAGAGAGTTCATGCTTCATTATTCATTTTGTGTGTATATATATATATTTTTTTTTTTTATTTTTTTTTTGTTTATTTTATATATATTTATAATATCTTTGATTCTTGTAATCATGTACATTTTATCATGCTTTTTCCTTTGCACCTTTGTATTTTAATTAATCAATTTCATTCACCTGTGTGTCAACTTAATATACTGCTCAACTAACTTTGTGAGGCTACTCTGAGTCTAAGAGCTGGTAATGCTCGAAACGCGAAACGTGCCTCTCTGGACAATCCCCATGCGGTAGTCTGATTTGGACATGCCGACTCAGTGATCATAGTAGCTATGTAATTTTTTAATCAGTACGAATAAAATATTGGAATTTTATCCTGGGAGCTAGACATTTTTTCCTTTGAAGCATTCCTACACGTTCTTGGCAGAGACGTGTCCGTGCTCGGATCGACAAAGGTTCAAGATGAACAACCAAGGGGTGAGCTGAATTATTCTATTTTCTTTGCATTACTGATCTCTCCCTGACACTCTCCACAGGCGCACCCACAGCAGCCAAAGATCTACAGTAGTCCACGCGCTGGGATCTGGGTGCTTAAAACCCCTTCAGCAGGGGCTCTTCCAAAGTCCTGGGGCCCGTGTTGCAGTCCATGGTCTTCTTTATTCCTTAGGGCCTCTTTAGTCCTTGGGGTGCCAGCAGCTCTTCCTGTGCTCAGTGGTCACATGGTACCGCTCATTAAGGTAATGATTATGCACGCATCTTCACTCCAATAGGCGTGGAGTGCATATTCCTTACCTAAATGAGTGGTACCATGTGACTTTTCAGCACAGGAGAGCTGCCACTGGGACAACGGAGATGCAGCTGTAGAAACTGCAGGAACTTGGGATGTCGTCATGGACAGGAAACAGATCAAGAGTTAACAGGATTTTATCAACAACAAGTACACTCCACGCAGGGAGTAGCAGAACACGGAAGGGTATGATAGGACAAAGGATGGGAAGGGAAGTTTGAGCAGGGGAGGACAGGGACAAACGATAGTTCAATAGAAAAAATGGAAAAAAATTATCAGTCTGTAGTCTTCTTGATTACAGCATCTTGGTTCTCCAACGGTGGCACCGGCAACAGCAGCACGTGACATCTTGGAGGTGTCTGTAGAGGACTGGGTTCCAATCCACGGAGCAGAAGCTCCCGTACCCAGGAACTCCAAACACTGTGCTGTTCCAGTACAAGTATCCGCCACTGCATGGCCTCCCATCCCCCACACACCAACTTACTCACTGCTTCAGGCCATGCTGTGTCTTCTGTCTGCTGCTGGCTCCATCCTGTGTGCCTCTTGCTTCCTGCCTGCTCTCTGCATGCTTCCTGGCTGTATGCATTAAGGGGTGGCGCCAGAATTCTCTGGTTCTTATTGAATCAGGGTGCACCTGTCTAATGTGTCCCTGGCCATTTACCAAGAGGCCGCAAGTATTTAGGGCAGCTCCACCCGGTGGTAGCTGCCTGAGCAAAGCCTTAACTCAGTTAGTGTCTTGCTGCTGAGTTGCCAGGTCCTGTCCTGTGTTTTGCCTTCTCTGGAGGCTTGATTCCTAGTCCTGTATCTGTGCCTGTCTTGCTGCCCTCCTGGAGCAGAATATCCTGGTTCCTGTGCTATTGTTCCTTGCCTTGCCTTGTACCTGTCCTGTCCGCCCTCCAGGAGTTAGAATAACCTGGTCCCTGTGCTATTGTTCCTTGCCTTGCCTTGTACCTGTCCTGTCCGCCTTCCAGGAGGCAGAATATCCTGGTCTCTGTGTCCTTGTTCCTTGCCTTGTCTTTTACATTTCTGTCCACCCTCCAGGAGGCAGAATATCCTGGTCTCTGTGTCCTTGTTCCTAGCCTTAACTTGTACCTATCTGTCCACCCTCCAGGAGGCAGTATATCCTGGTCCCTGTGCTATTGTTCCTTGCCTTGTCCAGATCTTTCAGGTTTTGGAGCTGTCACTGGGAAACATTGACTTTCACCTCCCTCCAAAGATTTTCTATTGGGTTCAGGTGTGGAGACTGGTTAGGTCACTCCAGGACCTTAAAATACTTCTTACAGATCCACTCCTGGTCTGATTGTGCTTTTCAGGTCATTGTCATGATGGAAGACCAAGCCACCATCCATCTTTAATTCTCTTACTGAAGGAAGGGGGTTGTAGGCCAAAATCTTGCAATACATGACCCTATCCATCCTACCTTCAATACCATGCTATCATTCTATCGCCTTTGAAGAAAAGCACCCCCAAAATATGATATTTTCCCCAACATGCTGCACGGTTGGGTCAGTGTTCTTGGAGTTGTACTAATCCTTCTTCTTCCTCCAAACATGGGGAGTGGATTTAATACTAAAAAGTAGTGATGGGCGAGCAATATATTGCTCAGGTGCTTGTTGCTCGGGTCTAGCAATTTGTAATACTCGTGTACTCGGACAGAACAACGAGCCCAATGTAAGTCAATGGGAGACCTGAGCATTTTTACCATGATCCCCCCGGGGGTCCTTTTAACACTAGAACTACTGGAGGGGTCATTTTTACCCTTTTGCTATTTCTTTTTCCTATAATTTCTAAAATTTTAACAAATGAGTTAGGACTTTTTGTGACTTTTATTTATTCATGGTAGTGTATATTTTAGGACACAAAAATGAATTGTAACTTTTTCAGGGGCCCGGATTTTACAATTCATACCTATAAGTACTGAAGGGGTCAATTTGACCCCATACATAAAAGTAGTATTAGGCAAGTCACCTAATATTACAGGCAAGTCACCTAATATTACAGAGTACAGAAAATCACAGTGCTTCTCCCTAGTTGTAGAGTGTAATTGTATCTTTGCATATCAGGGATGATTCAGAATTTTGTTTTGTCTAAACTTGTCTGAACATGTTTGATCCATGTCTCTTGTAGCGATTTCTGTCTGAACTTCTGTAGCAAACATTACAGTTGAAGCTACAACTCTGCATGTTTGTACAGTGTCGTTTTATTACTTCTGCGATCTTACAAGTCCCTTTATGCGACGTATATTTGAAGCATGAGTAAGCAGAGGGGTCTGACAAGTGATGAAATTTTGAAATGTCTTCAGAATTTATCTGAAAATGAGTCAGAAGAAGTGGCCCATCATCCGCAATGTCTGAACCACAAACAAAAGGACAAGAAATCCACAAGCGTCGAAAATGTGGAGTTGGAAGATGCAAAGAAAACAAAACAACTAAAACTTGCGCAAGCTGTAACAAACCAGTTTGTTGAAAATGCACTGGGAAAGTGGAAGAAAGTACTGTTTGTGTTAACTGTTGGACACCGCATGCTATGACCATGTAAAAGGAAAATGCCTGCTGTACTTGATCTTAACACTGTTCCTACTAAGTTAAAATAAATGTTCTTTAATTTATTGGCAGCAAAAAAGTTATTTTTACTCCAGAGTCAGTACTTTTGAATGGGGGTCAAAATGACCCCTAATGGTAGTTATAGGTATTATGAAACATGCGGTAGTTCTAGTGTTAAGGTCTAAAAACATCTGAAAAAGATGGAAACACTGCTCAAATGACAAGGGAACACCATGGCAAATGTCCCTGGAAGCATTCCTGACTCCTAGGTCACAGCTGTAAACAATGTTGTCAGAGTTTCACGCCATTTTTACAGGAGCACCAAAAATATACAAAAACGAAACCAAAATGGATTTTGCTGGGAAATATGTTAAGGAAAATCCTTTCCAGGGTAATGACTTATATATAAGGTATAATAATTAACCCAAAACAAAAATGTTCCTCCACCACTTGGACTATGTTCACATGCAGCGTTTTTGATGCGTTTTTCAACTTTAGCATTGTTTTCAACCAATACAAATGCATTCACTTGTTAATGTCATTGTAACATTTAACAACTCTAGTTGGCCATGTGTTGTGTGACACATAAGCAGACACATCTTGCTTCATTTATGAAGCAACGACTCTTAAAGTCACAGAGCTTATATTTAGAGGGGCATCAGGCCGCATTAATCTTCTTAAAGGGCCATTATTAAACAATGGGTCTCCTATACTGTTATTGCCTATGCAGTGAGTGGCTGGGCTGCCAAAAATTATTACACACCCGAATACCCCTTTCATGAGACGTACAGGAGGGCTCCTGAAAAAATGTTGCATTAAATGCAAGGCCTAGCCTACCACAAAGTTACATGCACCCCAATAACCATTTCAGCAGTCATACTTGAGGGCCTCATGACAAAAATTGTTCCCATTGTAACAGAAGTGTGTCTCCCTTGCTGTTTGCTTATGCACTGAATGCAAGGCCTGCCCAGCACTAATGTTACATGCACCCCAATAAGCCTTTCAGCAGACGTACTTTACGGCCTCATGGCAAAATTGTTCCCATTAGCAAGAAAATTTGTCTCCCATACTGTTTTCTTATGCATTGAATGCAAGGCCTGGCCTGCCCCAAAGTTACATGCCCCCCAATAACCATTTCAGCAGACGTATTTGAGGGCCTCATGACAAAATTGTTCCCATTAGAACAACGTGTGTCTCCCATACTGTTTGCTTATGCATTGAATGCAAGGCCTGCCCTGCACCAATGTTACTTGCACCCCAATAACCGTTTCAGCAAACATACTTGAGGACCTCAAGACAAAATTGTTCCCTTTAGAACGAAGTGTGTGTCCCATATTGTTTGCAAATGCAGTGAATGCAAGGCCTGGCCTGCCCCAAAGTTACATGCACCCCAATAACAGTTTCAGCAGATGTACTTGAGGGCCTCATGACAAAATTGTTCCCATTAGAAGAAAGTGTGTCTCCCATACTGTTTGCTTATGCAGTGAATGCAAGGCCTGCCCTGCACAAATGTTACATGTACCCCAATAAGCTTTTCAGCAGACGTACTTTACGGCCTCATGACAAAATTGTTCCCATTAGAAGAAAGAGTGTCTCCCATACTGTTTTTTAATGCATTGAATGCAAGGCCTGGCCTGCTCCAAAGTTACATGCACCCCAATAACTGTTTCAGCAGACATACTTGAGGGCCTCATGACAAAATTGTTCCCATTAGAAGAAAGTGTGTCTCCCATACTGTTTGCTTATGCAGTGAATGCAAGGCCTGGCCTGCTCCAATGTTACATGCACCCCAATAACCCTTTGAAACCACGTACTGGATGGCCACATGAAACAAAAGTTTCCATTCTTCTTCTTTTTTTATTACCATAAAGTTTGTCCATGAAGTGAATGCAAGGCCTGGCCCTAATTTGCATGCACCCCAACCCCCTTGGAAGAAACGTGGAGGAGGGTTTCATAAAAAAAAAATTCACCTTACAAAGGAGCGGTTCACCTATACTTGGAATGACAAACATTTCCACCTGGGGGTATTTTTTGATCACTGATCCAGAACTGCTTTTCTATCTTCACCGAATGGTTTGCCATTCATCTTTCCAGCAGATATATACCACTATATTGAGTTAAAATTATATTATTTGGTGTAACTACTGCTGTGTAACAATATAAAACTGCTGTAAATGGCCTTTTTGAAAGTAACAGATAAGTAACCAAACAACTAAGAAGAAAATGAATACATGGAGGAATAAGGAGTGGGAGGGGCAATCCTGCATGCTCCAGAATTTCAAGGCGCATTAGGTCAGATATATGGGCACGTCTTCAAGTAGCTCCCTTTCTAGGTACCAAGTTGTGTTACAGAAGTGTGTCTTGATTTTAATGTGGATGTTAGAGGGCAGAATAGCAGTGAAACGTTCCCGTGTATTAAAAGCTTTTTTACTCTAGGTTCTTTAAAGATCGATACTTCCATGCAATCTATAAAAAAATGGAAAGGTTAATTTTTTGTAGAAATAGTTTGTGGGGTGGAGCCTGGGGGAAACCCAAGTTTGGAGGAGCACTATTTTTACAACTGCTGATACTAAATGTAGAAGTTTTTTTAGTGCCTATGTCACATTTGAACTTATTGGGATCGACCCAGCTAAACTAGCCCCAGAATACATTGAAGGGCAGAGAGGGAGTCAAGTGTTTTAAAAAAAAGGTATCTGATCCTCAGCCACTATTCTCTTACCTTACACGTCCATAAGCAGTGCCTAACAGGTACAGACTGTGGCTGAAATTCAGCCCTGGCATTTGAAATCATGCAGGCCCATGTTGTCCCCGTCCCCAAGTACCAGATTGGATATATTACTATTATTACCCTGGATGGAAGAAAGCAAGAAAGCAAGACCAATATTTCTAATTAGATGGAAGCCAGATGCTATTGCATCGGGAGGGCGGTAATGTCACGATGGGTGCGGGCTTCGCAGCGCTGAGAATCTCTCCCCCATGTGCTCACCCACTTAGCCACTCTCTCTTTGCCCATGTGCTGACTTCTCCTGTCTGTGCTCTCTTCTTTGACCTGTCTACCCCATGTGCTATCCCTCTTGTCTGCTGTCTCTCTCCTTCCTGTGCTGTGTTCTCCTCTCATGTGCAGTCCTGTTTGAGCTGTCTCCCCCCTGTGCTCTGTCTCTCTCACCCCTGTGTCTGACCGTGTACAGAACATACCATAGCTCCTGGGCAGGGGAGGAAGCAAAAGACAATACTAACATTACAGCAGGAGATCGCAGAGGATACATTTTGTGAGGTAAAATATTGTTTAAAAACAGTCAGTGAAATATTTTACCTCTGAAAATGAATCCTCTGTGATCCCCTGCTGTAATGTCAGTATTGTCTTTTGCTTCCTCCCCTCCCCAGGAGATGTGGTATGCTCCGTACATGGTCAGACACAATTTTTAAAATTAACTTTCTTTTGTGGGAAAACCCCTTTAATGTGACCGGCTTCCTCTGCTTGTAGACACGTTGTGCATCTGTTGCCGGGGTCAGCCGAATGATTCACTGCGCCTGAGCAGAATTCGCACAGGCGCACTGCGACGGTGTTCCGCTGGTGGTACCATGCAAGAGGCTGCATGAGTGTGAGTGTGTGAGTGCATGAGTGTGAGTGAGTGTGAGTGCGTGACTGTGTGAGTGTGAGTGAGTGTGAGAGTCTGAGTGTTTTAGTGTGACTGTGAGTGTGTGACTGAGTGTGAGAGTGTGAATGTGAGAATGAGTGTGAGTGTAAGTGTGACTGTGAGTGTGAGAGAGTGAGTGTGACTGTGAGAGTGTGGGTGTGAGTGTATGAGTGTGAGTGTGTGTGTTAGTCTGTGTGAGTATGTGTATGAGTGTGTGAGTATGTGAGTGAGTGTGAGTATGCGAGTGTGAGTATGAGTGTGTAAGTGTGAGTATGAGTGTGTCAGTGTGACTGTGAGTGTGAGAGTGTGAATGTGAGTGTGAGAGTATGAGTGTGTGACTGAGTGTGAGAGTGTGATTGAGTGTGAGTCTGAGTGTGTGAGTGAGTGACTGTGACTGAGTGTGTGACTGAGTGTGAGAGTGAGTGTGACTGTGAGAGTGTGAGTGTGTGAGTGTGACTGTGAGAGTGTGAATGTGAGAGTGCGAGTGTGACTGTGAGAGTGTGAATGTGAGTGTGTGAGTGTAAGTGTATGAGTGTGTGAGTGTGTGATTGTGTGTGTGTGGTGCGTACGGCGTATATTGTGTGTGGTGTACGGCGTATAGAGAGTGTGTGCGTGTGGTGCGATGGTGTTCTGCTGGTGGTACCGCGCAATAGGTTGGTACCAGCAGCAGTTTCCATATTGAGACACCCATCACTTTGGTGTCCCAAAATGGCAGTCGGTGAACTTCCTCCGCTTGGAATTCTGGGATACAGTGACAGCTGGACAGACCAGGAAATGAAAACATTACAAGGCAATTATGTAAATAGATGATACCCGTGGTCACAACTCTTAAGAGTATGGGTGTCTTGAGAACACCGATTCTGTTAACAACGTAGGAGACAAGGTGGCCCACAGATTGCCAGATGCCCAGTCCGGCCCTGGTGCCTAGTATCTGCTTGGGGGGGAGGTGCCACATTTGAAGCATATATCATCTGGGTAGATACCCATTTTATAAGCCCTGGATGGGGAAATAAAACTTGTTTTTTTTCGGAAACACTGAAGCTACATGAATTGAGTGATTGGTTCCCTTTAATTTACTGGTATTTTATTCTTGTACTTGGCAATTAAGGAGATTTACTGGAACATATTTACTTTGCTAAAACATGAGTCATTTCTATGGCTCCAGGATAGATGTCAGATGTGTGCAAGCAAATCAAACAACCTGGCAGGTAAAGCAAATTACATAGTAAAACAGGATAAGATAAAAATATATTAATTTCTGATAATTTGATTAGTTAAACAGACAAAATAGAATAGGAATATAAAATATATCAACCTTAATAGAAACATTTTATAATTTACATGTAACTTGAATTTTAGTCTCGAAAGCTTGCAATGTGTTACCATCTTTTTAGTTTGCCATTAAAAGGTATCAACCACTGAGGACTCTCAATTCTAAATATTCTTCGATCTACTGGCTAACACGGTACAAAGATATACATCTTTCCTGAGTCTGAGAGACATTATTTTTGGACAGGAAAGTGATCAACTCAATGTAAGAGTCCCAGCTATTGTAATACCCAGTGCGGCACATTATGCATACAGCAAGCGCATGGCCAACCATGAAACATTTTGATCCAGATTCATTTAGTAGTGCGCAACAGAATTTTGTAGTCTCCCCACAAAATTACAATAATATAATCCTATCAGAAACTATAGAACTCTATTTTAAAATATTTCACAACTTTTATTGAGAATCAAAAAACAACAATAAAAATATAAAATGAAGGCTATGAAGTGATGCAATTCAAAAACATGTTATGCAGCATGGCTGAAAATAGATGAAAACCGAGCATCAATATATAACAATTACCATGATACATTTTTACATTAAATTTATGTTAGAGAAAGATTTTTCTGGTAAATCAGTATAGGGTCCAAATACAGCTTCACAGAAAATAAATCATGATTTTTTAATCAGATTAAGTTATTTACAATTGTATTTACCAGAAAAAAAGTTCTCTAACATAAATTTAATGTAAAAATGTATCATGTTAATTGTTTGATATTGATGCTTGGTTACATCTATTTTCAGCCATGCTGCATAACATGTCTCTGAATTGCATCACTTCATAGCCTTCATTTTATTTTTGTATTCTTTTTTATTCAATAAAAGTTTTGAAATATCTTAAAGTAGAGTCCTCTAGTTTCTGATGGAATATATTTCTGGCAGCAGCATGTGCCAGTTAACAGATGCGCCTAATTCATTAAGTGGCGTTGGCAATGTCAGACTTAATAAATCGGTCCCATTGACAGTCCGACCTTCACCAAAACAAGACCTGCTCATTGTAAGCAGGTTTTCAATTTCATACCAGAGGGTCCCAGTCAGAAGTCTATGTGCTCTAAGATGGCATAACAAGGAGTTTAAAGGAAACATGTCCAAAACTCAAGTGTAGCAAACATTACTGAGTAGGATTGAAAAAGGCAACTTCAAATATATTTTCTTGTGCTTTCTGCTCTAAGGAGAAACCTATTCCTGGCTAGTGAATGTGTTCTTCCCTCTGAATATAGGGCAAATATGTTTGTATTATTGTCACGTCGCCATCGGACTCAGGGGCTGGCGTTCCTGACTCGGCCACTGGGAGGTGCCGGACTGTCACGTCGCCGTCGGACTCGGGGGCTGGTGTCCCTACCTCGGCCACTGGGAGGCGCCAGACTGTCACGTTGCCGTCGGACTCGGGGGCTGGTGATCCTGCCTCAGCCGTTAGGAGGCGCTGGACTCCTTCGACTGGTGGTGCCGGCAATAGGAGGGCTATGTCCTCATGTGGTCCCGTTCCTTTGATGCATGCCTTTGTCGTTGGGCATCGCCGTCTTTCTCCTGTGAGTGATGGTGGTGACAGAGAAGGAGCCCCTGCGCAGGCGTCTGGTGGGCGCAGGCTTCGTTCTTCTCTCAGAGGTGAAGGGGTTGGTGCATCGCCATCTGGCCTGGTTCTGGGGGCAGTCCAGATTAGGTCATCAGGCTGTGAGCCTGTGAGGGATAGCCGTATCCTTCAAATACTTTGGAGCCTGTCCTGCAGGCCACCAGAGATAGTCTTGGATTCCCCAGTGTTCTACTGTTTAATTGCTACTTTTGTCTCTGACCTTTGCCTGGATTTCTGACTCTGCTATAGCCTGCCGATTTTGTACCTCTGCTGCTCTCCCGGTTTTTTTACTCTGACTTTAGCCTGGATTTCTGACTCTGCTTTAACCTGCCGATTTTGAACCTCTGCTGCTCTCTCGCAACTGACAGACGTCACAAATATGTGCTGTTTTAGTTATAGCACCATCTAGTGGTGGCTGAATTTACAGCCTGTGTCTTTAACAGAGTGTTGCATTGTGGGATTGAAGCAATGTATTCTGGGATGAGGAAGATGCCATTTTCTTTTTTGTATTTCATGGGACGCACATGTTTATTTGTCCTCTTGTAACTCCCCTACTTGAGTTCGTTATACGGGTAAAGCATATCTGGTAAGATTAGTATCTTTTCTTGCAATGTAGTGTTGTACAGAGATGTTATTAACTGTATAGCAGCCAGCGCACAGCAGATGTAATTAGACACCTGTGTATTCCATGTAAATCTTTGCATCACACTGTATACTTCCTGTAATTGTGTTAGCTGTGTGATCATCTGCCCAATACTTACCCATGTCATTTGTATTCTTTATAGTTTTACAGCATGTTCTATACTCTTCACCAATAAATAAGTTAGACTACAGAGAACAGTCTGCTTATTTTGGAAGATAGAAGGTGGTTTATGCTGTACAGAACAGCATAATGTCATGATCACGTGTGTCTGGACGCAGATGTTTCCGCAAGGCGAACCCATGTGACACACGTGACCCTGGATACACCGCCTCCAGTGGGGCGCATTTAAATAATAAAACGTGCAGGTGGATACGCCGCCTCCACCTGGCGAATTTGGGTATTACACGTTATACATACAATAATCAAATAATAAAGGGGGAACCTGGGAAACTTTAACAATGGTGGGCCCTGCGATAGGGAATGGGGACATGGAGACCTCCTAAGCTCCCCTGAGCCAGTGTCCCTGCACTCCTGACATTCCCTAAACAGGCTCCACACCTGTCGCCGCACGCATACCTTAACGCCCTTGCTCACCCTGACCCTAAACCCTCACTAGGGAATGGGTCGGTGCGGAGACTAATCCCACCACTGCACTAATAACACACATGAGGAAAGAGACAATACAGGGGAAACACCACTTAGCTTTGCTCTGTTGCGTGCGCTCCTAGCAACAGAGCCCTCCACCTGAGTGCATCTTCTCCTCCACCCGGATCCATCACCATAACAGGATCCTTCACCTTAGTGCAGCCTTGGAGCAGAGTCCACCACCAGTTGCAGCTGCTTAGAACCAGAGTCCCAAGGATGAGTTCAGCTTCTGACCCGAAGTCGAGCATGCTTGAGTCCAGTTCAGCAGCCAAGTCCCACATGGTGAGTGCCACTCTCCATAGTAGCCACTCCACCAGACCATGCAGACACTTCCCGCTGACACCATCACTGCGACTCCACCACGCCATGCCAGCTCTTCGTCCAGACACCATAGCTGAAACACGTCCCCCCTGGCTAAGCTGCGCAGGACTCCTAACCAGCTCCATCCTTCCTCCAGGCTCTCCAACTTAAAGTGAAAGCAATCTCACAATATCACAGGCAGTGAGTGAACACCCTGAGCACACCTTTATAGGGTGTCACACCTGATCCATAATTAAGTGAACATTAACCTAAACCTAAGGTGCGATACCATTCCCCACCACCGGGCAACTTAGAATGAACGACACCACGTGATAATTCTAATGGCCACCGGGGGCAATCACGACACACTTTGAAACCAAAGGAAAAAAAGTTCACTTAATGCATTTAATACCGCCAGATCCAACACTGGATCATGACAGTACCCCCTCCTTAATGAGGGGCCTCTGGACCCTCAAGACCACCCCTCATTAGGGAAACACCCACAGCGGGGACGCCCAGACCCTGAGTTCACCCCACCATTACCTGAAACTTCAGGTTTATGACAAACGCACCGCTGGTAATGGCAATAAAGTTCATTTTGGAGGCACCACTCATCTCCACAGTGCCGACCTGGGGAACGAGTTTATGTATGTGTATGTTTGTTTGTTATGAGCTGATCAGGCTCCACAACACACTTCCACAAGATGTTTTTTGGTGGCACACATACGCGCTCGTTCACACACAGGTCCGGACCTGAACGTTTATAGCATACATACATATGTCATAACTTGGTGAACTCACTCCGGACTCAACAGAGGCATCCCCCTGTGTCACCACACTCACACCCCCACTATTCACCAAGGGACACCACCCTCCAACCCTTTCACCATGAGGAGTGCGCCTCCCAGGGTTGGTTAATGGCGAGGGTAGAGATTGGTCCCTACTCCCCCGCAGCACACCTGCTGCACACACCAGGAGGAGAAGGGGACCGGGAAATGGAGGAAATATACTCTCGCTGGTCGCCTCCACGCGACCAGGAGGGCAGCTTCTTCGATGGTATGAAGATTTGGCGTAAAACCCCGCGGACTATCACACCAGTCAGTTCACCACAGGGGCGTACCCCTTCACCTCGGGGAATACCAGGCAGCTCCGTGGGGCACCATTCCTCCCACCTGCCTGGGTGCGCCCGCCTGCATGAACCAGTCCTGCTCCCCAGCAGCGACTCTAGGGGGTTTTAGTACCATAGCCGCAGGAATATGGAGGAAAATATATATACTCGCTGGTCGCCTCCACACGACCAGGAGGGGCGGCATCGAAGATTTGGCATGAGCCCCGCGGACTATACACCAATCTGCTCCCTACAGGGATGTACCCCTTCACCTCGGAGAATACCAGGCAGCTCCGTGGGGCACCATTCCTCCCACCTGCCTGGGTGCGTCCCCTGTAAGAGCAAGTCCCGCTCCCCAGCAGCGACTACACACCTAGTCTGCTCACCACAGGGATGTACCCCTTCACCTCGGGGAATACCAGGCAGCTCCGTGGGGCACCATTCCTCCCACCTGCCTGGGTACCTCCCCGTGCAAGAGCAAGTCCCGCTCCCCAGCAGCGACTCTAGGGGCTTTTGCCAGACCGCAGCCGCCATTTTTGTTTCTCTGGTTATCTGAGCAGAGGCCCCAGACCCTGATAACTGCTGCTGCAGCGGCTTAAACACACCTTGCCGCTCCCCACTGCACCTCAGTGAGGACCGGCAGCAATTACCACAGGTCTCCACATGGCCAAAGCTCACCAGAAAAAAAGTAAGGGCCTGTGATAATGTCATGATCACGTGTGTCTGGACGCAGATGTTTCCGCAAGGCGAACCCATGTGACACACGTGACCCTGGATACACCGCCTCCAGTGGGGCGCATTTAAATAATAAAACGTGCAGGTGGATACGCCGCCTCCACCTGGCGAATTTAGGTATTACACGTTATACATACAATAATCAAATAATAAAGGGGGAACCTGGGAAACTTTAACAATGGTGGGCCCTGCGATAGGGAATGGGGACATGGAGACCTCCTAAGCTCCCCTGAGCCAGTGTCCCTGCACTCCTGACATTCCCTAAACAGGCTCCACACCTGTCGCCGCACGCGTACCTTAACGCCCTTGCTCACCCTGACCCTAAACCCTCACTAGGGAATGGGTCGGTGCAGAGACTAATCCCACCACTGCACTAATAACACACATGAGGAAAGAGACAATACAGGGGAAACACCACTTAGCTTTGCTCTGTTGCGTGCGCTCCTAGCAACAGAGCCCTCCACCTGAGTGCATCTTCTCCTCCACCCGGATCCATCACCATAACAGGATCCTTCACCTTAGTGCAGCCTTGGAGCAGAGTCCACCACCAGTTGCAGCTGCTTAGAACCAGAGTCCCAAGGATGAGTTCAGCTTCTGACCCGAAGTCGAGCATGCTTGAGTCCAGTTCAGCAGCCAAGTCCCACATGGTGAGTGCCACTCTCCATAGTAGCCACTCCACCAGACCATGCAGACACTTCCCGCTGACACCATCACTGCGACTCCACCACGCCATGCCAGCCCTTCGTCCAGACACCATAGCTGAAACACGTCCCCCCTGGCTAAGCTGCGCAGGACTCCTAACCAGCTCCATCCTTCCTCCAGGCTCTCCAACTCAAAGTGAAAGCAATCTCACAATATCACAGGCAGTGAGTGAACACCCTGAGCACACCTTTATAGGGTGTCACACCTGATCCATAATTAAGTGAACATTAACCTAAACCTAAGGTGCAATACCATTCCCCACCACCGGGCAACTTAGAATGAACGACACCACGTGATAATTCTAATGGCCACCGGGGGCAATCACGACACACTTTGGAACCAAAGGAAAAAGAGTTCACTTTATGCATTTAATACCGCCAGATCCAACACTGGATCATGACACATGGATCCTCTTAATTTTCCATGCTTAACACCACACCTATGTGCTTGATTCATGTCTCATCTGAGCTGCAGAAGATGTCCACCATAGTAAAGACCATAAGAACTAACATTACTACTGTATATGAGTGATAAAATTATGGGAAGCAAAAAACAAAAAAAAGCCTATTGTCCTTGAAACAGAAATTGGCTTGGTCCTTATATGAGTTGTCTGGTCACAAGATATACATGACCTATCCTTAAGATAATCTATAACTGATCTGTAGGGGTCTGACTCCCAACGCACCCATCGATCGGTAGTTATAAGTGCCTATTCACTTAAATATAAGCTGATTTGAAGTAGCCAACAGTGACCACTACACATTGAGTGAAGCTTCATTAAATGTATCTACACCTGTCTACCACAAGAGCTTATAACAGTTGAGCAGTAGGGATGGCGGACACCCACTGAGATGATACTATACTGAGGAAAGGTCAGGTCATCTAAATCTCTTGACCAAAGTACCCCTTTAAAGCGAACCTGTCAGCAGCATTTTGCTAAGTAAACTACAGGCCTTGTCAGGCTAGCAGTGTTAAACTGAATAAAATGATAACTGGGGTGAATAAATCCATGTTGTGGTTCTTTTGTAATCAGCGTTGCAAATTTTCAGTTAATAAAATTCTCACGCTCCGGGGCAGGACTGTAGGCAGAGTCTTATCTTTGTGCTCTAGGCCAGAGAATCCAAGAAGAAACCTGCCAACAGGCCTCCCCGAAGCACACACAGTCTGTCTCTATGATGAGGAACATGTTTGTACTTCGGGGTGGTTTCTGGGCAGGTCTTTCCTTGGTTTCTCTGGCTTAGAGCAGGAAGATAAGGCTCTGCCTACAGTTCTGTTAATTGCAAACTTCTAACACTGATTACACAAGAACCACAAGACGGATTTCTTCACCCCAGGTATCATTTTAATCAATATAACACTACCAACCTGACAATGCTTGTAATTTACTCAGGCAAAATCCTGCTGACAGGTTGCTTTAAGGAGTTAAAAGCAGAATAAGAAACAGTTGTTTCTATCCATTTTTTGAAGAATAGAATGATAAAAAATTATAAATTTGTATCAATAAAATTGGTTCCATTTTAAAAAAAACAATGGTAATTGAATAAATATTACCAAGATTTGCATGGATACATAGAAATAATTAAGATGGAGTAACAAAAACCATGAGGGAAGAGGCATACCAGACATTTTTGCTTAAAATACTCCTTTTACTACAAGTGTGTGGCAGCAATATAATGTGTGGGAGGTTATGGGGGTTAATATACTTTGAGACTGGGGGAGTCATGATGCTTTGTGTAGGGGAAATATTGTTGAGGAGGCTGTGGGGCCATTATACAGTATATGTGAGGAGGTTGTGAAGAAGAAATCATATTATGTGAGGGGCTGTGGGGACATTATTTTGTGTGTGGAGTACTGTGGGGTCCATCATATGTGTGTGAGGGGATTCAGGTTCATGGAGTGCTGTGGGGGAATAATACAGAGTGTGGTTCATCAAACTGTGTGTTGGGTGGCTGTGGGAGGATCATACAAAGGAGGGATGACTGGGGGAATTATACTGTGTGGGGGGTACTATGATGACATTGTATTCTAGGTGTTAGGTGTTGGGTTCCTGCACAGCAGGGATTCAGAGCCTCACATTCAGCGGTCTCCCATTCTCCATCGACCGACCGCAGAGGAGGCTGCTCAGACCAGCTCTGTAGGTTTGGTTGCTGCTGCCACCTCTGGGCCAGCAATAGCAATGCAGGCTGCTCAGCAGCAAGCCGCTCCAGAGGCTAAGTCCTTCCGTCGCTCCACTGAGCATGCTCACGAGACGATCTCTCATTGGAGATCGGGAGTCACATGCACAGGTCCTTCTCCAGATCTGATTGGTCCATCTCAGGGATCTGGAAGCTTCCAGAAGGATCACCTCAGCTGCGAATGCTACTGCGGCCACTGTTCAGGCAGTTGCAGAGGCTGTCTCTTGTATGCCCACATCCACGCCTGCGCCGACATTGTCCCGTCTCCCATTGCCTGACAAGTTTTCAGGTGACAGCGCCACCTGTAGGGGTTTCATGAGCCAGTGCTCTATCCAGCTTGAGATACTGGCTGCACGATTCCCTACAGAGCGGGCTAAGGTGGGGTTTATTATCTCCCTCCTGTCGGGCAGGGAGTTAGAATGGGCCATGCCACTGTGGGAGCATGATCACCCCGTGGTTCTGAGCGCTGCTCAGTTTCTAATGTCCCTAAAGCAGGTCTTTTTGGGACCATGGGTCACTCACGACAACTTTCTCCAGTTATTAGCTCTAACACAGGGATCCCTCTCGGTCAGCCATTATGCCGTCCGTTTCCGGACACTGGCTTCCGAGCTGGAGTGGCCTGATAAGACACTCGTCCCTGTGTTCTGGAGAGGTTTGGCGGAGCATGTCAAAGATGCTCTAGCTACCAGGAAGGTTCCCGTAAGTCTGGAGGAGCTGATTGCTATCTCCACCTGCTTTGATCTCCATTTTACTGAGCGCGGGCTGGAGTGAGCTCAATCCAGATGGAGGGTTAAGTTGGCTCCCACCTTCTCTGAACCTCTTGAACTCATGAAGGTGTCTCGCACCGGTTCCAAGCCGCGCCCGGTGCAAAGCTCCGCGCGCTGTTACCAGTGCTGACAGTTTGGTCACCCGGCTAACATGTGTCCGCAGGGGTCGAAAAAACGATCACGTCTAGTGGTAGTAGGTGGGGGTCTGTCTGATATGAAACCTTTCTCCCCCAATCCAGTATTCCGAGGGACGTTAGATAGCGGTGCTTCCACTTGGGAGGTAGAAGTCATGGTGGACTCCGGGGCAGAAGGAAACTTTATGTCCTCGGCCTTCACCCAAAAGCACGCAATTCTGCTGGTGCTACTCCCTCACCCCGTGACTGTCAGGGTGGTCAATGGCTCGGCCTTACCATCCCAGGTTACCCACCAGACAGCACCCCTTGGGATCTCAATCCCACCATCTCACCACAAGACGTTGTCCCTGTTCATTATGCCAGAGGGCATCGACCAGGTGCTTCTCAGAGTTCCGTGGCTCCGTTGCCATTCCCCTCATATAGACTGGTCTTTGGGGAATATACTGGGTTGGAGCAATGACTGTGAGAGAAGGTGCATGAGGGGCAGCATTCAAGTAGCCTCCACGGAAGTGCCCGCGGATCTCTCCGTGCTTTCCTGACACTACCAGCAGTATGTGGACATCTTCTCCAAAAAATCAGCAGAGACGCTTCCGCCGCACCGTCCTTACGACTGTCCGATAGACCTTTTGCCAGGCGCGGAACCTCCTAGAGGCCGCGTGTATCCTCTATCTCAACCGGAGACGGAGGCCATGTCACAATATATCCAGGAGAACCTGACAAGAGGGTTTATCATAAAGTCGGTGTCGCCAGCTGGGGCAGGGTTCTTCTTCGTGCAAAAGAAGAGTGGAGAGCTGCGTCCCTGCATTGACTACAGAGGTCTCAAGGCTATTACAGTAAAAAACAAATACCCTCTTCCTTTGATCTCTGAGTTGTTTGACAGGTTGCGAGGGGCCCAGATCTTCACTAAGTTGGATCTACGGGGGGCTTACAACCTGATCTGCATACGCGAAGGAGACGAGTGGAAGACAGCCTTTAATACCAGGGATGGCCACTATGAGTACCTGGTCATGCCCTTCGGCCTCTGTAATGCACCTGCTGTCTTCCAAGACTTCGTAAATGACGTCTTTCGCGACATGCTCTCCACCTCAGTGGTGGTCTATCTGGATGACATCCTCATCTTTTCTCCAGATTTGGCCACTCAACGGAGAGACGTCTGCATGGTCTTCGACCGTTTGCGGCCGAATTCTCTCTTCTCCAAGTTGGAGAAGTGCCAATTTGAGAAGGAGTCCTTGTCGTTCCTGGGCTATATCATCTCGGCCCAGGGGTTAGCTATGGATCCTGCCAAATTGCAGGCGGTAATAGACAGGCAGGAACCCCATTCTCTTAAAGCGGTGCAGCGCTTTTTGGAGTTCGTTAATTACTACCGTCAGTTCATTCCCCACTTCTCCACACTGGTCGCTCCTTTGGTGGCCCTCACCAAAAAAAGGAGCTAATCCCAAGGTTTGGTCAGAACAGGTCTCCATGGCCTTCTCGTTTCTGAAAACCCATTTTGCTGGCGCTCCTATTCTACACCGTTCCGATGTGGATAATCCTTTTATCCTAGAGGTGGATGCCTCATCCATCGGTGCAGGAGCAGTCCTTTTCCAGACGGATGCTCAAGGTCGAAAGCACCCCTGCTTCATCTTCTCTAAGACCTACTCACCGGCGGAGAAAAACTACTCCATCGGGGACAGGGAGTTTTGGGCAATGAAGTTGGCCTTTTCCGAGTGGAGACATCTCCTGGAAGGAGCCCAGTTCCCTTTTCAGTTGTACACTGATCATAAAAACCTGGTCTATTTACAAACGGCCCAGCGCTTGAACTCTCGGCAAGCTAGGTGGTTGCTCTTCTTCTCTTGCTTCCGCTTCACCTTGCACTACCTGTCCGGTGAGAAGAATGTCCGTGCTGATGCTCTCTCTCACTCGGTGGTCTCAGCGGAGGAGGAGGAGGCTGAGCCTCGGCTAATCGTCCCCACTGAGAGTCTGAGGACCATGGCCCCGGTTGATCTCGAGTCAGTGCCGCCGGGCAAGACCTTTGTCCCTCCTCGCCTGCAGTCGGAGGTTCTCGCGTGGGCACAAGCATCCAGGGTGGGTGGTCACTTTGGCAATAAGCGAACCACAGAATTCCTGGCAAGGTCTTATTGGTGGCCCCACATGGAGCGGGACACGAAAGATTACATTCAGGCATGCGTCTCTTGTGCTCGGAACAGGTACTCTAGGCAGAGACCGGCTGGGTTACTGTATCCCCTGCCAGTGGCAGACAGACCCTGGGAGATGGTTGGCATGGATTTTGTGGTCGGCCTGCCAAGTCCGGTGGCAGCACGGTCATCTGGGTGGTCACCGATCATTTTTCTAAAATGGTGCATCTGGTGCCACTCGCGCGGCTGCCTTCCACTCAAGGTCTCGCCGCACTGTTCATAAAGCACATATTTCGTTTGCATTGTATGCCGGACAAAATAGTTAGTGACCGAGGTCCCCAATTTGCATCTCGGTTTTGGAGGGAGCTCTGCAGTCTACTCAGTATCGAGCTAAACTTGTCCTCCGCCTATCATCCCGAGACGAACGGGTTGGTTGAGAGAGCCAACCAAACTCTGGTCACGTACCTGCGACATTTTGTCTCTGCCAGGCAGAATGACTGGGCATCCTTACTACCGTGGGCCGACTTTGCCCTGAATAATGCAGTGGCTGATTCCACTGGTCAGGCGCCGTTCCTTCTTAATTACGGCCAGCATCCGCGCGTCCCCGTCCCGATGCCAGTGTTTTCCACTGATTGCAGGGTGGCAGACTGGGCAGTGGAGGCTCGTGACATTTGGGATCGCATCCAGGATGCCATTCGAGCCTTTAAGGAGAGAATGAGGGTGTCCGCCGACACACATCGGAGCCCCGCTCCAACTTTTGCCCCTGGCGACTTGGTGTGACTTTCTGCCTGAAATATCAGGCTGTGGGCCGAGTCCACCAAGTTCGCACCACGATACATTGGTCCCTTCCAAATCCTTGAGCGGATCAGATCAGTGGTCTACCGTCTGGCTCTTCCACCACACTTGGCCATCTCTGGCGTCTTCCATGTGTCTCTTCTCAAACCTGTTCACATGTCCCGGTTTTCCGAATTATCTGCCGGGAAATCAGACTTGTCTTCAGACGAGTTTGAGGTCAACGCCATTGTGGGACGCAGGGTGGTGCGTGGCAAAAAATTTTATTTGGTGGATTGGAAGGGTCATGGTTCAGAGGCCCAGACCTGGGAAAAAGTAGAGAACATCCAAGTCCCGCTCCTTATCGCAGCATTTGAGCATAGCGAGGCTCAGAGGGGAGGGGGCGTAATGGTAGGCGTCGGGTTCCTGCAACTGCACAGCAGGGATCCAGAGCCTCACATTCAGCGGTCTCACATTCTCCATCAACCACAGAGGAGCCTGCTCAGCAGTTCCGTCGTTCCTGATGCTCTGCTCAGACCAGCTCTGTAGGTCTGGTTGCTGCTGCTGTTATGAATGAGTCACCGTAGGAGGCAAAAACAGAAATACTAGCTAAGTCCAGAAAACCAGAGAAGTTGGCAGCTATCGGATTGCAGACCCCTGAACCTAACAACAACAACTAGCAGTAGCCGTGGGGGGTTCCTACGGTGCCCTAGACCCCTCGATCACAGCCGGAGAGCTACATAGCCTAAAGACAGAAAGGGAAATCTAAACTGCCCCAGAGCAGACCCCAAAGCAATAGGCAGCCCCCAACATATAATGACGGTGAAGCAAGATGAATAAACACTCACACAGATAGAAAGATAGGCTGAGCAAATGATGGGGCCCAAGCTAACTAAATAGGACAGGAAAGAAAAGCTGCTGTCTGCAATCCGCCAAAACCCTCTCAAAACAAGAGCCAACAGACTGATAGGGAAAAAAGCCCTGAAGACGCTAGGCTTCAAAAAGACTATATCAGTACTCAGGTATTTTCTGAAGACAGAGCAAAAAGGAATTCAGCTCACCCAGCAGGGAAAGGCAGAAATCCAGAAAAACAAGGCAAAACAAAACCAAAACACAAATGCAAAAAGCAGAGCAGAAAACTTAGCTTTTGAGGAGCAGGAATCAGACTGGTCTCCAAGAATCCCTCAGAGAAATCACCCGCAAGGCAGAAGGGCGTCGGCTGCCTTATATCCAGTCAGCAATTCCAGTCACCCAGTCATCATCATTCTGCTCAGGTGCTTTGTAATCAGCCTCACTACCTTCCTTCACCAGAAGAGGGAGTTCATCAGACCTCAATGGTGAAGGGGAAAATGAACTCACAACATGCTGCCACTTCTGGGCCAGCAATAGCAATGCAGGCTGCTCAGCAGCAAGCCGCTTCAGAGGCTAAGTCCCTCCGTCGCACCACTGAGCATGCTCACGAGACGATCTCCCATTGTAGATCGGGAGTCACATGCACAGGTCCTTCTCCAGATCTGATTGGTCCATCTCAGGGATCTGGAAGCTTCCAGGAAGATCCCGGCTATAAAAGGTTTGCATGGCCGCTCGGCCATGCGCTAGTATAGACTCTAGTTGCTACCTGTGTGAATGATGATGGATGCATGGACTTGCAAATGACTCATTAAGATTCCCCTCCCTCTGATATTATGTGTGTGGATAGGGAACTAGTGATAGAGTCAGCGCTAGTCAGTGGCAAGCTAAGGCCACAGTGCATATCATCCACGGTACTAGCGTCCGACAGTTTGCCTGCTACCGGTCATTGTCATCTTGCGGCAGTGTCTGTCACCGCGCTGCAGTCAGCAGCACTTATTGGCATCCGTGATTGCGACACCATACACATGGTAGGTCTAGAAGGACGCTGACCCTGTGTCTGGGTCCTGTGACCATATACCGTGCGTGCATTGCGCTGAGTCCTGTGAGTTCAACAGGCTCAGCATTTGTGTTTAACGCCTCAGCGTCTCTGTGAGTTAACAGAGTCCGCCCAGCGCACACCGGGTGACATTCAACCCGCGTGCGCAATACTGCAATATCTAGCGTCTGCCATTACATAACAGCAGTGTAACACCTCTGCACGTTGGACCCCGGGCGGCGAATGCACTTTCTATTATTTATTATTTAGTGCGTTCCGCCGTCCCTAACACTAGGTGGATCACACTAAAGCTACCACACTATGTGGGAAGAACAGTGGGGACATCATACTGTGGGGGTGGAACATAGAGGAATTATATTGTTGGGGGACTGTGGGGTCATTATACTATGTTGGGCTCACTGTGGGTCATCATACAGTGAGTGTGTGATACTGTAATGGAAAATAAAGTTGGGGAATTCACTGTGAGGGTATCATACTAATTGGGGGGCCATGAAAGGGGTATTGTTGTGTTTGAAAAACTAAGGGGTTTCAGTAATGGCACAATTACTGTGTGTGTGCCACAATACAGGATTTTTGCTATGGGCCCCATAATTTTTGTAAGGAGCTTGTCATTCTAAGGTAGATGCAAATACAGAAACATGTTTATTAATTGGAAAAGCAATCCACTGCAAAGATTATATGATGTTTTGGTTTTAAAACAAGACCTCCATTGGAGAAAAGAAATTTACAGTAAAAAAAAAAAAAGCAAACACAGATCTAGATATACACATGGCATGTGTCATGATCCAGAGTGGCTCTGACAGTTTAAATCGACAAAGTGAACTTTTTTTCCTTTGGCTTGATGCCAAAGTGGGTTGATTGCCCCCGGTGGCCATTAGAATAATTACACGTGGTGTCATTCATTCAAATTTGCCCCGGTGGTGGTGAGCGGTAGTGCACTTTAGTTTCTTTTGTTTAATGTGCACTTAATTACAAATCAGGTGTTAGGCTCTATAAAAGAGAGCCAGGTGTGTTCAATGACTGTTGGTGATATTGAGTGTTAGTCATTCACAAGGAAGCCTGGGTGAATGAAGGAGCTGAATATGAGTCCTGCACAGCCCAGCCAGAGGGGACGAGTGGCAGCTAGGTGGTCTGCAAGAAGGGCTGGCATGGCATAGTGGAGTCATAGTTTATGGGGTTGGCAGGAAGTGCTTGCATGGCTTGGTGGAGTGACGACTATGGAGAGAGTTGCACTCAGCGTGCGGGACTTGGTTGCTGAGAGCTGGACTCAAGCATGCTGGACTTTTTGGGCAGGAGCTGAATTCATCTTTGGGACTCTGTTACTGGACAGCTGCAACTGGTGGTGGACTCTGCTCCAAGGCTGCACTATGGTGAAGGATCCAGTTATGGTGATGGATCCGGGTGGAGGAGAAGATGCACACAGGTGGTGGGCTCTGTTGCGAGGAGCGTACACAACAGAGCAAAGCTAAGTGGTGTTTCCCCTGTTTTCTCATCTTTGCTCATGTGTGTTTTAGTGCAGTGGTGGGATTAGTTTCCGCACCGACCAATTCCCTAGTGAGGGGTAGGTTAGGACGAGCTAGGGTTTTTAGGTTTCCTATTGCGTGCCCGGTGCGGAACCGGCATAGGGAACGTTAGGAGTGCAGGGACACTGGCTCAGGGGAGCTCAGGAGGTCTCCACGTCCCTATTCCCTATCGCAGGGCCCACCATTGTTAATGTTTCCCAGGTTTCCCTTATTATTTAAATTCGCCTTACTGGAGGCGGGGTTTTCAGACTTGTGTATACGTGTAATGTCTAAATTCGCCAGTTGGAGGCGGTGTATCCAGCTGCACGTGTTTATTATTTAAATTCGCCCCACTGGAGGCGGTGTATCCAGGGTCACGTGTGTCACATGGGTTCGCCTTGCGGTACCCGCTGCGTCCAGACACACGTGACCGTGACAGCATGCTTGGGTTTCAAAAATATAAGGACGTGATGTTTGGTTATCTTAACTCCTTAAGGACCAAGTTATTTTGAATGTTATTGACCGAGCCTTATGCCGGGATCACACATGCGAGGAATACAGCCGAGTCTCGCATGTTAATACCCAGCACTGTTGCCGGCACTCAGGAGCGGAGCGTGCAGCTCCATGTATTGCTATGCGGCCGCATACCGTATTCCTTGCATGTGTGATCTCGGCCTTATTTTAAACTCTGACCAGTGTCACTTTATGAGGTAATAACTCTGGAATGCTTTAACATATTCCAATGGTTTTGAGAATTTTTTTTCATGACATGTTGTATTCATGTTACTGGTAAATTTAGGCAATATTATTTGCATTTATTTATGAAAATATCGAAAATTTTATTAAAAAAAAGTGAACATTTTACAATTTTCAAACTTTCAGTTTTTATGCCAAGTCAGATAGCTATACCACACAAAATGTTTAGTACATATTTCCCATATGTCTACTTTGCAGTAGCATAATTTTTTTGTTTACTTTTTTTATTAGGAAGTTAGAAGGGCAGCTTATTAGAAATTTAACATTTTTCCAACAAAATATACAAAACCTATTTTTTAGGACCACAGCACATTTCTCTGCCGCTCTGGTGTGTGGCTGGCAACTGATGTCAATGATAGCTCATGTCTTCAGCGAGAGCAGTTTACCTAGCGTACCCGAGTGTGTCTTTTGCTACCTGTCTGCCCGTATTTGTATTTGCCCCGTTCCCTACCTCTGACTTAGTGTTTTCTGTGTGACTGTGTGGTACTAGCAGGGACACAGGACGCAGGACGCAGTGATGAGGTGCGAGACGGTTTAGTGCTTTTAGTAATAACGTTTATAGGCCTAGAGGAAACTGTCCTCAGTCATATCCCGACCAACCAAAGGGGTAACAAAAGTTGCCCTCGCAGGGGCTCAATACAAGCAAACACAAACAGAGTAGAACACGACTACGTCCGGCGAAAGCCGGTCGCTACAGGGCCGCGGTATGGCCGACTACGGGTCCTTAAGTATATAGTCAACTTAGCCGTCCTGACGAACCTCGGCGTTCTGGACGGTGGTTCTTCGGCGTAGCAGCCGCTGGGCCCAGCTGCTGAAGAGTTGACGTAGTCTTCGAGCGTTCCGAAGCTCCGGTGACACTGGGGCACCACAGGCCCCGGAGAAGTCCTTGGACGGATGGGTCGTAGCCCCCCGACTGGGGCAAGCGGCAGCGATGAGGGGTGGCGATTGGCAGGCCACCTGTGCAGCTAACAGCTGCAACGGGGAATCCGTGGCGAGCAACGGCCCAGCCCTTGCCGCGGACTGGAGCGGGACAGTGGTGGCCGCCGCCGATGGCACTTGACTTGCCGCGGCCACGGGTGAGAGCAGGGCGGCTGCGGGTGGCAGGAGACAGGCCACAGCCGCGGGCTGGAGCGAGGCGGCAGCGGCCGCGAGCAACCGCGGGCAGGCCAAAGCCGCGGGCTGGGGTGAGGCGGCAATGGCCACGAGTTGAAGCGGGGCAGCGGCCACGGGTTGAAGCGGGGCAGCGGGTCTCAGACGGTCGTCTGGGCGCCGTCCCTCTGATGTCCTAGGTGAACGTCTCTCCTGGCTCTGGAAAGTCGCTTTGGCTCTCAGTCGCTCCCATGGTCTCCTGCTGCTTTTGTCCCGGTCTGCTGACTCACCGTGATTAGCATTCCCCTCCCCTTTTATACTGGCTCCTCCCCCAGCCCATATGTCCATCTCAACGGTCCATTCCTGAACTCTGTCCCCTGGGAACAGTTTCCCCCGGAACCTAGGTGACGGTCCCCTTAGTTCCGGCCCGGACACTCGGCGGGAGCCCTTCTTCCCACACTCCCTCGTCCTGCATGCGCATCAATCCTCGGGTGAGGGTTTTGTTAGACTCGGGTTAGTCTCTCGAGACGACAGTCCTTGTCGCCATGCGAACTGGTCCTGTTCGTAACGTTCAGGGGGTTTGCCAGCTGTTGATCGCTCAGAGCGTCGGAGTTCAGGTATGGTGGAGTCCTCTGGGGTGGTGGATGGTGCTAGGATAGTCGATTCTGGTGGGATGCCTGGGTCTACTGTGGTGTCATTACTTGGGTGACCAGCGGAGGCGGTTGGAGAGTACTCCTCATCATCCAGGTCCCAGACCATGGGCAGGGGATCGGGGACCTGAGGGATCTGTTTGGGTCGCATGGGATCAGTGGATGCACAAGGCCGTAACATGTTACGGTGCACAACACGAGTGAGAGGTGCGTCGTTTACTTTGGATTGTATTTCATACACAGGCCCGTCTGGTCTCGGGTGGGGGTGACCACGGCGAACTTGGTGATCCACATAACGAGACAATGTTCATACCCCTGGTAGGCAGGACCTATGGTCAGATAGTCCATCGTGAGGAGCTCGAGGGGAGCTGATGTTACAATTGTCTGCACCGGGGCTCGTTGCGCGGGAGGTTTAGCGAGCTCGCACGGCGGCAGTATCGGCAAACGTCTTCCACAGCAGCGTGCAAGCGTGGATGGTACACTATCTGCTGCAACCATTGCAAAGTCTTTTAAGCACCAAAGTGGGCCCCCTTTTCGTGGGCTTCCCGAGCCAGTTGGCTGAGATGGGATCCGGGCACGATCACTTGCCATATTGTAGCAGACGTTGTTCATGACACGGCTTTCCGATATAAAAGTCCTTTTTGATGACCAGTTTCTCCCACTGGCGCAACATCAGCAACATGTCCTGGGCCAAAGTCTGTCTCTGTGAGCCAGTGGGCAATTTGCCGGTGGCCACCCATCGGCGCAGGAGTCCAATTTCTCCATCTTCCTGTTATTGCTGGATCCATTTGTCGCGTGGCTGTTCCAGCATTCCCCCTAGGGGGCCTGGATGAGGCGCTTCTTGCGCGTTGGCTGTAAGCGTGGCGGTGGTGAGGGCGAACGGCGTCTCTTCTCCTTCTAATTCGTCATTTCGATTCCTCCCTGGGGTAGTGTGTCGGATTCTGGAGAGTGCGTCAGCGTGCACGTTTTCAGCCCCTCTTTTGTAGATGATCTTGTAGTTGAACTTGGCCATCCGAGCCACCCACCGCTGCTCCAGGGCCCCCAGCTTGGCATTCTCCAAATGGGCTAGTGGGTTGTTGTCAGTCCACACCACCACTTCGGAGCCCGCCAGGTACTCTGCAAACCGCTCCGTCATTGCCCACACTACCGTGAGGAGCTCGAGCTTAAAGGAGCTGTAATTGTCCAGGTTGCGTTCGGAGTCATGCAGTGACCGGCTACCATAGGCGATCACTTTCTCTCGGCCGTCCTGCACCTGTGACAACACAGCTTCTAGCCCCTGGAGGCTCCTGTCAGTATGCAGGATGAACGGTTGCGAGAAATCCGCATACGCCAATACTGGGGCTTCCCGAGAGTGCAGTTTTGAGATCTTGAAACGCATCCTCTTGCGGTTGCTGCCACTCGACCTTCCGTCCATTCGCCCCGGCTGGGGTCCCCTTCAGCAGGTCCTGCAGGGCTCGGGCTCGGTGTGGGCTCGGGCTCGGCGTGCAAAATTCTTCACGAACCGAGGGTAGTAGCCGGCCAACCCCAGGAAGGCCCGTACGTCTTTCACCGTCTCTGCCCCAGATATTCGATCTGGGTGCGGAACAGGTGGCATTTCTGGGGCTTTACCTTCAACCCGTACTTCTGCAGCCGGCCGAGCACCTGCCCCAACCGCCGCAGGTGGTCCTCGAACGTGGCGGAATAGATGATGATATCGTCCAGGTATATCAACGTGGCTTCAAAGTTGAGGTCTCCCAGACACCACTCCATCAACCGCTGGAAGGTTCCTGTGGCATTGGCCAGCCCGAACGGCATCCGATTAAACTCGAACAGTTCCATGGGAAGGATAAATGCCGTCTTGGCTCTGTCTTCCTCCGACATTGGCACCAGTACCCACTGGCCAGGTCTAGAGTCGAGAAGTACTTTGCGTTTCCCAAGGCGGACAGAGACTCTTCTATGCGGGGCAGTGGATACGAGTCCTTGATGGTGCAGGCGTTCAACTTTCGGTAATCCACACAAAAACGCAGAGTGCCATCTTTTTTGCGAACCAGTACAATGGGGGCCGCCCAGGGGCTTTGGCTCTCTCCTATGACCCCCTTCCGAAGCATTTGAGCTAATAGGGTTTTCACTTCCTGATATAGCTTCGGTGATATTTGCCGATATCGCTCCCAGATGGGAGCTGCTCCTGCCGTGGGGATCCCATGCGTGATGGCCGTGGTACATCCAAAGTCATCCTCATGACTGGCGAAGACACCGTAATATTGTCTGAGAAGTGTCTCTACCTGGAGAAGTTGGGCTGGCGCTAGGCCGGAAAGTTCGGCCCGCATTCTCTCTAGGTTGGCTCAACCTTTCTCCTGGGTCGAGGATACGGCAGTCTGTAGGGTTCGTACCGTTACTGCCCAAGGATCTTCGGGCTGCACCTTCAACTGGACCGCGGGGTTCGGCAACATCTCCTCCAAAGGCCTTACTAGTTTGGCCATTTCGGCCCGGTGCTTCAAGGCGATATCTTGGTCTTCCAGGTTGACACAACGTAACCAGGATGGTTCCTTCCCGCACCGTGTCCAGGGAGCGGGCTACCAGTATGCCAGGGTGCAGGCGCTCTGAGTAGCATGGTTCCACCTGCACCTCCACGCCCTCCAGTGGCATCGGGGCCTCTACCATCTGCCCTGGAGGAAGCACGAATGGGGGGCCGCTGGCGCAATGACTTTGCCCAGCGCCTCACCCTCCTGGCACTCCAGGAGCACTCACGCCTCCCGCACCAACCGCTGGAAGACCTGCCCTTGGGCCGTACGAGAACCCTACTGGCTCAGGGTCTCCTGCGTGGGATCGTTGAGGAGTAGATTGCCGAACTCCTGTAGTATGTTCATGCCCAAGATAACTGGATGGTGGTCGTTAGTTTCTCCCTGGGTTAGGACCACTCCCCGGTGGCCAAGGGATTTACCACACAGCGTCATCTGGAGCCACACCACTCCGGCGACAGGTACCGGCAGTTGGTTCGCGGCTACTAGTCGTATCATGGGCCCCCACTGGGGCCTTGCCGCTTTCCGGGAGATGCTGCCGAAAGTCAGTTGCCGGCATGGCCGTTACTTGCGACCCCGTATCGACTAGGCACTGTACAGCATGACCCTCGACTTCGGCCCACACTATTGGGCACTTAGCAATCAGATCTTCGAGACTTCCACCACCCCTTGTTGTGGCTTCTGGCTTCGAGCGGCGTCCCCCATGCCCGGAGCCCTCTAGTTTAGTGTCCACCGGGGTGGGTATCTCCCACGCCGCGGACACTCTCGGGCGAAGTGGCCCAGTTCTCCACACTCATAACACCGGGGCGTGGAGGCCTGGCCACCCCGGGTATTGCGAGGCCCCCAGGGCCTGGGATTGTAGCCCAGCCGGCCAGGCGCGGGCTCCCTTCTCTTCTTCACTTCGGCCAGCTCGCCTCAGATACTCTTCAGCTCTTGTCTCATTTCCTCTATCCACTGAGGCTCTCCGACAACATCCACGGCAGCCTCCATGCTCCCGGCCTTCCCCACGGGAACCGTCACCCCCTGCTCCTGCTCTCGTACCCGGGCCTGACTCCCCACCTCGGAGAAAGCTATGCGTGGGTTCACTCGGATCTGCTCCTGCAATGCCTGCTTGATTAATGGGTCCCAGAGTCCAGTCACTAACAGGTCACGCAGGGTAATGTCGATGGGCCCTAGCCCTACTCCGTCATTCCACTCTATGGCTGTGTTTAGCTTCTGGAAAGCATTCATATACTGGGTGATGATCTCTCCCTCCCCCTGCATCCGACTGAACAACCGGGTCCTCAACTCTCCCACGTTTGTTGGATCCCTGTGAGTTTCTTCCAGAATCTGCAGGACCCTGGCAAAGGTGTTGCGGTGTCCCGGGGGCCTCAACATCACTGACCTCCGGGCTTCCCCATCTAGCGCCATGAGGGCCACCTCAGCCTCTAAATCGGGGGTCATCGGATGCATGCGGAAGAGGTCCCGCATGCGCTCTGTCCAGCTCCATAGCAGTGTATTGGAGCCAGAAAACCGGGGCAAGTTACTTAGCATAGCCCCCAGAGAGATGCTGGAACGGGGTCCCCCATTGTCGGCAGCATCCGCAGCCCCACTCTGGTCGGGCGCACTGCCGTCTGCGCTTGGAGACTGCATCCTGCCGACTACGCCAAATGTGGTACTATCAGGTACGCAGGACGCAGTGACGAGGCGCGAGACGGTTTAGTGCTTTCAATAATAATGTTTATAGGCCTAGAGGAAACTGTCCTCAGTCGTAGCCCGACCAACCAAAGGGGTAACAAGAGTTGCCCTTGCAGGGGCTCAATACAAGCAAACACAAACAGAGTAGCCCACGACTACGTCCGGCAAAAGCCGGTCACTATAGGGCCGCGGAATGGCTGACTACGGGTCCTTAACTGTATAGTCAACTTAGCCGTCCTAAGGGACCGTGGTTCTTCGGCGTAGCAGCCGCTGGGCCCAGCTGCTGAAGAGTTGACGTAGTCTTCGAGCGTTCCGATGCTCCGGTGACACTGGGGCACTACAGGCCCCGGAGAAGTCCTTGGACGGATGGGCCATAGCCCCCCGGCCTGGGGCAAGCGGCAGCGACGCGGGGTGGCGATTGGCAGGCCACCTGTGCAGCTAACAGCTGCGATGGGGAATCCGCGGCGAGCAACGGCCCTGCCCTTGCCACGGACCAGAGCGGGACAGTGGTGGCTGCCGACGGCACTGTACTTGCCACAGCTTCGGGTGAGAGCAGGGCAGCTGCGGGTGGCAGAAGACTGGCCGTAGCCGCGGGCTGGAGCGAGGTGGCAGCAGCCACGACCGACTGCGGGCAGGCTGAAGCCGCGGGCTGTGGTGAGGCAGCAACAGCAGTGGGTTGAAGTGGGGCAGCGGCCGCGGGTTGAAGCGGGGCAGCGGCTCTCGGACGGTCGTCTGGGCGCCGTCCCTCTGATGTCCTAGGTGAACTTCTCTCCTGGCTCTGGTAAGTCGCTTTGGCTCTCAGTCGCTCCCACGGTCTCCTGCTGCTTCTGTCCCGGTCTGCTGACTCAACGTGATTAGCATTCCCCGCTCCATTTATACTGGCTCCTCCCCAGCCCATCTGTCCATCTCAACGATCCGTCCCTGAACTCTGTCCCCCGGGAACAGTTTCCCCCAGAACCTAGGTGACGGTCCTCTTGGTTCCGGCCTGGACACTCGGCGGGGGCCCTTCTTCCCACAACTGGGTCTCTCTCAGGGAAAGCTTTCTGCCGAGTGGTACTGCTCAAAATTTAGACGATGATCCCCCTTGGTGTCCTGGAATAACTCAGTGCTCAGGTGCCAATTTCAGAGGGGACAATCTGATCATCAGTTTCCTTGCATCTTCTCGCCCAACCACTTGCACCAGTGTTGTGAGCTCATCTGTTCATTCACCTTTTGTGCCCGAGGATCTCCCTCTTCTGGTGAAGGAAGGTAGTGAGGCTGATTTGGATGAAAGAAATCAAACACCTGATCAGGTGGATTGTGACTGGGTAACAGGAACTGCAGACTGGATATAAGGCAGCCGACTCCCTTCTGAGTGGCTGGTGATTTCTCTGCTGGATTCTTGGAGACCAGTCTGATTCCTGCTTCCTAAAGATAAGTTTTTGCTCTGCTATTGAACTTATTAGTTTTGGTTTTGTTTTCCTTGTTTTTTTGAGTTCAGCCATCCCCGGGGTGTGCTGGATTCTTATTCCTTGATCAGTGTTCTCTTTTGCTCTGCTTTCAGAATATTCTGAGTGCTGATATAGTGTTTGAAGCCAAGTGACTTCAGGGTCCTTTTTGCTTATCAGTTGTGTTGGTAATATTTTTAGCAGGGTTTTCTCGGATTGCAGACAGCAGCTTTTCTGTCCTGTCCTTTTTAGTTAGCTTGGGCCCCATCGTTTGCTCAACCTATCTTTCTATCTGTGTTAGTGTTTCATCTTGTTTCACCGTCATTATATGTTGGGGGCTGCCTATTGCTTTGGGGTCTGCTCTGGGGCAGTCAGTTTTTCCCCTTTTTCTGTAACTTTGGGTTTCATCCTAGATTTTCTTCAGGGCAGGTGGAGTCTTCTGCCTGTCCAGGGGTTGACACTGTGGTGGAAAGAATGCAGCAGATTTGGGACCAAGTGGTGGATAAGTTGTCTCTTTCCCAGGAAAAGGCCCAGCGTTTTTCTAACCGGCATAGGACCATTGGTCCCCGGTTTAAGGTGGGTGATATGGTCTGGTTGTCATCAAAGAATATCTCTATGAAAGTGGCTTCTCCAAAGATTAAACCTAGATTTATTGGACCTTACAAGATTTTGGAGATTATTAATCCGGTCTCTTTTCGGTTGGCTCTTCCTGTCACATTTAAGATTCATAATGTGTTTCATAAGTCCTTGTTGAAGAGGTTTGTTGGGCACCTCCTGACCCTGTGTTGGTTAAAGGTAACATGGAATATGAGGTAGAGAAGATACTGGATTCCCGTCTGGCTAGACAGAGACTCCAGTATTTGGTTAAGTGGAAGGGTTATGGTCAGGAGGATAATTCCTGGGTCTCTGCCTCTGATATTCATGCCGAAAGATTGGTGCGTGCTTTTCATCGGGCTCATCCTAATCGGCCTGGTGGCTTGGATGTGGGTTCGGTGACCCCTCCTCAAGGGGGAGGTACTGTTGTGAGCTCATCTGTTCATTCACTTTTTGTGTCCGAGGATCTCCCTCTTCTGGTGAAGGAAGGTAGTGAGGCTGATTTGGATGAAAGAAATCAAACACCTGATCAGGTGGATTGTGACTGGGTAACAGGAACTGCAGACTGGATATAAGGCAGGCGATGCCCTTCTGAGTGGCTGGTGATTTCTCTGCTGGATTCTTGGAGACCAGTCTGATTCCTGCTTCCTAAAGATAAGTTTTTGCTCTGCTATTGAACTTATTAGTTTTGGTTTTGATTTCCTTGTTTTTTGAGTTCAGCCATCCCCGGCCGGGGATGTGCTGGATTTTTATTCCTTGTTCAGTGTTCTCTTTTGCTCTGCTTTCAGAATATTCTGAGTGCTGATATAGTGTTTGAAGCCAAGTGACTTCAGGGTCCTTTTTGCTTATCAGTTGTGTTGGTAATATTTTTAGCAGGGTTTTCTCGGATTGCAGACAGCAGCTTTTCTGTCCTGTCCTTTTTAGTTAGCTTGGGCCCCATCGTTTGCTCAACCTATCTTTCTATCTGTGTTAGTGTTTCATATTATTTCACCATCATTATATGTTGAGGGCTGCCTATTGCTTTGGGGTCTGCTCTGAGGCAGTCAGTTTTTCCCTTTTCTTTTTTTAGGCTTATTTAGATCTCCGGCTGTGACGAGGTGTCTAGGATCACAGTAGGAACACTCCACAGCTACTGCTAGTTGTGTGATAGAATTAAGGGTCTGCAATCCGCTAATTTCCAACCTCTCTGATTTTCTGGGCTGAGCTTGTGTTTTGTTTTTTCCTCCTCGGTGACTCAATCATAACACACCAGTGACCCATTTCCGTCACATCTCCTCCAGTCCCTTTCCCCTGCTGTCACCACTCACCTAACTAAAATATTTAACCTCTCTCTCTCTTCTGGTATCTTTCCCTCCTCATTTAAGCATGCCATCATACATCCACTACTTAAAAAACCATCTCTCGACCAAAACTGTGCCGCTAACTATAGACCTGTTTCTAATCTTCCCTTCATCTCTAAACTCCTGGAGCGCTATCTCTCTGATAACTCTCTTCTTGACCCTCTCCAATACGGTTTCCGCTCTTTACACTCTACTGAAACTGCCCTCACTAAAGTCTCTAATGATCTACTAACAGCTAAATCTAATGGTCACTACTACATGCTAATTCTCTTGGATCTCTCTGCAGCATTCGACACTGTGGATCATCAGCTCCTCCTCACTATGCTCGGCTCCATCGGTAGATTTGGTTTCAAGTACCATCTTTATGCTGATGACACCCAATTATATGCCTCTTCTCCTGACATCACGCCTGCCTTTTTAGAAAACACCAGCGATTGTCAAAATGCTGTGTCTATCATGTCCTCACTTCGAGGATGTTTTCTCCGAAAAAGAGGCTGAGGTTTTACCACCTCACCGCCCATTTGATTGTAGTATTGACCTTGTTCCTAATGCTAAATTGCCCAAGGCCCGTATATATAATCTCTCTGGTCCAGAGCGAGTTGCCATGAAAGAATATATCTCCGAGAGTCTTCTTAAGGACACATTCGCCCTTCTGTTTCTCTCGTGGCAGCGAGGTTCTTTTTTGTAAAAGAAGGACGGTGGTTTATGACCATGCCTCAATTTTCAAGAGTTAAATACGATAAATGTGAGGAATACGTACCCTCTCCCACTTATTCCTGATTTATACAACCAATTGTCTGGAGCCAAATGGTTTTCTAAGTTGGATCTCTGGGGGCCATATAACCTTATCCGGATACGGGAGGGGGATGAGTGGAAAACTGCGTTTCTCACATCTGAGGGGCTTTTTGAGAATGAAGTTATGCCTTTTGGTCTGACTAATGCACCAGCAGTTTTCCAGAACTTTATTAATCATGTTTTTTATTACTTTTTTGGGCATTTTATGGTTGTTTATCTGGACTATATTCTAATCTACTCCCCAGATAAACAGACTCACATGAGTCACCTTCGTGCGGTTCTCCAGAGGCTCCGGGAGAACTCTCTATTTGCTAAACTAGAAAAGTGTTCATTTTTTGTTCAGGAACTATCCTTTCTGGGGTTCATTTTGTCCACTGAGGGGTTCTGTATGGACCCTAGGAAGGTTTAGGCCATTGTTGGTTGGGTTCAACCCAAAGATCGGATAATCTGCAACGCTTCCTGGGGTTTGCCAATTATTATCAGAAGTTCATAAGGGGGTTCTCTCAGGTGGTCAAACCCCTCACTGATTTAACTAATATAGGGGCTGATATCAAGAGTTGGTCAGCCTCAGCCGTTGCTGCATTCTCTTTGTTAAAGAAATGCTTTATGTCCACCCCAGCATTGATTCAGCAGGATCAATCAGAACCGTTTATTGTTTAGGTGGACGCCTCGGAGGTGGGTGCGGTGTTGTCCCAGGGACCCACCGCTTTAACCAATTTAAGACCTTGTGCTTTGTTTCCTAAAAAGTTCTCACCTGCAGAAAGAAATTATGATGTGGGGATCCGGGAGCTTCTGGCCATTAAATTGGCATCTGAAGTATGGAGGCATTTTTTGGAGGGGGCGGTTCACCGAATCACTGCAATTACGGACCACACAAATTTGGCTTACATTGAGTCTGCTAAGGGTTTACTCCTAGGAAGGCAAGATGGTCACTTTTTTTCACAATTTCAGTTCTCTATCACCTTTCGGCCGGGTTCCAAAAATGTCAAGGATGATGCCTTATTTCGTAGTCTGGACCCAATATCTCCTCCCGAACCTCCTTCCTCCTTTCTTCAACATGGGGTGGTTGTGGCTGGGATTTCCGCTGTGTTGGAACAGGAGATTCGTGAAGCTCAGTCTCTTGCTCCTCCGTCCAGTCCTGTTAATAAACCTTTTGTGCCTATTCAGTATCGTCTCAGGGTGCTCCGGGAGCTCCACGAATCAGCCCTGAGTGGGCATCCTGGAATCTCAGCCACCTGTAAAGCCATCACTAGGTTGTTTTGGTCGTCGTCTTTGTCCTTGGATGTTGTGAGGTTTGTGTCTGCCTGTGAGGTATGTGCTTGTGTCAAAAACTACTATAACCGGCTGGCCAGGGAATTGGTGCCTTTGCCAATTCCAGATAGACCATGGACTCATCTGTCCATGGATTTTAACACCGATCTTCCTCCTTCTAATGGTAATACTGTCATCTGGGTGGTTTTGGACAGATTTAGTAAGCAGGTGCATTTTGTGCCTTTGACAGCCTTGCCCAATGCTGAAACTTTTATCTAGAATGTTTGTGGAACATGTGGTACGGTTGCCTGGTGTGCCTTTGAGTGTGGTCTTGGATAGGGGGGTACAGTTTGTGCCCAGGTTTTGGAGGACGTTTTGTAAAAGGTTGGGTATTTGTTTGACTTTTTCTTCCGCTTATCATCCGGAGACCAGGGCCAGTTTTAGGCAAAGTGGGACCTTAGGCAAAAGTTTAAAATGGGGCCCCAAATGCTAACATATTGCACATCTCACACAGAAGCATTTCTCTTGTATTTACATGAGCTGTGTTCAGGCCGCTAAACGAGTGTGATCGACATTATGGAAGTCGTTTGACGCTTGTTTCCCGGCCTTTTTACACCAACTGAGAAACAATGATGGGAACAGAACAATCACTATTAGATCAATCTGTCCCTATACAATATCATGTTAGCAGCAGCACATCTACAGTTTACAGCGGCGATGTGGTGATGAGAACAATGATTTTTGTTCCGGCATAAACAATCCAATCACTCAATGAATAGGCAGCATTTTGCTTGTGTAGTATGATAGTGCTCCATATAATATAATGTGCCCCATAGTCCTCCATATAGTATAACACACTCCCCATAGTCCTCCACATAGTATAATACACTCCCCATAGTCCTCCATATAGTATATTACACTCTCCATAGTCCTCCATTTAGTATAATACTCCCCATAGTCCTCCATATAGTATAATGCACTCCCTGTAGTCCTCCATATATTAAAATACACTCTTCAGTCCTCCATATAGTATAATACGCTCCTCAGTCCTCCACATAGTAAAATATTATGCTCCTCATAGTCATCCATATAGTAAAATACACTGCTCAGTCCTCCATATAGTATAATACACTTCTCATAGTGCTCCATATAGTATAAAGCACCACCATAGTCATCCATGTAGTACAATTCACTTCCCATAGTATAATGCACCCCATAGTTCTTCATATTAGTGTATTGTATTCCCCATAGTCCTCGATACAGTATAATGCAGCCCACATATAGTATAATGCAGCCACCCCACAGAGTATAATGCAGCCCCCTCAGAGTATAATGTAACCCCCACGGAATATAATGCAGCCCCGCCATACAATATATAGTAGCCCCTCCATAGAATACAATGTAGCCCTCCTCGTATAGTATAATGCAGCCTCCCATAGAATATAATGTAGCCCCCTCATAGATTATAATAAAGCCCCCCATATAGTATAATCTAGCCCCCCATAGAATATAGTGCAGCCCCCATAGAATAAAATGTAGCCCCCTCATATAGTATAATGTAGCCACCTCACAGAGTTTGATGCAATGACCCCCATAGAATATAATAAATATAATACAGCCCCCATAGAATATAATACAGCCCACCTCCCCATAGAATATAATGTAGCCCCCAAAGAATATAATACAGCCCACCTCCCCATAGAATACTTTTAGTGGGACAACCTCAACAAATGATAAAAAAATAAAATAACAACCAATTGACACAATTAGCACAGGAGATGGTGCGAACATGATACTCTTTTAAGGTGGAGGGCCACATAGGGACAGTGAGAAAGACACGTGCAAATGGTAACTAGGGGGGCAGGAGAGAAGGACACAAGGGGGTTAGGGGAGACAGGCTCAAGGGTGACACAAGGGGGCTAGGGAGCAAGGGAGACAGGCTCAGGGAGTCACACGGGGGCTAGGCGGCAGGGGAGAAGGGCACAAGGGGACACATGGGGAATAGTGGGCAAGGGAGATTGACACAAGGGGACTAATGGGCAAGGGAGACTGAAACAAGGGGACACATGGGGACAAGGGACACAAGCACAAGGGAACAAGCGAGACAGGCACAAGGGGACACACAGGGACTAGGAGGAAGGGGAGACTAACACAAGGGGACACACGGGGACAAGGGACACAAGCATAAGGGGACAAGGGAGACAGGCACAAGAGGACTCATGGGGACTAGGAGGAAGGGGAGAAGGGCATAAGGGGACACACAGGGACTAGGGGCCAAGGGAGACAGGCACAAAAGGACACAAGGGGACTCCGAGGGCAGAGTAGATAGGGATGCACGAGGAGACAGTGATGCAAGGGGACAGGGGAAGACGGAGGAGACTTGGAAGCAGAGAAGGGAGCACAGGGATTACAAGGACAGGGTAGATGGGGACACATGGTGAGAAAGGGTCGCAAGGGGACAAGAGAGATGGGGCAACAAGTGGATGCAGGGGAGACTTGAGAGCAGGGCAGATGGGTCACACAGGGACAAGGGGCAGAGAATGCATGGGGGGTGCAGGAGGACTCAGGGCATGGGAGATGGGGAGCATTGGGGGACCAGGGGAGAAGGGACAAGGAACATACGGGGGCCCGGAGAAGCACAATGACCTGAACCTGGGGACCTACGAGGACATGGGGCACGGCCGAGCAAGGGCAAAGCATGGAGGAAGTGGGGCTGGTGTCAGAGGGCGCCGGGGACACTGTGGGCCGAGGACAGCGACACACGGGCAGCAGACACACCTCACTGCCGCAGGTCCCATACAACCCTAATGTTCATCCCCGGATCCTCCAGATGGCTGAGTCCCTGCGGCATCCCCCTCCCAGGCGGCTGGGTTCATGCGCCCCCCGCCAGCTCCTAAAGGGGGATCGGAGAGGTGAGAATACCCCCTCCGGAGCTGCCTGTTCCCGGTCCCCGCTGCCGCCACAGCCTCCACCAATATGGCTGCCGCCATCACCTGTGCAGACGCTGAACAGCGGATGCGTGATGAAATGATGTCATCTCGCAACCGCAGTGTCAGAGGCAGAGGATAATGATGGGAGAGGGAGCATCATCTGATGCTCTCTCCCCATCATTGCTTTGAACTGTACTGGCCGGAATAGTTCAATGTGGTGGTGGGGGGGAGTCGGCACTGGCGGCATGCTGGACCCCCTGACCCACAGGCCCCACGCCACTGGCTGGGGTCCCTGGGGGAGTGGGGGCTCTAGGCAGCTGCCTGGTCTGCCTGCCACTAATGCCAGCCGTGCCAGAGACTAATGGTCAAACTGAGAGGACCAATCAGTCTCTGGATCAAATTTTGCAATGTCTGACCACTGCCCGGTAGGATGATTGGTTCTCTTCTCTACATTTGGTGGAATTTGCTTTTAGCAACTGCATTAATCAGTCCACAGGCACCTCCCCTTTTTTCAGCAATTATGGTTTTCACCCTCATTTTGGGGAATTTTCTTGATTAGATTCAGGTTGTCCCTGGGCAGATTTGGCTATCCGGCAGTTGCGGGAGGTGTGGAAGGAGGTCCAAAAGAATATTGGGGAGGCTCAGAGCAAATATAAATTTTTTGCTGACAAAACACAGTCTGTGGGGCCTGTATTCCAGGTATGGGATAAGGTTTGATTATCTACCAGGAATATTAGACTTAAGGTTCATTCTGCTAAATTGGGGCCTAAGTTCATTGGTCCTTATGGGATTATGGAAGTGGTCAATCCCATGGCTTTCCATTTGCGTCTTCCACAGTCTCTACAGATCCCCAACGTATTCCATAAAGTGCTTTTGAAACCGTTGGGGTCTTGCTTTGAGGGGGGTCACTGTATTCCCTGCAGCTGATCTCGGTGAATGGCCAAGATGAATATGAGGTGGAACGGATTGTGGACTCTCGGATGGTCCGTTGTTCTCTTCAATATCTTGTTCATTGGAAGGGTTACGGTCCTGAGGACCGATCATGGGTTCCGGCGCGATTGGTCCATGCGGATCGGTTGGTCTGGGCCTTTCATGCCAGATATCCTGGGAAACCTGGGGGTCCGGTGGCCCCTCGTTGAGAGGAGGGTACTGTCATGATCCAGGTCGGGGTTTGCTTTCTGGTCAGGCCGGGATTATCCTTCTCTGCTTGACTTTTGACCTGCCCTTCCATCTTCCGTTCCTGTTTTAGATTGTTCTGTCTGGCTCTGACCTTTGGCGTGTTTCTGGCTCGTCCTCTTGTTACCGCGCTCCCGACCGGCTTTGTGACCTCTGGCTTGCTTCAGACCTTGATCCTGCCTTCCCCTCTGACACTGCGTTCCCGGCTGTTGCTGACTTGGCTTGTACGACCTCTCTACTGCCCCCAGCGGTCCCCCTTTAAATACCCACATCATCATGTGCAGTCCCCCTTTAACCCCCCACATCATCATGTGCAGTCCCCCTTTAACCTCCCCACATCATCATGTGCAGTCCCCCTTTAACCCCCCGACAACATGTGCAGTCCCCCTTTAACCCCCACATCATCATGTGCAGTTCCCCTTTAAGTCCACTCTCCACATCATGAGCAGTCTTCCTTTAACCCTCCACATCATCACGTGCAGTCCCCCTTTAACCCCCTCCCCAGAAAACAAACTCCGACCTGGATCATGACAGTACCCTCCTCTCAACGAGGGGCCACCGAACCCCAGGTTTCCCAGGATATCTGGCATGAAAGGCCCAGACCAACCCCCCTCCACATCATGCACAGTCCCACTTTAACCCCCTCTCCACATCATGCACAGTTCCCCTTTAACCCCCCTCCCCATGTCTTCATGTGCAGTCCCCCTTTAACCCCCCCTTCCCACATCATGATGCTCAGTCCCCCTTTAACCTCCCTCCCCACATCATCATATGCAGTCCCCTTTTAACCCCCCTCTCCACATCATGTGCAGTCCCCCTTTATCCCCTCTCTTCACATCATGCGCAGTCCCCTTCCCCCCCACATCATTATGTGCAGTCCCCCTTACTCCTCCTCCCCTCACCCATTTAATTCATTTTGTTCAGAAAACAAAAACGTTTTGTATACTTACCTCACAGACGCTTCCCAGCAACACGGCTCTGCCTCCAGCTTCTTGTACGTCGGGCAGCTGCCTCATTATAAGGAATCTTCTGCTGGAGGTTTCATATAAATTACATATTTCAGAAATTTACACAAAAACTCTGGTGCAAGTGTCACGATGTGACAGTAGGAATGCCAGGGAAGCAGGACATATACTATCCCTAATCTAGGGAAGCCCTAGCCAATCTCTAACCTCAGGGTTACTCCTGAAAGTGGAGATACCTGCTTATTTTACCCCCCTGTGCTGCTATGAAATGTAGCTTCCACCCTCCCCCCTAGTGAGGGAAGAGGCAGGGGTATAAGGGGTAACACCAGCTTGATGGACAGGGGAAAACTGAGACACAATCAAACGACTGTCACACTGGAAAAAATGCAAAGAGCACATGGGCGCACAGTAACGGGGCAGAAAAGCAACACGAAGGAATGCCAACAAGGGGAAGGCAGAGGTATTCTCAACAAACAACATGCAGCAATACCTAGACAAGGGTGACATTCCAGAAACACCTTCTCCAATGCAGCCAAGAACAGAGCGAAGATTATATTTCTCACATGAAGAGAAGCTAGGCACAGGTTTATATAATAGTAAAGTGTGGTTCCAATAAGTAGCACAGCCAACAGATCATGTGGAACTCTAAACCCTTGCCATGCCACAAGAAACCTGTTAGTGTTCATGAATGACTATGAGAATATAAAGAGGATCTGTGTTCAGCTAATCACCATGATCTTCTAATCTCAAATGTACCACAGTTCCCAGCAGAATGTGGCACATCATGACACTAAGTGCTCAGTGTAGAGCATAAGATAAATGTGAGCCGAGCTTTACTGTAATCTCTGGGAGGCAGAAGAAACAAATAAACAGCAGGTCAAGTATTACTTTTATTTATTTTTTACACCATTCTCTGTGCAGTATAAGAGATTGGATGACTTTATTCTTCAGTTCGGTGCGATTACAGCGATACTAGGTTCATATACTTTTTCTAATATTTGACTGCTATCACAAACTAAAAAAAAAACTTTTTTTCTACAAAAACAAGTTTTTTCATCACCATTTTTGAAAGCTATAATTTTTTTAATTTTTTGCCGATAGAGTCATGTGAAGGCTTGTTTTTTGTTGGAAGAATTGATGTTTTCATTGGTTCCTTTTTCGCGCACAAAACATTTTTTGATCGCTTCTTGATCTGATTTTTGAGACGCAGAATGAACAATAAACAGCAATTAGGAATAGTTTTTTGTTTTTTCATTATTCCGTTCAATGTGCGGTAAAAGTCATTAGCAGCTTTATTCTTCTAGACAGTACGATTACAGCGATACCACATTTATGTCTCTCTTTAAGGTTTTGACACTTCTAAATAATAAAAATTACCATATTTTTATTTTTTTGATTATAAAGCGCACTTTTTGTCCTTCAAATTTGGGATGAAAATGGGGGTGAGTCTTATAATCAGAAGTGAGCATACCAGGGGAGCGGCTGCTGTGGAGCGGTGTCACAGGAAGCATGGTCACTGCTTCAGGAGGCCGGTGAGGGCAGGAGAGGGGAGATGCTGTGGGTCCTGGGCTCTCATAAAATATCAGCGCCGGTAAGTGGGTCCCCTTTCCCTCTAATTTTCCTTCAGTAGGCTTCGGGAAAATAGAAACCTACAGCGGCACATAAGCAGATTGACCTCGGGAGATAAGATCTCGGGAATCGAGGTCTCGAGAGATCTCAATCTGCGCATGCACTGCTGAAGTCGGCCATTTTCCCAAAGCCCACTACAGGAAATCATTGGGAAAGGGGACTCTGTTCATTGGCGCTGACCTCTTTTTAGGCACTCAGGGCCTGCAGCATCACCCCACTCTTGCTGCCGGTGGCCTCCTGAAGTGAAGACCCTGCCTCCTGTGACCTCGCTCCACCACCGCAGCCCCTGTAACCTACTATGAAAATGAACTATAAGATGTACCACAATTTAATTTAAAAAAAATTACCCATTTTCCTGAATTGGGATGTGTCTTATAGTCTGGAAAATACGGTATTTCATAGAAAAAATAAAATGGAAACAAGAGAGGAGGAACTGCAGGGGCTCTGGATAGCGCTGACACCGGAGTGATGAAGGAAGTACGGGAAAGATGGATCATATAAGAGATTGCTATTATTAATTCTACACGTTTCAGAGCTGATCTAGCTCCTTCTTCAGGTATATACATATAAAACATATATTGTGGTAGTTATATACCACCCAAAATGGCGTCCACAAACAGCTGAGCTGATTAATTAAATTTCACCTGTGGTGCACATTTACTACAAAACATCTGCCAATCTTGGTGTTCTCTGGAAAATGCCAAATGCCTCTGCACAGTGTTGGGCTGTAAGCAGACTCATGGAGTCTGTTTCTGACAGTTTAAGCAGACACATGGATGTTAGTGGCCTGCTGGAGATAATAATAATAATAATAATAATAATAATAATAATAATAATCTTTATTTATATAGCGCCAACATATTCCGCAGCGCTTTACAGTTTAACAGTTTCAAAACACAAGTCATAAGTAACAACGCTAACAATACAATAATTAAAGCAAAATAAGACGAAATAAGACGACCCTGCTCGTGAGAGCGTACAATCTACAATGAGGTGAGGGAGATACAGAGTACAGGTGTGTATTTACAATGGTGTATTTACAATGAAGGTCCAGCCATCTTGCGGGAGTGAAGGATGGATGGAGATAGTGAATGGGCTACACACGCACACTTACACAGAGAATGACTTTGATTAGTGAATGTGATAAGCCGCTCTGAACAGGTGTGTTTTGAGGGAGCGCCTAAAACTATGCAAATTGTGGATAGTCCTGATTTCTTGGGGTAGAGCATTCCAGAGGATAGGAGCAGCACGGGAGAAGTCTTGGAGTCGGGAGTGGGAGGTACGGATTAGTGCAGAGGTTAGTCGAAAGTCGTTTGCAGAGCGCAGCGATCGGCTAGGCCGATAGACAGAAATGAGAGAAGAGATGTAAGGGGGTGCCGCACTGTGGAGAGCTTTGTGGGTGAGAACAAGTACTTTGAATTGGATCCTATAATGAATGGGCAGCCAATGTAAAGACTGGCGAAGAGCGGACGCGTCCGAGTACCGATTACCCAGATGGACGATCCTGGCTGCTGCATTGAGTATGGACTGGAGAGGGGATAGTCGAGTGACGGGGAGGCCAATTAATAGAGCATTGCAGTAATCCAGGCGAGAGTGGATCAATGCAACAGTGAGGGTTTTTGTTGTTTCCATAGTGAGAAAAGGGCGGATTCTAGAGATGTTCTTTAGGTGTAAGCGGCAAGAGCGGGCAAGGGATTGTATATGGGATGTAAAGGAGAGATTGGTGTCAAACATAACACCCAGACAGCGCACCTGCTGCCGGGGTGTTATTGTGGTACCACCCACGGAGAGGGAAATGTCAGATTTAGGGAGGTTAGTAGACGGCGGGAGCAGAAGAAGTTCAGTTTTGGAGAGGTTGAGTTTCAGATAGAGAGCGGACATGATATTGGAGACTGCGGACAGACAGTCACTGGCGTTCTGTAGTACAGCGGGGGTAAGGTCGGGGAAGACGTGTATAGTTGTGTGTCATCAGCATAAAGATGGTACTGAAAGCCAAATCTGCTGATGGTGTGTCCAATTGGGGCCGTGTAGAGAGAGAAAAGAAGGGGGCCAAGGACTGAGCCCTGAGGTACCCCGACAGCAAGAGGAAGAGGAGATGACGTGGAGCCAGAGAACAAAACACTGAAGGAGCGGTCAGAGAGATAGGAAGAGAACCAGGAGAGTGCAGTGTCCTTAATGCCTAGTGACTGGAGCCTAGAGAGTAGGAGATGGTGGTCAACAGTATCGAAAGCTGCAGATAGGTCAAGAAGAATGAGCAGAGAGTGGTCACCGTTACGTTTTGCTGTCAGAAGGTCATTGGTCACTTTGATGAGTGCAGTTTCAGTCGAATGTAGGGGGCGGAAGCCGGACTGTGAAGGGTCTAGAAGGGAGTGAATGGAGAGGTAACGGGTAAGGCGGGAGTAAACTAGGCGTTCCAAAAGTTTAGAGATGAAGGGGAGATTGGAGACTGGTCTGTAGTTGTTTGTGCAGGATGGGTTGAGAGCAGGTTTCTTTAGTAGTGGAGTAACGATGGCGTGTTTGAAGGAGGATGGGAAAATGCCCGAGGAGAGGGAGAGATTAAAGATTGTAGTTAGGTGGGTTGTGACGACTGGAGAGAGAGACTGGAGGAGATGTGAGGGAATGGGGTCGGTAGTGCATGTAGTCAGACGAGAAGAAGAGAGGAGTCTGGAGACTTCTTCTTCTGTTATGGGATCAAATGTGGAGAGTGAGCCAGGGGAGATGTAGGAAGGGATGGGAGTCACAGCACTTGGTGGTTGGGAGCAGATTTCTTGACGGATATTATCTATTTTTTCTGTAAAGTGGGAGGCCAGGTCATCAGCACAAATGTCTGTGATAGGGGCTTGTGCTTTTGGCCTGAGGAGGGAGTGAAAAGTGTCAAAAAGTTTCTTGGGGTTGTTGGCTAGTGAGGAGATCAGGGTGGTGAAGTAGGTCTGTTTGGCAAGGTGAAGGGCAGCGTTATAGGTTCTTAACATAAATTTGAAGTGGATGAAGTCTTCTGGTGTGCAGGTTTTTCTCCATAGGCGTTCAGCACTCCTGGAGCATCGCTGGAGAAGTTGAGTTTGCGATGTGAGCCAGGGCTCTTTTACTCTGTGTTTGGAGGTTCTGAGCGTGAGGGGAGCTACTTGGTCAAGGGTGCTTCTAAGAGTGTCATTGTAGTGATGAACAGCCAGATTAGGACAGGAAAGAGAGGAGATTGGGGACAGAGATGAGTGTAGGGAATCTGAAAGTGTCTGAGGGTTAATAGCTTGTAGATTTCTGACTGTGTGGTAGGTAGGAATGAGCTGGGGTGGGCGAGGATTTGTGAGCGTGAAGGAGAGAATGTTGTGGTCAGAGAGTGGAAGCGGTGAGTTGTTTAGGTGGGAGATTGAACAGAGCCGGCAGAAGACCAGATCAAGGGTGTTACCGTCCTTATGTGTCTCAGAGGTTGAAAGCTGTGAGAGGCCTAGAGAGGTGGTTAGTGATAGAAGCTGGGATGCAGATGTGGAATTAGGGCTGTTAATGGGGATGTTGAAGTCTCCCAGGATGAGGGTTGGTAGTTCTGAGGACATGAAGTGTGGCAACCAGGCTGAAAAGTGGTCAAGGAAGAGGGTGGGTGAGCCTGGGGGCCGGTATATGACCGCTACCCTGAGGGAGAGGGGACGGAAGAGCCTGATGGTGTGGACCTCAAAAGAAGGGAATAAGAGTGATGGGACTGGGGGGATGACCTGGAAAGTGCATTGTGGGGACAGGAGTATGCCAACTCCACCACCAGGTCTGTTTGTGGGTCTCGGGGAGTGAGAGAATTGTAAGCCACCGTAGGAAATGGCAGCAGGAGAGACAGAGTCAGAATCCTGAATCCAGGTTTCAGTGAGGGCCAACAGATTAAGAGAGTTGTTCAGAAAGTAGTTGTGTAGGAAAGGAAGCTTGTTACAAGCAGACCGTGGATTCCAGAGGGCACAATTAAAAGATTGAGATGAGGGAGTGCAAGTAATGTTAATCAGATTATTGTGGTTTCGATATGAGGTAGGGTAGGGGTCGAGGTTGGGTGATGGTGGACCAGGGTTGGGGGAGATGTCCCCTGAAATCGGTAGGAGAAGGAAGATAAAGAGCCAATAGTTGTTGGAGTTGTAAGTAGTTTTTTTCTGCGATGTGTTTGGGCAAGATGGGCTGAGGTTTCTCAGGAAGGTGAGGAGTGTGTGGGAGCTGTACATGGGAGAGGGAAGTATAGAGGGGCTGATGTGTATGAGTCGTGATGGAGGGGGGATAGGGTGATGAATGTGGATGGCAAGGGAACACAGGAGGATAAAAATAAAGCACATGGTTAAAGGGGAAGGCAAGGTGTGGGTTACCTGACTCCTGCCCTGACTAACTACCATGTATAACTGCCGTTTTGCTGGATGCTTATCTTCTGTGATGCTTTGCTTATGGGATGCTTGCGTGCTGTACCCCACACTGCGTGCTTCCCCTTAGCAACTACTACATATATAGGCCACACTACAGGTCAGGAGATCATTTTAAAGTGCTCTGGCACTGTTCCTCCTGTTTCTCCTTGCTCAAAGGAGGAGGTAGCCATCATGGTGCTGGGTTGTTGTCCTCCTACAGCCCCCTCCACATTTCTTGGTGTATTGGCCTGTCTCCTGCTATCTGTCCCATGCTCTGGACACTATGCTGACAGACACAGCTACCCTTCTTCGACACAGCTTGCATTGATGTGCCATCCTGAATGAGCTGCATTACCTGAACAACTTTTGTGAGTTGCTACTGTACCTCTACAAGTAAGAGCAATGACGCAATTCAAGTGACCAAAAGAACAGCCAAAAAGGATGAGAATAGAGAAATGGTCTGTGGTCACCACCTGCAGAACCACTCCTTTATAGGGGTTGTCTTGCTAATTGCATATGATTTCAACCTGTTGTCTGTTTCAATTTCTCCTGCTGTTGTGCAAATGTTTCACAATCAGTGTTGCTTTGTAACTGCACAGGTTGATTTCACAACTGTGATTGACTTTCAGTTACATTGTGTTGTTTAAGTGTTTCATTTAGTTTTTTCAGCAGCGTATATGCTAAAATATATGGCAGCTCATCACTCTCAAAATACAAATAGACATAAAAAGGGAATAATTCAAATATAAAATAAAAAAATATGAAAAAAAAACAGAAAAGTTCTTATTCTGAAGTCCCTCATTCCACAGTATTATCTATATACTCATTTAGACCATCTGGTTTAACCCCTATCTGACATTTGTTGTAATAATACATCCCTGTGCCCTGGGCCTATCTGACAGATTATTAGGTCATTTTCATCACCTGTGCACACAGGTGGTGTGTGGGCGATCACCGTCACACCACAGCTGACTCTGACAGCTGACACCCAGCACTAAGTGCAAGGAATGGTCAAGCACTGCTCCCAGCACTTTAACCCCCTGAATGCTGCAATCAAACACGATTGCAGCATTCCGAGAGCCGGCAGAGGACTGACAGACCCTCTGCCTTTGGATCAGAGACCCTGCATCGTGACACAGGGTCCAGATCCCTGCCATAGTGACCCGTTGTCATCATGCGCAGTGCATGATCAGCAAGTTTCTCTGAGAGTAAATAGCTGACAGTTTATACAGCATGGGGATGTTGCAGCATCCCCATGCTGTACAAGCGATCAGCCTGCAAAAAACTATTGTTCCATAGTGGGACAAAGTAAAAAAGTTAAAAAACAATTTTTTAAATCATTGTAAAAATATTAACAACATTAATAATAATAATTAAAAAATCAAAAGATATTGTATCTATAAATAAATATTTGTCTGAAAAAAAAAATATATAAACAATAAAAGTACACATATTTGGTATTGCTGTGTCTGCAACAACCCAACCTATAAAATTGTCCCACTAATTAACCCCTTTAGTGAACACCATAAAAAAAACAGTAAAAAAAAATATGGGAGTAGAGAAGCGTGCATATATATATATATATGAGCAGTACCATGTGACCGCTGAGCACAGGAAGAAGCTGCCGGCCCCGGGACAACGGTGATGCAGGGATGGAGATCCGATCCAGCGATGGCACAAAGAGGGTGAGTATGATATCTTCTGTCAGCCGGCGGCTGCGACTGTCACCGTGTCACAGCCGCCGGCTCCTGCCGCTCCCCCTCCCCTGCCAGCAATGACTCGTTTATAAGCTGAGAGGGGTGATTGCAACACAAAAAAGTGCTGAAAATCTCAGCTTATACATGAATATATACAGTAAATAAGGTATTGCTGTAATTGTACTGACGTGAAAAACAAAACTGCCTTATGAATTTTCCCACACCTGGAACAGCATAAACCCACACCCCCCAAAAAAATTACTGAATTGCTGGTTTTTGTTCTTTCTGCCTCCCAAAAATTGGAATAAAACATGATCAGAATGCTATGTACCCGAAAATGGCACCAATAAAAACATCAACTCTTTTCGCACGAAACAAGCCCTACCATGACTCTGTGGGACAAAATAAGGAAAAATTATAGCTTTCCAAATATGGTGATGCAAAAACTATTTTTTGCAAGAAAAAGCATCTTTTTAGTGTGTGACAGCAGCCAAACATAAAAACCCGATCTAAATCTGGTAATCACACTGACCCGAAGAATAAAGTCACCTAATCACTTATACCGCACGAGGAATGGCATAAAAAATAAATGAAACCAATTCTTCACCTGCTGTTTATTTTTTATTCTGCCTCCCAAAGATCACAGTAAGGCTCAGGGCACATTTATCCTGTGCTATGCGCTGAGCACTTGCACCGGGGTTTCCGTGTAAATCTCTGAAATACGCGATTCAGACGGAACTTCTGGCAGAAGATTCCCTATATTGAGGAAGATGGAGGCACTGTGGACTCTGTCTGACCTGTGATCCGGCGGTGTCCATCTTTTTAGGATTGCATAAAAGTGCCGTCGGCCAGTTTTGTGCACTGTTGAAAAGGACACTGCTAAACAGAGCTGGCTAGATGGAGTCCAGAGTAACTCTGCTGTCTCATTATAGTGAATGGATCCCTCAGGGATTTCATCTGAATCACATCACTCAGAGATTTAGATGGAAACCACAGAGTAAGTGGTCAACGAAGAACGCCGGAAAAATGTGATCCCTAACTCTTTGTAAAATGTGCCCAATAAAAGCATCAAATCAATCCACAAAAACAGCAAGCCCTCACTCAGGTCTGTAATCTATTAAGAGAAATATAGGGGGCTTCCATGTTACTGGTAGCACTAAAGCTCTGGAAAAGTGAAATGGCTCCGTAATCCTCAAAAGGAAATTCAACAAATTCTAAATGCCCCCTCCCTTCTGAGCCCCACAGTGTACCTAAACCACGTAATGCATCTATATGTATTACGTATACATCTATGCTTGGCATTTCTGAAGAGATGAGCGCCCTCCTAACTTACAAGTGCATGTCTCCAGAAGCATCAGCTGGGCATAACGTACTGGGGATGGCAATGTACTGGTCACTACAAAGGCAGTTTGCAAATTTCACTTGGCAATAGAGTTGAGCGAAACGGGTCGAAAAAATTGAAAAGTCGCCGACCTTTGGCAAAGTCGGGTTTCATGAAACGAAACCCGACCCTAGGATGAGGTAGGCCACGAGGTCGGCGACTTACGCGCCAAAGTCGCGTTTCAAAAGTTTGTTTTGCGCTCTTTTTCAGCCAATCAGGATCCACGGACACTGTGGGCAACGTGATGACATAGGCACGGGTCACCACCATCTTTCAGAAGGGCATGCAAGTGATTGGCTTGCTTTGGTGGGCGTCACAGGGGGTATAAAAGGGCGTGCACGCCGACCGCCATCTTACTTCTGCCGATCTTAGTATAGGGAGAGGTTGCTGCTGATTCTGTAGGGAGAGCGTTAGGCAGGGAAGAAGACAAAAAAACTGCTTCTGCTGCTAGCGATTTGGCCTGCACAACACACCAGTCACTGTGTGTGCAGTGCAAGGGGAGGCTATATAGTGGTGTATCAGTGGTGTTGGTTGTTGGGCTGCCTTCTAAGGCTTCCTGACATTCCTGCATTGCTGTTTACCCACTGCTCCGCAAACTGCTTTTTTAAAAGCAATCCCAATTTTTTTTTTTTGTCCTGCTGAGAAGAAAAAAAAACTGCTTCTGCTGCTAGCAATTTGGCCTGCACAACACACCAGTCACTGTGTGTGCAGTGCAAGGGGAGGCTATATAGTGGTGTATCAGTGGTGTTGATTGTTGGGCTGCCTTCTAAGGCTTCCTGACATTCCTGCATTGCTGTTTACCCACTGCTCCGCAAACTGCTTTTTTAAAAGCAATCCAATCTCCCTTATCCTCTAGTCACTTTTGTCACAGCTGTGCCATCGAGCCTGTCACATAGCGCTCAGATATTCATTGGGCCTCACACAATCCAAAAGTGTCCAGTGTCCAAAAGTGTGTGCAGAGATTCAAAATCTCCCTTATCCTCTAGTCACTTTGGTCACAGCTGTGCCATCGAGCCTGTCACATAGCGCTCAGATACCAGTGGGCCTCACACAATCCAAAAGTGTCCAGTGTCCAAAAGTGTGTGCAGAGATTCAAAATCTCCTTTATCCTCTAGTCACTTTGGTCACAGCTGTGCCATCGAGCCTGTCACATAGCGCTCAGATATCAGTGGGCCTCACACAATCCAAAAGTGTCCATCCAGTGTCCAAAAGTGTGTGCAGAGATTCAAAATCTCCCTTATCCTCTAGTCACTTTGGTCACAGCTGTGCCATCGAGCCTGTCACATAGCGCTCAGATATCAGTGGGCTTCACACAATCCAAAAGTGTCCAGTGTCCAAAAGTGTGTGCAGAGATTCAAAATCTCCCTTATCCTCTAGTCACTTTGGTCACAGCTGTGCCATCGAGCCTGTCACATAGCGCTCAGATATCAGTGGGCCTCACACAATCCAAAAGTGTCCAGTGTCCAAAAGTGTGTGCAGAGATTCAAAATCTCCCTTATCCTCTAGTCACTTTGGTCACAGCTGTGCCATCGAGCCTGTCACATAGCGCTCAGATATCAGTGGGCCTCACACAATCCAAAAGTGTCCATCCAGTGTCCAAAAGTGTGTGCAGAGATTCAAAATCTCCCTTATCCTCTAGTCACTTTGGTCACAGCTGTGCCATCGAGCCTGTCACATAGCGCTCAGATATCAGTGGGCCTCACACAATCCAAAAGTGTCCATCCAGTGTCCAAAAGTGTGTGCAGAGATTCAAAATCTCCCTTATCCTCTAGTCACTTTGGTCACAGCTGTGCCATCGAGCTGTCACATAGCGCTCAGATATCAGTGGGCCTCACACAATCCAAAAGTGTCCATCCAGTGTCCAAAAGTGTGTGCAGAGATTCAAAATCTCCCTTATCCTCTAGTCACTTTGGTCACAGCTGTGCCATCGAGCCTGTCACATAGCGCTCAGATATCAGTGGGCCTCACACAATCCAAAAGTGTCCATCCAGTGTCCAAAAGTGTGTGCAGAGATTCAAAATCTCCCTTATCCTCTAGTCACTTTGGTCACAGCTGTGCCATCGAGCCTGTCACATAGCGCTCAGATATCAGTTGGCCTCACACAATCCAAAAGTGTCCATCCAGTGTCCAAAAGTGTGTGCAGAGATTCAAAATCTCCCTTATCCTCTAGTCACTTTGGTCACAGCTGTGCCATCGAGCCTGTCACATAGCACTCAGATATCAGTGGGCCTCGCACAATCCAAAAGTGTCCAGTGTCCAAAAGTGTGTGCAGAGATTCAAAATCTCCCTTATCCTCTAGTCACTTTGGTCACAGCTGTGCCATCAAGCCTGTCACATAGCGCTCAGATATCAGTGGGCCTCACACAATCCAAAAGTGTCCAGTGTCCACAAGTGTCTGCAGAAATTCAAAATCTCCCCTGTCCTATAGACACCTTGTACCTTGTTTTACATTACTATATAGTTTGTTGGATTTTGTCTACATTTCTACCAAAAATGAGGAAGGCTGGTGGAAGAGGCCATGGAATTGGGCGGGGGTTGGCAGCTGGTAATGATGGTGTTGGTGGTGGATCTGATGGTAGTGGCAAGAGCAAAATAGGACCAAATGCAGGAGGTGCTGACCCTGCGTCATCGTCTGGCTACATAAGGCCTCGAACGCTTAGTTTTCTAGGAGTTGGCAAACCGCTTTTAAAGCCAGAGCATCAGGAAAAAGTTTTGTCTTACATTGCTGACTCAGCCTCCAGCTCTATCGCCTCCTCTTCTTCAGTTGTAAAAAGTAAAAGCACTGAGTCGTCATTGGAGGCTCATGTTCATGAACCACACCTTTCCTTGTGTCCTTCACCCCAACCAAGATTGAAGGATGACGCAGGCCATACTACTGATTACTCCATGGAGCTGTTTTCACATACCATGCCTGGATTATCAAGTCAAATGGTGAATTACCCAGGCCAAGATGAATCTGACATGGAGTGCACTGATGCACAGCCGCTGATGGATGATTCTGCTGGTACATTCACTCAGAGCACTACATTGTCCTCGCAGTGTACAGAGCCAGATTCTGACCCTGATGAGACTCAGGTGCCCCTTCCCGCACACTATATCACCATACATGGTGACACAGAGGAAGGTGCACCTGACATAGAAGAGGAGGTGATGGATGACCCAGTTGTTGACCCAGATTGGCATCCATTGGGGGAAGAGGGTGCTGCTTCCAATAGCTCAGATGAGGAGCATCCACAGCAGACATCGACATCGCAACATCTGTTATCTGGCAGGCCCGGAGCACTCCAAAGACAGGTTCCAAACATCAAAAGAGTTGCTGGACAGCTTGTCCAGAGGGTCAAAAGATCACAGCGTGCTAGGCCGCAAAATGTCTGCCAAAGTAGGAAGAGTGCAGTGTGGCACTTTTTTGACCAAAATCCTCATGATCAGGCCAAGGTTATCTGTAAGAAGTGCGCAAAGACCTTTAGCCGAGGGAAAAATCTGAAAAATTTGAATACCAGTTGCATGCTTAGACATTTAACCAGCATGCACTTGCAAGCGTGGACACAACACCAAACCTCAAGTGCCACATGTGCAACTGATCACAACGAAGGTAGTCAGCAACGCTACATTGTTTCCCCCCACTGTAAGCCCACCGGTTAGCACAGCAGCAAATGTTGAGGTGTCGTTGCAAGACCACAGCAGTCAGGGAATCCCACTGTTATATCAACGAAAGACTGATTCTAGGCCATCAGAAAGAACACCAACTCCATCACCATCATCAACCCTCTCTCAGTCCGCCCTGTCCACCGCTACTTCCACCATATGCAGCTCTCAAGTCCAGCTCACCCTCCCAGACACTATGAGTAGGTCAAGAAAGTACTCAGTCTCTCATCCGCGTACACTGGGTTTGAACGCCCACATTGCCAAACTAATCTCGTTTGAGATGATGCCCTTTCGGTTGGTGGAAAGCACAGCTTTCCGCGAACTCATGGCCTATGCAGTACCACGCTATGACCTACCCAGTCGCCACTTCTTCTCTCGCAAAGCCATCCCAGCCCTCCACCATCATGTGAAAGACCGCATTGTCCATGCACTCAAGCAGTCAGTGAGCGGAAAGGTGCACCTCACAACTGATGCATGGTCCAGTCGGCATGGCCAGGGCCGTTACGTGTCCATCACTGCGCACTGGGTTAATGTGGTGGATGCAGGGTCCACAGGGGACAGCGGTGGTGGGACAGTGCTGCCTAGCCCATGGTATAGGAAACAGTTGGCTGTAGGCGTTCGACCCTCCTCCTCCTCCTCCTCCTCCAGAAGCGAAAGCTCGTCCACAGAGCGCAGTCGTACGAGCACTCCATCTGCAGCTGCCACTGTTTCACACGATGTGTCCCCCTATCGAGCAGCTAGTGGAAAGCGTCAGCAGGCTGTGTTGCAGATGATGTGTTTGGGCGACAGACACACCGCCGAGGTGCTGGCCGAGTACTTGAAGCGACAAACTGAGTCATGGCTGGGCAGTGTACATCTTGAGGCAGGCAAGGTAGTTAGTGATAACGGCCGTAATTTTGTGGCAGCCATAGCCCTTTCAAAACTCAGCCACATACCTTGCTTGGCTCACACCTTGAACCTGGTGGTGCAGTGCTTCCTCAAAAATTATCCGGAGTTAACAGCCCTGCTCCAGAAGGTGCGAAGACTGTGCGCGCACATCCGCCGGTCGCCTGTACACTCTGTTCGTATGCAGAAGCTGCAGCGATTGCTCCACCTTCCCAACCACCGCCTCATTATCGACATTGCAACAAGGTGGAACTCCACCCTGCACATGGTGGAGCGGCTGTGCGAGCAGAGGCAGGCCATAATACATTTGTGGGAGGATACACGGCCAGGCACTTTGAGAGCAGACATGGAGTTGACAGGTGTGCAGTGGTCGAAGCTGAAAGACCTTTGTAAAGTCCTTCAGTGTTTTGAGGAATGCACACGGCTGGTAAGCGCAGACGACGCCATCCTAAGCATGAGCATCCCACTTATGCGTCTGCTCATGCAAACTTTGACGCACCTTAAGGAGCAGGCGTCTGCAGCCAATGTTGATGAGGAGGAAGAGGAGGAGGGAATCCTTGATGACATTCAGCCATTGTCTGCTCAGGGACCTCTCCTGGACAAGGTGGAGGAAGAAGAGGAGGAGGAGAATGATGATGGGGATGATTACTTAGGGGAGGAGGATGCATCTCGTGGGGCAAGTGAAAATGTTGGCGTGGCAAGGTCTGGTACAGGGTTTGTGCGTGACTGGAGGGATGTGGATTTGCCAGAAAGTGCTCCTCCACCCAGCACTCGCAGTGCATCATTGACACCGGGAACATTGGCCCACATGTCAGATTATGCCTTGCGGATCCTAAAAAGGGACCCCCGCATTGCCAAAATGATGAACGATGACGACTACTGGTTGGCCAGCATCCTGGATCCACGCTATAAAGGCAAATTACAAAACATCATGCCACAGGAGAACCTTGACCTAATATTGGCTAATAAACAAGCAACTCTGGTAAATCGGTTGCTTGAGGCATTCCCAGCACACAGCAGCGGTGATGGTTCTCACACGAGCCGTACGGGCCGGGGGCAGCTTGGCAGAGGTGTTCGTGGTGCACACAGCAGAAGTGGCGTTGGAGACAGGGGTTTCATGACAATGTTGTGGACTGATTTTTCAAATACCGCTCACACAACTGGTCGATGCATCGATGGAAAGTGCATCGATGGAAAGTGACAGGAGACAGCAGTTGTCAACTATGGTTACAAACTACTTTTCCTCCCATATCGATGTTCTCCCACACAGGTCATTCCCCTTTGACTATTGGGCTGCTAAACTGGACACCTGGCCTGAATTGGCCCAATATGCCTTACAGGAGCTCGCTTGCCCGGCTGCAAGTGTGCTATCGGAAAGAGTCTTCAGTGCAGCTGGATCAATCCTGACAGAAAAAAGGACCCGTCTGTCAACCCAAAATGTGGATGATCTAACCTTCATTAAAATGAACCACGCATGGGTTTCCAAGGATTTTGTCCCACCTTCCCCTGATGACACATAGGGTGACAGAAAAATGGCTTGCTTTGGTCCACCTCTTCCTGGTACTTCACCTATTTCGCCTTTGCATCAGCTGAATGTCCAACATCAACATATGCCACTTTCTAAAACTCCCTAACTGTGCTGCCTCCCCCCCCATGGCCGGGGTCACCACCTAGCGCACGACACCATGCGAGTGCCGTTGCCCTGGACAGGTGGGTAGGCCGACTCTTGGGCGGGGGCACTGGCACAGGGTCCCTCATAGTGCAATCAAGTGTCTCTGACGGTGGTGGTGCATACCCGCCGTCAGACACACCGCTGTACTATGAGGGGCCCAGTGCCAGTACCGACGCCCACGAGTGGGCCCCCCTTGCTTGGGCAGGGCCCCAGCATTTGCAATCTTTACCTCTCCCTGCTCCTCCGCTGTGTAATCTGGGCTGTCAAATCCATACTGTGCCTGACACCGTCTGAGCCTGCCTCCTGATGTATAGACATATATTTTGAATGTGTACGCTATCCATACATGTTATCCGGGGAAACGGTACCCTTTCTAACCTTTGTGCAATCACGTGCAATCCATACTGGGCCTAACACCGTCTGAGCCTGCCTCCTGAGACATATATTTTGAATGTGTACGCTATCCATACATGTTATATGGGGATACGGTACCCTTTCTAACCTTTGTGCAATCACGTGCAATCCATACTGGGCCTAACACCGTCTGAGCCTGCCTCCTGAGACATATATTTTGAATGTGTACGCTATCCATACATGTTATCTGGGGATACGGTACCCTTTCTAACCTTTGTGCAATCACGTGCAATCCATACTGGGCCTAACACCGTCTGAGCCTGCCTCCTGAGACATATATTTTGAATGTGTACGCTATCCATACATGTTATCCGGGGATACGGTACCCTTTCTAACCTTTGTGCAATCACGTGCAATCCATACTGGGCCTAACACCGTCTGAGCCTGCCTCCTGAGACATATATTTTGAATGAGTACGCTATCCATACATGTTATCTGGGGATACGGTACCCTTTCTAACCTTTGTGCAATCACGTGCAATCCATACTGGGCCTAACACCGTCTGAGCCTGCCTCCTGAGACATATATTTTGAATGTGTACGCTATCCATACATGTTATCCGGGGATACGGTACCCTTTCTAACCTTTGTGCAATCACGTGCAATCCATACTGGGCCTAACACCGTCTGAACCTGCCTCCTGAGACATATATTTTGAATGTGTACGCTATCCATACATGTTATCCGGGGATACGGTACCCTTTCTAACCTTTGTGCAATCACGTGCAATCCATACTGGGCCTAACACCATCTGAGCCTGCCTCCTGAGACATATATTTTGAATGTGTACGCTATCCATACATGTTATCTGGGGATACGGTACCCTTTCTAACCTTTGTGCAATCACGTGCAATCCATACTGGGCCTAACACCGTCTGAGCCTGCCTCCTGAGACATATATTTTGAATGTGTACGCTATCCATACATGTTATCCGGGGATACGGTACCCTTTCTAACCTTTGTGCAATCACGTGCAATCCATACTGGGCCTAACACCGTCTGAGCCTGCCTCCTGAGACATATATTTTGAATGTGTACGCTATCCATACATGTTATCCGGGGATACGGTACCCTTTCTAACCTTTATGCAATCACGTGCAATCCATACTGGGCCTAACACCGTCTGAGCCTGCCTCCTGAGACATATATTTTGAATGTGTACGCTATCCATACATGTTATCTGGGGATACGGTACCCTTTCTAACCTTTGTGCAATCACGTGCAATCCATACTGGGCCTAACACCGTCTGAGCCTGCCTCCTGAGACATATATTTTGAATGTGTACGCTATCCATACATGTTATCTGGGGATACGGTACCCTTTCTAACCTTTGTGCAATCACGTGCAATCCATACTGGGCCTAACACCGTCTGAGCCTGCCTCCTGAGACATATTTTGAATGTGTACGCTATCCATACATGTTATCTGGGGATACGGTACCCTTTCTAACCTTTGTGCAATCTCGTGCAATCCATACTGGGCCTAACACCGTCTGAGCCTGCCTCCTGAGACATATATTTTGAATGTGTACGCTATCCATACATGTTATCTGGGGATACGGTACCCTTTCTAACCTTTGTGCAATCACGTGCAATCCATACTGGGCCTAACACCGTCTGAGCCTGCCTCCTGAGACATATATTTTGAATGTGTACGCTATCCATACATGTTATCCGGGGATACGGTACCCTTTCTAACCTTTGTGCAATCACGTGCAATCCATACTGGGCCTAACACCGTCTGAGCCTGCCTCCTGAGACATATATTTTGAATGTGTACGCTATCCATACATGTTATCCGGGGATACGGTACCCTTTCTAACCTTTGTGCAATCACGTGCAATCCATACTGGGCCTAACACCGTCTGAGCCTGCCTCCTGAGACATATATTTTGAATGTGTACGCTATCCATACATGTTATCCGGGGATACGGTACCCTTTCTAACCTTTGTGCAATCACGTGCAATCCATACTGGGCCTAACACCGTCTGAGCCTGCCTCCTGAGACATATATTTTGAATGTGTACGCTATCCATACATGTTATCCAGGGATACGGTACCCTTTCTAACCTTTGTGCAATCACGTGCAATCCATACTGGGCCTAACACCGTCTGAGCCTGCCTCCTGAGACATATATTTTGAATGTGTACGCTATCCATACATGTTATCTGGGGATACGGTACCCTTTCTAACCTTTGTGCAATCACGTGCAATCCATACTGGGCCTAACACCGTCTGAGCCTGCCTCCTGAGACATATATTTTGAATGTGTACGCTATCCATACATGTTATCTGGGGATACGGTACCCTTTCTAACCTTTGTGCAATCACGTGCAATTCATACTGGTCCTAACACCGTCTGAGCCTGCCTCCTGAGACATATATTTTGAATGTGTACGCTATCCATACATGTTATCCGGGGATACGGTACCCTTTCTAACCTTTGTGCAATCACATGCAATCCATACTGGGCCTAACACCGTCTGAGCCTGCCTCCTGAGACATATATTTTGAATGTGTACGCTATCCATACATGTTATCCGGGGATACGGTACCCTTTCTAACCTTTGTGCAATCACGTGCAATCCATACTGGGCCTAACACCGTCTGAGCCTGCCTCCTGAGACATATATTTTGAATGTGTACGCTATCCAAACATGTTATCCGGGGATACGGTACCCTTTCTAACCTTTGTGCAATCACGTGCAATCCATACTGGGCCTAACACCGTCTGAGCCTGCCTCCTGAGACATATATTTTGAATGTGTGCGCTATCCATACATGCTATCTGGGGATACGGTACCCTTTCTAACCTTTGTGCAATCACATGCAATCCATACTGGGCCTAACACAGTCTGAGCCTGCCTCCTGAGACATATTTTGAATGTGTACGCTATCCATACATGTTATCTGGGGATACGGTACCCTTTCTAACCTTTGTGCAATCACGTGCAATCCATACTGGGCCTAACACCGTCTGAGCCTGCCTCCTGAGACATATATTTTGAATGTGTACACTATCCATACATGTTATCTGGGGATACGGTACCCTTTCTAACCTTTGTGCAATCATGTGCAATCCATACTGGGCCTAACACCGTCTGAGCCTGCCTCCTGAGACATATATTTTGAATGTGTACGCTATCCATACATGTTATCTGGGGATACGGTACCCTTTCTAACCTTTGTGCAATCATGTGCAATCCATACTGGGCCTAACACCGTCTGAACCTGCCTCCTGAGACATATATTTTGAATGTGTACGCTATCCATACATGTTATCTGGGGATACGGTACCCTTTCTAACCTTTGTGCAATCACGTGCAATCCATACTGGGCCTAACACCGTCTGAGCCTGCCTCCTGAGACATATATTTTGAATGTGTACGCTATCCATACATGTTATCTGGGGATACAGTACCCTTTCTAACCTTTGTGCAATCACGTGCAATCCATACTGGGCCTAACACCGTCTGAGCCTGCCTCCTGAGACATATATTTTGAATGTGTACGCTATCCATACATGTTATCTGGGGATACGGTACCCTTCTAACCTTTGTGCAATCACGTGCAATCCATACTGGGCCTAACACCGTCTGAGCCTGCCTCCTGAGACATATATTTTGAATGTGTATGCTATCCATACATGTTATCCGGGGATACGGTAGCCTTTCTAACCTTTGTGCAATCACGTGCAATCCATACTGGGCCTAACACCGTCTGAGCCTGCCTCCTGAGACATATATTTTGAATGTGTACGCTATCCATACATGTTATCTGGGGATACGGTACCCTTTCTAACCTTTGTGCAATCACGTGCAATCCATACTGGGCCTGACACCGTCTGAGCCTGCCTCCTGAGACATATATTTTGAATGTGTACGCTATCCATACATGTTATCCGGGGATACGGTACCCTTTCTAACCTTTGTGCAATCACGTGTAATCCATACTGGGCGTGAGAATGGCTAGCGAGCTGTTAAGCAAGCTACAGCACCTGTGGTTTGCACACGTAAGTTTTTCATTTTTTCAGGAATGACGGTTAGGCCTAATTCCGGAACTGCGGTTGACCTGCACTTACTGGGAAATCATTGTTCGCGGGTAATAATTGTAATCAGTGATCCCCATCACTAACGTTGTTCAGCGGGTTATCTGCACCTGTAAGCGACAAACGCTGGCCTTTTCAGTGTAGCACACATGCAGCCACGGACATGTAAGGGCATGACACACCAGTTATTGGCCACTCTCATGTGCCAGAGCCTCACGTGTCCCTCTAGTAAGCCGGACTCGGACCGCGGGGCATGACGGAGTCTCGTTCGTTAACGGAATTAAGCTTGCAATGTGTGCATCTGTTCTGTAGCTGGCATGGTTGAGGTTTCCCAGGTGGAGTCGAATTTAACCGTAGGCTCCACTCCTGGTGGTGCCCTTCTGGACATTCCTTTAAGGTTCAGCTTTGCAACCATACTGCCCACGTAAAACAAACACTTTGCCTTCATGAACGCTGTTTGGAGGGTCATGACTCGTGGGAATAACGCCGCCCAATCAGTTAACCTGCTAGAGAGATCCTTCGTTGCTCCCAAGCATGACATCACACTCCCTAGGAAGAAGGTAATGCCACTGTGGCGACCGTACTCCTGGGGGCGACACAAGTGCACTGATGCCCAGCCACTGCTCGATGAATCTGCTGGTACATTGACCCAGACCACTACATTCCCTTCGCACGCTACACGACCTGAATCTGACCCTGATGAAACTCAGGTTACCCTTCCCATATACAGTTCCAGCTTACACGGTGACAAAGAGGAAGCTGCAGATGAAAGTGCAGGTTCGGCCCACCCGCCATCAGACACACCACCGTACTATCAGGGGCCCTGTGCCAGTGCCGTCGCCAACGAGTGGGCCCCCCCTGCTTGCCCAGGATCACAGCACTTGCAAAGTTGAAATACTGTGCAGAGATGGAAGATGGGGACGACGAGGAGTCCAGACAAGTACAGGGATTCCCTAGCGAGGAGACTTATTTGATTGTTTTCAATGTTGGGACAGCAATTTTTGGGGAGCACTATACTCTGGAGAATGATAGATGGGGCCCACCATACACTGGAACATTCCAAAGGTGGACATCAGACACTGGAGCAGCATTTACAGGGCCCATTATACACTAGAGCATTAGAAATGGGGCCCATTATGTTTGGAGCATTATTTGGGCCCATAAGACAGTGGAGCTTCATCCATGGGGACCAACATATACTGTAGCATTATGTGGAGCTCATCATATACTGTTTCAAACATTATATGGGACCAATGATTCTGTATGGAGAAATAGATGGGCCTCGTCATGAGATGTAATAAGTGAGGTATTTTTCATTGTACTATACCGCTATTTCTCTGCCGTATCGGAGCATGATGAGTTGTGGTATGTGTTAAAGGGGCGCTCTTTCGCCCAGGGCACATGAAAACCTGGAGCCAGCCCTCCCCCCCCACAGTCTGTAGCCAAATAACCCCCATTTTTCAGTGCGTAACTTGTATTATGAAGTTAATTAAGGTTGACAAGCTTAAGTAAGAAGAATTGATGCTTTTGGCATTCAAATGGGCACTGTTGGTGTGTTTCCTGTCCTCCTCTCACTGCCGACTTTTATTCCCCATTGACTTCCATTGGGTTTCGTGTTTCGGGACGACCCCGACTTTTCCCTATAATCGGACGATCTTGCTCGACCCGACTTTTGGAAAAGTCGGGTTTCACGAAACGAAACGCGACCCTAAAAAAACAAAAGTCGCTCAACTCTACTTGGCAACATTCACTGTTGCTTGTTTCTGGAAAATACCCATGGAGTCAAAATTGTCACTACACCTGTAGATACAGTGGGGCAAAAAAGTATTTAGTCAGTCAGCAATAGTGTAAGTTCCACCACTTAAAAAGATGAGAGGCGTCTGTAATTTACATCATAGGTAGACCTCAACTATGGGAGACAAACTGAGAAAAAAAAATCCAGAAAATCACATTGTCTGTTTTTTTTCATTTTATTTGCATATTATGGTGGAAAATAAGTATTTGGTCAGAAACAAAATTTCATCTCAATACTTTGTGATATATCCTTTGTTGGCAATGACAGAGGTCAAACGTTTTCTGTAAGTCTTCACAAGGTTGCCACACACTGTTGTTGGTATGTTGGCCCATTCTTCCATGCAGATCTCCTCTAGAGCAGTGATGTTTTTGGCTTTTCGCTTGGCAACACGGACTTTCAACTCCCTCCAAAGGTTTTCTATAGGGTTGAGATTTGGAGACTGGCTAGGCCACTCCAGGACCTTGAAATGCTTCTTACGAAGCCACTCCTTCGTTGCCCTGGCGGTGTGCTTTGGATCATTGTCATGTTGAAAGACCCAGCCACGTTTCATCTTCAATGCCTTTGCTGATGGAAGGAGGTTTGCACTCAAAATCTCACGATACATGGCCCCATTCATTCTTTCATGTACCCGGATCAGTCGTCCTGGCCCCTTTGCAGAGAAACAGCCCCAAAGCATGATGTTTCCACCACCATGCTTTACAGTAGGTATGGTGTTTGATGGATGCAACTCAGTATTCTTTTTCCTCCAAACACGACAAGTTGTGTTTCTACCAAACAGTTCCAGTTTGGTTTCATCAGACCATAGGACATTCTCCCAAAACTCCTCTGGATCATCCAAATGCTCTCTAGCAAACTTCAGACGGGCCCGGACATGTACAGGCTTAAGCAGTGGGACACATCTGGCACTGCAGGATCTGAGTCCATGGTGGCGTAGTGTGTTACTTATGGTAAGCCTTGTTACATTGGTCCCAGCTCTCTGCAGTTCATTCGCTAGGTCCCCCCGCGTGGTTCTGGGATTTTTGCTCACCGTTCTTGTGATCATTCTGACCCCACGGGGTGGGATTTTGCGTGGAGCACCAGATCGAGGGAGATTATCAGTGGTCTTGTATGTCTTCCATTTTCTAATTATTGCTCCCACAGTTGATTTCTTCACTCCAAGCTGGTTGGCTATTGCAGATTCAGTCTTCCCAGCCTGGTGCAGGGCTACAATTTTGTTTCTGGTGTCCTTTGACAGCTCTTTGGTCTTCACCATAGTGGAGTTTGGAGTCAGACTGTTTGAGGGTGTGCACAGGTGTCTTTTTATACTGATAACAAGTTTAAACAGGTGCCATTACTACAGGTAATGAGTGGAGGAAAGAGGAGACTCTTAAAGAAGAAGTTACAGGTCTGTGAGAGCCAGAAATCTTGATTGCTTGTTTCTGACCAAATACTTATTTTCCACCATAATATGCAAATAAAATGAAAAAAAAACAGACAATGTGATTTTTTGAATTTTTTTTCCTCAGTTTGTCTCCCATAGTTGAGGTCTACCTATGATGTAAATTACAGACGCCTCTCATCTTTTTAAGTGGTGGAACTTGCACTATTGCTGACTGACTAAACACTTTTTTGCCCCACTGTAAATTCCCAAAGAGGTATAATTTCCAAAATGGGGTCACTTGAGGGGGGATTCTTCTCTTCTAGCAATTAGGGACTCTGTATATGGAGTCCACAAACTGTTCTAGGAAAATCTGTGCTCCAGCAGGCAAATAGGGCTCCTTTCTTCCCGAGTCTCTCCGTATGGCTAGTAGTACTATACAGTCACATATGTGATATTGCCACGTTCAGTAAAAATTGTGGGACAAATTTTGGTGCCATTTTTACCCACTTCTTGTGTGAAAATGAAAAATCTGGTATTGGGACACTCAGAAAAAAATTGATCTCAGCTCGTTGTAAAAAAAAATCCTATTAGCCCTTATAAAAATTGCAAACTTGGGGCTAAAACAGTATTTTAGTGGTAAAAATGTAATTTATTCTTTCTTCACTGCTCAATGGTATAACATTGTGTGAGGCACATGCAGTGTCAATATGATCACTGCACAACTAGATGAATTCATTGAGGAGTGTAGTTTGTAAAATGAGTTCAAATATAGGGGGTTTCTGACACCTCTGGGACTCTGCCAAAGTGACATGGCACCCTCAAATCATTCTAGCAAAATCTGAACTCAATTTAGCGCCTCTTCAGTTCTGAGCTTTGCATTGTGCCTCAAAAGTAATATTCCCCCACAACTGGGGTATCGGCATACTCTGGAGAAATTGCACAACAAATTGCATGGTGCAATTTCTCCTGTTACCTTTATGAAAATGCAAAATGTTGGGCTAAAATAACATTTTTGTGAGAAAATGTGATTTTATTATTTTCAGAGCTCAGCGTTATAAACTTCTGTGAAGCACCAGGTGGTTTAAGGTGCTTACCACACATCTACTTTCCTTGAGGGGTCAAGTTTTCAAAATGGGGTCACTTGTGGAAGGTTTCCAGTGTTTAGGCACATCAGGGGCTCTCCAAATGGGACATGAGGCTCCTTCCCTTCCAAGCTCTGCCGTGCACCCAAACAATGGTTTTATCCCTCGTATGGGGTATTGGCATGCTCAGGAGAAATTAAACAACAAATTTTGGGATCCATTTTTTCCTGTTACTCCTGTCAAAATAAAAAAAAATTGTATCTGAAGTAAATTTTTTGTGAAAAAGTTAAATGTTCATTTTTTTTCCCATTACAAAAATTCCTGTGAAGCATCTGAAGGGTTAATAAACTTCTTGAATGTGGTCTCAGTACCTTGAGGGGTGCAGTTTTTAGAATGTTGTCACTTTTGGGTATTTTCTTTCACACAAACCCATCAATGTGACTTCAAATGTGAGGTGGTCCCTAAAAAAATGTTTTTTTAAATTTGATTGTAAAAATGAAAAATCGCTGGTCAACTGTTAAACCCCATGGTACCATTGATTTTTCTACATATGTTTGTAATGTTACTGAGTCCCGCCAAGTTTTGTGTGTAAGGCCGGGGTCACACTAGCCGACGCAAAATACGGTCCGTATTTTACATGCGTAATACGGATGAATGGCCCCTAAATAGTGCTCCGTATGTCATCCATAAGCAAGGTGTGGTCGCGTATTTTGCGCATGTCAGCATCCGTATGTAATCCGTATGGCATCCGTATGGCGAGATTTTGTCGCAGGCTTGCAAAATGGACATTTAACGGTTTTGAGGCCTGCAAACTATTTAAATCATTAGCCTACACCCTATTTATTGGCTCAGGAACAGGTGGCTGCCTCCATTCTGTCCATTTGTGACCTTGCCTTCACTAGGTGTGTTGCTGTTGTATGTGCAACATGGCAGACAGTCTGAGTTTCAACACAACTGAGCAGGTTCTCTTCAACTGGCTTTTGTCACGCCGCTTTAGTCACCCATACCCAGTGATAGTGGATCCGCGGAGGAGGAGCCTCATGTGGGTCCATCCACTTTTGAGACAACGACTCGCAAGAGGTCATTTTCATCGCCTCTATTCTTCTCTGCGGAAAAATTCTTCCAATATTGTCGCATGAGCCTGGACACCTTCGATCTATTGTTGGAGACAGTGCGTCCTGGGATCACCTTTCAGGACACCAGAATGCACAAAGCTGTATCTGCTGAGGAGCGACTTCTACTCACATTACGGTATGTATTCCTCAACCACATTCTCTATGTTCATGATGTATAGCTCAAAGTATGTTTCGTTTCTTCTTTGTTTTACATTTTTGCCCTCATCTTTGGCCAGATATCTTGGACATTTCATACCAGATTAATATGTGTAGTATTAAATGTCTAGCAAATAGGCCTTATTATTCGAAAAAGGTGTGTGTTTTAGCAGATTTAAAGTGATACTGTGCTCTATTGATATAGCTCTTATTTATCAATTTTCTTAATACAGTTTTTTCACCTTTTGTGGTTATCCAGCTTCCTGTCCACTGGCTTGTCGTATGCCGCACTCCATCATGAGTTTCTCATTGGAAGATCAACCATTTCGGGCATAGTGAGGTCTACATGTAGTGAAATATGGTCAAGACTCCATCAAGTTGTCATGCCCGAGCGCAGGATGAAAGACTGGTTGAGGATATCAAGGGACTTTGAGAAGCAATGCCAGTTTCCAAATTGTATTGGGGCCCTGGATGGGAAACATATCCGGATGCGTAAGCCGCCCAACTCAGGCTCGCATTTCTTCAATTATAAGCAATACTTTTCTGTTGTTTTGTTGGCTCTGGCCGACAGTGAATACAAGTTTATTATTGTAGCCATTGTGGCCTATGGAAGGACGGGAGACTCTAGAGCCTTCAATACTTCCATTATGGGTCGGCGGCTACGCACCAAAAAGTTGGATCTACTCCCACCACGGCAGCTACCTGGCTCAAATCAGCAATCTGTCCCTTATGTCCTTGTTGCTGATGAGGCTTTTCAATTAACGTGCCATGTAATGAGGCCATATCACGGCGCAACCTGGACCACCGGCGCAGGATATTTAACTTGCGTCTATCACGTGCCCAGCGACTGGTGGAGTGCGCCTTTAATAATAATAATAATACATTTTATTTCTATAGCGCCGACATATTCCGCAGCACTTTACATTTCAGAGGGGATTTGTACAGACAATAGACATTATAGCATAACAATAATCACATAGATTATAACAAATACCAAGAGGAATGAGGGACCTTCTCGCAAGCTTACAGTCTATGAGGAAAGAGGTAGACACGAAAGGTGGGTGGTAACAATTGCCCTGATTGTTTGGACCAGCCATAATGTTAAGTGTGTAACAGTACAGACACAGAGGGCTAATGGATGCATAAAGCATGTGGTAACATGATGCGGGGAACCTGGTTATGGTAAAACTTTTGACTGTGCCACCCAGGGATAGATTAGGTTAATGTGTTGAGGTGGTAGGCCAGTCTGAATAAATGCATTTTCAGGGCATGCTTTGGCATTCTTTGTGCCAAATGGCGTGTTCTCCAGTCAGCCATTCAGCTGAGTGAACAAAATGTCAATGAGGTGATCAAAGCATGTGTGGTCCTACATATTTTCACCAGGATTCATGATTGCTCTGCCTTTGATGTTGTGGTGCGTGTGATGGACAATGTGCACAGGGCGAGACCACATGTCAACCCTACCCATCGTCCACTCTCTGGTATGAAAGTGCGTGATATTTACACAAATTATTTTATGTCACCTGAGGGGGAAACTTCATGGCAAAAGCATGCTGTGTCTATGTTGTAAATTTTTCTTTTTGGCCTTTGGGAAAATATATATATTATAACCCCTTATGTCTTTTCTCTGTTTCTAAATCACTGTGTAAGCATATGGCAGCATGTCGTCATGTACTGTAAGTGCATCACTGATAAAGACAACAACAATTAAAAGTTAAAACTTTTTATTTATACTTTTTTTCAAGGCCTTGTGAAACCATATTCGAGCCATATGGTATTTAGCAAAATGGCCATAATTGGCCTTAGAACACAAAAAAAATGTTAAAATGTTACAATACAGCATTAACCACAAAAAACACACAAACTTATAAATTGTAGTATGTAGGGGGGGAGAAGGCGGCAGCCCAGTCTGTGTTGCCTGATGGCTAGTTTGGCCAACTTGTCCCTCGTCCTGTGTTGGGGCATACTCTTGCCATGATGGAGGTACTGGGCCTGCTCATGGGCTTGAGGTGGATACTGGGCACTATGATATTGGAGATGACTCTCCCGTTGGGGCTGGTAGGGCCGTGAGTCTGAACCACCAAAATGGCCATGTCGTCCCCAACCAGATTGGGACCAGCCTCCAACATTGGCTGGGAACAAGTGGCCATATTGCTGTGCTGAGTTATACCCTGACATTTGGGAATGATGTTGCCAATGTTGGGTGGGGGGGAAGGGGGTGAGGTGTAGGCCCACGTGTAGGAGGATCCTCAGACCCTGATTGAGCAAGCACTTGGGGGTGTGGGTTAAGACGCATGAGATTCCTGGGTGACAGCTGCCACCTCTCCAGAAACTCAAACACCTCATAAGGGGTATTGGGGGGTGTGCTTGCGTCAATTAGGATCTGAATGGATCCTCGCACACGTAGCCGCACCTCACGGGGAAGGGAACGAAGATAATGGGCAAGGCTGTGTAAGTACGCCTCCTCCCCATCATCAGTGGCAACTCTGGTAAGATAATTTTGGTCCCCTGTATCCACATTGGTCCTGGTATCAGTGGCAGGGATATGGCGCCTTCGTCTACCTCGCCGCGATGGCACAGCAGGCTGGGGGGAGCCCTCTAGCCAAACAGTTGGGCTGCTGCTGTTGCCACGTTCATCCTGGATGTCGGGTGGTGCTGCAGCTGACGGTCCTTGTAGTGGCTCTGTTCCTGGTGGTGGTGTTTCTGGTGGCGGGCCAGGTTCTAGGGCAGGCTCAGGTCGAGCAGGAGAAGTCACTTGGGCCTGGCTCCTTGGAAGGTCACAAGATGGGCCAGACACCTCAACCTCTCCACCTGCAGAATCGAGGATGGCCTCTGAATCAGACCCTATCTCCCTTTCAGTGAGGTTAGACTGAGTTTTGTGATTAAATATAAAATGTAGAAAAAGGAAAATTTGGATCGGGCCCTATAAAGCATTTGTGTCATGTGGTGTTTTTGGTATACTTACGGTCTGAGATCCATAATTGGAGCGAGGAATGAGAGGCGGATGAAATAAACATATTTCCGCTTTGTGGGGGCCGCAGAACCACTTCTTGCCCGCTGCTGGCGCTCACGGCGATACTGGTCACGGATGCTACGCCAGCGTCTCATCACATCTTCGACTGCAATGTGACATAAAAGAATGAAAAATTACAATTTGCCTAAAACAAGTTTTTGAACTAGTATCAAAGTCATGTGGCCTACTAGGGTGTGAGTTGTACCCAGGGTGGCATACAGCATTGGTGCAACCAGGCCAGATGCACAGGGTCACAGTAGCTCATGTGGCAAGTAGCAACTCTTTAAACTGTTTTTGCTAGGCATTATGAGGAGCTTGGGGACAGGTATAATTCTCTCAGGGTCAAACAGTGGGTCCAAAAATAATATACAAGCCACAAGAGCCCAATATCACAAGCACAGGATGTGGGTGGCCTACTTGTAAAATAATTTTTGATGGCAGGTAATTTGACATACATAATTTATGGGCACTTACTTATGTGCTGCTGCTCCTCACGTGGCCGATCACCAAAATCAGGTAACATTTGGCGACATATGCGCCTCCATGCAGCCTCCTTTCTTGTCCGGTCGGCATGTGCATCCCGTTGGTCCCATAATTCCGGGTGATCCTGCACAAAAACAATTAGCATCTCCACATTCAGGTTCAGGTAGGGTGCCATGATGCTGTATTCCGTGGAGGCGTATTTCCTGGATGTCTGGAGCACTTTTTGAGCTAATTAGCATGTCAAAGCCTCCTGATAACTGCTTAGAACATTTCCTGTCACCTGCGAAAGTCCTGCGTATTTCTCGCAAGTCACACGTGTGGTCCGTGTGTAATCCGTATTTTTTGCGCACCCATAGACTTGCATTGGCGTACTACGGGCGTAGTACGCTGACAATCGCAGCATGCTACGATTGGTACGGACCGTAGAATACGGACGAGAAATATACGGCTGATGGGAGCTACCCCATAGAGAATCATTTGTCCGTGTGTAATGCGTGCTTTTAACGCCTCTCACTCGTCCGTATTTCATTCTAGTGTGACCCCGGCCTAATAGTCATTCGTTTTTCAAGTTTCCTCAGAGATTCCTTTATATTATTCTGATCGGTGAAACTGCTGCCATTGTGCAAAGAAAAAATGTCAGCTGCTTTAAGTAGTCTTGCTTGATGGTTAACATTGAAAAAGTCCATATTGTATCACCGTATTTTAGTCTTTCATGTATTTATGTACCGAAGTGAGCACGAATAATTGCCAACATTTAAAATATAGTAGAAAGAAAGGAATTCAATATCCAGCTCAGCCACTAGTTACGGAAATTTCCCCCGCTGTGCACACTGATGGCTTTTGCTGGTGGCAATGCTGAGTAGAAACTGGAAAGGGATATCCAGCACAGAACTGAGGGAAAAATATTCCTAAAAACAAGATTTATTGAAGAGATTCTTTAAAAAATCATGTTTTAAAAAAAGCGCTTATCAGAGGCATGCTCAACTGACGCGTTTGGAACTGTGTGTTCTTATTCACAGTATTGAAAGGTTCTGCTGCGCTGAGCATTGTTTAATTAATGAACTGATAGGATGTGACATGGGCAGGTCATCAGTTTTTTAGATACATATATAGGGTTTTATTTCTGAAAAACTTAATAAATGCACATTAAATCAGTTCTAATGTTCATACCATTTGGTTCCTCTGTTGTTCCTAGAACTAAACTTTAATATCTTTCTATTTTTTGCGTTGTATATGGTCAGTTACATGAAAATGGTTCATAAACAAAGTAGGTTAATAAACTGCATAGTAGCTAAAATGAGCTTTCATTTTAACTATCAACATATAGATTTTTTAATATGCTGAATGAAAAGTAATTACTCATTCATGAGTACGTTTTATGGAGCAAATGTCCTGTGTACAGCTAGGTAACACCAAGTTGTTTTTCCCATGGCTTGCCTTCACTTCCTCAATTATCTAATAAAGAAGTTCCTCTCTTTTCTTATCACTGTGGGAGAACCTCTGAGCAAACACACATCACTGGACATGGCAGATATGTGAGATATTATAAAGCTGTGTTCCAACTGTTATATTACCTGTATTGATTTATTAACCCCTTCACCCCCAAGGGTGGTTTGCACGTTCATGACCGAGCCAATTTTTACAATTCTGACCACTGTCCCTTTATGAGGTTATAACTCTGGAACACTTCAACGGATCTAGGCGATTCTGAGAATGTTTTCTCGTGACATATTGTACTTCACTTTAGTGGTAAAAATTTTTCGCTATAACTTGCGTTTATTTATGAAAAAAACAGAAATATGGCGAAAATTTTGAAAATGTTGCAATTTTCAAACTTTGAATTTGTATGCCCTTAAAACAGAGAAATATGTGACACAAAATAGTTACTAAATAACATTTACCACATGTCTACTTTACATCAGCACAATTTGGGAAACAACATTTTTTTTGTTAGGAAGTTATAAGGGTTAAAATTTGACCAGCGATTTCTAATTTTTACAACAAAACTTACAAAACCATTTTTTTTAGGGACCACCTCACATTTGAAGTCACTTTGAGGGGTCTATATGGCAGAAAATACCCAAAAGTGACACCATTCTAAAAACTGCACCCCTGAAGCTACTCAAAACTACATTCAAGAAGATTATTAACCCTTCAGGTGCTTCACAGGAGCAGAAGCAACATGGAAGGAAAAAATGAACATTTAACTTTTTAGTCACAAAAATAATATTTTAGCAACAATTTTTTTATTTTCCCAAGGGTAACAGGAGAAATTGGACCCCAAAAGTTGTTGTCAAATTTGTCCTGAGTACGCTGATACCCAATATGTGGGGGGGAACCACTGTTTGGGCACATGGCAGGGCTCAGAAGGGAAGGAGCCCCGTTTGACTTTTTCAACCTAAAATTGGCTGGAATTGAGATCGGACGCCATGTCGCGTTTGACGAGCGTCTGATGTGCCTAAACAGTGGAAACCCCCCACAAGTGACCCCATTTTGGAAACTAGACCCCCTAAGGAACTTATCTAGATGTGTGGTGACCACTTTGAACCCCCAAGGGCTTCACAGAAGTTTATAACGCCCGGGCGTGAAAATAAAAAATCATATTTTTTCCACAAACATGATCATTTAGTCCCCAATATTTTGTTTTCCCAAGGGTAACAGGAGAAATTGGACTCCAAAGGTTGTTGTCAAATTTGTCCTGAGTATGCTGATACCCAATATGTGGGGGGGAACCACTGTTTGGGCACATGGCAGGGCTCAGAAGGGAAGGAGCCCCGTTTGACTTTTTCAACCTAAAATTGGCTGGAATTGAGATTGGACGCCATGTCGCGTTTGACGAGCGTCTGATGTGCCTAAACAGTGGAAACCCCCCACAAGTGACCCTATTTTGGAAACTAGACCCCCTAAGGAACTTATCTAGATGTGTGGTGACCACTGTGAACCCCCAAGGGCTTCACAGAAGTTTATAACACCCGGGCGTGAAAATAAAAAATCATATTTTTTCCACAAACATGATTATTTAGTCCCCAATATTTTGTTTTCCCAAGGGTAACAGGAGAAATTGGACTCCATAGGTTGTTGTCAAATTTGTCCTGAGTATGCTGATACCCAATATGTGGGGGGGAACCACTGTTTGGGCACATGGCAGGGCTCAGAAGGGAAGGAGCCCCGTTTGACTTTTTCAACCTAAAATTGGCTGGAATTGAGATCGGACGCCATGTCGCGTTTGACGAGCGTCTGATGTGCCTAAACAGTGGAAACCCCCCAAAAGTGACCCCATTTTGGAAACTAGACCCCCTAAGGAACTTATCTAGATGGGTGGTGACCACTTTGAACCCCCAAGGGCTTCACTAAAGATTATAATGCCCAGGCGTGAAAATATAAAATCCTGTTTTGTTCCCACATAAATGATCATTTAGTCCCCAATTTTTAATTTTCCCAAGAGGAACAGGAGAAATTGGACGCCAAAAGTTGTTGTCCAATTTGTCCTGAGTACCCTGATACCCCACATGTGGGAGAAAACTACTGTTTGGGCACACGTCAGGGCTCGAAAGGGAAGTAATGACGTTTTGGAAAGGAGACTTTGATGGAATGGTCTGCGGGCGTCATGTTCCATTTGCAGAGCCCTTGATGTTCCTAAACAGTAGAAACCCCCCATAAGTGACCCCATTTTGGAAACTAGACCCCCTAAGGAACTTATCTAGATGTGTGGTGAGCACTTTGAACCCCCAAGTGTTTCACTAAAGATTATAATGCCCAGGCGTGAAAATATAAAATCCTGTTTTGTTCCCACATAAATGATCATTTAGTCCCCAATTTTTAATTTTCCCAAGAGTAACAGGAGAAATTGGACCCCAAAAGTCGTTGTCCAATTTGTCCTGGGTACTCTGGTACCCCACATGTGGGAAAAAACTGTTTAGGCACACGTCGGGGCTCGAAAGGGAAGTAGTGTTGTTTTGGAATGCAGACTTTGATGGTCGGCTGGCGTCATGTTCCATTTGCAGAGTCCCTGATGTGCCTAAACAGGAAAAAAACCACATATGACATCATTTTGGATACTAGACCCCCAAAGAACAAATCTAGATGTGCCCCCAACTAATCTAATGTAAATTAGTAGTGCATGGAGGTGTGGTACAATTTGAAGCAATCCTTCATGCACAGGCCAGGTTTTTCGGGGCAGGTGTCGCATTGATAAGTGGTGTCCCTGCGTATTCCTTTTTTGTAACACACTCGACACCTTTTTTGCGGCTTACCTTTTCTTGGGGTTGGCGGGACCACCCCCCGGAAAATGCTGACCTGGGACAATACGAGCACCTTCAGTACCAGAAGTACTGGGGCCCGCTCCTTCCTGAGCGCCAAACATCAGGGCCTTAACCACTACCTCCTGGAAATGAAGGTACGTCGTATCGCTGGGGCATGCACATTGTGACAGCAGTAATGCGTTGAGCATTGCCATTTGGACGATGTGCACGGCCAGCTTTTTGTACCACGCCTTGGCCTTCCTCAATGCATTGTACGGTTGGAGGAGTTGATCGGAGAGATCAACTCCCCCAATGTTTTTGTTGTACCCCACTACAATGTCGGTTTGCGGACCTGTGTAGAGGTACCCCGTACAGTGCAGAGGGTACTGCCATCACCGTGTATGGTGGTCAAGAGATGGACATCTCTCTTGTCCTTGTACTTGACCACCAGCAGGTGGTCGCTACATTGGGCTCTGCTCTCACCTTTTCGGAGCATCTGCCCAAGTAGCGTCTTCGGGAGGCCTCTCTGATTTTTGCGGACAGTACCGCAGGCTGCGGTACATCGCTCAGAGAGCGATTTGTAGAGTGGGATGCTGGTATAAAAGTTATCAGTGTAGAGGTGATAACCTTTATCCAGCAGTGGGTGCACCAAATCCAACACAATTATCCCACTCACTCCCAGGAAAGGAGGACACTCATGGGGTTCAATCCGGGTGTCCTTCCCTTCGTAAACTCTAAACTTGTGGATGTACCCTGAGGTACTCTCACACAACTTATAGAGTTTGATTCCGTACCTGGCCCTCTTACTGGGCAGGTATTGACGGAATCGCAGCCTTCCCTTGAAGTGAACCAAGGACTCATCCACGCAGATGTCCCTTTGGGGCACGTACACTTCAGCAAACTTTTTGTTGAAGTGTTCGATGACCGGCCGAACTTTGAACAGATGGTCAAAGTTGGGGTCATCTTGTGCGGGACACTCTGCATTATCAGTATAATGCAGAAACTTGTGGATGGCCTCAAAACGCGTCCGGGCCATGACCATTCGGAACACTGGAGTGTTGTATAAAATATCAACACTCCAATATTGCCGAATTTCCGGCTTCTTCAGTATCCCCATATGGAGGACCAGGCCCCAAAAACTGCGTCATTTCAACTGCGTCTACAGGAGACCAGTTTGAAAATGTTGAACGCGGGTTTTGCTCCAAAAATTGACGAGCGTACAAATTAGTTTGCTCCACCATGAGGTTAACAAAATCCTCAGAGAAAAAGACTTTGAAAAAGTCAATTTCTGTGAGGCCGGTGGTGTCAAACTTGATTCGTGATTCTGTCACAAAATCAGGAATCAGTGGCTCGTAATTTTCGGGGGGCGAGGTCCATACGGGGAGCACTGGGTCAGCTGCGGGCATTGTGGGCGCTGCCTCATCTTCTGTCCTGGAGCGTCTGCGTGGCGGTTCCGCAGGACCCGAGGAGGAAGATGAGGAGGGGGAAGAGGAAGAAGAAGAGGATGAAGAATCCGAAAAATAAAGAAAAGTCGGATCGTCATCCAAATCGCTATCAGTGTCGGAGGCAAGTATAGCATATGCCTCCTCCATTGAATAGCACTGTTGGGATGAATTTGATGACATTTTTGTGTAAATATGGTGCTTGGGTGTACACTTTATTGAAAACTGTATGTGTACGTGAGGGGGGGAGTGATTGGTGTAAACTTTCTGTAAAGAAAAAGCTGTGGAAAAAAAGTCTAAAACAGCAGGCCCTAGCTGATAAGTGTCACTTATCAAAACTAGGCTGCTGGATGTGCGCACGGGGTGGCGCAAGGGGGGGGGTGGAAAAAAAAAAAAGGAAAACGGCAGGCACAAACTCTGATGAGTGAACTGTGTCACTTATCCAAGTTTCGCAGCTGCGGGATGTGTGTACGGAGGGGCTAAGGAAAAAAAAGCGAGCTCGAGTGTTGATCGGTGAACTGCGTCACCAATCAACGCTCGGCGGCTGCGCACGGAGGTGGCGCAAAAGTGGGGTGGAGGGGGGTAAAAATAGGGGGAAGGGGGATGGGGGGATTGGGGTGGGTGAAGAGAGATTGGGCAGGGATCAACAGTTAGGGTTGTAGTTAGGTGGCACAAAGGGGGGTGAAAAATATGAAAAACGGCAGGCACAAGCTTGGATAAGTGACGTGTGTCACTTATCCAACTTTTGCGGCTGCGGGATGTGTGTACGGAAGTGGCGCAAAGGGGGCTAAGGAAAAAAAAGCGAGCTTGAGTGTTGATCGGTGAACTGCATCACCAATCAACGCTCGGCGGCTGCGCACGGAGGTGGCGCAAAAGTGGGGTGGAGGGGGGTAAAAATTGGGGGAAGGGGGATGGGGGGATTGGGGTGGATGAAGAGAGATTGGGCAGGGATCAACAGTTAGGGTTGTAGTTAGGTGGCACAAATGGGGGTGAAAAAAATGAAAAACGGCAGGCACAAGCTTGGATAAGTGACGTGTGTCCCTAACCAAGTATTCCAGATTACTACTACGGTGCATATAGGGGAACCACAGTAGATGACCGCACTGTTATTGAAAATAAATCTCTTTACAATGGCCAACACTGAAATTACCACCAATGGTGACCATATACCACTAGGTAGATAACAGTGCTGCAGAACATATATTACAGTACAAGAGGAAAATGATCCAACTCAAAACGGAGGCAGCTACAACTCTGCAAAGCTTTATTGGACAACTTTAAAAATATATTTTGTTCTTTAAAAAATATGCATAGCAATCACCAGGCACACCATGCTCAACGCCACAGGATTTTTTAGATGTGGAGCCAATCGTTGCAAAATATGTAATTATGTTTATAAAACTAATAAATTCTCGTCTTTATATAATCACTAGCTGAAGAGCCCGGCGCTGCCCGGGCATAGTAACTAACTACGGTTAGTTATAACAAATTATAATGATTATATCTACTCTATATATATATATATATATATATATATATAGAGTGTAGAGCCCCGCCCTTTCTGCATAGCCACATTCACTATAATATCCCACATCATCCCATCAGCCAGAGCCACCAGACTACTACCACTAATATCCCACATCACCCCGTCAGCCAGAGCTACAGGACTACTACCCATAATATCCCACATTATCCTGTCAGCCAGAGCTACCGGACTACTACCCATAATATCCGACATCATCCCGTCAGCCAGAGCTACCGGACTACTACCCCTAATATCCCACATCGTCCCATCAGCCAGAGCCACCGGACAACCAGTGGCGAATTAAGTGGACTATGGGCCCGGGGCTGTTCATAAAACCTGGGCCCCTGTACCCCCCTTCCCACCTGAGCGCTGCGGTCCCCGTGCGGGAATTGACAGCCGTACGGACCGCAGCACTTGGTTTGCTGCGGGTCCATACGGAAAACCCGCCACCATTCCACCACGTGTGGACATGGCCTAAAAAGACGTTGCACATAAGCTGTAGGCCTACGGCCAATACGCACAAAATCGCCCAACGTGATCCTGGCCATAGGGGATCTACTTTAATGTCCCCACTTTAATTTGAAGTCCCCTTACTTCATCCATTGCAGTCCCCTATCACCCACTCACTTCATCTGCAGTGCCGCTTCATCATTTGCAGCCCCTTATCCCCCCTTCCATTTCATCATGTGCAGTCCCCTTCCCCCCCAACTTCATGTGCAGCCCCACTCCCCCATCATCATGTACAGTTAATTTTACCCCCACATCATGTGCAGTCCCCCTTACCCCCACTTCATGTGCAGTGCCCCTTACCCCCAATTCATCATGTGCAGTCCCCCTTACCCCCAATTCATCATGTGCAGTCCCCCTTACCCCCCAACTTCATGTGCAGTCCCACTTACCCCTTAATTCATCATGTGCAGTCCCCCTTATCCCCCACTTCATCATGTTCAGCCCCACTCACCCTCCCTTCATCATATGCAGCCCCACTCACCCCCCTTCATCATGTGCAGCCCCACTTACCCCCCTTCATCATGTGCAGCCCCACTCACCTCCCTTCATCATGTGAAGCCCCCACTCATCCCCCCTTCATCATGTGAAGCCCCCACTCATCCCCCCTTCATCCTGTACAACCCCAGTCACCCCCTTCATCATATGCAGCCCCACTCACCCACCTTCATCATGTGCAGCCCCACTCACCCCCCTTCATCATGTGAAGCCCCCACTCATCCCCCCTTCATCCTGTGAAGCCCCCACTCATCCCCCCTTCATCCTGTACAACCCCAGTCACCCCCCTTCATCCTGTACAACCCCACTCAACCCCCTTCATCATGTGCAGCCCCACTCACCCCCCTTCATCATGTGAAGCCCCCACTCATCCCCCTTCATCCTGTGAAGCCCCCACTCATCCCCCCTTCATCCTGTACAACCCGTCACCCCCTTTCATCATATACAGCCCCCAGTCACCCCCCCGTCATCATATACAGGCCCCAGTCACCCCCCCTTCATTGTGTACAGCCCCCACTCACCCCCTCCCCCATTTAATTCATTTTATAAATAAAAAAAATAAAAAAAGTTCCCCATACTTACCTCACAGCCGGCTCGCTTCCCAGCAGCGCCTCTGCTTTCAGCATCCTCCGGGACATGTCGGCGCGTGCACGATGACGTCATCGCGCACGCCCGACATCTGACCCGGAAGTACAGCCGGAGGGAGCCGGAGCTGAGCAGCCGTCAAGGTGACGGCCGTGCACAGCTCCCGGCCCCGGCCTCATAGAATGTGATGCGGGCGGCTGTCTGCTGCCGGCGGCGTCACAGCACAGGGCACGGCCGGCACTGTACAGGTGCTGGGGGAGCGGCCCGGGGGGCATTTGCCTCTCTGACACCCGGCCCAGCCCGCTCCTGCCCCTGGGCCCCCAAAAAACGTTGGGCCCCCAAAAAACCTTGGGCCCGGGGCGACCGCCCCATCCGCCCCTATTAAGATCCGCCATTGCGGACAACTACCACTAATATCCCACATCATCCCGTCAGCCAGAGCTACCGGACTACTACCCATAATATCCCACATCATCCCATCAGCCAGAGCCGACTACTATCCCTAATATCCCACATCATCCCATCAGCCAGAGCCACCGGACAACTACCACTAATATCCCACATCATCCCGTCAGCCTGGAGTCAGAACCAGAGTGCTGAGTGGAACGGTCCTAACTTCCATACTGGGGATCTATATAAGAGAGGCCTGGCATCAGAACCAGAGCGCTGAGTGGATTTGCACTGATTCCCATACCAATGATCCCTTTAATAGAAGCCTGAGGTGAGAATCAGAGCGATGAGGGATTTACCCTAACTTCCATACCAGAGATCCCTTTAAGAGAGGCCTGGGGTCAGTACCAAAGCGCAGAGTGGATTTTCCCTCACTTCTGTACCAAGGATCCCTTTAAGAGGGGACTTGGGTCAGAACCAGAGCGCTGAGTGGATTTGCCCTAACTTCCATACTGGGGATCCCTATAAGAGAGTCTGGGGTCAGTACCAGAGTATTTGAAGGCAATTGCCCTCACTTCCATACCGGGGATACCTTTAAGAGAGGCCTGGGGTCAGAATTAAAGCGCTGGATGGATTTGCCCTGACTTCCATACCGGAGATCCGTTTAAGAAAGGCCTGGGGTCAGTACCAAAGCGCAGCGTGGATATGCCCTAAATTCCATACCGGGGATCTCTTTAAGAGACCATGGGGTCAGTACCAAAGCGCTGGATGGATTTGCTCTGACTTCCGTACCAATGATCCCTTTAAGAGGGAAGATGTGCCTATGGGATGGAGGATGTGTGATGGGGATATAGGCACGAGAGGGGGGATTCATTTCTGTCATGTGATCTCTGCTCCTTTCAGGGGGCTATAATCCCTAATCACCGGCTATAATCCCTATGCAGAGGGATTAATACTGATCGGCCACATTGATATTTTGGTCATAATATTTATATAATTATGGGCACACATTAGATATGTACTTATGCAGACACAGGTCTGTTATAGTGTAGGGCCTTTTATATGCCATTGAGAGCAGGTCATGTATTTGATGGTTGGTGATTTGATAAGAATCATTTATTTTTTTGGTGTACTATTTGGGAGATTTTGATGAGACATCTGTTACCTCTTGATTATTATAATAGTGATACGTTGATATCCAAATACATTTGTTTTGGCCATGGCTAGTCTTGCACGTCCTCTTGCACTGCTGCACTTTGTTTGCTCCTTTGCACATGTTCCCCATTTGTTTCCCGTCTGATTGTTCTTTCTTAAAAAAGACATACAATTTTTGCTTAGATTGGATCTTTGGTCGTATTTTTTGTGGTTTTCACATCCCCATTTTATCCTTTCAGGGGAGCAGACAATGGCTGGGAGCTTATGTTCCCAGGGATGCTATATTTCTCCCACCATGTCAGTATCTGCTGAGGTGTTGTCAAGTGGGAAAACTGTTGCTCATAGCAACCAAACACAGCTCAGCTTCATTTGAACAGCTCTGGTGAAATGCAAGATGCTTCGTGATTGGTTGGTGATACACACACACATTCATCTAATATATAAAGCTCAAAGTATGTATGTATGTATGTATGTATGTATGTGTGTGTGTGTATGTATGTGTGTGTGTATGTCCGGGATAGGCATCCGCACCGTCGCAGCTACAGCCACAAAATTTGGCACAGTCGCACGTCTGGACCACGAGAGCGTCCTAAGCTATGTTGTGAGGCGAAATTTTAACCCTGCGCATTCCAGTTCACCAAACAAATTTGCCCCCATCTACATACTGGAGAAAAAGTGTGTGCGTGTCAAGCCCTGCACCTCATTATGATGTCATAATGCCCCTATTTGCATACTGGGGAAACAGTGTGTGCGTATCTAGCCCCGCCCCTCACTATGATGCCACAATGGTTGCCATGGCGACGCTGATGTCATCATAGGTTGCAAGCCCTGCTGCCGCTCATTATAATGTCATAATGGTTGACTATGGGATGGAGGATGTGTGATGGGTATATGGGCACGGGACTATGGGATGGAGGATATGTATGATGGGTATATGGGCATGGGACTATGAGATGAAGGATGTGTGATGGGTATATGGGCACTCGACTATAGGATGGCGAATATGTATGATGGGTATATGGGCATGGGACTATGGGATGGAGGATGTGTGATGGGCATATGGACATGGGACTATGGGATGGAGGATGTGTGATGGGTATATGGGCATGGGACTATGGGATGAGGGATGTGTGATGGGTATATGGGCACTCGACTATGGGATGGAGGATATGTATGATGGGTATATGGGCACGGGCCTATGGGATGGAGAATATGTATGATGGGTATATGGGCATGGGACTATGGGATGGAGAATATGTATGATGGGTATATGGGCAAGGGACTATGGGATGGAGGATATGTATGATGGGTATATGGGCACGGGCCTATGGGATGGAGAATATGTATGATGGGTATATGGGCACGGGCCTATGGGATGGAGAATATGTATGATGGGTATATGGGCATGGGACTATGGGATGGAGGATATGTATGATGGGTATATGGGCACAGGACTATGGGATGGAGGATATGTATGATGGGTATATGGGCATGGGACTATGGGATGGAGGATGTGTGATGGGTATATAGGCACTCGACTATGGGATGGAGAACATGTATGATGGGTATATGGGCATGGGACTATGGGATGGAGGATATGTATGATGGGTTTATGGGCACGGGACTATGGGATGGAGGATGTGTGATGGGTATATGGGCACTCGACTATGGGATGGAGGATATGTATGATGGGTATATGGGCACGGGACTATGGGATGGAGGATAATTATAATTTGCTATAACTAACCACAGTTAGTTACTATGCCCGGGCAGCGCCGGGCTCTTCAGCTAGTTTTTATATATAAAGATAAGCAATTTGATATACATGATTACATTAACTGCAACACTGAAAATGTGATGTATCTCTTAGAATGCACCACATGTCAAGTTCAGTATATCGGCTGCGCTACTTGTCCGCTGAAAGAGCATATCAGGCGACACTTATCAGACGCCGTAAATTCTAAAGCTTTTTCCGCCTCAGCTGTGTCAAGACATTCTTACAATGTGCACAAAGGCAAGTTAACTAGTCTTAGATTTTGTGGAATAGAAAAGGTTTATAAACCTCCGAGAGGAGGTAATTTACAACAGAAACTATTTAACCGTGAAACATATTGGATGTTTATGCTTGACACTCACATTCCCCACGGTCTCAATGCTAGACAAGATTTAATAAAACAATACTGACTATTGTTTAGGTAAAACTTTATAAGGGAAAATATTATGTCAACTAATCATTGTCCATGATAGTTTTGAATTGTTGATTGTTTGCTTTTTTCTACATTTCTATATGCTTTTTTGCAATTTTAATTGTCTGTCCAATCAACGTTATGCACTCACTATATCTATATAATTGCCTCAAATTGTCCATCATCCACTTCCATCTGGATGTCCCCGAATACCACAATCCACCAAGCCGACCGGAAGTACATCGTCCACATATTGAAATACCCAAGTGATGGGTATTCAATATGGGATCCGCTGGTGGTACCAGGCCCTTCCACAGTACCACCAGCGGGACACCGCTGGGACCCCCCCACCGCCGCCGGACCCCCCGCTGCTGGACCCGCCACCAACGGAACCCCCCCTCCAGACCCGCCGCTGCCTGCCCACCCACCTCCATGCACAGGCCGCAAGCCGTGGTCTTTCTTGCCGGCTTGTCGCCGCCAGGACCCCCAGCCGCTGAATCACCCCGCCAGACCCGCCACTGCCTGCCCACTCAACTCCGTCACAGCCGGAGATACATCACATTTTCAGTGTTGCAGTTAATGTAATCATGTATATCAAATTGCTTATCTCTATATATAAAAATGAATGTGTGTGTGTATCACCAACCAATCACGAAGCACCTTTCATTTCACCAGAGCTGTTCAAATGAAGCTGAGCTGTGATTGGTTGCTATGAGCAACAGTTTTCCTTGCAAACAATCACTAAGCATCCGTAACCTTTCCAATGGACCAAGTACTGAAGTGAACGAGAATCCACCACCCGTTCCATCTCATACTCGGTCTGGCCATCTACCACAACAGGCGGCGGGAATGAGGGAGACTCACCAGAGGAAGGCACCGACGGCTTCAGAAGCGCCTTATGGAATACATTGTGGATCCGCAACGATGGAGGCAAGCGCAGACGGAAGGCCACAGGATTATCCACCTCTAAAATTTCATAAGGGCCAATAAACTTGGGACCCAACTTAGCAGAAGGAATCCTCAATCTAGTTTTCTTGGTGGATAACCATACCTTATCCCCCACCTGGTAGGCCGGCCCCACAGAACATCGTTTATCTGCAAAAAATTTATACTTGCCTTGAGCCTCCCCAATGTTTCTCTGAACCGCCCCCCAGATCTCCCCCAACTGTAAAAAGGCTGAATCAGCCCCTGGACACCCCGAATCCAGCCGGGTAAACTTACCAAAGTGAGGGTGAAACCCATAGTTGCAAAAGAACGGGGAAGTACCAGTGGACTGATTCACACAATTATTGAATGCAAACTCTGCCATGGGTACAGCAGAGTACCAATCGTCCTGTCTGGACATAGCAAGACATCGCAATATCTGCCCCAAAAACTGATTAGTCCTTTCAGTCTGACCATTGGTCTCAGGATGGTAGGCCGATGAAAAGGTCAGACTGATGCCCAGCCTTTTACAAAAAGCCCTCCAGAATTTTGCCACAAATTGTACCCCTCTATCAGACACCACACTGACAGGCACACCATGCAATCGGACCACATGCTCAATGAACAGTTTAGATAGAGTCTCAGCATTAGGGAGGCCTGCCAAAGGTACAAAATGCGCCAGTTTGCTGAACCTATCAACCACTAGCCAGATCACGGTTTTACCATTAGAGGGAGGAAGATCAGTGATAAAATCCATGGACAGATGAGTACACAGTCTATCTGGAATTGGCAGTGGCATCAATTCCCCGGCTGTCCGGTTACGAGAGGATTTAACACGAGCACACGTTTCACAAGAAGACACAAATCCAGTGACATCAGAAGCCAACAAAGGCCACCAAAACAACCTCGTAATGGCTTTACATGTGGCTGAGATTCCAGGATGCCCACTCAGAGCTGAGTCATGGAACACTCGAAGCACCCTTAACTGATACTGAACAGGCACAAAGAGCTTATTATCAGGAATGGACGAAGGAGCAAGAGATTGGGCCTCACAAATCTCTCTTTCCAATGCCGAGGACACCACAGCCACCACCACTCCACACTGAAGAATTGAGGAAGGAGGTTCAGGAGGTGAAACTGGATCCAGGCTACGAGATAAAGCATCAGCGTTCACATTCTTGGACCCTGGTCTGGAAGTAATAGAAAACTGAAATCGGGGAAAAAAAGTGACCACCTTGCCTGTCTCGGAGTCAGACGTTTGGCGGACTCTATGTACGACAGGTTCTTGTGATCCGTAATGACAGTAATACTATGGGCAGCCCCCTCCAAAAAATGCCTCCATTCTTCAAACGCCAATTTAATGGCCAATAGCTCATGGTTACCCACATCATAATTCCTCTCAGCAGAGGAAAATTTTCTGGAAAAGAAGGCACGGGGCCTTAAGTTAGTCAACGTGGTGAGCCCCTGGGACAACACAGCCCCCATTCCCACCTCCGAGGTGTCCACCTCTACGATAAATGGTTTCGACAAATCAGGTTGATCCAATGCAGGGGAGGTGATGAAACAGTTTTTTAAAGAAGAAAACACCACCACAGCTGGAGCTGACCAGTTTTTAAGATCAGCCCCCTTTCGAGTTAAATCCGTGAGGGGCTTGACAATCTGGGAAAACCGCTTAATGAATTTTCTATAATAATTGGCGAAACCCAGAAAATGCTGAAGACCTTTGAGATCTCTGGGTTGCACCCAATCCACAATAGCCTGTACCTTCCTAGAGTCCATACGAAACCCCTCAGCAGACAAAATGACCCCTAGGAAGGACAATTCCTGAGCAAAGAATGAACATTTCTCTGGTTTAGCAAATAGTGAGTTCTCCCTAAGCCTCTGAAGAACAGTTCTCCTGCCCGTGCAAGTCAGTCATTGCTGATGATGTGGCATCCTCTTTGGCCGTCACCACGGGAGATCATCCAGGCTTGATGCTAGTTGGATACTCTCTGTGGGGGAACAAGTCTGGAGAGTCTGAACAGTTTTACATAGAGCAGCCATATTTTTAGTCAGTTCCTGTACTTGCAGCCGTAAATCTGCAGTAGAATCATCAACTGGTATCTGCACATGCTGTACTGCAGGCACCTGGGGTGAGGAAACTGCCCCCTGGTGGTACGTAACTGCTGGATGTTTAACTGGCTCAGTGCAGACACAGGTATATTCTCAAGATACGGATGGATCTGTCCTTAAACTGAACAAAGTCCATGTCAGGGTTCTGCAATGACATCATGCACAGTTGTGCCTTACTGGAATCAGACAGAAGACCTTCAACAAACTGTTCTTTCAGCATTTTGTTCTCATCTCTTACACTGTCTGGATCAATTTGTTTAATGGCCTGCAGCGCCTCCTGCAGGTTTAAGGCATAGTCTCTAACAGTGTCCTGTGGCTTTTGTCTGCAGCTGAAAAATCGCATCTTTATTTCTGAAGCAGTACGGGTGTCAAAATTGTCCTTTAACCCCTTACCTACAATTGACGTAATATTCCGTCCATGTGACCATGGACCTAATTACCATGGACGGAATATTACGTCATCGCGATCAGCGGCGCCCACGTGGTGAGCGCCGCTGATCGCGGCCGAGTGTCAGCTAATTATCATAGCTGACACCCGGCACAATGTGTCAGGGGCGGTCACGGACCGCCCCCGACACGTTAACCCCTTGCACACCGCGATCAAACGCGATCGCGGTGTACCGGGGGTTAAAGGGAAGCATCGGCAGGGAGGGGGCTCCCTCCGTGCTTCCCTGAGCCCCCCACGGCAGCGCAATGTGCAGCACTGCTGCGGGGGGCTCTTTCCCTACAGGCCCCCGGATCCAAGATGGCGACGGGGGCCTGCAGGGAGCTGACTTCCTCACTGCCTGCAAAGCGCAGGCATGAGGAAGTCTGCAGCAGTGCCTGTGACAGATCGCTGATCTGTCACAGTGATCTGTGATGTGACAGATCAGCGATCTGTCACAGGACAGTGATGTCCCACCTGGGACAAGGTAATAAAGTAAAAAAAAAAAAAAAAAAAAAGTGTTAAAAATAATTTATAAAAAATCGCTAAATAAATTAGTAAAAAAAAAAAAAAATATTCCCCAATAAATCCATTTTTTCAAAATAAAAAAAACCAAACACAATAAAAGTACACATATTTGGTATCGCCGCGTCCGTAATGACCTGCCCTATAAAACTGTCCCATTAGTTAACCCCTTTAGCGAACCCCTTAAAAAATAAAAATAAAAAACGAAGCAAAAAATAATGATTTATTATCATACCACCAAACAAAAAGTGCAATAACGCGCGATCAAAAAGACGCATATAAATATGCTTGGTACCGCTGAAAATGTCATCTTGTCCCGCAAAAAACGAGCTGCCATACAGCATCATCCGCAAAAAAATAAAAAAGTTATAGCTCGCAGAATAAAGCGATACAAAAATAATTATTTTTTATATAAAATTGTTTTCATTGCAAAAAACCGACAAAACATAAAAAAAGACCTAAATGAGGTATCGCTGTAACCGTACTGACCCGAAGAATAAAAACGCGTTATCAATTTTACCGCACGCGGAACGGTGTAAACGCACCCCCCAAAAGAAATTCATGAAACGCTGGTTTTTGTTCATTCTGCGTCCCAAAAATCGGAATAAAAAGCGATCAAAAAATGTCACGTGCCCGAAAATGGTACCAATAAAAACGTCAACTCGTCCCGCAAAAAATAAGACCTCACATGACTCGGTGGGTCAAAATACGGAAAAATTATAGCTCACAATATGTGGTGATGCAAAAACTATTTTTACAATAAAAAGCGTCTTTTAGCGTGCGACAGCCGCCAAACATAAAAACCGCCATAAATCGTAAATCAAACCCCCCGTTATCACCCCCTTAGTTAGGGAAAAATAATAAAACTAAAAGAAAATGTATTTATTTCCATTTTCCCGCTAGGGTTAGGGTTAGGGTAGGGTTAGGGCTAGGGTTAGGGTTAGGGCTAGGGTTAGGGCTAGGGTTAGGGTTAGGGCTAGGGTTAGGGCTAGGGCTCAGATTAGGGTTAGGGGTGTGTTGAGGTTAGAGTTGGAGTTATAATTGGGGGTTTCCACTGTTTGGGCACATCAGGTGCTCTCCAAAGGCAACATGGCGTCTGATCTCAATTCCAGCCAATTCTGCGTTGAAAAAGTCAAATGGTGCTCCTTCCCTTCCAAGCTCTGCCATGTGCCCAAACAGTGTTTTACCCCCACATGTAGGGTATCAGCCTACTCAGGACAAATTACAAAACAACTTTTGGGGTCCAATTTCTCCTGTTACCCTTAGGAAAATAAAAAATTGGTGGCAAAAATATAATTTTGCGGAAAAAAATGTTTTTTTTATTTTCACGCCCAGGCGTTATAAACTTCTGTAAAGCACTTGGGGGTTCAAAGTGCTCTCCACACATCTAGATAAGCTCCATGGGGGGTCTAGTTTCCAAAATGGGGTCACTTGTGGGGAGTTTCAATAGTTTAGGTACATCAGGGGCTCTCCAAACGCACATGACACCTGCATACCAATCCATCAAAGTCTGCATTCCAAAACGTCACTACTTCCCTTCCGAGCCCCGACGTGTGCCCATACAGTAGTTTTCTCCCACATATGAGGTATCAGCGTACTCAGGACAAATTGGACAACAACTTTTGGGGTCCAATTTCTCCTGTTACCCTTGGGAAAATAAAAAAAATGGGGACTAAAGATGATGTTTGTTGAAAAAATACGATATTTTTATTTTGACGCCCGGTCGTTATAAACTTCTGTGAAGCACTGGGGGGTTCAAAGTGCTCACTACACATCTAGATAAGTTCATTAGGGGGTCTAGTTTCCAAAATGGGGTCACTTGTGGGGGTTTTCCACTGTTTAGGTACATCAGGGGCTCTCCAAACGCAACATGACACCCGCAGACCATTCCATCAAAGTCTGCATTCCAAAATGTCACTACTTCCCTTCCGAGCCCCGACGTGTGCCCATACAGTAGTTTTCTCCCACATATGAGGTATCAGCGTACTCAGGACAAATTGGACAACAACTTTTGGTGTCCAATTTCTCCTGTTACCCTTGGGAAAATAAAAAAATGGGGACTAAAAGATGTTGTTTGTGAAAAAATACGATTTTTTTATTTTCACGCCCGGACGTTATAAACTTCAGTGAAGCACTGGGGGGTTCAAAGTGCTCACCACACATCTAGATAAGTTCCTTGGGGGGTCTAGTTTCCAAAATGGTGTCATTTGTGGGGGGTTTCTACTGTTTTGGTACATCAGGGGCTTTCCTAACGCGACATGGTGTCCGATCTCAATTCCAGCCAAAAACGTCAAATGGCACTGCTTCCCTTCCGAGCTCTGCCATACGCCCAAATAGTGGTTTACACCCACATGTGGGGTATCAGCGTACTCAGGATAAATTGCACAATATCTTTTAGGGTCCTGTTACTTTTGGAAAAATAAGAATTGAGGGTGAAAAGATCATTTTTGTGGAAAAAATATGATTTTTTAATTGTACTGCTGTACGTTATAAACTTCTGTGAAGCCCTTGGGGGTTCAAAGTTCTCACCACACATCTAGATAAGTTCCTTGGGGGGTCTAGATTCCAAAATGGTGTTATTCGTGGGGGTTTCCACTGTTTTGGTACATCAGGGGTTTTCCAATCGCGACATGGTGTCCGATCTCAATTCTAGCCAAAAACGTCAAATGGCGCTGCTTCCCTTCCGAGCTCTGCTATGCGCCCAAATAGTCATTTACACCCACATATGGGGTATCAGCGTACTCAGCACAAATTGCACAATAACTTTTAGGGTCCTGTTACCCTTGGAAAAATAAAAATTGGGGGTGAAAAGATCATTTTTGTGGAAAAAATATGATTTTTTTAATTGTACCGCTGTACGTTATAAACTTCTGTGAAGCCCTTGTGGGTTCAAAGTTCTCACCACATATCTAAATAAGTTCCTTGGGGGGTCTAGTTTCCAAAATGGGGTCACTTGGGGGGGTTTCCACTGTTTAGGTACATCAGGGGCTCGCCAAACGTGACATGGCGTCCGATCTGAATTCCAGCCAATTTTGCATTGAAAAAGTCAAACGGCGCTCCTTCCATTCTGAGCTCTGCCATGCGCCGAAACAGTGGTTCCCCCCCACATATCAGGTATCAGCGTACTCAGGACAAATTGCACAATAACTTTTGCAGTCCAATTTCTCCTGTTACCCTTGGTAAAATAAAGAAAATTGAACCTGAAGTATTTTTTTTGTGAAAAAAAGTTAAATGTTCATTTTTTTTTTAATATTCAAAAAATTCCTGTGACGCACCTAAAGGGTTAATAAACTTCTTGAATGTGGTTTTAAGCACCTTAAGGGGTGCAGTTTTTAGAATGGTGTCACTTTTGGGTATTTTCTATCATATAGACCCCTCAAAGTGGCTTCAAATGTGAAGTGGTCCCTAAAAATAAAATGGTGTTGCAAAAATGAGAAATCGCTGGTCAATTTTTAACCCTTATAACTTCCTAACAAAAAAAAATTTTGGTTCCAAAATTGTGCTGATGTAAAGTAAACATGTGGGAAATGTTATGTATTAAGTTTTTTGTGTGCCGTATCGCTGTGATTTAAGGGCATAAAAATTCAAAGTTGGAAAATTGCGAAATTTTCAAAAGTTTCGCCAAATTTCCGTTTTTTTCACAAATATACGCAAGTTATTTGAATGCAATTTTACCACTAACATGATGTACAATATGTCACGAGAAAACAATGTCAGAATCACCGGGATCCATGAAAGCGTTCCAGAGTTATGACCTCATAAAGGTACAGTGGTCAGAATTGTAAAAATTGGCCCGGTAGTTAACGTGCAAACCACCCTTGGTAGTGAAGGGGTTAATTTAGCAAAAAGTCTTTTACAGCCTTTTTATCAGTCGCTGGCCAAGATTTAACTTCTCTCTGAGCAGCGCCACTGAGCTGACTTGTAAGTATCCTGACTTTCTGCTCCTCTGACATAGAGTAAATTTCAAACATGCTGCGCAGCTTCTCTTTGAAGTCACTTAAGGTGTGCGATTCACCAGTGTACTGTGGCAGCCATGTCGCACCCGGTATATAAGGCATGGTGAGAGGCAATATGGGAGCTGCAGCTGCTGCACCCTGAGCGTCGCTGGGATTAGACATCTTCCCCCCCAGTTAACCCTTGCAGGGGTGCGACTCACCGCTTCAGTTGCTGCAGATCATTGCTCCTGTTGGACTTTAGGCATGCACGGTAATCCTGCTCGTGACGACAAAAATGACGCGCCCCAGAGGCTGTGGGATACTCGGTATCGAGCCCATTAACTTCAATGGGAGATGTCACAGTGGCGGTGACCCGGTCCGTGGCCCCAGGCGGTCATGTAAATGGGGTAGAATTGGATGGGGATAAAGTTTATGTAGTGATTCGTGATGCCAGTTGGAGTGTTCAACTGTAGTATAGCTGGCACTGCAGATGATTTCTGGGGGAGTAGATGGTGATGGCAGTGCAGATGTTAAACCCTCTCCAACCAGGGAAGACCCCCAGAGATTGTGATGCAAGTAGAAAGCACGGAGTAATAAGGCAGGAGACAAGGAAAGTCACTTTATCATTTACTGTAGTTCAGGTGCAGTTCAGAGGAGATACTACAACTCTCCCCAGGTTACAGTCTGCTCTGGAGAATGGGAGTTATCTTTCCCTGCCGTGACTCAGTGTAACTTCCTGCTATTCTAATCCCTTCTGGGACCAAGGCTTCCCAGAGTTTAGAACTTCCCAGTATTGCCTCTACTCACTGTGTATTTCGCTTTCAGCAGCTTGCAGCTTGAATCCTTTGTGAAGCAGCTCAAGTTCCCACTTGCACTATCCTTCACTGATCCAAGGTTATTGCAGAATTTCTGAGGGAAAACACTTTTCTGCTAGCTGTATAATCTCACACAGTCTCTCAGCTTACCACCCTGCTCTGACAGCATGGATGGTCTAGGGGCTGATCCCTGATGCTTCTTAGCTCTCACTCCTGGATCGAGCACATGTCATAACATGGCCTCCAAGACGTTCTTCCTCCTTCTTGCTCACTGAAACAACTCGGCCCGTCCCCCTCCCAGTTAGGGCATGTCTGCAAAGCTCTCAGCTTCAGACAAGTGAGGGAGTGAGGCAAATTGTGTGTGTGTGTGTTGTGTTTTCTAGCAGAGAAAGCATAACTCCCATTGCTCACAAAACACATACAAAACAGTACATATTTAACCCTTTTGTGGCGATAAAGACGCAGGGCGCCACATTGGCAACCCCCATTTCCATAGGTTTAGACAGTGGCAAAGCAATTGGACCAGCAGAGAGCAATGGAACCTCTCGCTGTGCGATACCTCTCGCAAATAGCCTCCGATCCATGCGGGTAGCCTGAGTCATAGCTTCCTCCAATGAGCTGGGAGTTGGATGGAGAGCCAGAGCATCCTTCAGATTATCCGCCAGTCCACACCGGAGCAGACCTTTCAGCGCTGAGTCACCCCAGGACACTTCAGAGGACCATCGACGGAACTCTGAGCAGTACCACTCGGCTGAATGCTTTCCCTGAACCAGACCCATAATAGTATCCACTGCCACCCTGAAACGGTCCGGTTCGTCACAGATAAGTCCTAGGGCCTCAAAGAACCTATCTACTGACATCCGTTCAGGGGCAGAAGGTGGCAGTGAGAAAGCCCAAGATTGGGGACCCTCCCTAAATAAGGAGATAATAATCCCTACTCACTGAGTCTCATCTCCAGACGATCGAGGTCTCAAAGAAAAAAATAATTTACAACTCTCCCTGAACATATGAAATTTATTTCTTACGCCAGAAAAGGTATCAGGAAGCTTAATCTGAGGTTTGGGAGATTGCACAACAACATCAACTGAATCCCCAGGTTGACTAACAGCATGATGGGTGGTTTCCTGCACAGTCTGAACAGTCTCAGTCAGTTTTTTCTGTAGGAGAGTCTGAGACGTGATAAGGGCCTGATGTTCCACCAAAAAACCCCGCATCTCGTGTCAACCTGGAAACCTGATCTGCTAAGTTACCAAGTGGATCCATGACCAGAGGACAAAAAAAAGCAAAATCCCCTTTAAATGTGTTTAGTCAGCTATAATGTAAGGTGCTGCTGCAGTGTAACACAGCGCAACCTCCCCCAGGGGGTGATGGTGAGGGAAAGAGGCTGAACACACACACACACACACACTGTAGTAACACAGAGCAACAGCACAGGTGTCACAGGTGATGAAAGAGAAGTCAGACTAGCCAAAGTCAGCAATTGTCAGGAGCAGAAGTACAAAGGGAAAAAGCTAGTGCGTAGTCAGAGACTAGCAAAAAGTCAGGACCTACCAGGAACGTGGTATCAGTAACCTAAAACGTAAGCCGTTGTCAGGGTACAAGCCTGGGACAAAACCGGTCAGAGAGCGAGGTATCAGAGACGGAAAACAAGAGGCAGAGTCCAGAGATCAGGCCAAGTCATATACAAGTCGGGAAGTCAGAGGCAGAAGGATCACCAGTATAGGGTCAGAGGTTCTAGACAGAAAGCATGAACTATATCTGACACTGGCCCGCAGGCTGCAGAGGACTGAAATAGCCCCACCAGCTCAAGAACCAGGCAGAGGGGATTAACCTCTGCATGACCAGTCAAAAGAGAAGACAGCAGACTACAAACTCTGGACTGGATCATGACACTCTGCTGCCGTATTTGTCCTTATTACTGCAACTGCTCCTTTTACTGCCCCACATAATAATGCCCACCACTGTGCCTATTATATAGTAATAATTCCACTACTGTCCCCCTTACATAGTAATAATGCCTCCTTTGTACCTTCTAGATGGTAAACTTGGCCCTTAAAAATATTAATATTCTGTGCATGTACCCTCCACATTTTGTCCCTAGAAAGTAATAATGCCCCATGTGTAACTTTGATGGTAACAGTACTCTGAGCGTCCTTATACCAATAAGGCTAAGTGCACACGTACCGGAACTCTCGCGGACATTACCGCGAGAATTCCGGAATTCCAGTCCGCGGGAAAATCGCATTTTAAATTCCCGCGATTTTCCCGCGGAAAAACTAGCATTTTGCAAGCGTATTTAGCTTGCAAAATGCTAGCGTTCTCCAAGCGATCTGTAGCATCGCTTGGAGAACTAATTGACAGGTTGGTCACACTCGTCAAACATAGTGTTTGACAAGTGTGACCAACTTTTTACTACTGAGGCCGCCTATGCAGCATCAGTAGTAAAAGATAGAATGTAAAAAAAAAAATAAAAAATGGTGTTATTCTTACCCTCCGACGTCCCGCGCATCCTTTCCCAGTAATCCTTTGCGAAAATGCCCGCGATGACGTCAGTTCTCGCGGGATCACGACGTCTCGCGGTAATTCGCGATGACGTCGCACGAATGACCGCGAGACTTCGCGATCCCGCGAGAACGGACGTCATCGCGGGCATTTTCGCAAAGGACTACTGGGAACGAGAGCGTGAAGAGAAACAGGAAGACTGCGCGGGACGTCGGAGGGTGAGAATAACAATATTTTTTATTTTTAAATTCTATTTTTTACAGGGATATGGTACCCAAAGCCCGGAGGACAGTCTCCTCTCCTCCGGACCGTGGGTACCATCCGCAAATGTTCTGCTTACTTTCCGCATGGTGTGCACAGCCACATGCGGGAAGTAAGTGGAACAATGCATTCCTATGGGTGCGGGATCGCCGCGATTCCGCAAATTAATGAGCATGCTGCGGTTTTTACCGCGAAGCGATTCCGCCACGGTAAAAACCGCAGCATTAGCACAGCATTGCGGAATCCCATAGGAGTGCATGGGATGCTTATTTTTCGCGTTTTCGCGGCAAAATCGCGTGGTTAAAACCGCCGCGGAAACGCGAAAAAACCACCACATGTGAACTCAGCCTAATGGTTAAGTGCCCACTGAACATTTAATAATGTCTCCTGAGTTCCCCCATGTACAGCTCCCCTATACACAGTATGTGGGGCCCACAGCTCTCATATACACAGTATAATGCCCTCACACCTCCCCTTATACACAGTATGGTTGGCTCACAGCTCCCCTATACACAGTATAATGCCATCACAGCTCCCCTATACACAGTATGGTGGGCCCACAGCTCTCATATAGACAGTATAATGCCCTCACATCTCCCTTATACACAGTATGATGGGCTCACAGCTAATTTATTTATTGGCAAAATACACTAAATAATCAGAAAGGGGGAGCCAGCTCCAAAAGACACTGTCCAAATTTCCACAATACTCACTGAATCAGATTATGTAGCAGAATGGTGAGTACCAATATTGAAACATAACTTTTAATTATGCTCATTTAAAACCAAATAACCAACACACACATACTAAAAGACACCAAAAAAGTTCCTATGTACAATTTTTTTGTTCTGTCTAAACCACAGTGGTGGAAAAAGAAACAAATAAGGATTGTGTTCACATACCCAGCAGGCTATTATGACAGTGATCATCAACTTATAGGCATTTTAATATCTCAATAGTCAAAACCACCATAATGCCTTTGTGTATAGTTACTGGATGTAAACATGATAAATAGATTGTTAGGCATCGAGTTTCCCCCACTGCACAGGGGGAATCTCAAGCCATGTCCTCTGCGGCCGCAGAGATTCCTGCTTAGCAGAAATGTCGGTCCCGGCATCTTGCCCAGGCTGATGCTAGGCATCTGGTTGCTCCTTCAGGTTCAGCTATAACACCATGCTTGAGTCAGCAGCAAGCAGATTCTTCTGGGACTAAGTCCTGTCTTTTGCTTACTGAGCATGCCCGGTGGGACGACCTCTCATTGGAGGTTGGAGGTCACATGCGCAGGTCCCTTCCTGCTCGGATTGGTCCACTGGGAAGATCCCAGAAGGACGCCGCTATAAAAGAGTCACATGGCTGCTCGGCCATGCGCTAGTATAGACTCTTATGGGTAGTTGTGTGTGTGTAGATGAATGCATGAGACTGGTGACTGACTCATTATGATCCCCTCCCTTTGGTTGTGTATGATATAGGGGTTACTGAGTCAGAGTCAGCGCCAGTAGTGGCTTAGTCTATGTGCCACAGAGCATCCCGCTCTCCACACGAGCGTTAGCACCATATAGTGCCATCCAGCACTAGGCACCTTTGCTCAGCACAAGTAGCAGCGTTCCTTACAGCGGCACCGTGCGCTAGTTAAGCGCTTTCCTCCATGCTCTGGGAGGTTAGTGATGACCGCCAGAGCGGTGCAGTGCACACTCAGTGCCATTAGTATTCATCGGTTCTCTTGCTGGCACAGCAGCTAAGGCGCCGAGCGCTAGCGGTCTAGAGGGACTCTAGCCCTGTGTCTCTGGGGCTGAGTTCTGTGACTGTTAGCTAGTGCTCACCCAGCCAAGCTGTGTGAGTATTAACAGGCTCCGGCAGTTGTTTCAGCGGGTCTGTGAGGTAACAGAGTTCACCCCTGTGCACACCAGGTCAGCAGATACCCCGCCGGTGTTCACTTAGTTCTACCCCATTACCGAGCGGGAGTTTTACCATCTCTGCACGGCGGACCCCGGGCTGCGAATGCACATTATACCATCTTTATTATTCGGTGGGTTCCGCAAGCCTCTAACATAGATAAAGTTGGAATGGCCTCACCAAATCTTGTTAGAGGCAATTTCCTTCAGTTGGATATCCAACCAGCAATCCGCTTTCTGGTACGAATAGAAAGGGTACGGATCTTCCCCTGTTGTGCTCTATTCAGTGCAATTCAACCCTATGACCCCAAAACTTCCACTCTTAAAAAGGCAGTCCACAGCTCACCCTACATGAAAAATGCCTTAAAAAGCCCTATGTGCCTCCAGACGTGTTTCTCCTTAATTGACTCTTCAGGGGAGAACACATGCACACTATGAAGAACCTACATGGGCTTATATTTCCCTGTCTGTCACTGGCTGTGCAAATACTAATGGCACAGAGTTGTATAGATCACATTATTAAAAACCTGCATCTGGAACAGGGTCACGAATCACCTGATTCAACTTATGGGGGCATGTTTGTCTGCTTAGACCATATTACTTTGTTGGTATCCATGTCACCTATGCCATCCCTCCACATAGCGCTATCATGGAACATATCCGCCATGTTAGAAATTCCGGAATAAGCAGCCCGTCCCTTTATGCTCTGCCCTTTGGGGCTTGGTTATCAAGACTTGCACACTTATTGGCTGCTGTATTTTGTTGTCAATAATACTAATCGCAGCGTCATCATCCACGTGATTACTTACGCTCCGCTCCTCACAGCGCATCGTGGTCACGTGTCCAGTCAACTGATGATTTTAACTTCAGCCACATGACCTCTCACGCCCGTTGGGCTGTATGTTTCATCTTTTGTGGTCATCGGCTGTCATGCCTCTATCATAACGCAACCTTGCACTCCCCATGTCCTGCCATATGTTCCGCCGCATTTTGCCCATCGGGGCAGTATCACAGGGTTGGCCTGCAGGCTCTTCTGTTCTCCCCGACTTCTATCAACCTCTCTGCTCTCATGCTCTGAATGAGAGTGACTCACACAAGTGAATAAATTAAACGAGTGCAATCCGATAAAAATTTGGATTCCATCCAGTGCTCATCTGTGATTTTTTTTTTATCGGCTCGGATTGCGATCGGACTGATAAAAATAATCACAGAATGCTGCAAGAGGATGTGAATTTCGGATAATTATCGCCAATGCAAGTCAATGGTTGAGAGAAAAATATCACATGGAACACAGACCACGTGTGTACCATGTGATTTTACACACCCATCTCATGACATGACACTTCATCTGCCGAGTACAGTAAATTCACAGCGTGAAGTTTCATAATAGAATAGATATAGAGAAAGATTAAAATAAAAAAATGGTGTGGGGTCCCCGTTAATTTTCTTAACAAGCTGAGGGAAAGCAGATGGCTGGGCGCTGATGTTTATAGCCTGGGAAAGGGGTAATAAACATGGAGCTTCCCAAGTTATTAATATAAGATAATAGCTGTCTACTTAGCCTTTACTGGTTATAAACAAGGGGTGACCCCTCCACAAAAATTACCTAATGATAGAAATGGCCTTGGTTAAAAGTGGGCCCCTTCATGTGATGGGGCACAGGGCAACGTCCTCCTCTGTACCTCCCCAGTAGCTTATGTTACAGGTTAGAAATAAATTTTGTTATAAACATTAATCACATATGACAAATATTTATGATCACCTTTCATTGGTAATGATATAGGGATGAGTGGACCTGTGGAGGTTCGGGTTCGTCAGGTTCGGTCTAGAGTTCAAAGTACGGTTGGGCATCCGAACGTGACCCTGAAACTCATAGAAGTCAACGGTGACCTGAACTTTGCAGCTTTACAATGGCTGTAAAATGGTCATAAGGGCTAGGGGGCTGCAAAATGAAGCTAAATGGGGGTAAGAGTAGGACAAGTACCCTGCAAACAAATCAGGATAGGGAACTTATTTAAAATAACATAGAATCCCCCCAAAATTTTTGGCAAATTTTGGGACAAATTAAAAGTTTGTGAAGTGGATTGGATTAAAACATTTTTTGAACATGAGGCCCTGTACCACAACAGCCGCGTACACTCGGATGGTACAGTGAAACTGCAAATGGTCATTAATTCAGTCAATTTGGATTACATTTTTGGAATTTCTGGCTACAAATTGCCGTAAAACTATGAATCAGGAAAGGAATATATCTAATGCCTAACAGAGGCACAAGCATAGACTCCCACCCCTCACCTCTCATTCAGCGACCCTGTGCATTGCTTTGGGTGCTCTGGTTGACGAGGTAGGGCAGCCGTTGTCTCCTCTGGAGGCCACTCACCTCACCCTCAGAGTGCAAGGCGTGTTTTCTTTCCGCCTGCCGTTTCAGGACCTGCCCGCACAGCAAGTTGAGTAAGGTGGTGAAGTGCACCATGTGTGGGGTCTGGGTCATCTTGCTGCATCTTGTAACAATATTCGGTGTAACCTGTGTGGGGATCTAGGCCACTCGTTTAGTCGCTGTCCGCATTACTACACCAATGCAATCCTGAATCTGGAAGATTAGTATCAGGATAGGAGACCAATCCAAACTGTTAACCGCTTCATGACCCAGCCTATTTTGTCCTTAATGACCTGGCCATTTTTTGCAGTTCTGACCAGTGTCCCTTTATGAGGTAATAACTCAGGAACGCTTCAACGGATCCTAGCGATTCTGAGAATGTTTTTCATGACATATTGGGCTTCATGTTAGTGGTAAATTTAGGTCAATAATTTTTGCGTTTATTTGTGAAAAAACAGAAATTTGGCAAAAATTTTGAAAATGTCGTAATTTTCAAATTTTGAACTTTTATTCTGTTAAACCAGGGAGTTATGGGACACAAAATAGTTAATAACATTTCCTACATGTCTACTTTACATCAGCACAATTTTGGAAACAAAAATTTTTTTTGCTAGGAATTTATAAGGGTTAAAAATTGACAAGCGATTTCTCATTTTTACAACAAAATTTACAAAACCATTTTTTTAGGGACCACCTCACATTTGAAGTCACTTTGAGGGGTCTATATGGTAGAAAATACCCAAAAGTGACACATTCTAAAAACTGCACCCCTCAAGCTACTCAAACCTACATTCAAGAAGATTATTAACCCTTCAGGTGCTTCACAGGAACTAAAGCAACGTGGAAGGAAAAAAATGGACATTTTAATTTTTCCAACAAAAATTTGCTTTTAGCATCAATTTTTTCATTTTCACATGGGCAACAGGAGAAAATGGATTCTAAAATTTGCTGGGCAATATTTCTCCTGAGTACACCGATACCTCATATGTGGTCATAAACCACTGTTTGGGCGCACAGCAGGGCTCAGAAGGGAAGGAGCGCCATTTGACTTTTAGAATGGAAAATATGCTGGAATATTTAGTGGTTGCCATGTCACGTTTGGAGAGTCCCTGTGTGCCTAAACATTGGAGCTCCCACAAGTAACCCCATTTTGCTAACTAGAACCCCCAAGGAACTTATCTAGATGCAGAGTGAGCACTTTGAACCCCCAGGTGCTTCACAAATTGATCCGTAAAAATTAAAAAGTACTTTTTTTTCACAAAAATGTTCTTTTAGCCTCAATTTTTTCATTTTCACATGGGCAACAGGATAAAATGGATCCTAAAATTTGTTGGACAATTTCTCCTGAGTACACCGATACCTCATGTGGTCATAAACCACTGTTTGGGCGTATGGCAGGGCTCAAAAGGGAAGGAGCGCCATTTGACTTTTTGAATGGAAAATTAGCTCTAATCATTAGCGGTTGCCATGTCGCGTTTGGAGAGCCCCTGTGTGTTAGGCGTCGGATTCCTGTAGCTGAACAACAGGAGTCCAGAGCCTCACATACTGCTTTGCAGCAAGTCACTCCTGAGGCTAAGTCCCGCTGCCGCTCCACTGAGCATGCTCATGAGACGATCTCCCATTGGAGTACGGGAGTCACGTGCGCAGGTCCTTCCCCTGATCTGGTTGGTCCATCTCAGAGATCTGGAAGGTCCCGGCAGCGCACAGCTATAAAAGGACCGTTCGGCCATGCGCTAGTATAGACATTACTTGCTAGATGTGTGAATGGTGACGGATGCATGATTCTGGTGACTGACACCACACACAACAACCTGACGTACACTATACCACACCACACACCAACCTGACCTAGTGTCAGGTTGTTGTGTGTGGCGTAGTGTACGTCAGCCTTGGTGTGTATGGTGTAGTGTACATCAGGTTGGTGTGTGTGGTGTTGTGTATGTCAGCCTGGTGTGGGTGAGTTCTGTAGGGGAATGTCAGGATGTGTTTAGTCCACGGACGTGTGATGAATTCTGAAGCATTCATTCATTTAAACACAGTCCAGGTTTGTCAGGACACGTTTCATATTGGAAATTAGTTGTTTTTCTTGTCCCCCTTTTATAGCACACCCGGCACCTTTTTCTTGCTATCCCCTCACTGGGAAAACGCTGCCCTGGTTTCATTCAGGAAACTTGAGTTCCAGGGGTGCTGGGGAGCGCTCCTAACTTGACTCCAAAAATCATGGCCTTTATCACCGCCTCCTGGAACTGAAGGAACGAGTTGTTGGTCTGGCCTGCACATCGTGATAGCACGCATGCGTTATACAGTACCATTTGTACGATGTGCACAGCCAGTTTTTATACCACACCTTCACCTTCCGCATGGCACTATAGGGCTGGAGGACTTGATCAGAAAGATCAACTCCCCCCATGTGTTTGTTGTACCCCAGGGCACAGTCCGGTTTGTGGACCTGTGCTGGGGTACCTAGAACGGTGGTGGCCGTGCTGCTGGGACCATGGATTGTCAAGAAAAAGATGTCTCTTTTGTCTTGAACTTGACCACAAGCATGTTGCCGCTACATTGGGCTCGGCTCTCACCATTTGGAAGAGCCTGCTCAATTAGCGACAAAGGGAGACCCCTCTGGTTTCTGCGCACGGTACCGCAAGCGATGGTAGCTCTGGCAGAGAGTGATTGAAATAGAGTGATGCTTGTATAAAAGTTATCAACATACAGATTATTATTATTATTTATTTATATAGCACCATTGATTCCATGGTGCTGTACATGAGAAGGGGTAACATTCAAAGTACAGATATCACTTACAGTAAATAAACTAGCAATTACAGACTGATATAGAGGAGAGAGGACCCTGCACTTTCAGGCTTACATTCTACAGGATGGTGGGGAAGGAGATAGTAGGTTGGGGGGTTGCAGTAGCTCCAGTGATGGTAGCTCCAGTAGTGGTGAGGAGGCAGTGGGGATCATTGCAGGCTGTAAGCTTTCCTGAAGAGATGGGTTTTCAAGTTCCGTCTGAAGGATCCGATTGTGGTTGATAGTCGGACGTGTTAGGGCAAAGAATTCCAAAGGATGGGGGCTATTCGGGAGAAGTCTTGGAGGCGGTTGGGTGAGGAGCGAATAAGTGTGGAGGAGAGATCTTGAGAGGACTGGAGATTATGTGAGGGAAAGTATTGGGAGATTAGTTTAGAGACATATGTGGGAGACAGGTTATAGATGGCCTTGTAGGTCAGTATTAGTAATTTGAATTGGATACGCTGAGGGAATGGGAGCCAGTGAAGAGTTTTGCAGAGGGGAGAGGTGGAGGAGTTGCGAGGAGAGAGATGACTTAGTCACGCGGCAGAGATAAGGATGGACTCGAGAGGAGCTTGGGTGTTAGCAGGGAGGCCACATAAAAGGATGTTGCAATAGTCGAGGCGGGAGATGATGAGGGCATGTACAAGCATTTTAGTAGAATGAGGGTTGAGGAAGGGACGGATTCTGGAAATATTTTTGAGCTGGAGGTGACAGGAGGTGGAGAGAGCTTGGATGTGCGGTTTGAAGGACATGGCAGAGTCAAGGGTTACTCCGAGGCAGCAGACCTCCGGTATGGGGGAAAGCGTGATGTCGTCATTTGTTATAGATAAGTCGGGTAAGGAAGATCTGTGAGATGGGGAAAGATGATCAGTTCAGATTTGTCTACATTGAGTTTGAGGAAGCGAGAGGAGGAGGATATGGCTGATAGACACTCCGGGATTCTGGACAGCAGAGAGGTGACGTCTGGGCCAGAGACCATCGGCATAAAGGTGGTACTGAAATCCATGGGACTTTATGAGTTGCCCCAGGCCAAGTGTATAGATTGAGAAGAGTAGGGGTCCTAGAACAGAGCCTTGAGGGACTCCAACAGAGAGAGGGTGGGATGAGGAGGTAGTGTGGGAGTGGGAGACACTGAATGTGCGGTTGGAAAGGTATCAGGAGATCCAGGATAGGGCGAGGTCTTTGATCCCAAAGGAGGAGAGGATCTGTAGTAGGAGGCAGTGGTCAACTGTGTTGAAAGCAGAGGACAGGTCTAGAAGGAGGAGTATACAGTATTGTCCGTTAGCTTTGGCTGTAAGTAGGTCGTTGGTAATTTTGGTCAGGGCTGTCTCAGTGGAATGATGGGGATGGAAACCAGATTGTCAAAGAGCAAGTTAGTTGAGAGGTAGGAGGAAAGGTCAGAATGGACATGCTGTTCCAGGAGTTTAGAAGCGAATGGGAGCAGCGATATTGGGCGATAGCTGGACATTGCTGTTGGGTCGAGAGTTGGCTTTTTAAGGATAGGCGTGATTGTGGCATGTTTGAAAGCAGAAGGGAAGGTACCGGAAGTAAGTGATTGGTTGAAGAGGTGGGTTAGGGATGGGATAAGAGTGGTGGCGAGGTTGGGGAGGAGGTCGGATGGGATGGGGTCGAGTGCACAAGTGCTGAGGTGTGATTTGGAGAGAAGATGAGCAGGCTCCCCATCAGTGATGTTAGATAAGGAGGTTATGGGGTTTGGGTATTGGTCTGGTATACAAAGGGGTTGTGGTGGTTGAATAATAAAGACTTGCCGTGTTTGGTCTATCTTGTTTTTGAAGTGCGCGGCGAAGTCCTCAGCAGAGTTTAGGGAAGTTGGAGGGGGCAGTGGTGGGCGGAGGAGGGAGTTAAAAGTATTGAACAACTGTTTGGGGTTGTGGGATAAGGAAGATACAAGGAATGTAAAGTAGGCCTGTTTAGCAGAGGTGAGGGCAGATTTGAATGCAAGTGTTGCTTGTTTGAGTGCAGTGAAGTCCTCTTGGGAATACATTTTCTTTCAGCCCCGTTCAGCAATTCTGGATGCTTGCCGAAGCTTTTTAGTGGTGTTATTGTGCCAGGGTTGTCTATTGATTCGTCGCACTCTGCTATGCATGTCAGGGGCGACCGAGTCGATGGCTGATGCAAGACTGGCATTGTAGGGGTGCGCATGTTGCTGGACATGGGTGACAGGTGAGGAGGACAGTGATGAGAAAGAGAGTAGATGGTGGTCAGATAGAGGGAGAGGGAAGGTTGTGAAGTTAGATAGGGAGCAGATACGGGTGAAGACCAGGTCTAATGTGTGTCCGTCTGTGTGGATGGCTGAGGAGGACCACTGAGTAAGTCCAAAAGATGAAGTGAGCAACAGGAGTTTTGAGGCTGCTGACTGGTGGGTGTCAATGGGGATGTTGAAGTCACCAATGATGGTGGTGGGAATGTCAGCAGAGAGAAAGAGAAGGAGCCAGGTAGAGAATTGGTCAATGAAGGCCGTGGTTGGGCCTGGAGGTCGGTATATGACAGCCACTTGGAGGTTGTAGGGAGAGTAGATGCGGACAGAGTGGACTTCAGAAGAGGGGAGGACAAGGGAAGGAAGTGGTGGGATTGGGTTGAAGGTGAAATTGGAAGAAAGGAGAAGGCCCACTCCTCCACCATGTCTGTTGCCAGGACGAGGAGTGTGGGTGAAGTGGAGGCCGCCATAGCATAGCGCAGCAGGGAAGGCGGTGTCGTGGGGTGTCAGCCATGTTTCAGTGAGGCCAAGGAAGGAAAAAGTGCAGGAGGTAAAGAGGTCGTGAATCACATGGAGTTTATTGCAGATGGAGCGGGCATTCCAGAGTGATCCCGAGGGAGGGAGCAGGTTGGTGGGTGTCAAGGGCACGAATTTGAGGTTGGAAAGATGTCAGGTGTTTATATTGAAATGGGAGCGATAGAAGGGGGCAATAATGGAAGGTATGAGCTGTGAGGGTCCAGGGTTGGGAGATATGTCGCCAGCAGTGAGGAGAAGCAGAGAGAGGCAGAGCAGGTGGGAGGAGGAGAGTGGTCGATTTTTTTTCTGTGTTATTAGGAGAGATCTGAGGTTGAGGAACAGGTCAGCAGATGAGGTCAGGTGGGAGGGCAAGAGGAAAGGAGAGATTATTACTTGGTTAGAAGGTGCTGGGGTTTGTGGATAGCAAAGGAGAGTCAGGAGTAATGGAGGCAAAACCATTAGAGCATATTTCAGCATGGTAAGAGTAAGTGTGGAGCTAACAAACAAATTTTGCATATTTTAACAGAGGTTAGGCATACCTTCTGGTCACTTCTGGCTCATTTCTGGCATATTTCTATTGTTATCCTTAAAAAAGACATCCTTGCAAAAGACAGCCCAAGGTCTAGACAGCCCTGTGCCTCTGAATTTATGGCAACTTAACAGCACATGAAAAGGCCCAGGTGTGATCAGAAGAGAGGAGCAGCAGGAAGACTGGACACAGACACAGGAGATGATTAATTAGAAGTCAGAAGAGAAAATGCAAGAGGAGATTGATTCACATGGACAGATACGGCCAAATTGTGTGTTAGAATCAAGGAAATAAGGTGAGAAAGGAGTCAGTGGACATACCAGTAATAGAGAGATACAGGGTGATTGGGATCAGGAAAGATGGTAACCTTTATCAAGCAGAAGGTGGACCAAATCCTACACTAATTTCCCACTCACCCCCAGAGAAGGTGGACATTCTGGGGGCTGGATCCTACTGTCCTTTCCTTTGTAAACTCTAAAGCTGAGAGTGTACCCTGAGGTATTCTCACACAGCTTATAGCGTTTTATACCGTACCTAGCCCTTTTGCTGGGCAGGTACTGACGGAACTGAAGCCTCCCTTTGAAGTGGATGAGGGATTAATACACACAAATTTCCCTTTCGGGAATGTACACTTCAGCAAACTTGTTGCTGAAGTGCTCGATGACCGGCTAAATTTTGAACAGTCTATCAAAATTCGGGTCATCGCAGGGAAGGCTGTCAGTGTTATCTCTGAAATGGAGAAATTTATGAATCGCCTCAAAATGTTTCCAAGTAATAATCATGCCAAATACTGGAGTTTGATATAAAATATCAGTACTCCAGTATTGGCGAATTTCCGGTTTCTTCACAATCCCTATGTGAATGACCAGTCCCCAATATTTCATCATTTCTACAGAATCAACGAGACTCCAAGCAGAAAATGATGAATTAGGGTTTTGGGCAAAAAATTGCTGGGCGTATAAGTTTGTTTGTTCCACCATGAGACTGTTGACTGACTCTGAGAAATAGACTTTGAAAAAGTCTATTTCCCTGAAATTGGCAGTCTCAAACTGGATTCCTGATTGGGGAACGAAATCAGGAATTGTGACATTCAGGAACCGAGTATGTCCGAGAGTGGACCCTCTGGGTCGTGGGTCTGGAGCCCCTGGGCCGAGCACGCCAGGTGAAGACCGACCCCTATACTGGGATCGTTAGGGGCAGGACCGCAGGGGGCAGAACCGCGACAGCCGGTACCAAGAGGGACAGCTCGAAGGACAAGGCCGAACAGAGACCAGGGAACCGGGGCGGGGTAACGGAGGAAACCAGGCAGCAGTTAGTAGAAAGGTAGCAAGACGTTGCTACCAGAGGCAAGGAGTACGGAGGCACAAGCCACGGGAGGGAGAGTAGGGACGGACGGGCCTAGGACAGGCAGCAGAGGCACTGGGAGAAAGAACGGAAAGGACAAGGCTGAGGCAGGCAGAGGGGAACTGGGCGAGACATAGGGCAGGCAGAGAGGGGACTGAGCAAGACACTGGACAGGCAGAGAGGGGACTGAGCAAGACACTGGACAGGTAGAGAGGGGACTGAGCACGACACAATGCAGGCAGGGGTACTATAGCAAAACTACAGTGGCCAGAGAGTGCAGGATTGCCACACAATCATCAGGCGTCTTCCCCATAGGGAGGACGCCTGAAATACCTACTGGCCAGGAAGTGGGCGGTGGGCCCCGCCTTCAGCGACGCCCACCGCTGGTTGAAGGAAGCGGGCGGGCGCGCGCCCATGACCTAGGGACAGAGAGCGGGGATGCAGCAGCGCGGAAGACCGGGTAAGAGAGCGCACCGCCGGAGGGCGGCGGTGGGGAGCGGCAGCGGCGGTTACCGCCGCAGAAGAGACATCGGCGGGCTCGGCCACCGATGTCACAGGAATCCATGGAGCTAAATTTTCAGGGACGGGGGTCCAGGAGGGGGCACTAGTGCTAGGTTGGGCATGACTAGCACTAGGTTGGGGGAAACTCACACTTGGCTGTGAGACTTCCTCCAAGGTCTCCGACTCTTCCTCCCTGGGCTCTGGACGATTTCTCGTCCTATGACATCTTGGTGGTGGCAAGTCTGTGTCACTAGAGGAGGAAGAATGGGAGGAATAGAGAAAGTTGGCGTCCTCTCCCTCACTATCAGTTTCTGAGGCAATAAGGCAATAATGTCATATGACTGCTCAACTGAGTAGATCCTTTGTGACTGGGATGAGCGGGACATTGTGCGTGTGGTGTGTGTGAGTGTAAACAATCTAAACTTTATTATAGTGTGTGTGTGCGTGTGTATGTTCGAGTGCTTGCTGAAGCTTTCTACTGCAGGAGGAGGCTGTCAGGCGTGTGGGAGCTGTCAGGCGTGGGGGGCTGTCAGGCGTGGGGGAGCTGTCAGGCGTGGGGGAGCTGTCAGGCGTGGGGGGCTGTCAGATGCAGGGGGAGTTGTCAGGCATGGGGGGGCAGGGAGGGACTGAGATGCAGCAGCAGATGGAGATGGAGCAGGCAGCAGCAGGTGATCAGGGGGTGATCAGCGGGGCAGGGGGTGGAGTGATCACTGGGGGGGATCACCAGAGGAGGATGGGGCTGTCAGGCACGGGGGGGCAGAAGGGGAGCAGAGGACCAGCTACAGATGGAGCTGGCAGCAGCAGGTGATGAGGAGGTGATTAGGGGGGCACAGGGTGATCAGGGGGCACGGGGTGATTGGGGTGATCACTGGGGGGGTGATCACCAGGGGAGGAATGGGCTGTCAGGCGTGGGGGGGCAGGAGGGGAGCAGAGGACAAGCTGTAGATGAAGCCAGCAGCAGGTGATCAGGGGGGTATCAGGGGGTGATCGGGGGGATTGCCAGGGAAGGATGGGGCTCTCAGGCGCGGGGGGGCAGGAGGGGAGCAGCGGACCAGCAGCAGATGCAGACAGGAGCAGCAGGTGATTAAGGGGGCAGGGGTAATCACCAAGGAAGGAGAGCAAATGGAGCTGTCAGATGCAGGGGGCAGTAGGGGAGCAAATGGAGCCCGCAGGAGGAGGGGAGCAAATGCAGCAGGTGATTAGGGGGGCAGGGGGTGATCACCAGAGCAGGTGGTGATCAGGGAGGGCAGGGGGGAGGGAGTGGAGGTCGGGGGGAGTGGAAGACAGGAGGAGGGAGTACCTGTCCTCAGCAGCAGCGGTGGTGCTGGCAGTGGCGGCGGGCGGCAGCAGCGGGCGGCGGTGGCGATTGCGGTCTCTGTGGGGCAGGTCAGCAGTCAGGCACCTCGCTCCTCAGCTTCCACGGATGGGATGAAGCTGAGGAGCGAGGCAGCCATTGTTTTACTCCGCCCCTCCACATCTGATTGGAGGGCTAGCGTCACATGGATGCTAGCTCCAATCAGATCTGAGGGGGGGTGACAAAAAGGTCGACAGGAGTGATCGTAGACCTGGGAAGGCTAATCCACCCCTCTGGGGTCAAGTATAGGTCCCCCTGTACCTGCGGGTTGGGTGACCGGGGTCAATGAAAGGTCACCCAGCCCGCAGGAGGGCGATCATTCTGTGACACAGCATATGCGTCACAGGTCGGATTGGCACAAACTTTCATGACGCATACGCTGTGTCACAGGTCGGGAATGGGTTAAGGGACTAGGAAAGGAGGGGGTAGTGAGGGACCAGTAAAGAGCAATGGGTTGCTTCCAAGGTGAAAAAGCAAGAAAAATACCAGAGAGAGAGGGAAAAGGAGTGGGAAGTTATGTCCCAGATGGTGTATTAGACAAACAGCTCAGGAGGTTGGTTAGAAAGGAAGATGCTGCAGCTTTTCAGTCCTCATCCAGTGAAGGTCTGGATGAGAAGGAAAATTGGCTATAGGAAAAAGAATAAGAGGAATAAGAGAAGAAATAAGAAAAAGAGAAACGGAGAAAAAAAAGGGGAGTGAAGGAACCCTGGGGTCAGCCCCTCAGTGCGACTCCTTGGAGGAGTAGGGGAGAGAGAGCAACCCTGTCTGGTGCCATTTCCAATCGCGAAGGAGTCCGACAGCAAACCATTCACTCTGACCTTAGCAGTCAGGGCAGAGTAAAGAGTCATAATGGCATCGATAAAAGGAGGTGGAAAATCAAACTTCTGTAAGGTGCATACAATATAATGCCAGCTGATTCTATCAAAGGCCTTCTCGGTGTCAGTTGATAGGATAGTCAGAGGGAAACCAGAGCGCTTTGCGTAGGAAATGGCTAAGAGAATTTTCGTGGCATTATCGTTACCCTCACGGCCTTTAACAAAGCCAACCTGATCAGGATGGATCAGAGAGTCCAGAACAGTATTAATTCTGGAAGCAAGGATTTTTGATCATAATTTTATATCTGTGTTAAGCGGCGAGATAGGTCTGTAATTACCACACAAGCCGTCATCCCTCCCCTCCTTAGGGATAACAGTAATATGAGCCTCTAGAGTCTGTTTAGATGGGGCATCTCCTGTAAGAAATGCATTAAAGAGAGAAACTAGCTGAGGGAGGAGCAAGTCCAAAAATTTCTTGTAGTAACCCACAGGGAAGCCATCAGGGCCTGGAGTTTTGTTATTCGCCATTGATTGTATGGTGTCCTTAATTTCTTGAGGAGTGATTTGGGAGAGTAGAGCTGAGAATCTTCGGGTTGAACTTTAGGGAGGGAGAGGGGGGACAAAAATTTCTGAATCCTTTCCACTGCGGTTACTTGGTCCTTCATGGGTTCAGGCGGGTCTAAATTATAAAGGGATTCATAATAAAGTCTGAAAACCTCCGAAATCTCGTCAGACCTGTCCACCCTCGCATTTGAATTTGTATATATGTGTTTTATAAATTTATTACTGTTTTGGTTTTTGAGTAAACGGGAAGTGAGCTTACTGCTCTTGTTCCCATGAACGTAACATCTATGTTTACAGTGCAAAAACATTTTTGCAGAATTAAAATTGAGTAGATCTTTTAACTTACTGCGAAGGGAGGAGATGTCTTGCTGAAACTTTAGTGCGTCAGAATTTTTGTGGAGTCGTTCTGCGATACCAATTTGGTGTAAAAGGGACATAATTTCTTTTTCTCTTTTTTTCTTGTTAAAAGAGCCAATAGAGATGAGTTCGCCTCCCAGAACCGCCTTATGTGCTTCCCAGATATTAGGTGTGAGTATGCCCTCTGTGATATTCTCTTCAAAATAGCGTGAGATGATGGATTTTATGTTTTCAAAATTCTGTGGGGTGTCCAATAAAGATTCATTTAATCTCCAGGACGTTGCAGGACGGGGAAGGGTATTAATGTATCAATATCAATAAAAATTGGGGCATGGTCAGAGATTGTGACTGAACCTATATCGGCAGATTTAATTAAGCGCAGGGCTTGGGATTGAGCTAAGAGGAGGTCAATTCGGTGATAAGAAGAGTGCGGGGGGGAAAAGAATGTGTTATCCTTAGTAGTGGGATGGTGAATATGCCAGGGATCTATAAGATGCAAGGAATTCAACTTGTGCAGAAGACTCCTTCTTAAGCCTTGGGAAATGGGTGATGAGCCGCTAGAAGAGTCTAATTCAGGGTTGAGAGAAAGATTAAAATCCTCTCCCACAATCAGTAGTCCTTCCTTAAATAAGTGCAGTACTTCAAGCGTTTTGGTAATCCAGTGGACCTGGTGACTGTTAGGAGCATATAAGTTAGCAAAAGTAACTGTTGTGTTAGCTAACGTCCCCTTAACAAATATATATCTGCCCTCTTGGTCACACAAGCTATCCTTGAGAGAGAAAGGAAGGCCTTTCTTCACGGCTATACTAACACCCTTAGAGGAGGACGTACTACAACTATTAAACCATATGGGGTAGGAGGAAAAGGATGTGTTAGGGACTCTACCAATTTTGAAATGGGCTTCTTGGAGGAAAACAATTTGTGCGTGTTGTTTTTTTAAAAGCGAAATAATTTGATTTCGCTGAGCAGGTGAATTAAGCCCTTTAACGTTAAAAGAAGCGACAATGATGGACCCTGAACTCACCTGACTACTCCCGCTCGACATGTCTTGTAGGGAAGTCTGTCTCGACCGAATACCTGATAAAAGAAAAGAACAGCATAACCATCAAACTTTTTACAAACAGTAGCTCGCCTAACGCAGGGGGGACTTATTATACCCAAACATAGGTGAGGTAGTCCAAGTTGTGAATCAAAAATGGGAATGACAAATAAAGATCATGACATTATAAAGTGGAATAGCATAATGAAAATATGGACCATAGAGATCATGTATATCAAAAAGAGCAAAAGCACGAGAAAAAATCAGATAGATACAGTAAGACCGAGAAGGCTGATTCTTCATGGAGGGTGTTTCTTGGAATCATATTTCTTTACTTTCGGCGATACATGCTTTTTCACTAGGGACCATTCTTGTGGTTTGGTAAGCGAAGGAAGTTCCCAGCTGGTGTCAACAGGCATCCAAGATGGGATCTCAATTGGGGAGATATCGAGTGACTCCCAAAAATTTGGCAGGTCCTCTGGAGTGCGAACCACAATCTGTCGACCTCTTGCGTTGACTGCCAGACCAAAAGGGAAAAGCCATTTATACGCCAAATTCTTGGCTTTTAGGGCGGAGAGAAGGGGACGTAGGATCCGTCTTTTCGATAAGGTGGAGGCCGCCAGGTCCTGGAATAGCTGAATTTGAGAATTATCATATATAATCTTTTCATGTTCTCTGGCACTTACTAGAATGGCTGCCGTATCGACATAGCTTAGAATGCCGCAAATGACATCTCTTGGCGGCTCTACAGTGCCCATTTAATGCCAAAAACATCAATACTTATTACTTAAGCATGTCAACCTTAATTTACTTTATAATAATAGTTAGTAGTGTTGAGCATTCCGATACCGCAAGTATCGGGTATCGGCCAATATTAGCTGTATCGGAATTCCGATACTGACTTCCGATACTTTTTTCATATCGGATACCGGAATCGGAAGTTCCCATAATGCTATGAGCCCGCTCGCTTTGATTCAGCCAATGGGAATCCTCAGAAGTGTGGGCACATCCTGTTAGGCATGCAGGCATGTTAACTATTGGCATGGCTGTGATTGGCTGCTGAAATGATGTCATGATGCACTATAAAAGCCGCCGCCGCCATTTCTGGTAACTCTGCTGTGAATTCAGTTAGGGACAGGCTGCTGTTGAAGACTGTGAGGGACAGTTAGAAATAGCGATTCTACAAAACATATTGTGCTTTAACCAGGCTACATAAACCACCACTGTAGCTTTCTTTTCCCTAGCAGCAGTGTTCACAGCTGTCTGCAAGGGCTGTGTGAGTGCAGCTCACGCTGTGGAGTGGGTCCTGCAGCCATGTCTGGTTGTAGGCCACCCAGCATGCCTCACTGCTGCCTCATACATATTTTTCTTTTTGAGCTGCTTATTTTTCAAAAATTCTATCTAGTGTGCTTCCATCCATATCCATATACGTTGGTTGCAAACACTAGTAGTAGACAGCGGAGCCTTTCTGCAGGCTTTCAGTGCTAGTGCCCACTTAGCTGCACTGTTCACGGCTGTCTGAGAGATCTCTGACTGTGTGTGAGTGCAGCTCACGCTGAGTAGTGTGTCCTGCAGCTACGTCTGGTTGTAGGCCGCTCAGCGTGCGTCACACATATTTTTCTTTTATTGCAACTCATTTTTTCTTCTCCTATTAGTGTGCATCCATCCGTATCCATATACGGTGGTTGCAAACACTCTAGGAGTAGACAGCGGAGCCTTTCTGCAGCCTTTCAGTGCTAGTGCCCACTTAGCTGCACTGTTCACGGCTGTCTGAGAGGTCTCTGACTGTGTGTGAGTGCAGCTCACGCTGAGTAGTGTGTCCTGCAGCTACGTCTGATTGTAGGCCGCTCAGCGTGCGTCACTGCCTCACACATATTTTTCTTTTATTGCAACTCATTTTTTCTTCTCCTATTAGTGTGCATCCATCCGTATCCATATACGGTGGTTGCAAACACTCTAGGAGTAGACAGCGGAGCCTTTCTGCAGCCTTTCAGTGCTAGTGCCCACTTAGCTGCACTGTTCACGGCTGTCTGAGAGGTCTCTGACTGTGTGTGAGTGCAGTTCACGCTGAGTAGTGTGTCCTGCAGCTACGTCTGGTTGTAGGCCGCTCAGCGTGCGTCACTGCCTCACACATATTTTTCTTTAATTGCAGCTCATTTTTTCTTCTCCTATTAGTGTGCATCCATCCGTATCCATCTACATTGGTTGGTTGCAAACACTATATAGGAGTAGATAGAGGAGCCTTTTTTCTGGCTTGTGCCCTTCATCTGCAGCCAGATTAGTATTACCCAATTTTTTTGGAGCCTCATCTTTTGCATTGTAGGTTACCTGCCTGCATTGTAATAGCTCCAAAAAGTTTGGTGATACTAACACTTTCAAATCTTTGGTCACATCCTTTTAGTTTTTTTTCACAAAAAAAACAATAAAGTTCACCAAACACTACATTTGAAAGTTGTGTAGGCCACATTAGCTCCTATTAAAGTGTAGTCCACACACACACTTCATAAAATTAGTGTTTCTTCTACCTGTAACCAGCTGTTCAGGAATAAGCACACTAAGCCCCCCCTTTGTACTTTTCTGCCTATCTTTATCAGTCTAGCAAGATGAAGAAGGCAAGGAGTAAGGCACGTGGGCGTGGGCATGGAGTTTCAGCAGGGAGAGGACATGAGGATTCTGCAGGGAGAGGATGTGGGGATTCTGCAGGGAGAGGATGTGGGGAGTCTGTGTCTGCTGCGGGCACCAGTGAGTCAGCAGCCCCTAGTTTTAGCAGGCAACAGTCCTTTATGCGCAGGTTTGTAGGACCTCGCCGTACCCCACTGCTGCGGGAGGAACAAATTGAAGCCGTTGTCAGATGGATGGCAGCTAACGCATCGACTTCAATGACTTCCACATCCTCTCAGGGCCAGAGCACCGAAGAGCAACAATCTGTCTCTTCACCACCTGCCAAAGTGACCAGGCAGTCAGAGAGCCCTGGACAGGAGCCATCACAGTCTCTACTTCTGTTCTCTGAATCTGTTGGCTTGGAAAGAGGGGGCCAGACAAGCAGCATTCCAGAATGTGAAGAGGAGGGAGTATGCAGTGATACGCAACTTCTTTGTCCCTCTAAATCTGAAGAGGCGGGTGGGCTAGTGCCTATGGTCAGCACAACTCAGTACACATCAGATGATGACGAGACACAGGTGCCACTTTCTAGTGCGTACGGTGCTGGCGAGACAACCCAGGAGAAGCAGGTGTTTGAAGAGGGGAGTGTAGATGATGAGGTCCTTGACCCATCATGGCGTGAGGAACAGGAAGGTGGTGGGAGCAGCTCTGAGGAAGAGATTCCCCGAACGGCCAAAACAGGAGGGAGAGGGAGGGGGCAGACTTGGTTGCCTGTAGCCTCCACTTCTGCACCCGTTAGGAGCATTCCTCTTTCAAAAGCCAAAACGGGCGCTCCCAAGACTTGCAGTGCGTGGTCCTTTTTTGACACAGTTGCAGATGACATTTGCTTTGTCAAATGAAAGCTGTGTCATCAGAGAGTCAAAAGAGGGAAAAATGTCAGCAACCTCAATACCACTAATATGTGGAAATATGTGTGGACCAAGCACGAGGTGGAGTTACACAGACATACTGAAGACGTAGGCCAACGTACAGCACCACCTACCACCTCTTCAGCTCGTGTTGGGGCCTCTTCCTCCAGCTCACACATAGCTGGTTCGGCTTCCTCACAGGATCGCCAAAGAAGAACCTCTGGCACTGTTGTCCGGAGACCCTGTGACATTCCACCCACAGCACCACGTTCCCAGTCATCCTCACACTCCCAGGCCACTCGACAGCCATCGGTAGCACAGGCATGGGATAAAAGGCGGCCATACTCGGCTAACCATCCCCGAGCACAGGCTCTGAATGCTGGCATTGCCAAACTACTGGCACTTGAAATGCTCTCATTCAGGCTGGTGGAGACTGACACCTTCCGGGACTTCATGGCATTGGCAGTCCCACAATACACCGTGCCCAGCCACTTTTATTTCAGCAGGCGAGCCGTCCCTGCCCTGCAGAAACATGTGGAGGGAAAAATAAAACATGCGCTACTAAACGCCGTTAGTAGCAAGGTCCACCTGACCACCGATGCGTGAACCAGCAACCATGGACAGGGACGATACCTTTCCCTCACTGCCCATTGGGTCAATGTTGAGGAGCCAGGTACAGATCTAGAGAGTGGTGCTGTACGTGTTCTGTCAACTCCACGGATTGCAGGAATCCAGTCTGTACACATAGACTCCTCCTCCTACTCAAGTTCCTCAGAAACAGCGCAGCAGAAGCCTGTTACGACCGATATGAGCACAGCCGTGGCCAAAAGTCAACAGGCCGTACTCAAATTAATTTCTTTGGGGAATCGAAGTCACACAGCGCAGGCGCTCTGGAATGCCATCAAGCAGGAGAGCGACGTGTGGTTTGTGCCAGCGAATCTCCAGCCGGGCTTGGTAGTGTGTGACAATGGCCGAAATCTGGTGGCAGCTCTTGGCCCAGGCAACCTCACTCACATCCCATGTCTGGCACATGTGCTGAACTTGGTCGTCCAGAGCTTTCTGAGGGACTATCCGGATCTTGATGCACTGCTGCACAAGGTCCGCATAGATTGCGCTCACTTGCGGCGTTCCAGCACGGCAAGATCGCGCCTTGCTGCTCTGCAGCGCCGATTACGCCTTCCGGAACATAGCATCATATGTGACCTACCCACCAGGTGGAATTCAACGTTACATATGTTGGAGCGGTTGTGTGAACAGCAGGCAGCAGTCATGGAGTACCAGCTGCATCAGGCGCAAACAAGTCGCACTGTGCGCCGGTCACACTTCAGCACCACTGAGTGGGCCTCTATGAAGGACATCTGCCTCGTTTTACATGCCTTCGATGATTCCACGCGGATGGCGAGTGCAGATGATGCACTAGTCAGCATGACTGTCCCCCTTCTCATCCCTGCTTCAAAAACCACTGCAAGCACTAAGGGATGAGGTTTTGGAAGAGGTGGAGGATGAGGAGTCCCAAATGCCATCTGCTTCTGGACAGTCTGCGCTACGTGGTTCCTCACAAAGGCCTAGGCAGGGGACACTTTGTGAGGAGGATGAGAAGAAGTTGATGGAGGAGGAAGACATCTCTCCAGAGGAGGGAGGTACACAAACCTCTAGTCAGTATGTACAGCGAGGGTGGGGTGATGCAGAGCTGGCAGAGATCACGCCTCAAGCAGGGGACAGCGGTTCTTTGGCAGTTGGGAGTCTGCAGCACATGGTTGATTTCATGCTGCAGTGCCTCAAAAACAACCGCCGCATCGCCCACATTCTCTACACGGCTGATTATTGGGTGTACACCCTCCTAGATCCTCCCTACCGGGACAACTTACAAAGCCTCATACCAACGTTGAACCGGGAGCGTAATCTGCGGGAGTACTAAGACACACTGGCGCAGTCCATCATGTTTTCCATTCCACCCAACAGCAGTGGTGCTAGTGCTTTACAAAGCAGCTCTGTGCGTCGAGGCAGTGGAGGAAACTCGGCACAAAGAGGCATCAGAGGCAGCGCCTCAGCACAAGGCAAGACCACTATGGCCCAAATGTGGCAAAGTTTTGTGTGTCCGCCACAATTGTCTACACCATCGCAGACGGCTCCAGTCAGCAGGAGGCAACGTTTCCGTCAGATGGTGACAGACTACATGTCTTGCCCTGTGAGTGTACTCCCAGATGGCTCTTCCCCCTTCAAGTTTTGGGTCTCTAAGCTGGATACATGGCCAGAGTTTAGCCAGTATGCATTGGAGGTGCTGGCTTGCCCTGCTGCCAGTGTATTATCGGAACGCGTCTTTAGTGCCGCAGGTGGTGTACTAATAGACCGTCGCACGCGACTATCTTCCGATAACGTCGACCGGCTTACTTTTCTGAAAATGAACAAGGCCTGGATCTCTCCAGAATTTGCCAGTCCTCTTCCCGACTAAATAATTGGTTGGCAACTGTATCCAGGTCTCCTGTTGTGTTCATGTTTCTACCACCTGAACTATAATCCCTGGGCTTCAACACAGCCAGTTGTCACTCAGATGTGTCGTCTGCACAGAGAAAAACACACTAGCTGCTGTGTTAGTGGGGTTCAGTAACGCCAGCTGCTCCCCTGTTGTGTGGATGGCAAAGTCTCCTGCTCCATCAACATTCAAACTCCTACTGATTTTTAACCATGCGCCACTTAGGCCTCTGGCTCCACTGTCTCTAGTATTTCCCCTGGCCTCCAACCCCGCCTGTTACAGCTCTGAAGTGGCGTCTGCACAATCCACACTTGTTCCTGTGTTACTTGGGCTCAGTCATGTCAGTTGATCCCCTGATGTGTGTCCGGCAAGGTCTCCTGCTCTGTCCACATTCCCATTACTAGTAGTGTAAATGAGGACAGAGCAGGAGACCTTGCCGGACACACATCAGGGGATCAACTGACGGGACTGAGCCCCAGTAACACAGGAACAAGTGTGGATTGTGCTGACGCCACTTCAGAGCTGTAACTGGCGGGGTTGGAGGCCAGGGGAAATACTAGAGATCGTGGAGCCAGAGGCCTAAGTGGAGCACGGTTACAATCAGTTGTAGTCTACAACCTCTATAAAACCAGCTGCAAGTTGGCCTCCGCCTGCTGCATGCCTCATCCTGGGCTCCAACAACGCCAGATGGTGTTCAGAAGTGCCGTCTTCACAGAGAAAAACACACTAGCTCCTGTGTTAGTGGGGTTCAGTAACGCCAGCTGTTCCCCTGCTGTGTAGACGGCAATGTCTCCTGCTGACTCCACATGCCCAAAACATCAAGCCTCAGCCTGCTCCATGCCTCAACCTGGGCTCCAACAACGCCAGTTGGTGTTCAGAAGTGTCATCTTCCCAGAGAAAAACACACTAGCTCCTGTGTTAGTGGGGTTCAGAAACACCAGCTGTTCCCCTGCTGTGTAGACGGCAATGTCTCCTGCTGACTCCACATGCCCAAAACATCAAGCCTCAGCCTGCTCCATGCCTCAACCTGGGCTCCAACAACGCCAGTTGGTGTTCAGAAGTGTTGTCTTCACAGAGAAAAACACACTAGCTCCTGTGTTAGTGGGGTTCAGTAACGCCAGCTGTTCCCTTGCTGTGTAGACGGCAATGTTTCCTGCTGACTCCACATGCCCAAAACATGAGGCCTCTGCCTGCTCCATGCCTCAACCTGGGCTCCAACAACGCCAGTTGGTGTTCAGAAGTGTCGTCTTCCCAGAGAACAACACACTAGCTCCTGTGTTAGTGGAGTTCAGAAACGCCAGCTGTTCCCCTGCTGTGTAGACGGCAATGTCTCCTGCTGACTCCACATGCCCAAAACATCAGGCCTCCAGCCTGCTCCATGCCTCAACCTGGGCTCCAACAATGCCAGTTGGTGTTCAGAAGTGTCGTCTTCCCAGAGAACAACACACTAGCTCCTGTGTTAGTGGGGTTCAGAAACGCCAGCTGTTCCCCTGCTGTGTAGATGGCAATGTCTCCTGCTGACTCCACATGCCCAAAACATCAGGCCTCAGCCTGCTCCATGCCTCAACCTGGGCTCCAACAATGCCAGTTGGTGTTCAGAAGTGTCGTCCTCCCAGAGAACAACACACTAGCTCCTGTGTTAGTGGGGTTCAGAAACGCCAGCTGTTCCCCTGCTGTGTAGACGGCAATGTCTCCTGCTGACTCCACATGCCCAAAACATCAGGCCTCAGCCTGCTCCATGCCTCAACCTGGGCTCCAACAATGCCAGTTGGTGTTCAGAAGTGTCGTCTTCCCAGAGAACAACACACTAGCTCCTGTGTTAGTGGGGTTCAGAAACGCCAGCTGTTCCCCTGCTGTGTAGACGGCAAAGTCTCCTGCTGCCTCCACATGCCAACAACATCAGGCCTCAGCCTGCTCCATGCCTCAACCTGGGCTCCAACAACGCCAGTTGGTGTTCAGAAGTGTCGTCTTCGCAGAGAAAAACACACTAGCTCCTGTGTTAGTGGGGTTCAGTAACGCCAGCTGTTCCCCTGCTGTGTAGACGGCAATGTCTCCTGTTGACTCCCCATGCCCAAAACATCAGGCCTCAGCCTGCTCCATGCCACAACCTGGGCTCCAACAACGCCAGTTGGTGTTCAGAAGAGTCGTCTTCCCAGAGAACAACACACTAGCTCCTGTGTTAGTGGGGTTCAGAAACGCAAGCTGTTCCCCAGCTGTTCCCCTGCTGTGTAGATGGCAAAGTCTCCTGCTCCATCCACATTCAAACTACTACTGATTTTTAACCGAGCTCCACTTAGGCCTCTGGCTCCACTGTCTCTAGTTTTTCCCCTGGCCTCCAACCCCGCCAGTTGCTGCTCTGAAGTGGCGTCTGCACAATCCACACTTGTTCCTGACTTACTGGGGCTCAGTCACGTCAGTTTATCCCCTGATGTGTGTCCGGCAATGTCTCCTACTCTCTCCACATTCCCACTACAGGAAGTAGTGTGAATGAGGACTGAGCAGGAAACCTTGCCAGACACACATCAGGGGATCAACTGAGGTGACTGAACCACAGTAACACAGGAACAAGTGTGGATTGTGCAGACGCCACTTCAGAGCTGTAACTGGCGGGGTTGGAGGCCAGGGGAAATACTAGACACAGTGGAGCCGGAGGCCATAGTGGAGCAAGGTTACAATCAGTAGTAGACTACAACCTCTATAAAACCAGCTGCAAGTTGGCCTCCGCCTGTTGCATGCTTCATCCTGGGCTCCAACACAGCCAGTTGTAGCTTGGAAGTGCCGTCCGCACAGATAGAAACACTTGCTCCTGTGTCTGTGGGGTTCAGTAACGCCAGCTGCTCCCCTGCTGTGTGAATGGCAAAGTCTCCTGCTGCCTACACCGTCACACTACTACTGATTTTTAACCGTGGTCCACTTCGACCTTTGGCTCTACTGTCTCTAGTATTTCCCCTGGCCTCCAACCCCACCAGTCGCTGCTCTGAAGTGTCGTCTGCACAATCCACACTTGATCCTGTGTTACTGGGGCTCAGTCACGTCAGTTGATCCCCTGATGTGTGTCCGGCAATGTCTCCTGCTCTGTCCACATTCCCATTACTAGTAGTGGGAATGTGGACAGAGCAGGAGACCTTGCCAGACACACATCATGGGATCAACTGACGTGACAGAACCCCTGTAACCCAGGAACAAGTGTGGATTGTGCAGACGACACTTCAGAGCAGCAACTGGCGGGGTTGGAGGCCAGGGGAAATACTAGAGACAGTAGAGGCAGAGGCCGAAGTGGAGCACGGTTACAATCAGTAGTTGTGTACAACCAATATAAAACTCGCTCCAAGTAGGCCTCATCCTGCTGCATGATTGACCCCTGGGCTCCAACATCGCCAGTTGCTGCTCAGAAGTGTCTTTGGCACGGGTACTCCCTCCTGCCCAGCCTGGTTCCAGCACACCTGCTGTTTCCGGGTAGTGTCAACGTCACTTTGCCACCAATACGTTGTCCTGTCGTGTTGCGGTCGGGTTAGCCGAGTCTATGGTTCCTGCAGTTTCGATGATTCCTATGTGGGCTGCGGGTTCTGGTACTAAAGGCTGGTTCCGTAGTGCCAATAGGACAAGCACCCCGTTGGACTGTGGGATTCGGTAACTGCGTCCTTCTCGCGGCCTTGCAACTTTGTTGATTATGGGTACCTTCTGCTACCCATCCGGGTTCCAGCACCGTCTGCTGGTTCTCGGCAGTGTCTTTGGCATGGGTACTCCCTCCTGCCCAGCCGGCTTCCAGCACCGTCAGCTGTTTCTCGGCAGAGCCTTTGGCCGAGGTGCCTCCTTCTTGGTGTCCGAGTTCCAGCAACGTCTGCTGGTTCTTGGTAGTGCTTTTTAGCACAGGTACCTCCTGCTTAGAAACCGTGTTCCAGCACCGTCAGCTGGTCCACAGTTGTGACATTGGCTCTTGTTTCTTCTGCTACCCATCCGGGTTCCAGCACCGTCAGCTGGTTCTCGGCAGTGTCTTTGCCACGGGTACTCCCACCTGCCCAGCCGGGTTCCAGCACCGTCAGCTGTTTCTCGGCAGAGCCTTTGGCCGAGGTGCCTCCTTCTCGGTGTCCGAGTTCCAGCAACGTCTGCTGGTTCTTGGTAGTGCTTTTTAGCACAGGTACCTCCTGCTTAGAAACCGTGTTCCAGCACCGTCAGCTGGTCCACAGTTGTGCCATTGGCTCTTGTTTCTTCTGCTACCCATCCGGGTTCCAGCACCGTCAGCTGGTTCTCGGCAGTGTCTTTGCCACGGGTACTCCCTCCTGCCCAGCCGGGTTCCAGCACAGTCAGCTGTTTCTCGGCAGAGCCTTTGGCCGAGGTGCCTCCTTCTCGGTGTCCGAGTTCCAGCAACGTCTGCTGGTTCTTGGTAGTGCTTTTTAGCACAGGTACCTTCTGCTTAGAAACTGTGTTCCAGCACCGTCAGCTGGTCCACAGTTGTGCCATTGGCTCTTGTTTCTTCTGCTACCCATCCGGGTTCCAGCACCGTCAGCTGGTTCTCGGCAGTGTCTTTGCCACGGGTACTCCCACCTGCCCAGCCGGGTTCCAGCACCGTCAGTTGTTTCTCGGCAGAGCCTTTGGCCGAGGTGCCTCCTTCTCGGTGTCCGAGTTCCAGCAACGTCTGCTGGTTCTTGGTAGTGCTTTTTAGCACAGGTACCTCCTGCTTAGAAACCGTGTTCCAGCACCGTCAGCTGGTCCACAGTTGTGCCATTGGCTCTTGTTTCTTCTGCTACCCATCCGGGTTCCAGCACCGTCAGCTGGTTCTCAGCAGTGTCTTTGCCACGGGTACTCCCTCCTGCCCAGCCAGGTTCCAGCACAGTCAGCTGTTTCTCGGCAGAGCCTTTGGCCGAGGTGCCTCCTTCTCGGTATCCGAGTTCCAGCAACGTCTGCTGGTTCTTGGTAGTGCCTTTTATCACAGGTACATCCTGCTTAGAAACCGTGTTCCAGCACCGTCAGCTGGTCCACAGTTGTGCCATTGGCTCTTGTTTCTTCTGCTACCCATCCTGGTTCCAGCACCGTCAGCTGTTTCTCAGCAGTGTCTTTGGCACGGGTACTCCCTCCTGCCCAGCCTGGTTCCAGCACGCCTGCTGTTTCTGGGTAGTGTCAACGTCACTTTGCCACCAATACGTTGGCCTGTCGTGTTGCGGTCGGGTTAGCCGAGTCTATGGTGGCTGCAGTTTCGGTGATTCCTATGTGGACTGCGGGTTCTGGTACTAAAGGCTGGTTCCGTAGTGCCAATAGGACAAGCACCCCCTGTTGGACTGTGGGATTCGGTAACTGCGTCCTGCTCTCGGCCTTGCAACTTTGTTGATTATGGGTACCTTCTGCTACCCATCCGGGTTCCAGCACCGTCAGCTGGTTCTCGGCAGAGCCTTGGGACTAGGTGCCTCCTTCTCGGTATCCAAGTTCCAGCAACGTCTGCTGGTCCTTGGTAGTGCTTTGTAGCACTGGTACCTCCTGCTTAGTAACCGTGTTCCAGCACCGTCAGCTGGTCCACGGTTGTCCCATTGGCTCTTCTTCCTTCTGCTGCCCCTCCGGGTTCCAGCACCGTCAGGTGGTCCTCGCTAGTTTCATTTGCTCTTGGAGCTTCTGCTACCCATCCAGGTTCCAGCACCGTCTGCTGGTTCTCGGCAGAGCCTTTGTCCTAGGTGCGTCCTTCTTGGTATCCGAGTTCCAGCAACGTCTGCTGGTCCTTGGTAGTGCTTTGTAACACAGGTACCTCCTGCTTAGTAACCGTGTTCCAGCACCGTCAGCTGGTCCACAGTTGTGCCATTGGCTCTTGTTCCTTCTGCTGCCCCTCCGGGTTCCAGCACCGTCAGCTGGTCCTCGCTAGTTCCATTTGCTATTGTTCCTTCTGCTACCCATCCGGGTTCCAGCACCGTCAGCTGGTTCTCAGCAGAGCCTTTGGCTTAGGTGCCTCCTTCTTGGCATCCGAGTTCCAGCAACGTCTGCTGGTCCTTGGTAGTGCTTTGTAGCACAGGTACCTCCTGCTTAGTAACTGTGTTCCAGCACCGTCAGCTGGTCCACAGTTGTGCCATTGGCTCTTGTTCCTTCTGCTGCCCCTCCGGGTTCCAGCACCGTCAGCTGGTCCTCTAGTTCCATTTGCTGTTGTTCCTTCTGCTACCCATCCGGGTTCCTGTACCGTCAGCTGGTTCTCGGCAGTTCCTCAGCCTTCTTGTACCTTCTGCTGCTTTTCCAAGTTCAAGCTTGTGGAAATGGTTTTTGATTCTCACTCTGGATCTCCCTGACAATGACCCTGAAGACGACGACCCTGAAGACCACACAGAAGAATACCTAAAAGATGACCCTGAAGAAGATGACCAAGAGGACAAAGAACATGAAGACAACCACCAAGATGCAGAACAACAAGAGACAGAAGAACAAGAAGCATAAAAACCAAAAGCAGAAGAACCTTAAGCATAAGACTAAAAATCTGAGCAAATGATATTATCCAATTTATAAGCAGAAGAAGACTAAGCAGTATATGGGGGTGAGTCCGTTCCTCCTCGTGGTGCCCCTGGAAAAGGCCTGCTGCTGCAGGCCAAACTGTTCGCGGACAAATCCTGTTGTAAATCTTTTGTGACAGGCTGAACGGAAGGTGTAATCTTCAAACTTTTATAGATTACAACTACAGGAATGCCTGATTCAAATAAGAATATGATGAAGAAGAAGAATAGGAAGAAGATGAAGAAATAGAATATGAAGAATAATAGTTGAATAAGAAGAATATGAAGAATGCAAAAAAAAAAAAAAAATAGGAAGAAGGTGTAGAAGAAGAAGAAGATGAATAAGGTGAAGAAGAAGTTGATGAAAAAGATGAGGATGATGAAGGAGAAAGTGTGGGAGAAGTAAAAAAGAAGGTGAAGAGCATGGAAGTAGTGAAACATACATATCTGACAAAATATTAAAGACTTTAACATAGTCAATATCTTTGTAACTACGAACGTCTTTAAAAAAAAACAAATTACTGCTATTCCATTTGATTGGGCTAAACCTCTATTGCTTACTGTCTCCTACACCTCCCACAATACATTCTACATTGTTATTAATTGTTTTTTTTCATGTAGAATTAACCTACAGGGAAAAAAGTTGTTTTTTTAATTCCGATATTTCTGTTCCATTGACTTGAATGGGACTTCCGGGATCGGAATCGGCGATACCCGATACTTTTTTAGATCGGCCGATCCATTCCGATCCGATATTTTTCAGTATCGGGTGGTATCGCTCATCACTAATAGTTAGGCATTGAAAACTGGGGGTTATTTGGCTAAAGTTGTGGGGGGGTAGGGCTGGCTCCAGATTTTCGTGGGCCCAGGGCCAAAGAGTGTTAATGGGCTCCTTTAACACATGCCACAATTCATGATCCTCTGATACGGCAGAGAAATAGCGGTATAGTGCAATGAAAAATACTTCACTTCTTACAACACATGACTGATATCCATTTTAAATTCTCCAATAGCTCCAAAAACGGACAGTATATTACTCCATACAGTATTATGGCCACCGCATAGTGCGCTATACAGAGTAATGAGGCCCATATATTTCTCCATACAGAATCATTGCTCCCATATAATGTTCGATACAGTATATGATGAGCTCCACATAATGCTACAGTATATGTTGGTCCCCATGGATGAAGCTCCACTGTCTTATGGGCCCAAATACTGTAATGCTCCATATATATATAATGGGCCCCATTTCTAATGCTCCAGTGTATAATGGGCCCTGTAAATGCTGCTCCAGTGTCTGATGTCCACCTTTGGAATGCTCCAGTGTAAGGTGGGCCCATATATCATTCTCCAGAGTATAGTGCTCCCCAAAAATTGCTCCCAACCTTTAAAACAATTAAATAAGTCTCTTCGCTAGGGAATCCCTGTACTCTGGACCCCTCTTCCTCCCCATCTTCCATCTCTCTGCACTTGGACTGTTTATGCAGAGGGCGTACAGACGTGATGTCATCGCACTCTCTGACCAGAATGTCACTGTCAGGAAACGCAGAAGACGTCACGGCGGTAGAGCAGGGAGAGGTAAGTATTTCAACTTTGCAAGTGCTGTGATCCTGAGCAAGCAGGGGGGCCCACTCATTGGCGACGGCTCTGGCACAGGGCCCCTCATAGTACGGCGGTGTGTCTGACGGCGGGTGGGCCCTCCCACCGGCAGAGACACTTTTGCGTACTATGAGGGACCCTGTGCCAGTGCCGTCGCCCACGAGTATGCCCCCCCACCTGCTCAAGGAACCTGCAGTTTCATCTGCACCTTCCTCTTTGTCACCGTGTAAGGTAATATAGTATGCGGGAAGGGGAACCTGAGTTTCATCAGGGTCAGATTCTGGCTGTGTAGAGTGCGAGGGGAATGTAGTGGTCTGGGTCAATGTACCAGCAGAATCATCTAGCAGTGGCTGGGCATCAGTGCACTTGTGGCGCCCCCAGGAGTACGGTCGCCACAGTGGCATTACCTTCCTCCTAGGGAGTGTGATGTCATGCTTGGGAGCAACGAAGGATCTCTCTAGCAGTCTGTGAAGGGAAGGGGAAGTGTGTGGACGTGAGAAGGGGAGCTGGAGGATGAGCAGAGTTAAGGCTCACTCCTAGCTGGAGCACATGGTCCGGATTCCGGTCTCCGAGTTTGTAGGGACACTGACGGTCCTGCAGCAGAAACCGGAGGAAGTAGCAGCTGTAAATACTCTGTTCCCAACTAAGGCTCCGAGGCCCCAGCAGCGACTTGTGTGAGCCAGAAGGAAAAGGCTACGGCTGCCTGCCATACGAGAAAGTTTCAAAAGAGAGTCAACAGGGGAACTTCAGTGAACTCAGTACTGCGAGTACCTCAGATAAGAGCTAGAACGGAGGCCACACTACCTATCTGCAGAGAGAGAATTCCTAATTTGCTTCCAGGCTGACCAACTCCTTCTCCATCTGTACTCTGGGTCCTGGATGACACTTACCAAGTACAGGTAAAGGAACTGCACGACTGTGTCTGTCATCTTTCTCCTGCGCCTGGCGCACGGCTCTGATACATTCTGCACTGCACACCATCTACCAACTCTTTCATCTGCCCTGCGACTACGGCCCTACCTGTGCAGGGCTTCTACATCTTAGCTGCACCACAACATCTGTCCCATAGAAGCGACACTGCAGCGCTGGTCAGTCTGATCAGAAACCACAGGTGGCTGTCATGATCCATGTCATGTAACCTTTTTTTTTTCCTAAGCTGTGCTTAAGGTGTTTTTGCCCCCGGTGGCCATTAGGATTATTGCACCGGGGTGTCGTTTGGTTCGTGATCGGCATCTGGTGCGGAACCGGCATGGGTACTTTAGGAGCAGTAGGGTTTGTCTCCAAAGTTGCAGGATACTCTGGTGCAGTACGCCGCTCCCAGGTCGCTGGAGGCCGCTATGTCCCTTACCATCCAGGTGGATAGACGCCTTAGGAAAAGACATATACAAAAAGTGCCCCCTGATGTCCTCACTAGGGAGGAGGACCCACCAGTGCGGACGGAGGAACCCAGACAGCCCGGTGTTATTGATACAAAAAAGGGGGTGTCTGCGGCTCGTCGTGGTGGGGGGTATGCTTTTCCTGTGGGAAGCCAGGCCATTTTATGAGAGCCTGCCCAGTTCATGCCAAGTCTCCTGACGAACCCATGCAAGTAGGAGGAGCTAGTTTGTGTACGGAGCTGCCTACGGTTCGGGGAGTGGTGTCGGCATGTTTGTACTGTGGGCAGACTGGTCATGTCGTGAAGGCTTGCCCATTGCGCGCCAAATTATCTGTGCCATCTGAGAAGCCGCATTCCCCTGGTCACTTGGAGGGAGGCGACCAGGGAGTATACATTTCCTCCATTTTGCCCTCCCAAAGTACCATGTCAGCAGAGGTCTTGGCTGGCGGGGTACCGGAGGTGATACCGGTGTTTGTGGACAGTGGAGCAGAAGTCAGTCTGGTGGATGATTGCTTTGTCCAGACTCATGGTCTGAGGTGTAGTACGCTAGCCCAGTCTATAAGCGTCCGGGCCATAAACTCTGTTCCACTGAGCCAGGGGAGCTTGACCAAGGTCGTAGAGAATATCCAGCTGCGTATAGGACATCATGTGGAGTCCTTGTCATGCTACGTCTTGGAGGGAATGCCAGTACCTATTGATTTAGGCCTCCCTTGGCTGAAGAAATACAACCCGGTAATAGATTGGCGGGCGAGGGAAGTGGTCAGCTGGGGGCGCTCGTGTGAGGGCTGCTACCTAGCGACTACTATCTCTGCCACCTCTTCAACGGGCCCCTTCCTCTCCGGTGAGGGCAGCAGATGTGCTGCAGGAGAGTAGGAGCAAGTCTCAACCCTCGCCTTTGGCCAACCCTGGGAGGTGCAGACCTCGTGGTGGAAGGGGTTGGAGGGTGGTGTACCCCTTGGTGAGGTGTGGGGGTGTGAGTGTGGTGACACAGGGGGATGCCTCTGTTGTCAATCCCAGAAAGAGTTCTCCAAGTGGCGACAAACGAATGAGTGGCAATAAACGTTCAGGTCAGGACCTGTGTGTGTGAACGAGCGTGTATGGGTGGCCACCAAAGAACATCCAGTGGAAGTGTGTTGTGGAGTCTTACCAGCTCATACCAAACATACACATACACAACCCGTTCCCCAGGTCAGAGCTTCGGAGATGTGTGTTGCCTCCAGAACATACGTTGCCAATACCAGCGGGCTCGTTTGTCATAAACCTGAGGTGCAGGTAGTTGCAGGGGTGAACTCTGGATCTGGGCATCCCCGCTGTGGGTGGTTCCCTGATGGGGAGTGGTTTTGAGGGTCCAGAGGCCCCTCATTAAGGGGAGGGTACTGTCATGATCCATGCTGGATCATGACTGATATAAAGCACAGGTAACCTTTTTTTTCCTAAGCTGTGCTTAAGGTGTTTTTGCCCCTGGTGGCCATTAGGATTATTGCACTGTGGTGTCGTTTGTTCTAAGTTTTCCCCCGGTGGTGGTGAGAGTCATTGCACTCTAGTTTCTTTAGTTAAGTGCACATGTTTATAATGCAGGTGTGATTGCTGGCTCTGCTATAAAAGAGCCACAGGCGTTGCAATCAGTGTCGGTGATAGTGTTCATTTCAACCATCCTTGGTGGAGGAAGGAGCTGGAGAGCAGCTCTGACAGAGCCTGGTGTGAAAGGAGTCATAGGGGATTTCCTTAGCTCTGACAGAGCTTGGTGGCAGCAATTCAGGAGGAGAGCTGCATGCTGGTGGTGGACTCTGTTGCCAGGAGGAAGTGCAACAGAGTAAAGCTAAGTTGTGTTTCCCCATTTGTGTTTTCTCCTTAGTGTGTATTAGTACAGCGATGAGGCCAGTGCCTGCGCCACCCAGCTCCCTAGCAAGGGATAGGTGTAGGGTGTGCTAGGGCGACAGGTTCGTGATCGGCGCCCGCTGCGGAACCGGCATAGGGAACGTTAGGAGCAGTAGGGACACTGACTCAGGGGAGTGCAGGAGGTCTCCACGTCCCCTTTCTCTATCGCAGGGCCCACCATTGTAATTGTTTTCCCTACCCCTTGTCTTGCTGTTTTAGTTACCGGCTTGCGAGCCGTGTCACACAGGACGGGTCCACGTGTCATTCAGCTATAAACGTTATTCACCCCTTTGCATGGATGCTAAGGCCCACGGACCAGGTCACCACCACCATGACACATCACTCTGAGACACCGGCCCGGTACCTATTAACCCCACTGCCGTGGCTGGCCACCCACACTCCATGTCAGATTCATCTTGGACTGGGGAATTCACGATTTGACTTGATAACCCAGGCATGGTATGTGAGAAAGAGCTACATGGACTAATGTGAAGTGTGGCCTGCTGCATCATTCACTTTTGGTGGGGGTAAAGGACACAAGGAAAGGGGTTCTTCCTGACCAGGAGCCAGCACTTGATGACTCAGTGCTTGCATTTTTTGAAACTTCAGAAGAGGAGGGCATATTTGCTGGAGTCTGTTTCGGCAATGTAAGCCAAAACCAGTTCCTGATGCTCCGGCTTTAAAAGCGGTTAACCTACATCCAGAAAAGGTAGCCTTCCAGGCGTTCCATAGCCAGACCATGATGCAGGCTCAACACCTCCTGCCTTAGCTGCTATTGTGCTTTTGCCACTACCAGCAGATGCACCACCATCAGTATCAGCTGCCCCCCCCACGCACACGGCCTCTTCTACCATACTTCCAAATTTTGGAGAAAATGTACCCAAAATAACATCAGATATATGGTACTGTATCAGAAACGTACAGTTAAAGGATAATTGTCAATCTCCCTATATATTTCATGAGTCACACAGAGACGCTCACAGGCTCAGTATGGATTAGACAAGAATATAAAAAGTAGAAAAAGGGTACAGTATCATCAGATACCAGGTATATATAGTGTAGTTTAAACATTCTAAATCTCCGTATATATTTCAGGAGGCAGACACAGACGCTCTCAGACTCAGTATGGATTACAACACAATATAAAAATCCGTAAAACGGTAATGGATCTGAAGTGTACAGCTGTACACAGTGTAGGGGTCATTGTCAATCTCAGTATTTATTTCCACAGTCAGAAACAGACTCTCACTTGGTCAGTTTGGATTAGACCAGAATATAAACAGCAGTAAATGGGTAATGTATCACAAGCGTAGAGCTGTATAGTGTTCGGGTAATTTTTAAATCTACATATAAATTGCAGGAGTAACCCACAGACTCTCACACGCTCAGGGTGGATCACACCACAATATAAAAAGAAGATCCGCAAGAAATAATCACACATGTGGGCCAATGTTCCAGGTGTCAATGATACACTTAGAGTGGTAGTTGGAGGATTACTTCCTGGCAAAAAGGGTACAGTATCACCAGATACCAGGTATATATAGCATAGTTTAAACATTAAAAATGTACGTCTATATATCAGTAGTGTTGAGCCACCCCACTAGTGTTCGAGTTCGGTTCGGTTCGTCGAACAGGAGGCAAGTTCGTCGAATGTTCGTCGAACGTTCGATGAACACCGTCGAACCCCATTGAAAACAATGGCAGGCAAACACAAACACACTTAGAAAACAATTATAAAACACCTTAAAAGGTGTCCCAAAGCAGACAAAATGCTCAGAAGACAAAAATAACATATGGAAAAGGGCAACTACATATGGAAAAGAGGTGGAGGAGTAAAAGGAGGAGGAGACACATATATAGGCATGTCATGCCCTTATAAAGTCAAGAAAGGCTGGACTAAAAATCTAAAATAAAAAAAAAAATCTAAAATTCTAAAATCGAAGTCAATCATATACCGTCGGACTTCCCACCATAAATTATGCCAACTGCCGATCGGGCGGCATTATTCCCATGACCCTCCGAACAGCGTCAGGGAAGGCAAAGTGTTTGGTTTCCGGGGGCAGTATGGTTGCAAAGCTGAGCCTTAAAGTAATGTCCAGAAGGGCACCACCAGGAGTGGAGCCTGCGGCTTAATTGGACTCCACACAGGCAACCTCAACCATGCCAGCCACAGAAAAGATGGACAGATTGCAAGCTTTGTCAATTCTGTGGGTGGTGGTACATGGCCGTTTTTAGTTGTGCTAGCGATTTGTCAGCTTAATTCCGTTAACGAACGAGACTCCGGCATGCCCCCGTGGTCCGCGTCCAGCTTACTAGAGGGACACGCAAGGCTCTGGCACGCGAGATCGAGCAATAACAGGTCTGTCATGCCCTTACATGTCCGGGGCTGCATGCGCGCTACACTGAAAGGACCAGCGTGTGTCGCTTACAGGTGCGGATAACCCGCTGAACCCCGTTAGTGATGGGGATCTGGGATTCCAATTCTTCCCCGCGAACGAGGATTTCCCAGTAAGTGCAGGTCAACCGTAATTCCGGAATTAGGCCTAACCGGCATTCTAGAATGTGAAATAATTACTCTGCTGAGTAGCACGCAGTTCTTACATAAACAGGCGGCATAGCTTGGTACACGGGTGGGCAACTCTGCTGAGTAGTAGACACAGGTACTAGGCCCAAAGTATTCACTGGGCTAAATGGATTTAAAAATGGTTCTTACATAAACAGGCGGCACAGCTTGATTCACGGGTGGGCTCCTCTGCTGAGTAGCAGACACAGTTATTAGGCCCAAAGTATTAACTGGGCTAAATGCAGTCAAAAACTGGTTCTTTCATAAACAGGCGGCATAGCTAGGTTCACGGGTGGGCTCCTCTGCTGAGTAGCAGACAGTGCTACAAGGCCCAAAAGGATTTTCTGGACAAGATGAGGTAAAAAATTATTAGAAACACACATGGTGTAGCTCCTTGACAGGTGTACTACACCGCTGACTACCAGACACCGCTACTATGCCATGAAACTGTCTATTAACATTGAAAACCATTATTAATGTGAAAATAAAGTTACGCTTTTGGTGAACGAACCGTTCTCGAGCGGAACCTCAAACAGCTGAATTTTAAGCAAAGTGTTTGAGTTCTCCGAACGGCTCGAACACCACCCAAAACAGCTCGAATTTGAAATTGGCGAACAGGTCGACTCCAACACCGCTCATCTCTAATCAGGAGGCAGACTCAGACAGTCTCAGGCCCAGTATGGCTTCGACAAGATTGTAGAAAGTTGAGAAAGGGTACAGTATCACCGGATACCAGGTATATATGTAGCATAGTTTACACATTAAAAATCTATGTCTATATATCAGGAGGCAGACTCAGACAGTCTCAGGCCCAGTATGCATTCGACAAGATTGTAGAAAGTTGAGAAAGGGTACAGTATCACTGGATACCAGGTATATATAGCATAGTTTAAACATTAAAAATCTCTGTGTATATTTCCGGAGTCCGACAAAGACACTCACAGCCTCAGTATGGATTAGACAAGAATCTAAAAAGTAGAAAAAGGGTAATGTATTCGAAGCGTACACCAGTATACACTGTTGGGGTATTTTGCAATCTTCATTTATATTTCAGTCTCAGTAAGACAGTCCAGACTCTCCGCAAGAGGAAACGAGATGGCTACAAGTACAGACGGAAAGTCGAGTGATTGCAGAAATTTTGTAATTACTAATCACGGGAAAAACTCCCGGGAGAATTCTCAGAGGCGATGCTGACCCTCAACTACTTTGTCTGTGGAGACAGCGAAAACAGTTCTTGTGAAGAAAGTTTTGCTGTATCGCAGTACCGTGGATCCCATCACCGTTACTCATCTCCATCAAATTGTGATCACAGGGAGAGATGTAGACATTGTCCTCACTGCCTATCATGATCTGTCAGGTAACTTTGGAGTGCAAAAGACAGAAGCCACAGGCCGTATGCGATTCTATTGGATTGACATGAGAGGACACATTTAAAAATGTGGGCAGGAATGTCACACATCTGTGAGTAGGAAAACCGTGAAAGCTGATGATAAACCACCACTGCATCTCATTGTGAGTCGACGAACATAACAAATGGAAGCCATTGATCATCTGAAGATAGAGCCCAGCAGGACAGGGCATAGCTACATCTTAACCATCATCTATCAGTTCACCAAATTTGTACTGGTAGTCCCAGTGAAGGATTTAACAGCCCAGACTACACAGCGGTGGAGCAGTGAGAGGTAAGTATTGCAAGTGCTGGGGTCCTGGGCAAGCAGGGGGGCCCACTCGTGGGCGGCGGTACTGGCACAGGGCCCCTCATAGTACGCCGGTGTGTCTGACGGCGGGTGTGCACCCCCACCATCAGAGACACTTGATTGTACTATGAGGGACCCTGTGCCAGTTCCGTCGCTCAAGAGTGGGCCCACCCACCTGTCCAAGGCAACGGCACTCGCACGGGTGCGTGCGCCAGGTGGTGACCCCGGCTCTAGGGGGGAGGCAGCCCAGTTAGGGAGGTTGAAAAAATGGTATGTGTTGATGTTGGACATTCAGCAGCTGCAAATGGAGGAATTGGAGAAGTCCGAGGAAGAGGACAAAAGCGAGCCATTTTTCTGGCAACCTACGTGTCAGCAGGGGAAGGTGAGACAAAATCCTTGGAAACCCATGCATGGTTCATTTTAATGAAGGTTAGATCATCCACATTTTGGGTCGACAGACGGGTCCTTTTTTCTGTCAGGATTGATCCAGCAGCACTGAAGACTCTTTCGGATAGCACACTAGCACCTGGGCAAGCGAGCTCCTGTAAGGCATATTGTGCCAACTCAGGCCAGGTGTCCAGTTTACAGGCCCAAAAGTCAAAGGGGAATGACCTGTGAGGGAGAACATCGATATGGGAGAAGTAGTTTGTAACCATCATTGACAACTGCTGTCTCCTTTCACTTTCAATCGATGCAGTATTACCAGTCGTGTGAGCGGTACTTGAAAAATCAGTCCACAACATGGTCATGAAACCCCTCTGTCCAACGCTACTATGGCTGTGTGCACCACGAACACCTCTTCCATGTTGCCCCCTACGGCTCGTGGGAGAACCATCACCGCTGCTGTGTGCTGGGAATGCCTCAAACGGTTTACTAGAGTTGCTTGTTTGTTAGCCAATATTAGCTCTAGGTTCTCCTGTGGCATGATGTTTTGGAATTTGCCTTTATAGCGTGGATACAGGATGCTGGCCAACCAGTAGTTGTCATCGTTCATCATTTTGGCAATGCGGGGGTCCCTTTTTAGGATGTGCAAGGCATAATCACACATGTGGGCCAGTGTTCCAGGTGTCAATGATGCACTGCGAGTGCTGGGTGGAGGAGCACTTTCTGGCAAATCAACATCCCTCCAGTCACACACAAACCCTGTACCTGACCTTGCCACGCCAACATTTTCTCTTGCCCCCCTGAGAAGCATCCTCCTCCCCTAAATAATCATCCCCATCATCCTCCTCCTCTTCTTCCTTCACCTCGTCCAGGAGAGTTCCCTGAGCAGACAATGGCTGTCATCAAGGCTTCCCTCCTCCTCTTCCTCCACGGCCGCAGACGCCTGCTCTGTAATGAATGGGTCACCGAGGAGAGAAAAAGCAAAACAAGCTAAGCCACAGAAAACCAGAGTGGTTGGTAACTATGCAGATTGCAGATCCCTGATCTTACCACACAACTAGCAGTAGCCGTGGAGCATGCCAACGATGAATCTAGACGCCTCGTCATGGCCGGAGGACTACATAAGCCTAAAGCAAGAAAAGGGAAAACTAACAGCCCCAGAGCAGGCCTAAAAGGAATAGATAGCCCCCACACATGTATTGACGGTGAAACAAGATGAAGGCACAAACACAGGCAGGAAAATAGGCTGAGCAAATGATGGAGCCCAAACTCACTAGACAGGCAAGGAAAGAGAAGACACTGTCTGCAACCTGCAAAAAACCCTACAAAAATAATGTCCAACACTTCTGATAGCAAAATTAACCCTGAAGTCACTAGACTTCTCCCACTATATTAGCACTCTGAAATATTCTGAGACAGAGCAAAAAGAGACAGAACTAGCAAGGGACAAAAAGCCAATTGGCAAAATACTGATAAATAAGAGTGGAAATTCAGCTCAGCCCCCAGCTGGGGCTGGCAGACCACACAAAAAACTGAATAGCCCAACAAAATCAAGTGTGAACATTAGCAGAAAAACTTAGCTTTAGATGACTGGAACAGAGCTGAAAACCAAGAGCTGACAAGCCAGAAGGAATCACCAGCAACTGAATAGGGCGTCGGCTGTCTTAAATCCAATCTGAGAATCCTGAGATCCAATCGTCACCCTCATTCTCAGGTGGCAGATCTCCACCGATCAAACCAGCCACACCACCTCCTGTCACCACCAGAGGGAGTCCAGAAGGGGAACTCACAACTGGTGAACCAGAGAATGAACTCACAACAGTACCCCCCCTTGAGGAGGGGTCACCAAACCCTCATCCACGCCACGAGGCCGATCAGGATGGGCCCGGTGAAAAGCACGAACCAATCTATTGGCATGAATATCAGAGGCAGAGACCCAAGAATTATCCTCCTGACCATAACCCTTCCATTTGACCAAATACTGGAGTCTCCGTCTAACCAAACGAGAAACCAATATTTTCTCTACCTCATATTCCACATTGCCTTCGACCAACACAGGGTCAGGAGGTGCTACCATAGGAACCACTGGCTCAACAAACCTCTTCAACAGAGATTTGTGAAATACGTTATGGATCTTGAACGTAACTGGAAGAGCTAATCGAAACGAAACAGGATTAAGAATTTCCAAAATCTTATAAGGACCAATAAATCTTGGCTTAAATTTAGGAGATGCAACCTTCATAGGAATATTCTTAGACGACAACCAAACCATATCACCCACTTTAAACCGGGGACCAATGGTCCTATGCCGGTTGGAAAATCGCTGGGCCTTTTCCTGATAGAGTGACAACTTATCCACCACTTGGTCCCATATCTGCTGCATTCTCTTAACCACACCTGGGCAGGACGTAGGTTCCACTTGCCCTGAAGAGAATCGAGGATGAAACCCAAAATTACAGAAAAAGGGTGACATCAAGGTGGCAGAACTAGCTCTATTGTTCAGTGAGAATTCGGCCAAGGGCAAAAATGAGACCCAATCATCCTGATCAGCAGATATAAAACATCTCAAATAAGACTACAAGGTCTGGTTTGTTCTCTCAGTCTGTCCACTGGTCTGGGGATGAAACGCGGAGGAGAAGGATAACTGAATTCCCAGATTGGAACAAAAGGCTTTCCAGAATCTGGAAACAAACTGGACTCCTCCGTCGGACACAATGTTCTCAGGAATCCCATGTAACCGAACCACCTGTTGTAAAAACAAGGGCACCAACTCAGCAGAAGATGGCAACTTTGGGAGTGGTACAAGATGGACCATCTTAAAAAATCTATCACAAATCACCCAGATAACAGTCATTCTCTGAGAGACAGGAAGATCAGAAATAAAATCCATTGAGATATGGGTCCATGGCCACTTGGGCACCGGCAAGGGCATCAGCAACCCACTAGAACGAGAACAGGGTTTAGACCGAGAACAAGTCCCACAGGACTGTACAAAATTCCTGACGTCACGAGATAAGGCAGGCCACCAAAAGGACCGACTCACCAAATCTCTGGTACCAAAAATACCTGGATGACCAACCAATGCGGAGCAATGAATTTCAGACATCACTCTCTATGCCCTATGGAAATATTGTATGTTCCTGACCAGTGGAGACACTGGTCAGGAACATACAATATTTCCATAGGGCAACGCTCAGGTTTATCCTCCTGAAATTCCTCCAGGGTGCATCTCAAATCGGGCGAAATGGCAGAAAGAACTACCCCCTCACCTAGGATTGTAGTAGGCTCAGTCACACTAAGAGAATCGGCAAAGAAACTCCTAGAAAGGGCGTCTGCCTTAACATTCTTAGTGCCCGGAAGAAAAGAGACCACAAAATTAAAATGCGTGAAAAATAAGGCCCATCTAGCCTGTCTAGGATTCAAGCGTTTGGCCGACTCCAGATAAATCAAATTCTTGTGATCGGTGAGGACCACAACTCTAGCTCCCTCCAACCAATGTCTCCACCCCTCAAATGCCCACTTCATGGCCAACAATTCCCGATTCCCCACGTCATAGTTGCGTTCAGATGGGGAGAACTTTCGAGAAAAGAAGGCACAGAGATTCATCTTAGAAGTCACAGGGTCTTTTTGGGACAAAACAGCTCCTGCACCAATCTCAGAAGCATCTACCTCCACCTGAAATGGAAGTGAGACATCAGGTTGCCGTAAAACTGGAGCCGAAGTAAATCTCTGCTTAAGCTCCTGAAATGCTGAGATAGCCTCAGGAGACCAATTCAGCACATCAGCGCCCTTCTTGGTCAGATCAGTCAGTGGTTTGACAATACCAGAAAAATTACCTATAAATTTACGATAGGAATTAGCAAAACCCAAAAACTTCTGGAGGGCCTTCAAAGAAGTAGGCTAAACCCAATCATAAATGGCCTGTACCTTGGCCGGGTCCATTTCAGTAGTCGATGGAGATAAGATAAATCCCAAAAATGAAATCCTCTGTACACCAAAGAGGCATTTCGATCCCTTAACAAACAGGGAATTCTCCCTCAAAATCCGGAACACAGTCCGGATGTGTTCCACATGAGAATCCCAATCACTAGAAAAGATCAAAATATCATCCAGATAGATGATCAAAAACTTATCCACAAAGTCATGGAAAATATCATTCATAAAGGACTGGAAGACAGAAGGGGCATTAGTGAGCCCAAAAGGCATCACCAGGTACTCAAAATGTCCCTCCGGAGTATTAAACGCCATCTTCCATTCATCCCCGTGCTTAATGTGAATAAGATTATATGCCCCCCTGAGGTCAAGCTTAGTAAACCAGCAGGCACTCTTAACTCTGGAGAATAAATCAGACATCAGAGGTAACGGGTACTGATATTTAACCGTCATCTTGTTAAGGGAACAATAATCAATACACGGTCTTAATGAACCATTTTTCTTGGCCACAAAAAAAAACCCAGCACCTAAAGGTGACGATGATGGTCTAATATGACCCTTCTCCAATGACTCCTTAATATAGGATCGCATAGCATCATGTTCGGGTACTGATAAGTTGAAAAGTCGACCCTTGAGAAATTTACACCCAGGCATCAACTCAATTTCACAGTCATAAATCCTATGAGGAGGCAAAGACGCAGACTTGCTCTCACTAAATACATCAGAAAAATCGGCTAGATAATCAGGAATATCATGAGACTGAGGAGAGGTGGAGAAAACAGGAGTGTCCCTAAGAACACACTGACAACCCCAACTCACCACAGACACAGATTTCCAATCCAAAACTGGATTATGAGTTTGCAACCAAGGAAAACCCAGAACAATAGTATCATGCAAATTATGCAGCACCAAAAATTTACAATTTTCTTGGTGGTCTGGGGCAACCCGCATCGTCACCTGGGTCCAAAACTGAGGTTTATTCTCCGCCAAAGGAGTAGCATCAATACCCCTCAAAGGAATAGGAGTCTGCAGAGGCGTCATGGAAAAACCACAACGTTTAGCAAAGTCCAAATCCATCAGATTCAACATTGCTCCTGAATCCACAAAAGCCTTCGTGGAAAATGTGGATAAGGAGCAGATCAGAGTAATTGCCGAAAGAAACTTAGGTTGCATACTGCCCACAGCAAATGTGTGTGCAAAACATTTCTCTCATTTGGGCAGACAGAAATAGTATGAGAGACGTCTCCACAGAAAAAACACAGCTTATTAAGCCTTCTAAACTGACGTTGCGCCCTAGACAAAACTCTATCACATTGCATAGGTTCAGAAATTTGTCCAAAAGGTGGCAACTCCTCTTGTGTAGTTTTGCGTTCACGTAGAATCGTCAAGACCAGAGGGAACAGGAAATCCCACCATAGTATCTTTTATGGTTTCTGACAAACCCTTCCGAAAGAGAGCTGCCAATGCACTATCATTCCAGGTAGTAAGGACCGCCCACTTTCAGAATTTTTGACAATATAACTCTGCAGAATCCTGACCCTGGTTCAATGCCAATAGGGCTTTCTCAGCTTGATCAATAGCATTAGGTTCATCATACAACAACCCCAAGGCTTGAAAAAATGCATCCACATTAGTCAGAATAGGATCTTCAGGTGTCAAAGAAAACGCCCAATCCTGGGGATCGCCGCGCAGCAGAGAGATGACAATTTTAACCTGCTGCGCAGAGCTCCCCGATGAATTAGGCTTCAGGGCAAGAAATAATTTACAATTATTCTTAAAATTCAAAAATTTAGACAGATCCCCGAAAAACACATCAGGAGTAGGGATCCTTGGTTCAGCAGCATGTGAATGAGCAAGATAGGCGGAAATTCCCCGCACTTCAGCAGTGAGCTGCTCCACACGATCAGACAATTGCTTAATCTCCATTCTGTTATGAATGGGTCACCAAGGAGAAAAAAAGCAAAACAAGCTAAGCCACAGAAAACCAGAGTGGTTGGTAACACTATGCAGATTGAAGATCCCTGATCTTACCACACAACTAGCAGTAGCCGTGGAGCGTGCCTACGATGAACCTAGATGCCTTGTCACGGCCGGAGGACTGCATAAGCCTAAAGCAAGAAAAGGGAAAACTAACAGCCCCAGAGCAGGCCCAAAAGGAATAGATAGCCCCCACACATGTATTGACGGTGAAACAAGATGAAGGCACAAACACAGGCAGGAAAATAGGCTGAGCAAATGATGGGGCCCAAACTCACTAGACAGGAAAGGAAAGAGAAGACACTGTCTGCAACCTGCAATAAACCCTACAAAAATAATGTCCAACACTTCTGATAGCAAAATTAACCCTGAAGTCACTAGACTTCTCCCACTATATCAGCACTCTGAAATATTCTGAGACAGAGCAAAAAGAGACCGAACTGGCAAGGGACAAAAAGCCAATTGGCAAAATACTGATAAATAATAGTGGAAATTCAGCTCAGCCCCCAGCCGGGGCTGGCAGACCACACAAAAAACTGAATAGACCAACAAAATCAATTGTGAACATTAGCAGAAATACTTAGCTTTAGATGACTGGAACAGAGCTTAAAACCAAGAGCTGACAAGCCAGAAGGAATCACCAGCAACTGAATAGGACGACGGCTGTCTTAAATCCAATCTGAGAATCCTGAGATCCAACCGTCATCCTCATTCTCAGGTGGCAGATCTCCACCGATCAAACCAGCCGCACCACCTCCCGTCACCACCACAGGGAGTCCAGAAGGGGAACTGGTGAACCAGAGAATGAACTCACAACACTGCTCCTTAATGTGCGTCAAAGTTGCATGAGAAGACGCATAAGTGGGATGCTCATGATGGCGTCATCTGCGCTTACCAGCCGTGTGCATTCCTCAAAACACTGAAGGACTTTACAGAGGTCTTTCAGCTTTGACCTCTGGACACCAGACAACTCCATGTCTGCCCTCAAACTGCCTGCCCGTGTATCCTCCCACAAATGCATTACAGCCTGCCTCTGTTTGCACAGCCTCTGAACCATGTGCAGGGTGGAGTTCCACCTTGTTGCAACGTCAATAATTAGGCGGTGCTTGGGAAGGTGGAGCAATCGCTGCAGCTTCTGCATACGACTAGAGTGTACGGGCGACCGGCGGATGTGCGAGCACAGTCTTCACACCTTATGGAGCAGGGCTGTTAAGTCTGGATAATTATTGAGGAAGCACTGCACCACCAGGTTCAAGGTGTGAGTCAGGCAAGGTATGTGTCTGAGTTTTGAAAGGGCTATGGCTGCCACAAAATTCCGTCCGTTTTCACTAACTACCTTGCCTTTCTCAAGATGTAGACTGCCCAGCCATGACTCAGTTTGTCGCTGCAAGTAGTCGGCCAGTACCTCCGCAGTGTGTCTGTTGTCGCCTAAACACATCATCTTCCACACAGCCTGCTGACGCTTACCACTAGCTGTTCGATAGTGGGACACCTCATGTGCAACACTGGCAGCTGCGGATGGAGTGCTTGTGCGACTGCGCTCTGTGGACGAGCTTTTGCTTCTGGAGGAGGAGGAGGGTCGAACGCCTACAGCCAACTGTTTCCTATACCGTGGGCTAGGCAGCACTGTCCCACCGCCGCTGTCCCCTATGGACCCTGCATCCACCACATTAACCCAATGCACAGTGATGGACATGTAATGGCCTTGGCCATGCCTACTGGACCATGCATCTGTTGTGAGGTGCACCTTTCCACTCACTGATTGCTTGAGTGCATGGACAATGCGGTCTTTCACATGCACGTGGAGGGCTGGGATTGCTTTTTGAGAAAAGAAGTGCCTACTGGGTAGGTCATAGCGTGGTACTGCGTAGGCCATGAGCTCGCAGAAAGCTTCGCTTTCAACCAACCGGTAGGGCATCATCTCTAACGAGATTAGTTTGGCAATGTGGGCGTTCAACACTGTGTATGAGAGGATGAGTACTTTCTTGTCCTACTGAGAATCTCTGGTAGGGTGAGCTGGACTTGAGAGCTGCATATGGTGGAACTATCGGTGGACATGGCGAACTGAGAGAGGGTTGGTGATGGTGGTCTTGCTGATGGACTAGATTCAGTCTTTCGTAGCAATAACATGCTACGATGGTGATAGTTATGGTGTTGGTGGTCTTGCTGATGGACTAGATTCAGTCTTTCGTAGCAATAACATTGTGATTCCCTGACTGCTTTGGCCTTGCGATGACACCTCAACATTTGCTGCTGGTGGTGTACTAACCGGTGGGCTTACAGTGGGGGAAGCGATGTAGCGTTGCTGACTACCTTCATTCGGAGCAGGTGCACATGTGGTACGTGAGGTTTGGTAGTCCGTCCACGCTTGCAAGGGCATGGTGGTTAAATGTCTAAGCATGCAACTGGCATTCAAATTTCTCAGATTTTTCCCTCGGCTAAAGGTCTTTGTGCACTTCTTACAGATAACCTTGGCCTGATCATGAGGATTTTGTTCAAAAAAGTGCCACACTGCTTTCTTCCTACTTTGGAAGACATTTTGCGGCCTAGCACGCTGTGCTATTTTGACCATCTGGCCAAGCTGTCCTGCAACTTTTTTGGTTTTTGTAAGCCGTTTTTGGACTGCTACGGGCCTGCCAGATAACAGCTGTTGCGATGTCGATGCCTGTTGCGGATCCTCCTCCTCCTCTGAGCTATTGGCAGCGGCACCCTCTTCCCCCAATGGATGCCTATCTGGGTCAACAACTGGGTCATCCATCACCTCCTCAATTTCATGTGCACCTTCCTCTGTGTCACCGTGTAAGGTGGTATAGTATGCGGGAAGGGGCACCTGAGTCTCATCAGGGTCAGATTCTGGCTCAGTACACTGTGAGGACAACGTAGTGCTCTGAGTGAATGTACCAGCAGAAAAATCTAGCAGTGGCTGTGCATCAGTGCACTCCATGTCCGATTCATCTTGGACTGAGGAATTCACGATTTGACTTGATAACCCAGGCACGGTATGTGAAAAGAGCTCCATGGAGTAATCTGTAGTGTGGCCTGCCGCATCCTTTACTTTTGGTAGGGGTGAAGGACACAAGGAAAGGTGTTGTCCCTGACCAGGAGCCTCCACTGACGACTCAGTGCTTTTATTTTTTGAAACTTCAGAAGAGGAGGCGATAGAGCTGGAGGCTGAGTCAGCAATGTAAGCCAAAACTTGTTCCTGAAGCTCCAGCTTTAAAAGCGGTTTACCTACTCCCAGAAAAGGGAGCCTTCGAGGCCTTGTGGAGCCAGACGCTGACGCAGGCTCAACACTTCCTGCCTTAGGTGCTATTGTGCTTTTGCCTGCACCACCACCCCCACCACCATCAGTACCAGCTGGCAACCCCCGCCCACTTCCATGGCCTCTTCCACCATACTTCCTCATTTTTGGAAAAATGGACCCAAAATACCACCAGCTATATGGTACTGTAAAACAAGGTACAAGGTGTATATAGTATTGGGGAGAATTGGAAGCTCCCTAGAGATTTTAGGAGGCTGAACTATTATCTCAGGCCCACTATAGTTTACACCTCAATTTAACAGGCTGAAATAGGCAGGTGTATGACCTGGCACAAGGTGTGTATATAGTATTGGGGAGAATTGGAAGCTCCCTAGAGATTTTAGGAGGTTGAACTATTATCTCAGGCCCACTATAGTTTACACCTCAATTTAACAGGCTGAAATAGGCAGGTGTATGACCTGGCACAAGGTGTGTATATAGTATTGGGGAGAATTGGAAGCTCCCTAGAGATTTTAGGAGGCTGACAATGATGCTCTCAGTCCAAGTATGGCAGCAGGCAGCCTAATAAGCAGGACTGCTGCACACAAAAGTGTGGAAAAATGAACGCTTGGTAACTGTGCAGAAAAGAGGAAGAAAAGTATTTTTGCTTTTAAAAAAGCAAGTTTGCACAGCAGTGTGCAAACAGCAATGCAGTTATCAGGGAGCCTTATAAGGCAGCCTAAGAACCAATAGAGCTGATGCATAAAAATATAGCCTCCCTTGTCACTGCACACAAACTGTGTGTTGTACAGTGGAAATCGCTAGCAGAAGTATTTTTTTGTTCTTCTTCCCTGCCTAACGCTCTCCCTTATTCAGAATCAGCAGCTGCAACTTCTCCCTAATGCTAATATCAACAGAAGTAAGATGGCGGTCAGCGTGCACGACCTTTTATAGCCCCTGTGACGCCACACAAAGCAAGCCAATCACTTGCATGCCCTTCTCAAAGATGGTGGTGACCGATGCCCATGTCATCACGTTGCCACAGTGTGCGTCCTCCATCATTGGCTGAAAAAGGGCGCTGGAAGCATCATTGGAAACGCGACTTTGGCGCTCTGGTCGCCGACCTCGTGGCCGACCTCACGTTATGGTCGGGTTTCGTTTCATGAAACCCGACTTCAGCGAAAGTCGGCAACTTATGATTTTGACCGACCCGTTTCGCTCAACTCTAGTTGTGAGAACTTTGAACCCCCAAGTGCTTCATTAAAGTTTAAAAAGCAGAGCTGTGAAAATGAAATCTTTTTTTTCCACAAAAATGATATTTTAGCCCCCAATTTTTTATTTTCACAAGGCTACCTGGAGAAATTGGACCCCAAAAGTTTTCCAATTTGTCCTGAGCATGCCAATACCCCATATGTGGCAGCAAACTACTGTTTGGGCACACGTAGTGATGTTTTGGAATGCAGACTTTGATGGAATGGTCTGAGGGCGTCACGTTGCTTTCACAGAGCCCCTGTTGTGCCTAAAGAGTAGAAACCCTCAAGTGACCCCTTTTGGAAACTAGACCCCCCAAGGAACTTATCAAGATGTGTTGTGAGAACTTTGAACCCCCAAGTGCTTCACTAAAGTTTATAACGCAAAGCCGTGAAAATAAAATCTTTTCTTCCATAAAAATGATTTTTTTAGCTCCCAATTTTTTATTTTCACAAGGGTAACAGGAGAAATTGAACCCCAAAAGTTGTTGTACAATTTGTCCTGAGTATGCCGATACCCCATATGTGGGGGTAAACCACTGTTTAAGCGCATGGCAGAGCTCAGAGGAAAACAGCACCGTTTGACTTTTTCAATGCAGAATTGGCTGGAATTGGGATCAGGCATCATGTCGCATTTGGAGAGCCCCTGATGTGCCTAAACAGTGGAAACCACCCAATTCTAACTCCAACACACCCCTAAACCTAATCCCAACCCTAACCACAATCCTAACTCCAACACACCCCTAATCCTAATCTGAACCCTAAATACAACCCTAACCCCAACACTCCCCTAACCTTAATCCGAACCCTAACCACAACTCTAGCCCCAACCCTAACTTTAGCCCCTACCCTAACCTCAATGGGAAAATATACTTTTATTTTATTATTTTTCCCTAAGGGCGTGATAGAGGGAGGTTTGATTTACTATTTATTTATTTTGATCACTGTGATATGGTCTATCACAGTGATCAAAATGAACCAATAGGAAAAATCTCCTGTTGTTGCTAGGTGCTGGCTGGCAGATCTCGGCAGGCGCACTGCGCATGCACCTGCCATTTTCTAACCAGAAGACGCTGGCCGCCGTGGGGGGAAACAGAGGGGCTCAGGGACATCAGGAGGTCCCGGGGAAGGGGGAATCGAGGACCCTTTTTCTCTCTCCTCTGATGTGCAATGATGATGACTGTGAAGCTTCCTCAGGATTAACTTGCATAAGAACAGGTGCAAGTCCTTTAGGGCTGTAAAATAATTGAAAGCATTGGTTGGTGAAAAAGTCAAACCCCTACCCAAGACCTCCAATTGTGCATCGGAGAGTCTATGGTCTGACAGGTTGACTACCTGTAATAAGCCCTGGGACCCAGCCTGGGTCGACTTCCCTGCAGACGTCTTCTTAGTAGACTGTCTGATCACAACTCTTGGTTTTGAAATACCGCCAGAAGTGGAAGTGCCAGCTTGGGAGGTAGAGTTGGAGGTATCGTCACCCATGGAACCATGGGGCCATGCTGATGTTGATCTAGACCTAGAATAGGATCTAGATCTGGAGTATGCAGAATTCCTATAGGGTGGACGGGAGTGTTCAAAAGTGTTGTGCCACCTATAAACACGGGATAATTGCTTGTCTTGAATATCTCGCTTGAATTTCTTAGACTTGGTGGTCTGTATCTCATGAGCCCACTTCTGAAGCTCGGCATCCACACTATCATTAAGTTTCTTAAGGGCATCACTCGACATGTTGTTTCGTAAAGTTGCTTGAATTTTCTCAATTTCAGTCTCCAACGTTTGTAACATATTCTGATTCATTTCCCTCACGAGAATCATGAATTCCTTAGAGCAGGTATTGGTAAGGTCTTCCCACTTATTTTTAAACTCATCAATTATAGGAAAAGAGGGGAAGACCTGTATAGGTAGTCCTCTCGGGATCAATTGTTTGTATATATTTATGAAGGAACTCGTGGTTCCACCACGTGCGTGTTCTTTTCCTAAGTAAATCTTTGAACTGTATAATTGCTTCCTGTATCTCTTTAACATGTCCATCACTACCCATATCATTACCATCTTGAAACACCTCGTTAATTTGTGCACGCCAAGTGCCATTGTGTGCACGAAAATCTATTAATATGCTGGAGAAAACTGTGAATAACAGAATAAATTAGTAAATATAAGCCCAGACTCATTGTAACACCACAAGGGGGTAGTTTGCCATGTGGCAATACAAAAAATTCCCCAAGTAACTGCACTCACTTTCAAATTACATGAAACAACAGGAGAAAGACTGAAGTAACGAGTGCTTATATATAAAGAAATATCAAATATTTTATTTAATGCAAGTATAGTAAAATCACAATACAAGGTATCAAAAAAGGTGCAAGACAATAGCGCTATGGGAATAGGGGAAAAACCTCCATAGTAAAGGCATTAGAAAAATTCCAATGCAATAATTCTACAGGTATCGCCTGATTATAAAGGTAAATCATCTGATGACGACTCACATAAATACAGAGTAGAGTTAATCAGGCTTACCAAACAAAGTGCTGAGAGAGGAGGAAAACCCCTATGTAGAGAGACCCCAGACCCCGACGTACGTTTCACTGCTTCAGGTGCAGCTTTCTCAAGGGGATGGTCTAAGCTGGAGGTTGAGGAACTTAAAATAGTGACGCCGAGGCGTCACATGCTGCAGTGAGACCAATAGAAAGACGAGAGCGGCGCATGCGTGCTGCGCATGGCAGGTCCTGTCACACAGCGCACGGCGTCATACCCCAGTGCACGCGCACGAGCAGAGATGCCCGCACATGCGCAGAAGGCATAGAGACGCCTGTGTGCGGGCAGGATAGACGTGCAACAGTGCACACGTGCACCTTCTGTAGAGAGCTCAAGTAGTACCTACATAGGAGGGAAGAGGGAGGGGGAAGGGGACTTGAGGAGTATGGCCATACAGATAACATGATCACTTGTATATAAGATACAAAGAAGGCACCAATAGTGAGAGTCCAACAATACATAAAGTCCATAATGACAATAATGGCTATACTACAACATATCAAGGTATAAAGTATAGACTGTCACGATGATGCCCCCATATGATGGTACCAAAGGAAAGGAAGTAGGTTTTTCATCCAAAACAAATGAGGGGAACGTCTTTCACAGAGGTCGAGTAAAGAACTTGTCAACAACCCAAAACTATACTGGTGTATAAGAGCAAAAGGAAAGTGTTAAAAACAATGAACAACTTTTAAAATAAAATAATGGACAATATTGGAGATAGGAGAATTACAGAAAAGAACTAAAGCTTAGGGATTCATTGTTTTTAACATCGGGAGGTACCGGGAAAGGGGGAATCAAGGACCCTATTTCTCGCTCCTCTGATGTGCAATCACGTTGTGACAGTCTATACTTTATACCTTGATATGTCAGACTATAACCATCTTTTCACCAATTTTTATTTTCCCAAGGGAAACAAGACAACAAAAGTTATTGTGCAATTTGTCCTGAAAACGCTGATATCCCCATATGTGGGGGTAAACCACTATTTGGGCGCATGGCAGACCTCGGAAGGGAAGCAGCGCCATTTGACTTTTTTGGCTGGAGTTGAGATCAGACGCCATGTTGCGTTTGGAGAGCCCCTGATGTGCCCATACAGTGGAAACTCCCCCAATTCCTACTCCAACCTTAACCCCAACACACCCCTAACCCTCATCTCAGCACTAGACCTAACCCTAATGGGAAAATGGAAATAAATACATTTTTTTTATTTTATTTTTCCCTAACTAAGGGGGTGATAAAGGGGAGTTTGATTTACTATTTGTGGCAGGTTTTTATGTTTTGCAGCTGTCATATGCTAAAAATATGCTTTTTATTGTAAAAAGTTTTTGCATCACCACATTTTGAGAGCTATAATTTTTCCGTATTTTGACCCACAGAGTTATGTATATGTGGTCTTATTTTTTGCGGGACGAGATGACGTTTTTATTGGTGTCATTTTCGGGTACATGACGTTTTTTGATCGCTTTTTATTTTGATTTTTGGGAAGCAGAATGAACAAAAACCAGCATTTCATGAATTTCCTTTGGGGGGTGCGTTTACACCGTTCTGCGTGTGGTAAAATTGATAAAGCGGTTTTATTCTTCGGGTCAGTACGATTACAGCGATACCTCATTTATGTCTTTTTTTATGTTTTGGCGCTTTTATACAATAAAACCAATTTTATATAAAAATTTATTTTTGCATTGCTTTATTCTGTGAGCTATAACTTTTCTACTTTTTCACTGATCACGCTGTATGGTGGCTCGTTTTTTGCGGGACAAGATGACGTTTTCAGCGGTACCATGATTATTTATATACGTCTTTTTGATCGCGCGTTATTGCACTTTTTGTTCGGCGGTATGATGATAAAGCATTGTTTTTTGCTTTTTTTTTTAAGGGGTTCACTAAAGGGGTTAACTAGTGGGAGAGTTTTATAGGGTGGGTCATTACGGATGCGGCGATACTAAATATGTGTACTTTTATTGTTTTTTTATTTAGAAAAAAAAGAATTTATTAGGGAATATTTTTTTTAATTGTGATTTTTTTTTTTTAATTATTTTTCCACTTTTTTTTTATTTTTAACTTTATTATATTGTCCGGGGGGGGGGCATCACTGTCTTGTGTCAGATCGCTGATCTGACACTTAGAACAGCGCTGTATCAGATCAGTGATCTGACAGGCGCTGCTGCGGGCTTCCTGCGTGTTCTGTCCTATGCGCCCGGTACACTGCAATCATGTTTGCGCCAGGGGTTAATGTGCCGGGGGCGGTCCGTGACCGCCCCTGACACATAGTAATGGGTGTCAGTTGTGATAATCAGCTGACACCTGGCCGCGATCAGCGGCGCTCCCCCCCGTGAGCGCCGCTGATTGCGTGTGACGTAATATTCCATCCTTGGGACTTAGGTCCCAGGTCACATGGATGGAATATTACGCCCAATGTAGGAAAGGGGTTAAGCAAGCTCTGAATGAAATGAGTTGTGTGTGAAGAGCTGGTGAAGCCTTTTTTTTTTTAATGATTTACAAGGTTCTCTCCATCCTTTTGAGCTCCAAATGTATTCACTGTTGCATGAAGACTGTGAAATCTTTGTTTTAATTGCACAATAATTGTGTCCAAGCAGAAGTTAAAGATGTTAACCTGGAAGTAGTTCTCAGTATCCCAGAGAAGCTCATCTTTGCACAATTCATCATACTGTCTTTTTACAAGTTTATTTTTCTTTCGAATGCAACGTCTATCCCCCACTTCTCTGACACTTGTATGAGTTTTTTGTTCCCTGATAGTCTTTTCTGAACTCTTGAAGAACTTCAACAGCATTTTGAAGTAATAGTGTTGCTTTGTCAAGATTTGTGTTTTTAGCTTGAAGACACTTTGAAATTGGTCCAACATCTAGAATCGTAGACTGCATGACGACTGTCATCACAAACTCAAAAGTGCTGATGTGTTTCTTTATGCTAGAGGCATCATTGCTATCACTGAAATTTTTGTCTGACGTCAGGATAATTTTTATTAGTGCCTTCAGGATATCAGTGTAGCGATACCTCAATGCCATGAAATCGAATCATTCCTGGAAGACCATCTAGTTGGACACAATCTCTTCAGAGTAATGGTATTAGTTGTCGACTGACAATATGTCGGATAATAAAGCCCATAGTTTGATACTATTGCCAAAAAACTGGTACAATTTCTCAATCATATGATAAAATTTGCTTGGTTCTGGGACGAATCTTACAGAATCGTTTATAGCAAGGTCTAAGTCGTGATCTGCATAATGTATATACTGTGCACTAGGTTCCTTTTTGAGATTCCTGCTTGAACTCCTCTATATACTGTATGCCGCTCATGCTTGCTGCCCCAACATACGCTTGTCCACGACATCTACTTACGGTATGTCAAGACCCTTATTTTCAATACTTAGAATAATTTTTTTCTCTCAAGGCTTGCAGCTGTTTGATCTGTTATGACATGAAATCATAGGAAAACTTAATTTACCTTTAATGCACTAACAGTATTTTGTTCATTAGTTTCAACGGTTATATAACGAAAAATCTGACTACATTGGTCACTTTTAGAGTTGTCTTGTGTTGTATCTATGATCATAGAAGAAAATGTAGCACTCTTGATCACATTAAGGCTGAGTTCACACGTGGCGGTTTTTTCACGTTTTCTCGGCGGTTTTAACCGGATTTTTCCGCGAAAACACGAAAAATAAGCATCCCACGCATTCCTACGGGATTCTGCAATGCTGTGCTAATGCTGCGGTTTTTACCGCGGCGGAATTGCTTTGCGGTAAAAAACGTAGCATGCTCATTAATTTAGCGGAATCGCGGCGATCCCGCGCACATAGGAATGCATTGTTCTGCTTACTTTCTGCATGTGGCTGTGTACACCATGCGAAAAGTAAACAGAACATTTGCGGATGGTACCCACAGTCCGTAGGAGAGGAGACTGTCCTCCGGGCTTTGGGTACCATATCCAAGTAAAAAATAGAATTTAAAATAAAAAATATTGTTATTCTCACCTTCCGGCGTCCCGCGCAGCCTTCCCGCCTCTCTCCACGCTCCTGGTCCCAGTAATCCTTTGCGAGAATGACCGCGATGACTTCCGTTCTCACGGGATCGCGAAGTCTCGCAGTCATCGCGAATGGTCCTTAAAAAATAATTTTTATACATTTCCTTGAAAAAATAAAAAAATCGCTGCTACAATTTTAAAACTTCTAACATCCTAACAAATAAAATAAAAGAACGATTTATGTATGGTGCTGCTGTAAAGCAGACTTTAGTTACATTGTATTTATTTACTATTGTGTGGTGTAGCTATCTGGATTAGGATACTTTCACATGTCCGATTTTGTAATCCGGCTGCGCCGACACCGGATCCTTCTTTTGGCCGGATACACTGCAAGCAAAAATTTAAAGGAACATTGCACGACAAGTAACAGCGGGGACGAGAGAGATTTTCTGCACTGACAGGGTTAAATTTCATGCCAGTGAACATATTCCGGGCATGCGCTGTGTCAAAGAGCGGTCCGGCACAAGGAAAAAACCTTACATGAAACGTTTTGGACAGCCGACAGACACTTTTTGCCATTTCCGGCAAAAGCTGGACGCGACGCATGGCCATCCGGCGCAATGCAGCGATAATGAATGTCTAAGGGTGAAAAGCCGGATCCGGTTTTTACACATTTTGCTGCATTGTGCCCGATGCTAAAAAATGGAAATGTGAAAGTAGCCTTAAAGGAACAACAATTGTCCTATATAAACTATACAGATGAATTCATCAAGAGGTGTAATTTGCAACATTCGGTCACTTAATGGGGGAGGGATTCTTTTCTGGCACCTCATGGGCTCTCCCAGTGGGTCTTGGCACCCGCAAACTATAACAGTAAAATCTGCACTAAATTATGGCGATCCTTGATGGTGGATGGGCTCACATTATTTGGTCAAATTTTGTGCTAAGTATGTCATGTGTATTTTTCTTAAACTTCAAAAGCCATTTTGCTATTCACACTTCACGTATTTCACATTGACATGCTTTAACACGATTGAGTGCAACTATTTTCGTATTTTCATATATAAACTTCTGTGAAGCACTTGGGGGTTCAAGGTGTTCACAACACATCTGAATACACTCCTTGAGGGGTCTAGTTTCCAAAACTGGGTCACTTGTGGGGGAGTTTCCATTGTTTTGCACATCAGGAGCTTTCCAAATGCGACGTGGTGTCAGCAAATGATTCCAGCAAATTTTACGTTCAGTAAGTCTAAAGGAGCTCTTTCCCTTCCTCCACATATGGGGTATCTGCAAACTCAGGAGAAATTGAGCAAAAAAGGTAAAGTGCATTTTCTCTTGTATCCTTTGACAAAATGCAAAATTTGGGGTTAAATAAACATTTTTGTGGGAAAATTGACTTTATTTTCACAGCGCTGCATTATAAACTTCTGCGTAACACGTGGGGGTTAAATGTACTCACCACACATCTAGATACATATCTTGAGGGGTTTGTTTTCCAAAGTGGGGTCACTTGTGTTTTTTTTCACTATTTAAGCACATCAGGAGCTCTCCAAACAAGATATGGCATCCATTATTTATTCCAGCCATCTTTACGTTGAAAAAGTAAAACGGTGCTCCTTTCCCTTCCAAGCCTTCATACAGTAGTTTTCCCCCCACATAGGGGTATTGGCGTACTCACGAGAAATTGCACAACAAATTTTGGGGTCCATTTTCATTTGTTCCCCTTGTGAAAATAAAAAAAAAATTAGGGCTAAATGTCTCGGTGGAAAAAAAAAGTAAAATGTTCACTTTTTCCTTCCACATTGCATTAAGGCTAAGTGCACACGTACCGGAACTCTCGCGGAAATTACCGCGAGAATTCCGGAATTCCAGTCCGCGGGAAAATCGCATTTTAAATTCCCGCGGAAAAACTAGCATTTTGCAAGCGTAATTAGCTTGCAAAATGCTAGCGTTCTCCAAGCGATCTGTAGCATTGCTTGGAAAACTGATTGACAGGTTGGTCACACTTGTCAAACATAGTGTTTGACGAGTGTGACCAACTTTTTACTACTGAGGCCGCCTATGCGGCATCAATAGTAAAAGATAGAATGTAAAAAAAAAACAAAAAAAAACGGTGTTATTCTCACCCTCCGACGTACCGCGCATCCGTTCCCAGTAATCCTTTGCGAAAATGCCCGCGATGACGTCAGTTCTCGGGGATCGCGACGTCTCGCGGTTATTCGCGATGACGTCGCGCGAATGACCGCGAGACTTCGCGATCCCGCGAGAAGGGACGTCATCGCGGGCATTTTCGCAAAGGACTACTGGGAACGAGAGCGTGAAGAGAAGCGGGAAGGCTGCGCGGGACGTCGGAGGGTGAGAATAACAATATTTTTTATTTTAAATTCTATTTTTTACAGGGATATGGTACCCAAAGCCCGGAGGACAGTCTCCTCTCCTCCGGACCGTGGGTACCATCCGCAATTGTTCTGCTTACTTTCCGCATGTTGGGCACAGCCACATGCGGGATGTAAGCGGAACAATGCATTCCTATGGGTGCGGGATCGCCGCGATTCCGCAAATTAATGAGCATGCTGCGGTTTTTACCGCGAAGCGATTCCGCCGCGGTAAAAACCGCAGCATTAGCACAGCATTGCGGAATCCCATAGGAATGCATGGGATGCTTATTTTTCGCGGCAAAATCGCGCGGTTAAAACCGCCGCGAAAAAAACGCCACGTGTGAACTCAGCCTAATTCCTGTAAAGCGCCCGAAGTGTTAATGAACTTAAATATAATTTTGAGGACTTTGAGGGGTGCAGTTTTTAGAATGGTGTAACTTTTTGATATTTTCTCTCATATAGGGCCCTCCCCAGAGTGACTTCAAATGTGATGTGGTCCCTACAAAAAAAAAAATATTGTTGGAAAAATGAGAAAGTGCTGATCAACTTTTAACACTAACTTCCTAATTTTTTTTGCTATGTTTTAAAAATTGTGCTGATGTAAAGTAGACATGTGGGAAATGTTAAACTATTGTGTGTGACATAACTCTCTGATTTAAGGGCATAAGAATTCGAAAAAAAAAATGCAAAAAAGTCCTATCGAAAAATTTTACACCTCATGAAGTACAAAATGTCACACACACAAAAAAAAAAAAATCAGTGGGATCCGTTGAAGTATTTCAGAGTTATTACCACATAAAGTGACACTGGTCAGAATTGTAAAATGTGGCCTGGTCATGAAGGAGGCTAGCTGCCTCTGGGCAGCTCCACCTATGGGCGTATGACTCATGACTCTGCATGCGACCAGCGTACTTTATCTTTAGCATTGGGTTTACAGGACATGCGCAGGTATGCGTTTGCCGGCGCATGAGTCCTTTTGACGGTGCGCCGATCCCACCAATATGCAACACGGTGCGTTTGGCGCAGGTCGGCACACCGCCAAAAGGACGCATGCGCCGGCAAACGCATACCTGCGTACCCAATGCTAAAGATAGGGTATGCAGGTCGCATGCAGCATCATGCGCCCATAGGCGGAGCTGACCGGAGGTGCGGCCGTGCTTCACGGCAGCCGTGCGCATCGCTCCGCAGCTCCAGGAAACACTAGTGTGAAACTAGCCTTAGTAGGTGAAAGGGTTCAAGAAACAGGGTTTATTTCATTGAATGTGTGCTAAAAAGCATCTGTACATCTGTATTGAGGTAAACGCCTATGTACTGTGACTGTGGTATATGGAATTGCTGATTAATAAGAACCTGTAAGGCAATGCCCAAGCCATGTACAGAATAAATCAGAGCCTGACTGCATGATTGCAGCTAGCTTTTTTTTTTCCCGCCCACTCTTCTCGTTCTGCTTTAGTTGATTGACAGGTCTCTTCCATATATGTTCATAGGAAGAGACCTGTCAATCACCTGGAGCTGAACAGGTTCTGCTTTCTCTAAATTGCCAAAGAGTTTCCAAGAAACACAATGTGTCACGCTAGTCACCGCTCACGGACAAGCCGTGAGGCAGGATAATGAAACATTCCGGGACCTGATACCAAGATAGCATGTAGTGAACTACAGGGGAAAGGCAAAGACGGGTCACTGTCCGGACTCAGAGTACCAGGAAAATAGTGGATCAGAGGAAAGGGGCTGGGCCAACAGATGGTCAGAGTGAGGTCTAAGGTCAGGCAGCAATAGATCTAACAGAGCACAGAAATACAAGGCCAACATGCACCAGATAAATGCTACAACTGGCAGAGATCTGGGGCTGACAACTTAGCTAAGTAGCTGGGTAATCACTTAGAAGAGAGAACACCTGAAGGAAGCTCAGCACCTCCCACTCAGATAGGACGGATGAGCTTTCTATCAAGATACCAACAGCTCAGCACATCCAAGCACTAGATTGGACGACTGAGCTGTCACTCACTGTGCATCTGTAGGGAAGGTGACCTGACGGATGGACGGACTTGTCAGAATAGAGAAAGGAAGGTTTGCACAGTTTAGACAGGTGTCAGTTATTACAGTGGGGAAACAGCTAGGAAAGTGTAGTGGACGTGCAGTACCTGGGGTTGACCATTAGAGGGCAGGGAGGAGTGTGAGCATAGGACCTAACATCAGCTTAGGGCTTAAGAAACCGTTGGTCATGGGAGGCGGAGCTAGAGGGAACCGGGAAAGATATAAATTTGACAGGAGGGTTCCAGAAAGTTCCAGTCCCCGGGGGAGCTCAAGTGACGAGGACACTGTGACAGTTGTGGCACTGTGAGGAAAACCCAACCAGGGGGACTGAGGAGAGAGAAAGTCAGGGGGGTGGTCCTGACACGAAGACCGCAATATAGACGAGGCATAGAGGTAAAGCATACCGTATTGAGGAAGACGTCTGACCAGTAAAATTACTGTTGGTGTACGGGCCTAAGGCGGCCACAGTGACGGACCTGTCAGGAGCGTCAATAAGCGAAAAGGGACGGTACGTACATATACGTCCCTGGTGAAGAGTACGGTGTGTAATGTGTATTGTAACCGGAGGGCCTTGAAGAGAATTGCGGTGTGCTGAGAGGCCGTCAGGTGGACGGCGAGAGAATAAAACTTGGACCTGTTGCACCCGAAACCTGCCTCCAAATTGTCTCTGTTACGTCTCTGCGCGGTAAAAGAGGGACCACCCCCCAGTCCGGCCCACCAACCCTACACATCCAACAGAATACGTTAAATGTTTTCGGTCCTCAAGGGGACCTTCTTCAGTACTAACTTTAGTTAAGATGGAGGACATATATAGAAGTATAAAAGAGAAACAAAATATATCAGACAATGCACCTCATTCTTATATTATACAAATGACAGTTGAGTTTGATTTTCCAGATAATATAACATGCCATGCATTAAGAGATAAGTGGTTGCTATGGAAACCATTTCCAAGGAGATCAATCCAGTGAACGGAAAGCACAGGGTGATGTCCGCGTACATGAAGACAAAGTTATTACTAAACCTATTGCATAGCTGTAGCAATAAAGAAACAGAAAAAAAAATGAATTATATTTTGACATTAGATTCAAAGGATATTGGAGCATGATAGAGGGGTGCCCGGAGAAAGGTATCCAATAAGAATAGATGAGGAGTTTCAATATTCCAATAAAGGAATCTTGTCATGCATTCACATTCCAGAAGGGGATTGTGATGCCTGGGGAGTTGAAATCATGCGTGGATTAGAATCATTGATTCGTTGTGATTGAACACTGAGAAAAAAGATTGTCTTATTCCTACATATGGTAATACTATATGCGACATCTGGCAGAGTATACAGTTCCATGTATTAGTGACTAATCACATGTCACCTCTGGTCCCAAGTTGTGTGGTATCACTCGGGTTCAGTGTTGGTTACTATGTCAATGAAGGGTCATATCTGGCATAAATGCCGGAGCGCCTGTGATATCAGCCGTGCACCCGAGATCAGACTTGGTGAGCCACCTAGTCATGCCCCTCCAGTCTCTCCTCAGATCACGACACAGTGGTTCCACCAACCAGCCCGCTAGAGCACGGACTAATCCACACTTTCTGTATCCACCTCAGCGTCTTTGTTGCTAGAGAAGGATTACTCGTGACAAAAGGTAGACAGAAAGAAAATACTTAAGGACAGCACCTTGGAATGATTTTTCTGGACTGGACAACATAATTTATACAAAGTGAATTGCAGATTGCACATTCAATGCATTATCTATGAAATAGAACACTGAAATTCCAGGGACCACTTAAAAATTCTCAAGTGAATTGTCTGTTGTAAATGGTACAGAATTATTAATCTTAAAAGCATTGCATGAACTGTTATGTACCGAGGACAATTATTTGCAATACACTTGTTGATAATTGTAAAAATAAAGTCAGACTTACAACAATGTTTGTACATAAAACGGATATATAATGTAATACAGGTTATATCTCAAAGTTAAGATGAAAATCTAAAAGGTGAAAGTCCTTTTCCAATGGTATGCTATTTTCATCAAGCAAAAACTGGCTTCTTATGGTGAACACAAAAGATTCTCCTGTCTGTGCAACCAGGGATTGGCACAGATCTGCCACGATCGCCGCATAGGTTACATCTGAACATCTGGGAAAACATTTGGGTAATAGGTTGGGAGCAATATTCAGAAACACAACCTCAAGAAGATCTGGAGGCACCTGGACGCATACACAACAGTTGTCACTTACAATATTCATTGCCGCTGACCTATAAAATATTCTTACTTGGTTAAAGGGTAGACACGCATAACATTGCTCATACACATTGTTGTCATCAATAGTTAGCTCTCTTTTGCATTTTCCACAACCTGGGTATACAATATCAGGAAGAAACTTTAGGATTCCAGAAATTGAAGTTTTATGGCCTATTAATATTTTGCTCTTGCCTGGAATTTGAAACCCTATCTGCGATATACTACCTGTAACTTGGATTTCACCTGAATACCTATCGTCAAACAAGGCCAACAGACTCATCTGCCTTGCTAAAGACATATTATTTCTTCTCCGAAAGTCTACAGCCCTTTGGTCATCATCAAATAAGCATTCACAGGATGACCATGGAGTAGTGTGTAACTCCAGGTCTTCTGACAAGATGTTCTTCTTACAAAATAAGTATTTAAAGACCCAGACATGATCTCTTTTAAGTCGGATCTGATCACACCATGAAACACAGGTTCCCCACAACACTAATGTTCTTGTTTGTCCTTTCATTTGTTCAACTGTCAGAATGATTTTATTCTGCTTCATTCCCCTAAAATGGTATGTGGATTCCTTAAGAACGGCAATGGTATTCACCCTCAGAAATGAATGCACCAATAATTCTGGTCGGAGTTCTGCAAGGGTTACGTACTGAATGTGGTCTAGCAGCTGGGGCTGTCGTGGAGAAAGGTCCCTTAAATAATAATGATTTTTCCGAATGTAGTCCAGTAACGCCTTTAAGGCAGCATTCTCTACTATTGGAGATCTTTCAGACGATAGGAGAGCAGAACAGCTTCCAATATTAACAAGTTTACTCCTAAAGCTGGACTGAAGCAAAACGTCTTCCCGCCACCGATCCTCACAAATGAACAAGTGTGTCAGCACAATTACGTCACCAGGAAGTAAAGCTAGACTCCAAAACGCAGCCGTCCTCCACATCAGCACTTTATGTTTAACCCCCGATTGGTCCATAACAACAATAGTCGCTAAGGGAAGAGCTGACCCAATATTTGGCCCACTTTTTGCCTTTATTTCTTTGATATGACAGGGTTGTAACACAACTACTATAATATTATACTCTGTGTTTTTGGCTGAGCAATGCTTCAGGAGAGTCAGTGTCTTTGCAGGTATTTGCTGATGGGGCTTTATAGTACGCTGTACTGGGGATACGGATGGTTTAGATTTTTTACATTGCTCAGAAGATGGGGAGGAAGCTGGCAACACTTGCCTCCTTTTGCTGCTTGCACTCCTAAAATAATCCACATGAATTAGTTCAGCAGCTGATTCCCCTTTGATATCCGAGAAATCCTTTTCAATTTGGGGGGAAATTAATGACTTTTCATCAAGCTCTTCATCAGATGTGTCTGTGAAAAGCTCAGAAGAGCAGGTGACGCCCTGCTGGGAGGCGGACTGGGCCGTGAGGTTTTCAACTAGAATATCCTGTATTGTGAATTCATATTCTTCAGCCGCAGGATGAGTAACGTTTTCGGTTTCAGCATTTTCTGGACTCTTTACTGCCAGCTGACTAGATGCCAGAACGGTAAGGAACTCTGTCTCAGCGGACACCATAGAGCAGTCATCACATCCAAGGACCTCTCCAATGTGTTCATTATGGCCCGAACCATGTCCATGAGAGGCCATCATCTGCCCAGGACCATGTCCAGGAGAGGCCATCATCTGCCCCGAACCATGTCCAGGAGAGGCCATCATCTGCCCCGAACCATGTCCAGGAGAGGCCATCATCTGCCCCGAACCATGTCCAGGAGAGGCCATCATCTGCCCCGAACCATGTCCAGGAGAGGCCATCATCTGCCCCGAACCATGTCCAGGAGAGGCCATCATCTGCCCCGAACCATGTCCAGGAGAGCCCATCATCTGCCCCAATCCATGTCCAGTAGAGGCCATCATCTGCCCCAATCCATGTCCAGTAGAGGCCATCATCTGACCCGAACCATGTCCAGGAGAGGCCATCATCTGACCCGAACCATGTCCAGGAGAGGCCATCATCTGCCCCAATCCATGTCCAGGAGAGGCCATCATCTGCCCAGAACCATCTCCCTGGTCACAAGCTCCTCGGTGCCCACCACATACTGATTCTCCAGGCTTGGTCTTCCCATGCAGCCCCTCACCCGCAGGTATCCGATCGTTTCCACCACCTTGTAATGATGCAGCCTGTGTAGTAGAGGGAAACCGGCTGTGTTCCCACACTGCTGTGCGCCACTCTGAGCCCGCTCTGGCCGGAGCATAGGGCACTGGTGGCATTATAATGGGAGCCCCGACAAACACGTGAATGACACGTCTATCGCACATATTTCTTGCAGAACTCCCACACTCTCCAAACACAACTTCCGGCGTCTGTGCGTGCCAAGCCTCGCTATAAAGCCGAACCGGACGTACTAATACACCCCGGCAGTGGTCCTTTGTTATATTTTCTGGGGGAAGATTCTCCGTAAGTAGTAAGTACTATCGGCAGTCATGTTAATGGACACGGAGATCTGGGTAAAACTGAATTACAAACTCCCTAACCAGTCATCTCAGTGTTAATATTGTAAGCCGTTTCCTTAGGCTCCTGTCAAGAGTAATGAACACGCCCGGCGCATGCGCTGTTGGTCGGTGACTGTTGCCAGGGCAACAGAGTGGCTTCTGGCGTTGTCTGAAGCACAAGCAGGCGACCGGGAGCGGCGAAGATGGTGAGGACTGGCGGTGGCCACGGTGTGACCGGCATTAGGTGTAACCCTGTGGGGAGCAGCCAGGCTGTTATGGGGCGCAGTCTCCCAGCTTGCTCCTGGAGCCTGAGGACATTGGAGAGTTTACATCGGGCATGTAATGCCGCCACCACCTCACAGTGTGCACTGGGCACGGGGTGCGGCAAGCTGCTCTCGTCCACAATGGAGCTTTTTACTACAACACCATAACTACCCATTGTGAGGATGGAGAGCGGCACTCGGCACAGGGAGACTGTCCGTCTCCCTCCCTGTCCGGCCAGGCGGCTGCAGGGAACCTGGCACCATGAAAATGCCTAATCTGCCGCCCCGTGTAATGGAGCAGACTGATAGACGCTTGGTGGGTAAGGCCTCGGGGTGACCTGTGATTTATGCATCTAATCCTCTGCTCCGAGAGCTTCGGTCCAGTGGGCGGTCCTATCAGTGACTGACAGCTCTGTCTGTGTGCACAAATACATGGAAGCTGTCAGTCTCTGATTGGTCCAGTGGGCGGTCCTGTCAGCGACAGACAGCTCTGTGTGCACAAATACATAGGAAGCTGTCAGTCTCTGATAGGACCGCCCACTGGACCAATCAGCGACATACAGCTTCCATGTATTTGTGCACACAGACAGAGCTGTCAGTCGCTGATAGGACCGCCCACTGGACCAATCAGCGACATACAGCTCTTTCTGTGTGCACAATACATAGGAAGCTGTCAGTAGCTGATAGGACCGCCCACTGGACCAGTCAGCAACAGACAGCTCTTTCTGTGTGCACAAATACATAGGAAGCTGTCAGTCTCTGATTGGTCCAGTGGGCGGTCCTATCAGCGACAAACAGCTCTTTCTGTGTGCACAAATACATAGGAAGCTGTCAGTCGCTGATAGGACCACCCACTGGACCATTCAGTGACTGACAGCACTGTCTGTGTGCACAAATACATGGAAGCTGTCAGTCTCTGATAGGACCGCCCACTGGACCAATCAGCGACTGACAGCACTGTCTGTGTGCACAAATACAAGGAAGCTGTCAGTCTCTGATAGGACCGCCCACTGGACTGAAGCTCTCAGAGCAGAGGATTAGATGCGTAAACCACAGGTCACCCCGAGTCACCACCCACCAAGTGTATATCAGTCTGCTCCGCTGCCCCTGCTCCATTACATGGGGCCTGCAGATTGGATTGTCATGGTGACAGGTTCCCTTTAAACACTCAGAGTTGACATTTAGGACCAATAGGTGACATTAGAGGTTGAGTTCTCTTCCTCTCTGAGAAGGCTACTTTGCCCATTTAAATTCCAAGAAGACTATTGCATGGCCTTTAAAGTGAACCTGTCAGCAGGATCGTGCACAGTAACCTACAGACAGTGTCAGGTCAGCACTGTTATACTGATTAACATGATACCAGGGTGATGAAATCCGTCTTGTGGTTGTTGTTTAATCTTTATTTGTAATTTTGAGTTAATGATATGCTCATGCTCTGGGACGGCCTGTGGGGGAACTCTGGTGGTCTGATTAGGTATTCATCTGTATGGCTTCTGACAGGTCACTGATCCCTCACTGACCTGCCCCCTATTTTATATAATGAATATTATATATAGTGGAGAAACAATCACCTTCAGCAGGCAGGCACCTGCGCTACAGCATGATCGCATGTATAATGTTCATTTAAAGGGAATCTGTCACCCTATTTTTCGGTTTGCAGCTGCCGGCATAGACATCGGGGACTTATCTACAGCATTCTGTAGTGCTGTAGATAAGTCTCCGATGTAACCTGAAAAATAAGAAAAACACGTTAGATTATACTCACCGGGGTGGGCGGTCCGGTGGGCGTTGTGGTCCGGTCCGACACCTCCCTTCTTCATGCGATGACGTCTCCTCCCTTCCTATAATGGCTGCGGCGCAGGCGCATTGCTCTGCCCTGTTGAGGGCAGAGCAGAATTTTGCAGTGTGCAGGTGCCGGACCTCTCCCGACACCTGCGCACTGCAGGACTCTGCTCTGCACTCAACAGGGCAGAGCAGTGCGCCTGCGCCGCAGCCATTACAGGAAGGGAGGAGACGTCATCGCTTGAAGAAGGGAGGTGTCGGACCGGACCACAACGCCCACCGGACAGCCCACCCCGGTGAGTATAATATAACTCGTTTTTCTTATCTTTCAGGTTACATCGGAGGCTTATCTACATCACTACAGAATGCTGTAGATAAGCCCCCGATGTCTATGCCGGCAGCTGCAAGCCGAAAAAAGGGTGACAGATTCCCTTTAAGGCTGGAGTCACACACAACCATTAAAAAATCGGTCCCATTTTAACGGTACGAAATCGCACAAAGAATTCTTGGCCAGATATCCGTCTGTCATCCCATTTTCCGGCAAGGAACCAATTTTAATCGCATCTAAGCATCAAATTGACATCCAATGCCAATGCCTGATGCCCTATCCTGTAGACCTGGAGAAGTTGTGCGATTTAATCGCAAGTCACATGTTTGGTGCATTTTCCATGCGTTTTTTTATCGCATCCATAGACTTGTATTGTCGAATCCGATCCGAAAATCGGTGACAATCGCAGCATGCTGCGATTGTCTCGGTCCGAGGATCGGATGCGATAAAAAATCGCATGATGGGAGCTGCCCCATAGAATAACATGGGTTCGAATGCAATGCGATTTTTTTATCGCATTGCATTCGACCGTTTTAATCGCTAGTGTGACCCCGGCCTAATTCTTTGATTTGCTTGTATAAATAAATTTGTAAAAAAAAAATAAATAAACCTGTCTCAAAATATGCTGACTGTGCCTGCGCTGTAGCAGTGATCAGCCATCCGATATACGCTACTGCACAGGCAGCGCCATCTTGCTAGAGAAACAAAAATGCCTTCCCAAGATGACGCCTGCGCAGTATCATATATCGACGTTATCTGCTGCTGCACAGGAATGGTCAGTGCATTTTGAGACAGGTTTATTTATTTATATTTTTTACAAATGTATTTATACAAGCAAATCAAAGAATTAAATGCCCAATGTGCATGTGATCATGCTGTAGCGCAGGCACCAGCGCCTGCCTGCTGGTGGTGATTTTTTTTTTTTCAATATATATATATTCATTATGTAAAATAGGGGGCAGGTCTCTGAGGGATCAGTGACCTGTTAGAAGCCATTATTATGAATAGCTAAGCAGAGCACCACATGAAGACCCCCTACAGGCCGCCCCGGAGCACGAGCATATCATTCACGCAAAACTGAACATAAAAATTAAACAACCACAAGACGGATTTCATCACCCGAGGTATCATGTTAATCAGTATAATGGCGCCAACCTGACAGTGTCTGTAGGTTACTGTGCACAATTCTGCTGACAGGTTCCCTTTAATGAGATTCTCGTGTTCCGGGGTGGCCTGTGGGTCATGGCTTTATGTGGTGCTCTGCTTACATATTTATCTGTATGGGCCTATGACAGGTCACTGATCCCTCAGTGACCACCTCCTATTTTACATACTATATCTTTTTGTTTTGGAGAAAAAAAATTACATTCATCGCTGTAGCATGATCGGAGCTATAGTATCCATATATTCATTTTAAATAGTGATATACATTTCTTGATAAAAATAAAGTTCCTCAAATTGGCGCCGGCTGCGCCTGTGCAGTAGCATAATTCAGAACGCGATAGATGCTATTGTGCAGGCTTCTGGCGCCATCTTGGTGGAGACATTTTTTTTCCTCTAGTAAAATTGCCTGTAAATGGAGTGTTTTGGTTTGGCTTCAAGGCTCCTTAAAAGGCCAATATTGACTTTTAGGATTGCTACATCCCAAAGGTGGCACTAGTGTTCCTGACCTCTTCTTCTCTGAGGATGTTTGCCCAATGTAAGGATGCAATCTTTTTTTTTTCTCATTGGACTATCCATGGGAATCCTTCTGGAGTCATCAGATCACCTGAAATAACAATCAGTCCAAATGTTTCAGATTCACCTTATTTATTTATTATGCATGCTTATGTAGTGTTATCTAATTCCACAGTGTTTTACATATATCAACATACCCCCCTAAATTCCCTATCTGTATATGTCTTTTGACTGTGGGAGGAAACCCATGCAAACACGTGGAGAACATACAAACTCCTTGCAGATGTTGTCCTTTGTGGGATTTGAACCCAGGACTCCAGTGCTGCAAGGCTGCAGTGCTAACCACTGAGCCACCGTGCTGCCTTAATATGGCAGGCAGATCAGTAATAAGTCCTTTTTCACATCAAATTCTTGAGATATAATCTTTTTTACATTCTTTTTCATTATATGAACCTGTCAGCAGGATTTTGCTAAGTAAACTACAAGCATTGTCAGGTTGCCGCTGTTACACTGACTAAAATTATATCTGGGGTGAAGAAATCCGTCTTGTGGTTCTTGTGTAATCAGTGTTAGAAGTTTTCAGTTAATGAGATGCCCGTGCTTCGGAGTGGCCTGTGGGCAGGTCTTTCCTTGGTTTCTCTGGCTTAGAGCAGAAAGATAAAACTCTGTCTACAGTCCCGCCCGGGAGCACGGGCATCTCATTAACTGAAAACTTCTAACACTGATTACACAAGAACCACAAAACGGATGTCATCAACCAAGGTATAATTTTATCAGTAGAACAGCGCTGACCCAACAGTGTCTGTAGTTTACTTAGCAAAATCCTGTTGACAGGTTCAATTTAAGTGGATAATAAGGGCCTGCACAAAGGAGAAAGGAGCAGAAATGTTGTCCCTCTCCTAGGTGTCAAAATCTGATCCTCCTTTCTATCAAAGAGGACATACAGGAAAGTGGATCTAGAGAATGTGATGTGTAGGGGCCTGAGAACAAGAGTGATGATCAGAACTATTATATACAGACACTTGCACTTTGATTTTCACATAGGGGGCTAAATGTACTGAGGACATTTACATACTGAATAGCCGAGTGTTTAGCATGCCCATATACATGCATAAATCGCTGTCTAAGCTCCGGCCAGACAATTATTTCCCAGGGACCAAAGGGAATACTGCTGCCACATTCATATAAGAGAGTTTGTCAAATAACCCCTAAATTTGACCAACTTCAGTGTCATGCATTGCTGTCATTAAAAGGGTTGTAAGCAGGCAGACGTGTAAAAATATATGTACAGATCTGCTTTCATTACCAAAGGTTTGGCAGAAGAGAGCGGCCTATGTTTTCACATAACCAGATATGTGCGTGAATGTGGCTGACTGCTCGTTTCAGTCGCCATGCCAGCCCCTTTTCTTGTGGATTCTGAGAAGGTGGCTGGCATAGCCATTGAAATAAGCCGTCGGCCAGCCCCCTTCACACGTTACTAGTATTGCTCCAACACAGGGAACGCTCTGCTGTGTAGTACCCAAGTCAGAAGCGGAGCAGCCGTAATGGAGCATTAGTAATGAAAGTATATGAGTACGTGGTATATAATTCTATATTAAATACATCCGAAGATCCAGTTTTCTAACAGATTAGCCCCTTTGGGTTGAGGAGGCATTCTTATAAGGATCCCAGGGAGTAAGACCCTATCACGTGTATATGGCTGTCTACATAACCTACGTGGGAGCTCTAAGCGCCATTGCTCAGGTCCCGTATGCCAATGCGTGGCAGATTTGTTGCCATGCATTATCCCATACACAAGGACGGAGGTTGTCTTTGTGTGGATTTCTCCAAATCTTAAACTTTGAGGAGGGAAGTTAATGCCAGACACCACGGCAGGGAGAAATAGGCCATGTGTTACATGGATGGTTACCGTCTGTCAGAGTGAGCGCTATTCCACTCAGGCACAGCGGGAATCGGCTTGTCAGAAGCTTTTTGTGGACCAGGATTGTCTTTGTGACGTGAGACTGCTATTTGTGTGATTGTGCATGATGTTATTGCACCAACATGGCATCTTGTGTACATGGACCTAATACAATCATTTTTTTTTTTTCAGATGTTATCAAGAGCCAAGCCTGCTGTAGGCGGTGATGTACAACAGGCTGATAAAACCAAAAAAAAGGGAAAGAAAGTTCCCAAACTGGACGACTTACTCTCCCAAAGGGACTTCACTGGATCAATAACGCTGTTGGAGGTTGGAGCTTATACCTTGTTACCTCTCTAGACTAGGGATATTTTAATATGATTTAACCCTGGCATTACCTTCCAAGTTGTATGGTCAATTAACTTCCTGCATAACGTAACGCCCCAACAGCCTAAACTGCCAGGGCATAATGGTTTACAGTGTCATTGCTATTTGGGTAGCTGCAGGGAGATTGTACAGCTGCAGGAACAGGGAGCGCCGGGCTGTCAGACACAGCTGGACTTCCTATAGAGAAGGCACGGGTAGTTTTTCAGCATCTCTGCCTTCCTGATGACCGTATGCACAGCAATGAATATACAGTTTAGGAAGCACTGACCGCGTTTCCTCCTCCCGTTCTGCGGATCTTGTGATCACAGGTTCCTGGAGGCAGCTGGGTGCTAAGCGATCACGCTTTGCAATGCAGGCAGGAAGCTGAATGATGCCCAGTAACTCGAGCTAATATGCCAGCCCTAGTTACAAGGAATTTAAGCAATATAAAAAATGTATTTAAATATTGGAATGCTCCCCCAGAGGTATTTTATGACCTGATGTGGAACACAGTATGAAAAATAATTGAAAAAAATACATCAAGGGGTTGTCCACTACTCGGACAGTCCCTATGTTTCCCACCAGTATAATAATAACACCTATCTATACTCAGTTCCAGTGCTTGTGCTGTTTCACCAGCTCTCACAAGGCTCGCTTGACATTATGATACGCGATCCCTCTGACCAATCAGTGCTCGCTTCACCCTCCCCTTCTTCGGACAACTCGGATATCTGGAAGAAGCGAAAGCTGTGGCTGCGCTCTCTTTTCCTCCTCATGTCAATTACAACTGTAGCAGAGAAGAGTGAAGCCAACGTTGATTGGCCTCAGGGATAGTGTGACATAACAATATCCCACAAGCCATGTGAGAGGCAGAGGTGAGCATAGGGGCATTCTGGTGATTAAAGGAGTTAGCCCCAGTCCTGGCTAACTCCTTTAAGAAAGCTTTTGCCAGTCCAAACTGCTGTTTCTGATGGAAAAAAACATGTTTGTATAAAAATAATTGTTTTTGAGAGGAGAATATAATTTGAAATACATTTCAGTGTTTTTTTATGGTACTTATAAAATAAAACAGAAGCATAAACATTTATTTTTAAACTTTTCTGCAAATTTCAGTTGTTTTTATAAATAAGCTCAAATTGTGTTGAGCTAAATTTACCATTGATATAAAATGCTGTAATAAAAAAAAAAATTCAGAATATCTATGATATGTAGAAACATTACAGAGCTGTTATCACATAAAGTTACACTGTTCAGAATCGAAAAATGTGACCTGGTCAGGAAAGTGAAAATGGTCTTGGTGAAAAGGGGTTAAAAATGCAAAGGCTGACCACGTTTGGATCCACTTTTTGTTGTACGTGTTATTATAGCGACATTATAGTATTCCTGCGGGTAAACTATCATGTATAATACCTGAATATGTTGTATATATTTATTATATAGCTGGTCACTTTGTCCTGAAATGACTTTATGGACTTTTCTTTATAGTTTAAACGTCAAGTTGGAGAGAGTGAAGATGACTCTGATTTATGGATTGGGTACTGTTCATTTCATCTTGGTGACTACAAAAAAGCTCTGGAGGTAATGCATGCACATTAAAGACGCACTCCTCCTCCCATCAAATGTTTTAGCCTCTTAATATATTGCAATTATCACATTATATAGCACTATGTACTTACAATTGCTCATTTTTCATTTCTACCCAGCTAATTCTTCTGTTCTCCATTAGGTCTATGACATCACGTGATTAAAAGCTGACTTGCTGAATCCTTCTAAGCTCTATGTAGAAACAAGAGGTCAATTTTCCCAGCACGAATCACCAGTCTTATCAAAAGTCCCTGGCAGTGAGAGGAGGGAGCAGCTGGGTCAGGAGGTGAAGAGGGAGATAACTCTCCAGGGAAAAGAGACGTTCTGTTTTTACATACAGCAGAAAAAATAGAGGAATTAATTGGGTAGAAAAGTAAAATGAGCAATTGTAAATACCTAGTGCCATATAGTGATGAGCGGAATATAGTAAAAAGATAAAAACATTGATAGAAGTGTGTCTTTAAATAGGTTTTCCATTAATTATTGTATTTTCCATGTCGCCATCTGAGAGAATAGTGAAAATAACTTGGCACTCAACTTAAGATGTCCTTAATAAGAAGACAAATTTTTATTAATGCAGTCTGTACAATGTTTCCGCCTATATGGCCTTCCTCAGTCCACTGCTTAAAAATTGGTGGATAAGCAATGAAGCGACGTGACAGGCGGTGGAAGCCGCGTCCTGCGTGCCCATACCCACGAATCACCAATGTATTACAGGGGCCTTATATAAGCACACCAACCTAACATTGGCAGGGACCTGATATATAGCAACAAAGCCTATTCAGAGGAACCGTCTTAATACAGAGAGCCGACACACTTTCTATACTCCATACTACAGAATTTATACTAAGAGCCGATACAAAGCTTCATTGCTTAGCCACCAATTTTTAAGCAGTCGGACTGAGGAAGGCCATATATGCGGAAACGTTGTACAGACTGCATTAATAAAAATTTGTCTTCTGATTAAGGACATCTTAAGGCTGTGTGCACACGCTGCGGATTTTGCTGCGGTTCCGCAGCGGTTTTGGCCGCTGCGGACCCGCAGCAGTTTTTGCTGCGGTGTACAGTACCATGATTCCCTATGGGAATCAAAAACCGCAGTGCAGACGGTGCGGAATTTTCCGCGTGGATTATCTGCGGTTTTCAATCCGCAGAAAGAATTGACATGTCAATTCTTTCTGCGGATTCCCCTGCGGTTTGCCATCTCCTCCATTGAGGAGATGAAAAACCGCAGGGCCAAACCGCAGAGCAATCCGCAGGTAAAACCGCAGGTCTTTTGACCTGCGGTTTCACCTGCGGATTTTACGAAATCCGCACGGATGAATCCGCACCTAATCCGCAGCGTGTGCACACAGCCTAAGTTGAGTGCCAAGTTATTTTCACTCTTTACTTTGGTTTGGGTAACTTACTTGTGCACCCTGTAGTAGTGCCACGCTATATTATACACCATCTGAGAGAACACTTTTCCTGTTGAGTCAAGTTAAAGTCTCAATTATTGTCCCCTTCACGACATCAGATGTATTTTTACATCCCAGTTTGTTACTGCAAATACACATATTGTATGTCTAATCACCAGCGGGCCATCTTTCCTCATCACCCAGGGGGCTCGTGTGATCCTCCATGCCACTTCATCGGCATTCGCTGCTATTGTTCAGTCAAATCTGGCCAGTTGAAGCATTTTTAAAGCAAAGTCCAAAAAATGGCAGTATACATCGGTGGTTAGTGCTGATTCGGTCTTTCTAGAAGAGGACCCAGTGAGCGGCAACAATCACCCAGCCTTCGCTTTGATTGGTCAGACTGAGCAGATTGACTAATTGTAGACAAATGGTGAAAAGTAAAATATCGGTTACCACTCTGCACGCCTCCAATCAGTATCAGCGTGTATAATGGTTATGAGAGTCTCCGTGATGTGCTATGTTCTGCTGGAACATGTAGTACCCCTAGTCTCCTCTGTCAGTGCACCCCTGTACTGCCATGTATTTTTCCCCCTCAGCGTTGTGATCACTACAATAGCATCCCCAAACTTCAGCCCAATTTCTTAATCTTCTTCCTGTCCTCCTCCTTCCATGTGCGTCCTGCAGCCATCATGCGCTGATTAGTGACGCACATCACTTATTGCCATTTATGCTCCATTTTTTGAGCAGGGCATTTTTTACTTGCCTGTTTTTGTCCAGAACAGTTGTTTTCTTGTCCGTATTAGAGAATGAATGGTGCAGTAGGCAGGCATTTTGTAACGGGGATACAAGTTCCATGTCAGGGATAAATGTGTCAAAGCTGTAAATTAAAAAAGCTAAAACCCATCATTTAATAATGTAGAGAAGAATACTGACAGTGATATTTGGTCCTTTATTAGGTGTTCAAGCATGCAAGTGAACAGGGAGGATGTAATCCCGATGTTTGGGTGAACTTGGCTTGTACATACTTTTTTTTGGGAATGTATAAAGAAGCTGAGGAGGCTGCTAATAAAGGTAAGGCCGCCGAGCACGTAATGAATATTGGTGAAGGCTATAACAGGGTATAGCGTAAGGGGGTTCAGAGGTGCTAAGCAGAAAAGTGAAAGTCTTTCACATCTGTATTTTCAGTTTTCTTAGATGAGAAATGCTCCCAGGGCCAAATTTTGTGATCGTACTATTAAAAGCTGCATAAAATTTGAAGGGGTGATCTGATCCGAAGTATATATCTCGACAGAACTAAATATGCCATACTCTGATAGGTATACTATTGAGGAGAAATAGCGCAATAGTGCATTATCCAGTGTAAGTATATCAATTTAAAAATAATGCACTCACCAGATGGAGCTTGTAATAAGCATGGAGGAATCGCTGCTGCAGAAACCACAGATCCACGAGGGACCAACGTAGAAGATGCAGGATAGGAAAACAAGTGGTCAGACAATCCGCGCTGCGAATCACTATGAACAGTTATTATTACAGTGGTCTTTATTCGACGCGTTTCGAAGTTTCACAGAACTCCTTCCTCAGGAAAAACCACCTGAGGAAGGAGTTCTGTGAAACTTTGAAACGCGTTGAATAAAGACCACTGTAATAATAATTGTTCATAGTGATTCGCAGCGCGGATTGTCTGACCACTTTTTTCCTATCCTGCATCTTATACTCTGGTAGGTGGGGTTTTCATTTCTGGAACTTGCACTAGTGTAGACACTGAGGGTCCTCTGCTTCTCTACTAAGCATTCCAGGAACATGGCTCATACATTGAGGGCAGCTTTCCTTATAGTGTATGAAGGTTACTGAACTCGGAGAAGTCATCGATGGCTGGCCACCACACAGTATGGCACCGCGTCACGCTTGTAGTCCCCAGGTCTCAAGGTGTGCACCCCTGACCTACATGATCTGTTTCACTACTATATCTAACCATGTCATTAAATCTCTGAGAGAAGGACATCATGTTGTTTTCATCATGTAAGGCCTGTTTCACACTTCCGTTTTTGTGTCCGCCAAACGGATCCGTTTCCGTTTTTTTGACGGAAACTGATGCAAACGGATCCGTTTTTTTAAAAACGGATCCGTTTTTTTGACGGATCCGCGGTAACCGTAATGGAAGTCTATGGGACAAAAAAAAACGGATCCTGCAAAAAATGGCGGATCCGTTTTTTTACGGAAAACAACGGATTTTGACGGATTTGAAAAAACGGAAGTGTGAAACAGGCCTAACTTGTCCTGAAAGGAATTGGAGCCATGACCAAGTGGTGCCTCTCAGCTAATTGGCATTCAGTGCCCAGGACAACCATGAGGCATATGACAAAAAGCATCGCTTTCTTATTCTGTGGCATCATCACTATAAAGTAGTGCTCCAGGATTCAGCCCATTTTCTTCATATGTGCATGTACTTGTATATATTATTACTGGTAATTTATGACGTGTAGTGAAATCAAACAAACCATTTCATATTTCCATTTTTTTATATGTGTACATTGTAAAGATTTCATTGTTAGGTTATTTTAACAAAATAAGGGAGGCAATAACTTGTCATGGAGAGTAATTTGTATATGCTCAGTGTATACAATATTTAGGTTAGCAAAAATTAAATTACCTGAAATAAACATTGGTAAAAAAGGAGGAAACAGGACAAACCTAGAAAATGGAAGTGATCCTGATCGGAGTATGGGGTCATATTTTGTAAGAAGACCTCCTCTGTTACACAAAGTCCTGTTGCCTCATTTTTCAGTTGCATATGTGAAAGAGGAGCTGTTATGCCAGGCCTTGTGAAAGGATCTGATCTTGTTGTGAAGGGCTATCATCTACTTGTAGGTTACGTTGATATTAATGCCGTGAATAATGTCTGATAGTGGAGTGAATTCATTAGACTTCCATTTCTTTGCTATTTCTTGTCTTGTTATAGTGAGGATATGGTATACTGTTATTCTAAAATCAAGTGGGACAGAGTCTATCCCCCAAAAACAGTATAGGAAGGCTTGGGTTAGGTTGAAATGTTAATGATTTGCCCATCATCGTGAAAATCTGCTGCTAAATTGGTTGGATTTTTTTTACATGACCAAAATATCACTAATTGGTACTTTCTAATCTTACTAGTAAAAGAAATCAGCTCTTTGCACAAATTTCAGTTTAACAATGCACTCCCAAAAAAGTTTTTATCTTCTTACTACAGCAGGTGAAATAAGTATTGAAAACGTCACCAATTTTCTAAATAAATATATGTCTAAATGTGCTATTCACATGAAATTGTCAGCATATGTCGGTCACAATCCATCCAATCCGCGCAGGCACAGAAATCAAGCTGTAGATGTCCATAAACTAAATGATGTGTAATAATTAGAGATGGGCGAACACCTGAATGTTTGAGTCTGGTGGGTTCAGCCGAACGCTTACAAAAAGTTCACCAGGAGAATTTCACTGTAGTGAATTTGAACTGCAGTGAACTCGCTAGTCACTGATGCTGCGCTCGCAGCAGCTCATTCATCAGTGGTTCTCAGCCAGGACGGTCGCAACTTGGGCCCCATCCAGGTTGCAAACTATTTATCCCTCAGACATGGATTACGGCATGGGACAGAACGATGGACAGGTGAGGAATATTGTTTTTTTTTGTTTTGTTTTATCATAGAAGACGAGGGCTTCGGTGGAACTAGGCGTTAGGTGAGTATAGCTGTGGTTGTTATTTTTAAATGAAAATGGAAAAGTGTGTGATGTTTTATTTCTAATAAAGGACTTTATATTTTCTCTGTCTTTATTTACAATATAACTATAGGATTAGTAATAAATAGGAGTCTCATAGACCCCTCTCCTCCATAACTAAGCCGTGGGCTTGATGACACCTGACAATACAAAGGTGACATCAGCCCCACAAATATGAACCCCACTTTCACGGCTACAGGGCAAGTGGAAAGAGCCGGGCAAAGAGCCAGAATTGGTTCAGCTAGTAGATACGTCTTTTCTGGGCAGCTGCGTGCTGCTATTTTTAGGCTGGGGGGGGCAATATCCATCGCTTCCTACCAGCCTGAGAATATCAGTCCCCAGCTGTCTGTTTTAGCAAAGCTGGTTATTAAAAATGGGGGCATAATTAAATAATTAAAAAATATGGCCTGGGGACCCCTCTATTCTTGATAACCAGCCTTGCTGAAGCTGCCATGTGAGAATTGCAGTCCCCAGCTGTGAGTTTTGCCTGTCTCGTAATAAAAAATACAGGAGAATCCACGCCGTTTTTTTTTTATTATTTATTTACAGTGCAGTCGCCGGCTGATCGGCTGATGAATACTCCCATCACCGCTCCTGCTCTCTCTATTATTAGCGGCATCAGGTGGCAGCTGATGGGAGCAGTAGTGCCATCAGCCGACACCAGTGACCGGAGGTAAACTTTATACCTCTGATCATACCTGCGGGCTCACGCTGTGATTTGACAGTGTGGGAACTGCGGCTGTTTGACTGGCAGTGATGATTTTACCACCAACAAACACCCAGTGTTCGGGGGCCGAACCTAGAAGTAACATGGACATCCTGGTGAATTCCATGTTCGGTGTCCATGCCCGAACAGTAGGTGTTCGTTACGGATGCCAAACGTTACTGTTCAGGTTCGTCCATCTCTAGAAATAATGAGAAATGACACCGGGAAAAAGTGTTGAACACAAAGTATTGCACAAAGTATTGCACAAAGGTGCAATAAACATGGAAAGTCATGACACCAGGTGAAATCTATCAGTATTTAGAAGGCAATAATAAATAATATGAGCTGATTCAATTGGTGGCCTATAAAAATGTGTCTCGTTACCAAGGTGCTACACAAGACACAGCTCATGATGGGTAAAACCAGTGACCTGTCTCATGACCTTGACAGCTTTATTGTTGCTCATTTTGCTTTTCTACATAGCTAATTCTTCTTTTTTCCGTTAGGTCTTTGACATCATATGATTAAAAACTGACTAGATGAATCTTTCTGAGCTCTGTGTAGAAACAGGAAGTCTCTTTTCCCTTACATGAATCATAAGTCACTGCAAAAGTCCCTGGCAGGGGTAGGAGCAGAGCATCTGGGTCAGGAGTTGAATAGGGGAATGATAAATGCAGGGAAAAAGACTTCTTCTTTCTACATAAAGCAAATAAAAGAATTAACTGGGTAGAAGGGCAAAATTAGCAATTGTAAGTACAAAGTGCTATATAATAGGTTGATTGCAATATCGTAAGAGGATAAAACTTAGATGGGAGGAGGAGTGCTCCTTTAAGAAGTTGAAGTGACGGTGATAGCTAAACACAGTGCTGGGGACAGTTGATCATTTTGTGGAAATGTGATTCTCCCAAGTAGTAATCGGTGCAAGGCAAATACTTATCTAACTAACCTTTTTCTGTTTTTTATTTTTTTTTTAAACTGTTCTTTTTATTAAGTTTTTCACATATGCAGAAACAAACAGCTGCCCAATAGTATTTTTGTAAATCTGGAGTCTCTGTCTCAGTGACCATCACTGACTTTGGACTTCTGTGGTGTTTAGAATTCCATATGAAATCAAGTATGCTAGTCTGTAGGAATTTTAGCTGCAGGGTCTCAAAGTAGTGAAGTCGTTTCGATAGTAGTCATTTAAATAGTTGTTATATAGCCTAAGTGGGAGATATGACAGGATTTCCATATATTCGGAAGGCAGTAGTTCCCGGAACAAGGAGGAAATTTATGAGACTATTGTAGAGTAAGAAGGTGTCATTTGAATTCCAATATGGTTACTCATGTTTCTTTCCATTGTATGCATAGTCACTTATAAAAGATGTGAGGGCACTAGTGGTGTTATACAGGGAGGGCCTCAGTTATAGCAGTATTTATATTACAACCCAGAAGGTGAACAGTGTGTAGGCTGGGGAGAAAAGTGTGTAGGTTAGTAAGCGTTAGAAGTATGTCATCAGCGAATAAGGACAGTTTAAATTCCTTACAAATAAAAGAATGCAGCAGCACCATGTAAGGGCTAAGGTCATGCAAACCATGCACTTTCTAGCTTCAGACTGGAAGCCTTTTACACTAAGCGTAACACATGTAATCATTTTTAGCCTCAAAGGAAGTGCGTGTGCTAGTGTAACGCTTACCTATACCAGGCGGAGAGGAGAGAATGATCCATTGGTAGACAGTTTAGAGGTCAGGTTGGTGAGGTAGATCCAAGGTCAAGATGTCCGTTTCAGCAAAGGAGTGTGGCTAGTAAGGGGAAAGGGAAGTGACACACAAGAAGTGATGTATTCACACTGCGGGGTGGGATCTGGGGCCTCCACAACACACAGGCACAATAGCCTGATGTCGGTTCTCGGGCAGTTCGCACTGCGCATGCCCAAGAACTCTTGTCACAACGGAGGCGCCGGCATTCAAAACATGAGGAGGCAGCGATGCACAGGGGCATCATGATGGACGGATGGTGGGCGGTGCCCAGACACAAGACAAGGGGCGTGATGGACAGATGGTAGGCAGCGCCCAGACACATGACAGAAGCATGATGGACGGATGGTAGGCGGCTGATACAGGGGGACACACCATACCTATGGGACACATAACGGGTATGAGGAGCTATTTATAAAAGTCGATATTTCAGCGTTACTAGGGGTCAGAAACAGAAGAGCCACCTTCACAGAATGCAGCCTTAGTGCTGCTGAAGGTGGCTCTTTAACTTAAAAATGAGCTGGGTGGGTGACAGGTTCCCTTTAACAATGACATTGGGACTTCAGTCCTACCAGAAAAAGAACAAACAAGTTGAGAGCTGATCAAAGCCCAGGAAATCACCTTATTGGGGGGAAATAATTGGAGGCATCCCTTTGTCTTGGAGACTTGGGGAATGTGCATCATTTTGTAGACCAGTAAAAGACGTTAGTGACGGGCAGAGGGTGAGTTGGGGGAAGAGTTTCAGGAGAGTTACCAGCGATATCTTGCCTCACCATCTGTGCTGCCAGAAAGCATAACATATGTACCCTAATTAACCAAACCAAGATCAAATGTTAACGTGGCAATATTAGCAACAAGTGACCAGACTTGCACAACATCCTATATCTTCAGGATGGTCAAGCCTCAATTAAAGCACCATGCCAGTTGTTGGGTTTTTTTTTTCCTCAGCACTGGAGTGGCTCTTTAAATGTAACTCCCCTGCCCCCGTTCTTATACTCACCTTCCAAAAGCTTGACCTTTTACTTACGCCACACCGGTCCCGCAGCACCATCTTGTGCCCGTAACTTCTGAGTGGCTGGAAGTCAGAAGTTACGTCACAAGAGCTCAATACAAGTCTATGAAAGCCAGAACGAGGATCTCATAAACTTGTAGTGAAAAGTGACCTCCGCAGCACATCATGAAACACTGGAGCTGCCGGCAGGTCACTTTTTGCCGGAGACCAACAGGAGTAACGCTGGAAAGGGATTAAGGTGGTTGCAGGTGAGTATGAGATAAGCAGGAGAATTACATTTAAAGCACCACTCAAGTGGTGCAATAAAAAAAAAAGCCCCACTGGAGTAGTGCTTTAAGATGGGAAAGGGGAGGACTTTCCATAGAGCAGGAATGTCAAACTCAGATACACAGAGAGCGAAAATTAAAAACTTGTACAAAGTCACAGGCCAACATTGATATTTAAAAAAATTTCTACAATTGAGAAAGTTTTTTCCTTATCTCTAAAGTTTAACAATACACCTTTTCATATGAGAACAAACTTATAAGGGGTTGTCCCACAAACAAAATACATTTTAATTAATAGATCTAAAGAGTCAGATCACATGACCAGAGTATTGGGTATTTCCTCGCGGGCTAGGGGCGTACACATAAATCATGGGGCCCTATAGCAGAAGTTCTAATGGGACAACCCCCAATAAAATCACTTTAATATATGGTGGGGTCACAGATGAGAATATCTCAGCTTTGCAGCCCTTACAAAGTAATTTTCCTCCAACTGAAGCCTAAATATTTTGCTCTTTCATTGCTCCCAAAATGTATGATGCTAACAAAAATGCCCCACAAACCCAGTATGATGACCCCCACAGTGAATTCCTCCACATACATGGAGGGTTTGATGACCCTACTGTGCCAACCACCCCAACAAAGTGTAGTGACCCCCAACACAGTAGATGCTCCAACTGTGATCCCCACATAGCCCTCCACATAGTCCTCCATACAGAATAATGGTCCCATATAGTCCTTCATACAGAATAATGACTCTATATAGTCCTTCACACAAAATAATGGCCCTTCATGGTTCTCCAGACAGAGTTATGGGTCCCACATAGTCCTGCATACAGAGTAATGGCCCCACATAGTCCTCCTTACAGAAAATTGACCACACATAGTCCTCCATACAGTATAAAGGCTCCACCTAGTGCTACTACAGAATAATGGCCCCACATAGTCCCCCATACAGAATAATGGGCCCCACATAGTCCTCCTTACAGAATAATGGCCCCACATAGTCCTCCATACAGTATAAAGGCTCCACCTAGTGCTACTACAGAATAATGGCCTCACATAGTCCTTCATACTGAATAATGGGCCCCATATAGTCCTCCATATAGAATAATGACCCCACATAGTCCTTCATACAGAATAATGGCCCCACATAAAAAGTCAGAATTGGCCGACAGCACTGCAGATAAGCAGATGCACGTTGTAATTCCACTGGCCCCAATGGAAGAGTACATACCAAAAAAGAGAGAACAGCATACCAATCCGGGTGAAGTTTAAGTAGAGTTCTTTATTTTGCCAAATGCAACGTTTCAACCATTATAGGTCTTTTTAGTAAAGAATTCTTCTTAATCTTCACCCGGTTTGGTATGCTGTTCTTCTCTCCTTTTATAATGGCCCCACATAGTCCTCCATACAGAATAATGGTCCCCACATAGTCCTCCTTACAGAATAATGGTCCCCACATAGTCCTCCTTACAGAATAATGGCCTCTCATAGTCCTCCTTACAGAATATTGGCCCCCACATAGTCCTTCTTACAGAATAAAGGCCCCCACATAGTCCTCCATACAGTATAAAGGCCCCATCTAGTGCCACTACAGAATAATGGCCCCACATAGTCCTGCATACAGTATAGTGGCCCCACCTAGTGCTACTACAGAAAAGTGGCTCCACATAGTCCTTTGTTGTGAGTTCATTTTCCCCTTCACCGTTGATGTCTGATGAACTCCCTCTGCTGGTGAAGAGAGGTAGTGAAATTGATTGGGTTGGGAAGAACCTGTCATCTGAACAGGTGGAGCCTGATTGGACACCCGGAATCACTGAGTGGATATAAGGCAGCCGACGCCCTACAGGGGTGCTGGTGATCCTTTCTGCTCTGAGCTCTTGCAAACCAGTTCAGTACCTGTCTTCTGAAAGCTAAGTATTTGCTCTCCTATTTTTCCATGAGATATTGTCTGTTTACTTAGTGTTTGGTTCTGCCTGCCCTTGTTGGTACAGGCTGAGCTCCATTTTTGTCTCTGGTCAAGTTGATCTTTTGCTCAGTCTTCAGAATATACCTGAATGCTGATATAGTGATTTTGAAGTGACTTCAGGGCCTTTTTCTTATCAGACGTGTTGGACATTATTTTGGCAGAATTTTTGCGGATTGCAGCCAGCATCTTTTCTGTCCTTTCCTATTTAGTTAGTTGGGCCCCATCGTTTGCTCAACCTGTCTTTCTGTCTGTGTTTGTGTTTTCATCTACTTTTCACCGACAATGCATGTTGGGGGCTGTCTATTGCTTTGGGGTCTGCTCTGGGGCAGTTTAGATTTCCCCTTTCTTTCTTTAGGCTTATTTAGTTCTCCGGCTGTGAACGAGGGGTCTAGGGCACCGTAGGAACCCCCCACGGCTACTGTTAGTTGTGTGAATAGGATCAGGGGACTGCAATCCGATAGCTACCAACCTCTCCGGTTTTCTGGACTTAGCTTGTATTTTTGTTTGTTCCTCCTTCGGTGACTCATTCATAACAGAATCACCAGCCATATCGCAGATTCTAGGGTACTCAATAGCAGGAAAGAATTGTAAAAGAAAAAAAAAAAAGTCAGAATTTTTTTTTTGAATATTTTTTCCTCTGTCTTTGAGGCCGTAGGGGGGAATTTTTTTTTTCTTCTCAATGGAGATGAAGCAATTGTCTGATCGTGTGGCGAAGCTCACTGCTCAAGTGCGGGGAATTTCCGCCTATCTTGCTCATTCACATGTTGCTGAACCAAAGATCCCTACTCCTGATGTGTTTTTTGGGGATCGGTCTAAATTTTTGAACTTTAAGAATAATTGTAAATTATTTTTTGCCTTGAAGCCTAACTCATCAGGGAGCTCCGTGCAGCAGGTTAAAATTGTCATCTCTTTGCTGCGCGGCGATCCTCAGGATTGGGCGTTTTCTTTGAAACCTGATGATCCTATTCTAGCTAATGTGAATGCATTTTTTCAAGCCTTAGGGCTGTTGTATGATGAACCTAATGCTATTGATCAGGCTGAAAAGGCCCTGTTGGCATTGAGTCAGGGTCAGGATTCTGCAGAGTTGTACTGTCAAAAATTCCGAAAGTGGGCAGTCCTTACTACTTGGAATGATGGTGCCTTGGCAGCTCTCTTTCGGAAGGGTTTGTCAGAAACTGTAAAAGGTACTATGGTGGGATTTCCTGTTCCCTCTGGTCTTGACTATTCTATGTCATTAGCCATTCAGGTTGATCGGCGCTTGCGCGAACGCAAAACTGCACGAGAGGTGTTGCCACCTGTTGAACAAATGTCTGAACCTATGCAATGTGATAGTTTTGTCTAGGGCGCAACGTCAGGAGTTCAGAAGGCGCAATAAGCGGTGTTTTTTCTGTGGAGATGCCTCGCATATTATTTCTGTCTGCCCTAAACGAGAGAAACGTTTTGCACACACATTTGCTGTGGGCGGTGTTCAACCTAAGTTTCTTCTGGCAATTACTCTGATCTGCTCCCTGTCCACATTTTCCGCTAAGGCTTTCGTGGATTCGGGAGCAGCTCTGAACCTGATGGACTTAGATTTTGCTAAACGTTGTGGATTTCCTATGACACCTCTGCGGACGCCTATCCCTTTGAGGGGTATTGATGCTACTCCTTTGGCGAAGAATAAACCTCAGTTTTGGACCCAGGTGGTAATGCGGGTCGCCCCAGATCATCAAGAAAATTGCAGATTTTTGGTGTTGCATAATCTGCATGATACCATTGTTCTGGGGTTTCCCTGGTTACAAATCCATAATCCAGTTTTGGATTGGAAATCTGTGTCTGTAGTGAGTTGGGGTTGTTGGTGTGCCCTTAGTGACGCTCCTGTTTTCTCCACTTCTCCCCGGTCGCATGATGTTCCTGACTATTTGGCTGATTTTTATGATGTATTTAGTGAGAATGAGTCTGCGTCTTTGCCTCCTCAGAGGAGTTATGACTGTGCAATTGAGCTGAGCCCTGGGTGTAAATTTCCTAAGGGTCGACTTTTCAATTTATCTGTACCCGAGCACGAGGCTATTCAATCCTATATTAAGGAGTCATTGGAGAAGGGTCATATTAGACCATCCTCTTCACCCTTAGGTGCTGGGGTTTTTTTCGTGGCCAAGAAGGATGGTTCATTAAGGCCTTGTATTGACTATCGTTCCCTCAACAAAATTATTGTTAAATATCAGTATCCGATACCCCTGATTTCTGATCTATTCTCCAGAGTTAAAGGTGCTTGCTGGTTTACCAAGCTTGACCTCAGGGGGGCGTATAATCTTATTCGCATTAAGCATGGGGATGAATGGAAGACGGCGTTTAATACTCCAGAGGGACATTTTGAGTACCTGGTGATGCCTTTTGGGCTCACTAATGCCCCTTCTGTCTTCCAGTGCTTCATGAATGATATTTTCCGAGACTTTGTGGATAAATTTTTGATCATCTATCTGGATGATATTTTGATCTTTTCCAAGGATTGGGACTCTCATGTGGAGCATGTTCGGACTGTGTTCCGGATTTTGAGGGAGAATTCCCTGTATGTCAAGGGATCGAAATGCCTTTTTGGGGTACAGAGGATTTCTTTTTTGGGATTTATTTTGTCTTCGTCAACTATTGAAATGGACCCGGCCAAGGTACAGGCCATTTATGATTGGGTTCAGCCCACTTCTTTGAAGGCCCTCCAGAAGTTTTTGGGTTTTGCTAATTTTTATCGTAAATTTATAGCTAATTTTTCTGGTATTGCCAAACCATTGACTGATTTGACTAACAAGGGTGCTGATGTGCTGAATTGGTCTCCGGAGGCTGTTTCTTCCTTTCAGGAGCTGAAGCGAAGGTTCACTTCTGCTCCGGTTTTGCGGCAACCTGATGTCTCACTCCCGTTTCAGGTAGAGGTGGACGCTTCTGAGATTGGTGCAGGAGCTGTTTTGTCCCAAAAAGATCGGGTAACATCTAAGATGAATCCCTGTGCTTTCTTTTCCCGAAAGTTCTCCCCATCTGAACGTAACTATGATGTGGGGAATCGGGAACTGTTAGCCATGAAATGGGCATTTGAGGAGTGGAGACATTGGTTGGAGGGAGCTAAACATCAAGTCGTGGTCCTTACTGACCACAAGAATTTGATTTACCTGGAGTCGGCCAAACGCTTGAATCCTAGACAGGCTAGGTGGGCCTTGTTTTTCACACATTTTGATTTTGTGGTCTCTTTTCTTCCGGGCACTAAGAATGTCAAGGCAGACGCCCTCTCTAGGAGTTTCTTTGCTGATTCTCCTGTTGTGACCAAGCCTGCTACCATCTTAGGTGAGGGGGTAGTTCTTTCTGCCATCTCGCCCGATTTGAGACGTGCTCTGCAAGAGTTTCAGGAGGACAAACCTCAGCGTTTTCCCTTTGGAAAATTGTATGTTCCTGACCAGTGGAGGAAGAGAGTGATGTCTGAAGTTCATTGCTCTGCATTGGCTGGTCATCCAGGTATTATTGGTACTAGAGATTTGGTGAGTCGGTCTTTTTGGTGGCCCGCCTTGTCTCGTGATGTCAGGAGTTTTGTGCAGTCCTGTGGGACTTGCTCCCGGTCTAAACCTTGTTCTCACTCTAGTGGGTTGCTGATGCCTTTGCCGGTGCCCAGGAGGCCATGGACCCATATTTCAATGGATTTTATCTCTGATATGCCTGTCTCTCAGAGAATGACTGTTATTTGGGTGATTTGTGATAGATTCTCTAAGATGGTCCATCTTGTACCACTCCCTAAGTTGCCATCTTCCTCAGAGTTGGTGCCCTTGTTTTTGCAACAGGTGGTTCGCTTGCACGGGATTCCTGAGAACATTGTATCTGACAGAGGAGTTCAGTTTATTTCTAGATTTTGGAGGACTTTCTGTTCCAAGCTGGGAATTCAGTTGTCCTTCTCCTCTGCGTTTCACCCTCAGACCAATGGGCAGACGGAGAGAACAAACCAGACTTTGGAGTCGTATTTGAGATGTTTTATTTCTGCTGATCAGGATGACTGGGTTTCATTTTTGCCCTTGGCCGAATTTGCTTTAAATAATAGAGCTAGTTCTGCCACTTTGATGCCACCTTTTTTTTGTAACTTTGGGTTTCATCCTCGATTTTCTTCAGGGCAGGTGGAGTCTTCTGCCTGCCCAGGTGTTGACACTGTGGTGGAGAGAATGCACCAGATCTAGGACCAAGTGGTGGATAGGTTGTCTCTCTCCCAGGAAAAGGCCCAGTGGTCTTCCAACTGTCATAGGACCATTGGTCCCCAGTTTAAGGTGGGTCATATGGTTTGGTTGTCATCAAAGAATATCTCTATGAAGGTGGCTTCTGCATAGTTTAAACCTAGATTTATTGGACCTTACAAGATTTTGGAGATTATTAATCCTGTCTCTTTTCGATTGGCTCTTCCTGTTACATTTAAGATCCATAACGTGTTTCATAAGTCTCTGTTAAAGAGGTTTGTTGAGCCAGTAGTTCCTGTGGTGGCACCTCCTGACCCTGTATTGGTGGAAGGTAATGTGGAATATGAGGTTGAGAAGATACTGGATTCTCGCCTGGCTAAACGGAGACTCCAGTATTTGGTTAAATGGAAGGGTTATGGCAAGGAGGATAATTCTTGGGTCCCTGCATCCGATATTCATGCCGAAAGATTAGTTTGTGCTTTTCATCGGGCCCATCCTGATCATCCTGGTGGCGTGGATGAGGGTTCGGTGATCCCTCAAGGGGGAGGTACTGTTGTGAGTTCATTTTCCCCTTCACCGTTGATGTCTGATGAACTCCCTCTGCTGGTGAAGAGAGGTAGTGAAATTGATTGGGTTGGGAAGAACCTGTCATCTGAACAGGTGGAGCCTGATTGGACACCCGGAATCACTGAGTGGATATAAGGCAGCCGACGCCCTACAGGGGTGCTGGTGATCCTTTCTGCTCTGAGCTCTTGCAAACCAGTTCAGTACCTGTCTTCTGAAAGCTAAGTATTTGCTCTCTTATTTTTCCATGAGATATTGTCTGTTTACTTAGTGTTTGGTTCTGCCTGCCCTTGTTGGTACAGGCTGAGCTCCATTTTTGTCTCTGGTCAAGTTGATCTTTTGCTCAGTCTTCAGAATATACCTGAATGCTGATATAGTGATTTTGAAGTGACTTCAGGGCCTTTTTCTTATCAGACGTGTTGGACATTATTTTGGCAGAATTTTTGCGGATTGCAGCCAGCATCTTTTCTGTGCTTTCCTATTTAGTTAGTTGGGCCCCATCGTTTGCTTAACCTGTCTTTCTGTGTGTGTTTGTGTTTTCATCTGCTTTTCACCGACAATACATGTTGGGGGCTGTCTATTGCTTTGGGGTCTACTCTGGGGCAGTTTAGATTTCCCCTTTCTTTCTTTAGGCTTATTTAGTTCTCCAGCTGTGAACGAGGGGTCTAGGGCACCGTAGGAACCCCCCACGGCTACTGTTAGTTGTGTGAATAGGATCAGGGGTCTGCAATCCGATAGCTACCAACCTCTCCGGTTTTCTGGACTTAGCTTGTATTTTTGTTTGTTCCTCCTTCGGTGACTCATTCATAACAGTCCTTCATACTGAATAATAAGCCCCACATATTCCTCCATATTGAATAATGACCCCACATAGTCCTTCATACAGAATAATGGCCCCACATATAAAATCAGAATTGGCTGACAGCACTACAGATATGCAGATGCACGTTCTAATTCCACTGGAAGAGTACATACCAAAAAAGGAGAGAAGAATAGCATACCAATCTGGGTGAAGTTTAAGAAGAATTCTTTATTTTGCCAGAAGCAACGTTTCAACCATTATAGGTCTTTTTAGTAAAGAATTCTTCTTAATCTTCACCCGGATTGGTATGCTGTTCTTCTCTCCTTTTATAATGGCCCCACATAGTCCTTCATACAGAATAATTGCCCCACATAGTCCTCCATACAGAATAATGGGCCCCACATAGTCCTCTTTACAGAATAATGGCTCCACATAGTCCTCTTTACAGAATAATGGCCCCACATAGTCCTCCATACAGAATAATGGTCTCCACATAGTCCTCCTTACAGAATATTGGCCCCCACATAGTCCTCCTTACAGAATATTGGCCCTCACATAGTCCTTCTTACAGAATAATGGCCCCCGCATTGTCCTCCATGCAGAATAAGGGCCCCACCTAGTGCTACTACAGAATAATGGCCCCACATAGTCCTGCATACAATATAATGGGCCCCACATAGTCCTCCTTAGAGAATATTACCCCCACATAGTCCTCCTTACAGAATAATGGCCCCACATAGTCCTCCATGCAGTATAAAGGCCCCATCTAGTGCTACTACAAAATAATGGCCCCACACAGTCCTGCATACAGTATAATGGACTCACATAGTCCTTCATATAGAATAATGACCCCACATGAAAAATTAGAATTGGCCGACAGCCAGGGCTGTGGAGTCGGAGTCGGAGTTAGTTTTGGTTGGAGTCGATAGAAATGTACCGACTCCGACTCCAGCTTTAAAAAAAATGTATTAATATTTCATAATTGAACTTTCATATGAATTTTATAAATGTTACTCAAATATATATGTTCTATCAAACTATGAACAACAGTGATAAGCAGTTCTGCTGGAGATAGAGACATTTCTTACTTCTTGTGTGTCACTGTTCTCCACTGTCCTTATCTAATCTTATACTTGGTTAACCTCATGCTGCCCCAACCCCCCTACTTACAATGTATGAAACTGAAAGTGAAAATGTGTTGCAAATTCTTAGTAGTAAAGCTCATCCTCTAGACTAGATCATACTAGGTGTCCGTCTTCCAAGCATCTCACAGCTGCCTGCTACTCAGAAGAGGAAGACTGTAAGAAGTATTATCCTTTCAACAAACTTTGCATCAGTTAACTGTGAGTACATGAGGAATAATAACAGTATTTCTGACCACTATATCAGTTGTACGACCTGGCAATAATTTTGTACAATTGTTTTTCCTAAACAATTTAGGAAAAACAATTGTCATTTGGATTGTGAATGCAGAATTAAAAACCTGAGAATGTCAAAGAAGCATCACATTAAATCAGCTGTATTTGAACATTTCACCATCACTCAAGATATAAAACATTATGTCTGTCAGTGTATGACAAATGATCCAGACGAAAACAAATGCTGTGAAGCCAAGATGAGTGCATATTCAGGCAAAGATAAAAATGCTCCTACCAGAGCTTCTAATCTAAAGAGACATTTACAGCGCTTTCATCCAGAAGTACTGAAAGCAGTGACTGAGAAAGACTGCATCCAAACCAATGAACCAGTGCCCAGCTCTTCCAGCCAAACAAAGGAGCAGAGAACTTTGCAGCCATCAGTTGCAAGATATTTTGTCAGTGACAAAGTTACTGTGACAATGACAGTAGATACATTTAAAAAACAGATCATAGAGCTTGTTGTAAAGGATAGTGTGCCTATTTCATTATTTTCACGACCAGCTTTTTTGTGTCTGAATGGGGAAATGGCCCGCAAGCTTGGTGTTTCTCTGGAGAGAGAGAGTATTAGAAAATTAGTAATCGAAGAAGCTTTTAAACAAAAGGAAGAACTTAAAAAAACTCTCAAGGGACGCTTTCTGTTTTTTAAAATGGATGCCTGCACACGTCACAGAGTGAACTATTTTGCCATCAATGTCCGATTTGTTTGTGACAATTCCCGCGAGAATTCCGGAATTCCAGTCCGCGGGAAAATCGCATTTTAAATTCCCGCGATTTTCCTGCGGAAAAACTAGCATTTTGCAAGCGTAATTAGCTTGCAGAATGCTAGCGTTCTCCAAGCGATCTGTAGCATCGCTTGGAGAACTGATTGACAGGTTGGTCACACTGGTCAAACATAGTGTTTGACCAGTGTGACCAACTTTTTACTACTGAGGCCGCCTATGCAGCATCAGTAGTAAAAGATAGAATGTAAAAAAAAAAATAAAAAATAGTGTTATTCTTACCCTCCGACGTCTCGCGCATCCGTTCCCAGTAATCCTTTGCGAAAATGCCCGCGATGACGTCAGTTCTCGCGGGATCGCGACGTCTCGCGGTAATTCGCGATGACGTCGCGCGAATGACCGCGAGACTTCGCGCCATCGCGGGCATTTTCGCAAAGGCTTACTGGGAACGGGAGCGTGAAGAGAGGCAGGAAGACTGCGCGGGACGCCGGAAGGTAAGAATAACAATATTTTTTATTTTAAAATTCTATTTTTTACAGGGATATGGTACCCAAAGCCCGGAGGACAATCTCCTCTCCTCCGGACCGTGGGTACCATCCGCAAATGTTCTGCTTACTTTCCGCATGGTGTGCACAGCCACATGCGGGAAGTAAGCGGAACAATGCATTCCTATGGGTGCGGGATCGCCGCGATTCCGCAAGATAATGAGCATGCTGCGTTTTTTACCGCGAAGCGATTCCGCCGCGGTAAAAACCGCAGCATTAGCACAGCATTGCGGAATCCCATAGGAATGCATGGGATGCTTATTTTTCGCGGCAAAATCGCGCGGTTAAAACCGCCGCGGAAACGCGAAAAAAACGCCTCGTGTGAACTCAGCCTAAGAGACAGTCTGCAAGAAGGACATGCTGCTGCACTGATTGGCAAGGTGAGAAAATTGGCTACTGTTGCCAGAACCCCTAAAGTTGACTCAATTTTGAAGAGACGTGCTGGAAAAGGGGCAATTATTGATCAAGCCACACGATGGGGCAGTACTTACTTAATGATTCAGCGCTTGGTTGAACTGAAATCTTTTCTTGTAGACATGGCTAACCCTCAACTGACGCTAAATGAAAGTCAGTGGAATCAGGTGACCGAGCTGGAAAAATTGCTAGAGCACCCATTTACAGTGACTAAAAAATTACAAGCAGAGGACTTAACTCCAGGTATTTTCTTAAAGGAGTGGAAGAACCTGATGTTTCGCCTGTCCCAAAGAGGAGGGTTAATTGCAAGTGGCATTGCTACATCAATGAAACGGAGAGAGGAGCTACTATTACAAAATAACATTCTTTTGGCAGCTGTTTATGTAGACCCAATGCATCGGATTCTTCTAGATGATCAACAGCTAAGTAAAGGAAAAGAAGCTCTGTTTGAAATAGCAGTAAGGATGAAAGGGTTGCAGAACAGTCAGGAGGAACAAGAAGAATTTGGTAATCCTGCCACATCTTCACCCTCATCATCAACTGATGAAGAATTTAATTTCGAAAAATATTTGGATCACAAGGACCGTGCAAAGCGTTCCCGCATAGAAGAAGAGTCATCCCCATCAAGGAACACAGCCAGTACATTTCAGCAGAATTTTTCATGTGCACTAAAAGAAATTGAGAAATTTGACCGTTCATCAAAAATAACAGTGCAACAAGCGATTCCTCTGTATCCTGACATTGTCAGAGATGTTGCCTGAGTGGTTACTGCTTTGCCACCAACACAAGTTAGTGTAGAGAGGTTGTTCTCTGCTCTCAAAATAATTAGATCAGATTTGAGGGCATCCATGAAGGAGGATCTGACAGAGGCAATACTTTTTCTGAGGACAAATTTATAGATTTCTTCTTATTAACTGCATAAAAGTGTTTATTGCATATTTACTTACAGTTTAGAAAAGTTTATTAAAGTTATTTGCTATATTCTAATTGTATTCTAATAAATGTAGTTTTTGCTCTAAGTGGTCTGATTACTTATATGATGGTGAGAAACTGAATAAGCACAATGTTTAATATTTTACAACAGTAAATTTGTTGTTATGAATTGGCCATTTATGAAGGAGCCGGAGTCGGAGTCTGAGTCGCAACTGTGGCTTAGCGACTCCACAGCCCTGCCGACAGCACTACAGATATGCAGACGCACGATCTAATTCCACTGGACCCAATGGAACATTACATACCAAAAAAGGAGAGAAGAGCAGCATACCAATCTGGATGAAGTTTAAGAAGAATTCTTTATTTTGCCAGATGCAACATTTCAACCATTCGAGGTCTTTTTAGTAAAGTATTCTTAATCTTCATCCGGATTGGTATGCTGTTCTTCTCTCCTTTTTAATGGCCCCACATAGTCCTTTATGCAGAATAATGGCCACGCATAGTCTTCCATACAGAATAATGGCCCCACATAGTCCCCATACAGAATAATGGACCCACATAGTCCTCCATACAGAATAATGGCCCCACATAGTCCTTCATACAGTATAATGGGGCCCCACCTAGTGCTACTACAGAATAATGGCCCCACATAGTCCTGCATAAAGTATAATGGGCCCCACATAGTCCTCCTTACAGAATAATGGTCCCAGATAGTCCTTCATACAGACTAATGACTCCACATAGTCCTTCACACAAAATTATGGCCCTACATGGTTCTTTAGACAGAGTAATGGGCCCTACATAGTCCTCCATACAGATTAATGGCCCCACATAGTCCTTCTTATAGATTAAAGGGAATCTGTCACCCTTTTTTGGACTATGGGCTGCCGCCATCGACATCAGGGGCTTATCTACTGCATTCTGTAATGCTGTAGATAAGCCCCCGATGTAACCTGAAAGATAAGAAAAAAGAGCTAGATTATACTCACCCCGGGAGAGGTCCGGCGCCTAGGCACTGCAGTATTCTGCTGTGCCCTCAATAGGGCAGAGCAGTGCGTCTGAGCCACGACAGGAAGGGAAGAAGAGGACGGCATCATATGAAGATGGGAGGTGCCGGACTGGACGGTGACACCCATCGGACCGAACCACACGCCGGGGTGTATAATCTAACTTTTTTTCTTATCTTTCAGGTTACATCGGAGGGTTATCTGCAGCATTACAGAATGCTGTAGATAAGCCCCTGATGTTGATGCCGGCAGCTCATAGTCCAAAAAAAGGATGACAGATTCCCTTTAATGGCCTCCACATAGTCATCCTTACAGAATAATAGCCCCACATAGTGCTCCATACAAAATAATGGCCCCACATAGCCCTCCATACAAAATAAATAAGTTAATATTGCCTTCCATACAGTATAATGGGTCCCACGTAGTCCTTCATACAGAATAATGGCCCTACATAGTCCTGCTTACAGTATAATGGGCCCCACATAGTCCTCCATATAATATAATGGGCTCCACGTTGCCTTCCATCCAGCATAATGGGCCCCACATAGTCCTCTATACAGAATAATGGAGTCCACATTGCCTTCCATACATGGTAACATAGTTATTAAGGTTGAAGGAAGACTTTAAGTCCATCTAGTTCAACCCATATCCTATCCTAACTTTCCCTAACATGTTGATCCAGAGGAAGGCAAAAAACCCATGTGGCAAACAGTAAGCTTCACATTGGGGAAAAAAATTCCTTCCCGACTCCACATACGGCAATCGGACTAGCTCCCTGGATCAACGCAATATTAATTATACTTTTCAAGAAAGGTATCCAGTCCCTTCTTAAATTTTAGCAGGGAATCGCTCATTACAACATCATATGGCAGAGAGTTCCATAGTCTCACTGATCTTACAGTAAAGAATCCGCATCTGTGAGAATGCTTAAACCTTCTTTCCTCCAGACCTAGAGATTGCCCCCTTGTCCCCGTCACAGGTCTAATGGTACATTATAATGGCCTCCACATTGTCCTCTATACCTCATAATGGCCCCACATAAGTCCTTCATACAGTATAATGGGCACCACATAGTACTAGAGCAACAAATAAATTCAGTTCACCCTTGATGGAAACCAGGTAAGTTTCTGGTGTAGAGAAGCCCGGGGTCTCGTCTCTGCCAGATGTTGGTATTGCTTGTGAAGGAAGTGAGTCCAGCTTCAATCCATAAAATCAAATCCTTTATTTCATGATTAAAACAGATATGGCAAAACTAAAATATGCCTTGGCATAATTGGGGATAAAGGGTGCAAGGAGGTAAAACCACGTAGTCACATAGTCCTCCATACTGAATAATGGGCCATACATAGTCCTCCATACAGTATAATGGGCCCCACATTTAAAAAAAATAAGTAAATACTCACGTCTCCTCATTCCCCTGCTTTTCCAGTCTCAGCAGCAAGTGCTCTAAAGCTCTTCCCAGCTGCGATGCCCGGTAGGTTGATAAGGGCTGGTCGGCCGAATATAATCTTTCCAGGCCAGAGTTTGACATGTATTTTGTATAGGATTAGCCAAGTGAGTGCTTACACTGGAGTCTACACTGAAGGCAAAGTGTGCAACTATCTCTTTCTGAAATGTAGTTGTTGCCATACTTGTAGCAATAGAGATGGAAGGGGAACCAAATCCAGTATGTCGGGGAAATGCATGTTCAGATTTTTGCAAAACTGGCATAAGTAAAGGTGGGCTCAGAGCGTAGCAGAGTGGCCATCCTTGTGGGCTGTGAGGGCAAAGGGAAAGTTCCATCTATAAGAGATCCAGTGATCATGATGATCAAGAATTTGACAAAGGTGGAGTCTCTTCTGTAGCAGAACCCAGGCGAGGTCAAAGAACAGTTGTATTTGTGGTCCTTGGAATTCAAAGTTCAAAGTCACTTCTCTTGAATGGGGCATTCTCTTTTAGTTGCATAGTTGTGGATTCATAAACTAAACCAAAGAAAAAGGTGAACACAAGGCCAAGATAACATATAAAAAATACAATTTTATTAAAGCATCTAATAAAATCCAATCGACAGGTATATATGGGAACGATGTAGGAAAACGCACACATAATGGTGGTACATAGGCACATGCAAAGGGACGTACACATCCAGCTTGATATATATTAGCCATAAATATAGTAATCACACAATTGTGATTTAACCCACATGGGGAAAAAACGCTATAATATATAATATCAAAGGGAAAATGATGGACATACAAATGCACAGCTGGGATATATACCACAATTATTTCCCTTAGCCATATCCATAAAGATCCCACCCTGCTAACAGCAAGTGACCTCCATATATTAATCACTACCCCAAAGTTACCATACAAATGAGGGGTTAAATTACCAGCAGGTCACGGCAGCAGCAGGGACTGTGATGTATCCCGGATGAGCACGTCAGCCCCTCATGATGATAATTTTACTAAAAAATAAAATCAAGTGTTAAAATATGGACCACACAAAACCTGAGCGTTCTCCCTAAACCAGAACAGTGTGATCAAAGGAATGGGGCAAAACTAATATGTTCATTTAATCCAGATGGATGGACAGTACCCAATGTCCAAATCCACCTGGATTCTAACTGGGCCAACCTTTTTGACGTGTCTCCACCACGAATACCAACATTCAACATATCAATACCTCTAACCCTGAGAAGACTACCATTGCAGCTATGGAACCTCCTGAAATGACGGGGGATGGTTTTTAGCGATGCGGGGTCCTCAGTGGACACTGCTGCCTCGATCCCCAATACGTGCTCGCGTATACGTTTTTTGAGCTGTCTAGTGGTCATGCCCACATATATCAAATTACATGGGCAGACCGCATAGTAAATCACATTTCGACTCTCACATGTGATATACTTTTTAATTTTATATTCACGTACACCATCCTGGCTCGTAAATACCTAAGTGCGGTCCATATTGGGGCAGGCCACGCAATGTCCACATGAGGAACTCCCACATCGCCTAGCCATCCGATCCAAAAACGTATCCGGTATCACACTCGTGTAGTGACTACTGACTAATGTATCACGTAGGTTCCTAGATCTCCTAGCCGCAATGGTAGCCCTCTCAGGAAGGAACCCAGATAGTACCGGGTCAGCCTTCAAGATATGCCAGGATTTATCCAATATTTGTCTCATACGAGAGAAGTGTGAGTGAAAATTAGTAACAAATCTAACTTTATTTGTCTCATCCCTAGACCTCTGCCCGTATAAGAGCGCATCTCTCGATGAGTGTCTAGCCCTGTTGAATGCTCGTTTAATCCTTCTATTACTATACCCACGTTCAGACAGTCTTACTTTTAGGTCATCACTCTGTCTAAGAAAATCCTCGTCGGTGGAACATAATCTACGTAATCTCAAAAATTGACCCGTTGGAACAGATTGAATCATGTGGCCAGGATGGGAAGAGGTCGCATGCAATAACATATTCGTGGAAGTTGGCTTCCTAAATATGTTGGTCTGTATTTCCCCTCTAGTGTCTTTTTTTCAAGGTGACGTCCAAAAATTCAATCGTCACAGGATCAAATTTATACGTAATGAAGATATTCATTCCATTAATGTTAAGTGACCTCATGAAAGAATGGAGATCATCACCTGAACCCTGCCAGATTATTAAAATGTCGTCGAAGTACCGCGTCCAAGAGAGGACGCGGCACATCGGCGACGATCCATCTGGCAGGGAGAGGTCCCTCTCCCACAGCCCCAGGAACAGGTTAGCATACGCAGGGGCGAAAGACGCCCCCATAGCTGTCCCCTGGAGCTGTAGGAAGAAGGACCCCTTAAAGATGAAGAAATTATGAGTTAATGTAAAAGTTAATAACTCCAAAATCAGTTCTCTGATGTCACCCGGAAGATTTGACATATTAAGGAAAAATGATGTGGCACGGATGCCATCTTCATGCTTAATACTGGTGTAAAGAGACTCAACGTCTCCAGTCACCATTAACATATCATCCTCCAATTGGAGTCCATCCACCCGCCTGAGTAATTCACCTGTATCTTTCAGAAATGATGGCAACCTCTCCACAAGCGGCTGCAGTTTGGAGTCTATCCACCGATTGACGTGTTCTAAATAGTTACTTCTCCCTGAGATAATTGGGCGACCCGGGGGCGTCTGCACGTCCTTATGGATCTTGGGTAATAAATAAAACGTAGAAATAGTTGGTTCAGATACAATTAAAGCACTAGCCAACTCCTTAGATATTACACCAGCTTCCTTAGCTCTATTAATAATCTTAGAGAGCTGTGTGGAGTAGGCGGACAAGGGGTTAAACGTTAATTTCTTATAACATATTTTATTATCAAGTTGTCGAAAGGCTTCCTGCTCGTAAAGCACCTTTGGCCAGACGACCACGTTACCCCCCTTGTCCGCCGGCTTGAATACAACATCATCAAGATCTTGTAGGGCGCGCAGATGTCCCCGCTCCTCTCTGGTCAAATTGTCGCCATGGATATATCGTGGAATCTCAAGAAACTCCCTACTCACAATTTGTACGAAAAGGTCCACATTGGGACATGAAGATAGAGGAGGGAATTTCCTAGACCTGGGGCGTATCGATGGTTGTACCTTACCTCCTTCAGGGGTGTCATGTTCGGCGGATAGTTCCTCCAAGGTCTGCAGCGCTATTTGCTCTTCTTCTGTGGGAAACAATTTGGAGAGGTTGCCATCAAAGAAGTGTTTCTTGAAGATAAGGGAGCGGGCAAAAAGATGTAAATCTTTCACTGCCAAAAATGCGTCAAAAGGCGCGGCGGGTGAAAACGAAAGCCCTTTTTCCAAAACAGTCAAGTCTACATCGGTAAAAATATGTGAACTCAAATTGATTACCTTATTATTATATTTGGTGACATCAGGAGAACGATGTTGCCGTCTATACGGATGAAAGCCACGTCCGTGTTGATTACGTCTGACCATCACTGACCTAGTGGCCATAGACGATCCAGAAATATCTGATACATCACTCATAGATGACATGGATGTTTGGGACGAAGCACGTCCCATTCGATTTCCCTGCAGACTCGGCTTTCTCCATAAATAGACAGAGTTATTCTCATAATCTCGTCGGTCACGATTAATTTTGTTCAATTGGGTGGTCTGTATTCGTTTAACCACTGATTCCAAGATTTTATTAGTCTCATCCTGAAAACTAGTCCATTTTTCAGCAGTACCAGAGGACTTAAGATCTTCCTCAATAGTTTTAATAGATCCATCCAATTGTGAAATCAGACCACCATTATGCCTACTAAGGAGTTGCATTAAGGTCTTAGAACACTCATTGCAGGCCTCTTCCCACCTGGCCTCAAACTCATCATCCTCCACTGGAAACGTGGGTATAACACGAACCCTTAACCCTCGTGGTATAATCTTCTTAGCCAAATACCTATCCAAGAAGGTTCGGTTCCACCACAGTTTAGTTCTCTTAATTACTAATTTCTGTTCCCTGATCATCCCATTTCACATCACCGCTCTGTTGGATGTTGATTCCATCACCCCCAAAAACCTGATCAATCTGGGATAGCCAGGATTTCTCCTTAGCTTGAAAATCCATGTTGGACCAAATGCCTGTGCAAAACACAGCAAGAATTAAATGACACCAGCAGGTCAAACATATATACATGGTATTTTGCTTATACATCTACCGTAGATTTATTGCAGATTTAACTACCTATCACCAAAAACACATAAAATAAACCAAAGAAAAAGGTGAACACAAGGCCAAGATAACATATACAAAATACAATTTTATTAAAGCATCTAATAAAATCCAATCGACAGGTATATATGGGAACGATGTAGGAAAACGCACACATAATGGTGGTACATAGGCACATGCAAAGGGACGTACACATCCAGATTGATATATATTAGGCTGTGTTCACACACAGCGTTTTTTTAGCATTTTTTACCGCGGTTTTCACTATAAAACCGCTAAAAATAAGGTGCACAGTCATTCCTATGCATTTTGCACTTTTTGTGCACATTGATGCATTTGTTACCGCGAAAAAACCGCATTGCGGTAAAAACCGCAGCATGCACATTAATTTTGCGTTTTTTTCCGCGGTTTAGGCTTCTCCCATGCTTTTAGAAACCGCTGCTGTAAAAAACGCATCAAAACCGCGCAAAAAACGCACAAAAACCGCCGCGGAAAAATAGGTGTGGTTTCTGGGAAGGGATTCAGGTTTTTGTGCAGAAATTTTCTGCAACGTGTACACATACCCTTTGCCATAAATATAGTAATCACACAATTGTGATTTAACCCACATGGGGAAAAAAACGCTATAATATATAATATCAAAGGGAAAATGATGGACATACAAATGCACAGCTGGGATATATACCACAATTATTTCCCTTAGCCATATCCATAAAGATCCCACCCTGCTAACAGCAAGTGACCTCCATATATTAATCACTACCCCAAAGTTACCATACAAATGAGGGGTTAAATTACCAGCAGGTCACGGCAGTAGCAGGGACTGTGATGTATCCCGGATGAGCACGTCAGCCCCTCATGATGATAATTTTACTAAAAAATAAAATCAAGTGTTAAAATATGGACCACACAAAACCTGAGCGTTCTCCCTAAACCAGAACAGTGTGATCAAAGGAATGGGGCAAAACTAATATGTTCATTTAAGCCAGATGGATGGACAGTACCCAATGTCCAAATCCACCTGGATTCTAACTGGGCCAACCTTTTTGACCTGTCTCCACCACGAATACCAACATTCAACATATCGATACCTCTAACCCTGAGAAGACTACCATTGCAGCTATGGAACCTCCTGAGGTGGAGTCTCTTCTGTAGCAGAACCCAGGCGAGGTCAAAGAACAGTTGTATTTGTGGTCCTTGGAATTCAAAGTCACTTCTCTTGAATGGGGCATTCTCTTTTAGTTGCATAGTTGTGGATTCAGCAGATGATATCCCTAGGTTAGCAAGAAACGCGCTTAGGTTTCAACATTGTATAGGCTCCGTCCAACTTGATTTTGCCGCTCCCCAAGGATGAGGTTGAAGATAGTTTCCAGTGTGAAAAGGACCTCCTCTTTGATGGCCTCAGGCAGACCTCTGACCTTATGTAATTCCTTTGGCCCCTGTTATTGAAATTTTCTAGAAGACATTGCATTTCTCACAGGTTAGAGAATTAAGTGGCAACTGTATTTTTCAACCCCACAATATATGATCTTGTATTATCGTGGTCACTCCCGATTGTTTCCACTTTAGAAGTTATGTGTTGAATGTCCTTTCTCACTGTGGGTACGGAAAGTATTCAGACCCTTTTAAATTTGTCACTCTTTGTTTTATTGCAGCCATTTGGTAAATTCAAAAAAGTTCATTTTTTTTCTCATGAAAGTATTCTCTGCACCCCATCTTCACTGAAGAAAAAAAAACACATGTAGAAATTTTTGCAAATTTATTAAAAAGAAAAACTGACCTATCACATGGTCAGAAGTATTCAGACCCTTAGCTCAGACACTCATGTTTAAGTCACATTCTGTCCACTTCCTTGTGAGCCTCCTTGAGGTGGTTCTACTCCTTCATTGGAGTCCAGCTGTGTTTAATTTTTGATTTGTAAAGGCGTACACCTGTCTATATAAGACCTCACAGCTCACAGTGAATGTCAGATCAAATGAGAATCATGAGGTCAGAGGAACTGGCCAAAGAGCTCAGAGACAGAATTGTGGAGAGGCACAGATCTGGCCAAGACTACAAAAGATTTTCTGCTGTACTCAAGGTTCCTAAGAGCACAGTGGCCTCCATAATCCTTAAATGGAAGAAGTTTGGGACCACCAGAAGTCTTCGTAGACCTGGCCGTCCAGCTAAACTGAGCAATCGTGGGAGAAGAGCCTTGGTGAGAGAGGTAAAGAAGAACCCCAAGATCACTGTGACTGAGCTGCACAGATGCAGTAGGGAGATGGGAGAAAGTTCCACAAAGTCATCTATCACTGCAACCCTCCAGCTGTCGGGCCTTTATGGCAGAATGGTCTGACGGAAGCCTTTCCTCAGAGCAAGACATATGAAACCCTACATAGTTTGCGAAAAAACACATGAAGGACTCCCAAACTATGAAAAATAAGATTCTTTGGTCTGATGAGACGAAGATAGAACTTTTTGGTGATAATTCTAAGCGGTATGTGTGGCGAAAACCAGGCACTGCTCATCACCCGCCTAATACAATCCCAACAGTGAAACCTGGTAGTGGCAGCATCATGCTATGGGGGTGTTTTTCAGCTGCAGGGACAGGACAACTGGTTGCAATTAAAAGAAACATGAATGCGGTCAAATACAGAGATATCCAGGATGAAAATCTTTTCCAGAGTGCTCTGGATCTCAGACTTGGCCAAAAGATCACCTTCCAACAAGACAATGACCCTAAGCACACATCTAAAATAACAAAGGAGTGGCTTCAGAACAACTATGTGGCCATTCTTGACTGGCGCAGCCAGAGCCCTGACCTACACCGAATTGAGCATCTCTGGAGAGACCTGAAAATGTCTGTCCACAAACGTTCACCATCCAACCTGACGGAACTGGAGAGGATCTGCAAGGAAGAATGGCAGAGGATCCCCAAATCCAGGTGTGAAAAACTTGTTGCATCATTCCCAAGAAGACTCATGGCAGTACTAGCTCAAAAGGGTGCTTCTACTCAATACTGAGCAAAGGGTCTGAATACTTATGACCATGTGATATTTCAGTTTTTCTTTTTTAATAAATTTGCAAAAATGCATTTCTGTTTTTTTTTCAGTCAAGATGGGGTGCAGATTGTACATTAATGAGAAAAAAAATGAACTTTTTTGAATTTAACAAATGGCTGCAATGAAGCAAAGAGTGAAAATTTAAAAGGGTCTGAATACTTTCCGTACCCACTGTACTTGAACCTATGCTGTTGCTGATGTCTCCTCCCCGAGTTTCGGTTCGTTACCACCCTGAGTTCCTGATTAGTTCATTCTATTTGCACACCCTATTTAAACCTGGCCTTGATCTCAGTTCCTTGCGTGATTATTGAGCTACCTGCCTTTAGTCAAGCTTCCTTCCACCTGCTATTACTTCAGACGACACTACCGTTCCTGGTAAACGACCTCTGGCTTCCTTGACTATAATTCCTAGTTATTTCTTCAAACGACACTACTGCCCCTGATAAACAACCCCTGGCTTCCTTGACTATGATTCCTGCTTATTTCTTCAAATGACACTGCTGCTCCTGGTAAGCGACTCCTTAGCTATTCCAGACTACGCTACCTGCCTGGTGCTACCCCTAGTGGTTGCAATATCAGTACTCCAACCAAGTCAGTCCATAACAGTGTGGCTATTTGGGGATTGGAGGTTCCAAATTGGAATCTGACAAAGTAGCTTAGGGGGTGTACTTTGCATATTGCGATACCAAGAGTAAGGTAATCAAGGCATCATCCGTTCAAAATTCCGTTTAAAAATTGAGTCAGTCAAATACACAGCAAAAACACAGGTATAAAAAATGTTTGCGGATTTCCTGGGGGTTTGTTGAGTTTTTGATTTGCGTTTTTACGGACTTCTCATCGGCTAGTTACCACGCTTTCATTTACCAGCGAGAAACACTGACGTGATGGTTCTGATCAGACATAACGTTACCATCATTCAGACCACTGTGAGGTCACTCTGTCAGATGTCAGCATAACCCCGCAGACATGACTATAACCTGCAGTAAAAAGCGTACCGCAGATCACAGGCATCGGCTGATGAGAGACTACTACACCCATCAGCCAACATCTGATGTCACTGATTAAAGAAATATATATTGACATAAAAACCACATAGTATATTCTCGCTTTACACCTAATCCCTGAAGAAAAGAGAAAAAATAATAAACCACCATATCCCTCGCCTATCCGCTGTAATCCATACTGTCCCACGACGATTCAGATCACTGGTAGAGCAGTCACATCAGAAATTAAATGAAAAAATGCAAAATACGTTTAACTCAGCTCTGAAGCTACTACTCCATGTTGTGGCCAACTTTAACATGTTCAAACTGGTGAAAGGTCCTGTTTAATGAATTCATTATTTTCAGGTCTGCGTTTCTTAGATTTAGGCCGGGGTCACACTAACCGACCAAGATACGGTCAGTATTTTACATGCGTAATACGGATAAATGGCCCCTAAACAGTGCTCCGTATGTCATCCGTAATCAAGGTGTGGTCGCGTATTTTGCGCATGTAAGCATCCATATGTAATCCGTATGGCATCCGTATGGCGAGATTTTCTCGCAGGCTTGCAAAATGGACATATAATGCATCCCTATGACAGGGTTTCTAACAGAAACCAAAGAATAGATATAGACACACAGAATGCATGACAGCATCACACCTCTTGCCATGTTAACCCTCAACACACACACTCCTCTCACCTTTCACCATCTCCACTCACTCTTTCACTCCACATACGACCCCTTCTCTCACTCCTTCTCTCATACTCACGCCGTCATCGCCGCTGCTCCACGATCCCCGACATCTTCCCCCGGCGCCATCCTGGTTCCAGACGTTGTCCACGCCGGCGACATGTTCTTGCGGCGACGCCATCTTGAGTATCGTGAAATCCCGCGATACTCAAGATGGCGTCGCCGGAAGAACATGTTGCCGGCGTGGATGACGTCGGGATCCAAAATGGCGTCGGCGAAATCTCGCAAGTTTTCGCCAACGCCATTTTGGATCCAGACGTCGTCCTCGCCGGCGACATATTCTTGCGGCGACGCCATCTTGAGTATCGTGGGATTTCGCCGATCCAAAATAGCGTCGCCGCAGGAACATGTCACCGGCGTGGACGCCGTCGGGATCCAAAATGTCGTCGGCGAAATCTCGCGAGATTTCGCCGACGCCATTTTGGATCCCGACGTCCTCCACGCCGGCGACATGTTCTTGCGGCGACGCCATCTTGACTATCGCGGGATTTCGCCGATCCAAAATGGCGTCGCCGCAAGAACATGTCGCCGGCGTGGAGGATGTCTGGATCCAGGATGGCGCCGGCGGAAGAAGATGTCGGGGATCGTGGATCAGCGGCGATGACGGCTTGAGTATGAGAGACGGAGTGAGAGAAAGGGTCGTATGTGGAGTGAATGAGTGAGTGGACGTGAGTGGAGATGGTGAAAGGTGAGAGGAGTATGTGTGTTGAGGGTTAACATGGAAAGAGGTGTGCGGTGACGTCACCGGTTACAACTGGACGGAAGTTGTTACAACTGGAAGCTGCTTAGGGCATTTATTATTATAGATATATACATATATATGTATATGTGTCGATATCCATTCTTTTGTTTCTTTATTAAAACTGTCAGTGTGAGTTTACTGTATAGCGCACTGAATTGCCGGCTTTGCTAAAAGACACCTGGTGCGTATTTCTTGCAAGTCACATGTGTGGTCCGTGTGTAATCCGTATTTTTTGTGCACCCATAGACTTGCATTGGCGTACTACGGCCGTAGTACGCTGACAGTCCCAGCATGCTGCGATTGCCACAGACCGTAGAATACGGATGAGAAATATACGGCTGGTGCGAGGGACCCCATAGAGAATCATTGGTCCGTGTCTAATGCGTGCTTTTAGCGCCTCTCACTCGGCCGTATTCCTCGACAGTGTGACCCCGGCCTTACTTGTATCATATTTGTATTGCGGGTGGCTTAGTTTGGACAGTGGTATCAAATTGTCTAAACCTGTTTTGTGAATCCATAGCTGAAAAGCTTTTGAAACCTCTTTAGTCTATTTCATTTAAAAATATGTAACTGTTCCCATTTCGGCAATTCTACTACATACTGCCTCCGTAGTTGGCTGCAGAGATATATAAACTAGCAATATTATTAACGGTTTTACTGATTTTAATGTTACATAGAGTTCACAAAACAAAAAAAATATATTGAGCAGTATTTTTTTTATTTTGGTATCTGTTTGCTCCACTGTTGGTGAAGCCCAAGTACCATCTTGAGAAGCCCTACTGTAGAACATGACATAATAGAACATTTATGTAACAGATTCTTGTTTTTTTTTTTTTTTTTTTTTGGTTTTTTTTTTTTACTAAATAGTAATCCTATCAAGAACTATATTATTTCAATGTTAAGTAAAGTATATCATTTGTTCAATGTATTCATTTTCATTTTTGTTTTCAATGATTTTTCAGCTCCTAAAAGCCACCTGCAGAATCGCTTGCTTTTCCACTTGGCCCATAAGGTAGAAAATGAACAAGTTAATATTGTTTTGCTTTAAAGGAGATTTCCATTATGTTTTAACTAAAGCTTGATTGCCCGTTGTATTAAATCAAATGAAAAAAACTGTACTCACCTGGCATTAACATCCAGTGGGGGACATCATGCGTCGGCTCCAGAAAATCGGCCTTCTCATTCCATCTGAGTCATTCTTCAGTCAGACGTTGAATCTGGCAGTTGAGCAGGGGACACAGCTGTAAGAGCAGATGAGCTGCGCTCCTCGGGGGCGCGACCGCAGGTTTTTTATTTTTATTGCATCCTCCTTGGCCAAATGAGCTTCACTTATTTTCCAGTGGAAAATGCTAATGGGTACACACAGCCTGATTTACTATTCTTGAGAAAGGTTTTTGGTGATGTTATTTAAGTGCCTGGACACACTGTGCTTTTATTTTTATCATTAACTTATTAAAAAGCTTTATTTATCAATAGAAAAAATACAGTATTTATCTGAAGCGTAGATATATTCAGTTTTATAACTTACCTTTGGTATGACAATCAGTTTAGTTTAGCAGAAAAGAGGATTACCACAGCACTCTAATGGGTGAAAATTTTCCTTCTTATTCCATCGCAAAAGTAACAAATGGCAACATTTCAACTCTACATGAGTCTTTCTCAAAGACAGAAACATAATGATTAAATACCCAGCAGTAAATATATAGCAAAGTGCATGAAAATAATATACGGTACTTAGTTAACATGTTTTTTGATTAAAAAAAAATGCAAAAGCCATCCCACCACTTCACGGTGACCCTAACTGGGATGGTCCTAACTTTAATATTAAAAACCTTATAAATGGTATTTTGTGCTCTTTATTTACTGCAGGTAAAATTTAATCATTATGTTTCTGTCTTTTGTTTTTTTTCTTTTCAGTGGCTAGTGTGAATGTGCACTTACATGCACATCAGTCTGTATCCCAGTGCAGACTTTCCGTTTTTTCAGTCTGTTTGCATCATGTGCATATAAGGGTGTGGCCTGCCTTTTCTCTGAGCTGGACATTCCATTGAGGTGGTTCCCCATGCCTCTGTGTCTACTAGCTGGGTCCAGTCCTTCTCAGCCTTTATTCACATGCATGTCACTTGACAAACGGTAAGGTTTTTAATATTAGAGTTAGGACCATCCCAGTTAGGGTCACAGTGAAGTGGTGGGATGGGATCTGCATTTTTTTTTTATCAAAAAACATATTAACTTAGTACCCTATATTATTTTCATACAGTATGCTATTTATTTATTTATTTATTTATTTATTTACTGGAGGGTATTTAACTCCTTAGTGAAAGAGCCAATTTGGTACTTAATGACCAAGCCAATTTTTACAATTCTGACCACTGTCACTTTATGAAGTTATAGCTCTGGAACGCTTCAACGAATCCCACTGGTTCTGTTTGTTTTTTCATGACATATTGTACTTCATGTTAGTGGTAAAATTTCTTCGATATGACTTGCGTTTATTTATGAGGAAAAAAAACGGACATTTGGCAAAAATTCGGAAAATTTTGCAATTTTCAAACTTTTAATTTTTGTGCTCTTAAATCAAAGAGTCATATCGCACAAAATAGTTAATAAATAATATTTCCAACATGTCTACTTTACATCAGCACAATTTTGGAAACATTAATTTTTTTTTGTTAGAACATTATAAGGGTTAAAAGTTGACCAGCGATTTCTCATTTTTAAAACAAAATTTACACAACTATTTTTTTAGTTACCACCTCACATTTGAAGTGAGTTTAGGGGGTCAGTATGACAAAAAATACCCAAAAGTGACACCATTCTAAAAACTGCACCCCTCAAGGTGCGCAAAACCACATTCAAGAAGTTTTTTAACCCGTCAGGTGCTTCACTAGAACTAAAGCAATGTGGAAGGAAAAAATGAACATTTTACTTTTTTTCACAAAAAAATTTACTTTAGAACCAAACTTTTCATTTTCACAAGGGTAACAGGAGAAAATGGACCACAAAATTTGTTGTTCAATTTCTCCTGAGTACGCCGATACCCCATATGTGGCGGAAAGTCACTGTTTTGGTGCATGCAGGGGCTCAGAAGGGAGGGAGCACTGTTTGACTTTTTGAATGCAAAATTGGCTGGAATCAATTGTGGGCGCTATGTCGCATTTGGATGTGCCTAAACAGTGGGACCCTCCAATTCTAACTCCAACCTTGACCCCGATACACCCTTAACCCTAATCCCTAACCCAAACACACCCCTAACCGTAATCTCAACTATAACCACAAGCATAACACTAACCCTAGCCCCAATCCTAACACTAGCCTTACCGTAACCCAACCCTAACCCTAGCTCTAACCCCAACTTTAGCTCTTACCCTAGCCCCAATCTTAACACTAGCCCTACCCTAACCCTAGCCCAACCCTAACCCTAGCTCTAACCTCAACCCTAACCCTAGCTCTAACCCCAACCCTAACCCTAGCTTTTACCCTAGCCCCAGTCCTAACCCTAGCCTAACCGTAACCTTAGCTTTAACCCCAAACCTAACTCTTGCCCCAACGCTAACCCTAGCCCCACCATAACCCTAGCTATAACCCCAACTACACACGCGGTCAAAATTGTTGGTACCCCTCTTTTAATGACACAAAAACCCACAAAGGTGACAGAAATAACAAACAAAGATGTCTGAGAAAAGTAATAATAAATAAAAACTCTATGAAAATGAGCAAATGAAAGTCAGACATTGCTTTTAAACCATGCTTCTACAGAATTTAAAAGAAAAATAAAACTCATGATATAGACCTGGACATAAATGATGGTACCCTTAACTTAATATTTTGTTGCACAACCTTTTGAGGCAATCTCTGCAATTCAACAATTCCTGTAACTGTCAATGAGACTTCTGCACCTCTCGACAGGTATTTTGGCCCACTCTTCAAGAGCAAACTGCTCCAGTTGCCTCGTGTTTGAAGGTTGCCTTTTCCAGATGGCATGTTTCAGTTCTTTCCAATGATGCTCATTAGGATTTAGGTCAGGGCTCATAGAAGGCTACTTCAGAATAGTCCAAGGTTTTCCTCTTGGCCATTCTTGAGTGTTTTTAGCTGTGTGTTTTGGATCATTATCCTGTTGCAAGACCCATGACCTGCGACTGAGACGAAAGCTTTCTGACGCTGGGCATCACATTTCTCTCTAGAATACCTAGATAGTCTAGAGATTTCATTGTACCCTGCGCAGATTCTAGAGTAGACACCCTGTGCCAGATACAGCAAAGCAGCCCCAGAACATAACAAAGCCTCCTCCATGTTTCACAGTAGGGACATTGTTATTTTCTTGATATGCTTCATTTTTCCGTCTGTGAACATATAGCTGATATGCCTTTCCAAAAAGTTCCATTTTTGTGTTATCTGTCCGTAGGATATTCTCCAAGAAACTTTGTGATTTATCAACATGTAGTTTGGCAAATTCCAGTCTGGCTTTTTTATGATTTTTTTTTTCGACTATGGTGTCCTTATTGGTCGTCTCCTATGAAGTCCACTTTGGCTCATGCAACGATGGATGGTGCAGTCTGATACTGATGTTCCTTGAGCTTGAAGTTCATCTTTAATCTGTTTAGAAGTTTTTCTGGGCTCTTTTGTTACCATTCGTATTATCCGTCTCTTCGATTTGTCATCAATTTTCCTCCTGTGGCTACGTCCAAGGAGGTTGGCTACAAGTCCCATGGAGCTTAAATTTCTGAATAATATGCGCAATTGTAGTCAAAGGAACATCAAGCTGCTTGGAGATGGTCTTGTAACTTTTACCTTTAACATGTTTGTCTATAATTTTCTTTCTAATCTCCTGAAACAACTCTTTCCTCTGCTTCCTCTGGTCCATGTTGAGTGTGATACACACCATGTCACCAAACAGCACAGTGAGTATCTGTAGCCCTCTATACAGGCCCACTCACTGATTCCAAGATTGTAGACACCTGTGATGCTAATCAGTAGACACACCTTGATTTAACATGTCACTTTTGCAACATTATTTTCAGGGGTAGGGCTCATGCTCACTTGCGATGAAATTGGACGAATTCAATCCAATAAAAAATCGGATTGAATTCGTACCAATGTTAATCTATGATGGTGTCTTCATCTGCGTTTTTTTTTTTTCCTGCTCGGATAGGATCAAGATTGGGCTGGAAAAAAAATCGCAGCATGCTGCGATTGTAATCGCAAATCGGATCGCATCCCGCAATGAAAGTCAATGGGAGCGATAAAAAAAAATCGCACAGTACTCGCACAATGTCCTTAGAAAAGTCGGCAATTCATATGTGGCTATACAGTAAAATCACACTGACAGGTTAAAATAGAACAGATAGAATACATGTATACAAATATAATAGGTTTGTGTATGTATGTATGTATGTGTGTGTGTATGTATATATATATATATATATATATATATATATATATATATATATATATATATATATATATATATATATATATATATATTTATATATATATACAGTTGTGGCCAAAAGTATTGACACCCCTGCAATTCTGTCAGATAATACTCAGTTTCTTCCTGAAAATAATTGCAAACACAAATTCTTTGGTATTATTATCTTCATTTAATTTGTCTTAAATGAAAAAACACAAAAGAGAATGAAGCAAAACATTGATCATTTCATACAAAACTCCAAAAATGGGCCAGACAAAAGTATTAGCACCCTCAGCCTAATACTTGGTTGCACAACCTTTAGCCAAAATAACTGTGACCAACCGCTTCCGGTAACCATCAGTGAGTTTCTTACAATGCTCTGCTGGAATTTTAGACCATTCTTCTTTGGCAAACTGCTCCAGGTCCCTGATATTTGAAGGGTGCTTTCTCCAGACTGCCATTTTTAGATCTCTCCACAGGTGTTCTATGGGATTCAGGTCTGAACTCATTGCCGGCCACCGTAGAAGACTCTAGTGCTTTCTCTCAAACCATTTTCTGGTGCTTTTTGAAGTGTGTTTTGAGTCATTGTCCTGCTGGAAGACCCATGACCTCTGAGGGAGACCCAGCTTTCTCACACTGGGCCCTACATTATGCTGCAAAATTTGTTGGTAGTCTTCTGACTTCATAATGCCATGCACACGGTCAAGCAGTCCAGTGCCAGAGGCAGCAAAGCAACCCCAACACATCAGGGAACCTCCGCCATGTTTGACTGTAGGGACCGTGTTCTTTTCTTTGAATGCCTCTTTTTTTTCTCCTGTAAACTCTATGTTGATGCCTTTGCCCAAAAAGCTCTACTTTTGTCTCATCTGACCAGAGAACATTCTTCCAAAACGTTTTAGGCTTTTTCAGGTAAGCTTTGGCAAACTCCAGCCTGGCTTTTTTATGTCTCGGGGTAAGAAGTGGGGTCTTTCTGGGTCTCCTACCATACAGTCCCTTTTCATTCAGACGCCGACGGATAGTACAGGTTGACACTGTTGTACCCTCGGACTGCAGGGCAGCTTGAACTTGTTTGGATGTTAGTCGAGGTTCTTTATCCAACATCCGCACAGTCTTGCGTTGAAATCTCTTGTCAATGTTTCTTTTCCGTCCACATCTAGGGAGGTTAGCCACAGTGTCATGGGCTTTAAACTTTTTGATGACACTGCGCACGGTAGACACAGGAACATTCAGGTCTTTGGAGATGGACTTGTAGCCTTGAGATTGCTCATGCTTCCTCTCAATTTGGTTTCTCAAGTCCTCAGACATTTCTTTGGTCTTCTTTCTTTTCTCCATGCTCAATGTGGTACACACAAGGACACAGGACAGAGATTGAGTAAACTTTAATCCATGTCAACTGGCTGCAAGTGTGATTTAGTTATTGCCAACACCTGTTAGGTGCCACAGGTAAGTTACAGGTGCTGTTAATTACACAAATTAGAGAAGCATCACATGATTTTTCGAACAGTGCCAATACTTTTGTCCACCCTCTTTTTTATATTTGGTGTGGAATTATATCCAATTTGGTTTTAGGGCAATTATTTTTGTGTTTTTTCATTTAAGACAAATTAAATGAAGATAATAATACCAAAGAATTTGTGTTTGCAATCATTTTCATGAAGAAACTGAGTATTATCTGACAGAATTGCAGGGGTGCCAATACTTTTGGCCACAACTGTATTTATATTATAGATATGTTATATATATTATACCAGGGATCATGGTATCTCAGACCATTGGAGGGCCGGAATATAGTTTAAAAAAAAAACTATGAACAAATTCCTATGCACAATGCACATACCGTATCTTATTTTGAAGTAAAACAACAAAACCGGAACAAATACAAAATTTAAAATGAAGAAGTAAAGTTAAATCAACAAATTTACCAATTTTTTAATGGGTTCTTTGAATATCCTACATTTCAAGTCAATTTTTTCTCTTTCTTGATATCATTCTTTCCTAGGGATTCCAAATTACTATTAGTAAAATACGAATACATATACAGCACTACAAAAACAATATACCAGCAATAAAATTGCCCACACAAAGACATACAGACTGCACTGCCATCAATGCAGTCTCACCAGTGCCCATATTGGTGGAACTCCACTTTTACCTCAGGCTCAGACTGGTGTGGTGTGAGCGTCCCCAATAAGCAGGTAAATGTCCCCAATAGGCAGGTAAATGTCCCCAATAGGCAGCATAGTCCCCAATAGGCTGGTAAATGTCCCCAATAGGCAGCATAGTCCCCAATAGGCAGGTAAATGTCCCCAATAAGCAGCATAGCCCGCCCCAATAGGCAGGTAAATGTCCCCAATAGGCAGCACAGGTTCCAATATTTAGTATAGGTCCCCAATAGGCAGAGTAGTCCCCAACAGGCCAGTAAATGTCCCCAATAGGCAGCATAGTCCCCAATAGGCAGGTAAATGTCCCCAATAGGCAGAACAGGTCCCCAATAGGCAGGTAAATGTCCCCAATAGGCAGGTAAATGTCCCCAATAGGCAGCACAGGTCCCCAATAGGCAATGTGGCATGGCAACTGGTCATGTGATTGTTGGACGATATGTATTGCAGAGGCGGGTGGCCCTGTGATGGAATCCTCGGCGTGTTTTGCTATACATTGGGAGGCTTCGAGGTGACTTGGAGAGATGGGTGGGTCCAGTCACCTACATACCCACCCAAGGGTTGTGTGGCTGAATACCTAATGAAGCCTGTGTGTGATTGTGAGGTTCAGGACCTGCAGTGAGGTCATGACCATGTGACCAGCTCATGTGATCCATACCTCACCTGTGGGTGTGCTTACAGGCTATGTAATTGAGGTGTGTTTAGCACATAGGAGTGAGTGTTTGGGAGTCTGCTGGTGTAGACAGACTTCTATACAGTATGTCCAGGCTAGACACTACAGAGTGGTCTGTGTGCAGAGAGGGAGAAGCCTTCCTGTGTCTGTGGCTCCAGATAGAGCTCTGCTATGGACATTGATGCTGTGTCTGCCTGATATAAAGACTGTATACCACCTTGTGTTGCAGATTTGATGGTTTATGGAGCAAATAAACTCACATGGATGTTGAAAAGAATGTGCCTCCTGTATACTCCTACGCAGCTGAGTGAGTACAATCATTACAGCAGGTAAATGTCCCCAGTAGGTAGCATAGTCCCCAATAGGCAGGTAAATGTCACCAATAGGAAGCATAGTGCCCAATAGGCAGGTAAATGTCCCCAATAGGCAGCATAGGTCCCCAATGGGCAGATAAATGTCCCCAATGGGCAGGTAAATGTCCCCAATAGGCAGCATAGGTCCCCAATAGGCAGGTAAAGGTCCCCAATAGGTAGGTAAATGTGCCCAATAGGCAGGTAAATGTCCCCAGTAGGCAGGTAAATGTCCCCAATAGGCAGCATAGTCCCCAATAGACAGGTAAATGTCCCCAATAGGCAGGTAAATGTTCCCAATAGGCAGCACAGGTCTCCAATAGGCAAATAAATGTCCCCAATGGGACCTGGCATTTCAAAAAAAAAAAAAAATACCAGTACGCACCTATGTCCCCCAAGCTCTGAAGAGGCGCCCGCTCGACTCAGTCCTGCGGGCCGTAGTTTGAGGACCCCTGTATTATACGGTATATATATATTATAGATATTATATATATATATATATTATATATATAATTATTAAATATGTATATATATATATTATATCGTACTGCATTCTTTTTTTTTTTAAATCAGATTATTTTTTATTAAATAGTTTTAACTTACAAAATTGAGACAAGGCACACAGTTTTAACATACAGATTTGAGACATACCTCTTATACACAACCCAACCCCCCCCCATTATCAAATTATAACTCATATATCCGTGGGTCCCTTGGAATGTGACCTATAAATGTATAGTAAAAAAAGGGATAAACACACAAAAAAAAACAAAAGAAAAAATGTTTTAAGGGGGACAATATGAAACAGGATAAGACTTGTATAGCATAGAACTATGAACAGTCAGGCACATAGTACAAAACTAACAATAGACATATTCATGAAACCTATTCATAAAGCAAGAGGTCATATGGAACCAAGAGGGAATAAGGGGTACCATAATTAACGAAGCATAGGGAACAGATTCTCCAGCAGCAAAATTTGGGATGGCAAACCCGGGGTGTTAAGCCAGGGGCTCCAGATTTTATCAAATTTTCCCATAGCTTTTCTTTTAATATACACTTCTTTTTCCAGCCTTATAGAACTATTGACTCTATTAATAAACTCCTCCACCGTCGGGGGTGCAGATTGCTTCCAGTGCAAGGCAATAGTTTTCTGTGCTATATATAGAATTCTAGCCATACCGATCGCCAGCGGGTCTTCCACAGGAATGTCCGGTATAATACCCAGCACACAGACCTTTGGATCAGGGAGCAATCTTGTACCATAAACTCTTGCCAACGTATTCAGAACATTATTCCAGAACCGTCCAAGCCGAGGACACTCCCAGAACATATGCATAAGGTGTGCATCAGGTAGGCTACATCGGGGGCAGCACGAGTCACTCCTTATCGCGATTTTGTGCAAGAACGCAGGCGTTTTATATTTCCTATGTATTAGATACACCTGCGATAATCTCTGGGTCTCCGATAACGAAAGACAGGGCACTGAATTCAATACATAGTCCCACTAATCATCTGAGAGCTGGCCAACATCCTCCTCCCATCTAGCTTTGGTGCAAAGGGGGTACTTATCGTGGAATGCATTGAGAAGTATTCTATAGATGGAGGAAATCAGTCCTCTTCTGGAGCCCAAACCCCCCACCAACATTGTCAAGGGATTAGGGTCTAGACTAAGATCTCTAGTTTTGATTTCCGCTGCATACGCATGCCGGAGCTGTAAAAGTCTGTAGAAATACCTATGGAGAATGTCAAATTCAGTGCGCAGTGGTTCAAACTGTTTTAATGTATTTTTAGACTGAATGTGTGCCACCGTCATCACCCCCTTCACCTCCCAATCAGAGCACCCTTCTAAAGTTTGAAATTCCAGAAGACTAGGATTATGCCACAATGGTGCAAACAAAGAGCAATCAGAAACACCCAACAGGTGCTTTCCTCTATCCCAAACCTTATATATCATGGCCAGAGTTGGAGCTTGAGATAATTTGTTTCCCCCTCCCCGGGCGTCTACCATATACATTGGTACTCTCCAGGGGCTATTCTGAATTGCCAGTCGCCCATTTTCTCCAGTGCACCACACTGATCCCAACCCTTCAGTTGCTGAATCTGAGCCGCCAGATAGTAGATCCAAGTATTCAGGATAGCCAGCCCCCCATTTGTTTTTTCTCTTTGTAGGTACTCCAGACTGATTCGAGCCTGCTTTTTTTTCCAAAGTAATTGTCTGAATAACCTATGAGCCCTCTGAAAGCACCATGCCGGGATCCACACCAGGGAGTTGTGAAGTATATAGGGGCATTAAAACCATTTTGATGGGATTTCCTCTCCCAACAACTGATAGGGGAAGTCTACACCATGCATCAATTTTAGTTACAAATCTAGTCAGATTAAGAGGCACATAGTCAACAGGTTTAGCTGTAACATTGATCCCCAGATACTTAAATTCTGTTACCAGTTTAATATTGGTTTCCTCTAACCTCTACATGTCTACACACGGGTCTATAGGCATAAGTACCGATTTGTTCCATTTTATAAGGAGGCCCCGACCACTTACCAAATTCCTCAAGGATAGCCATAATTGGTCTAATAGAGGAAGAGGCATCCCCCAGATAGAGAAGCATGTCGTCCGCATAGAGCGAGATGCGTTCCTCCAGGTCCCCCACCCTAAATCCCTGCACTTCCTTAGAGGCCCTAATAATACATGCTAAGGGTTCAATAGCGATGGCAAATAGGAGGGGCGACAGAGGACATCCCTGTCTTGTTCCCCTCCCTATCGCCACCACCCCAGACAACTCACCATTGACCCTAATCCTAGCTGACTGACCATTATAGAGTAGCTTAATGAGGGCCAAGAACTTAGGGCCAAACCCCATTCTTTCTAAAATCTTCCAAAGGTAACTCCACTCAACCGTATCAAAAGCCTTAGCTGCGTCGAGCGATTAGCACCGCCCTGGCCCCCGCCTCAGGAGAACTTAACTGCATATTGAGGAACAACCGACGCAAATTAATGGCAGTAGACTTCCCCGGCATGAACCCTGACTGATCCTCATGAATGAGCCCAGCAATAACCTTAGCCAGTCTGACCGAGAGAACTTTGGCAAGAATTTTAACATCCGTCTGGGGTAGAGAAATGGGCCTGTAAGATTCAGGATGGAGGGGATCCTTACCCTGCTTAAGGATGACCACTATAATAGCCTCTAGCATGGACGGAGGGAGCTGTCCCGTATCACTTGCAGATTGAAAGACTTTTAGCAGCAGAGGCAGTAAAACACTACTGAAGCGTTTGTAAAATTCACCAGGGATACCGTCCAACCCTGGGGCCTTCTCATTTGGAAAAGCTGAAAGCGCATATTCCAGCTCCTCAATCGTCAGGGGCCTATCCAACTCCTCAACTGCCGGCTTAGAAAGTTTAGGAAGTTTTATCTTCTTTAACCCCTTCACCCCCAAGGGTGGTTTGCACGTTCATGACCGGGCCAATTTTTACAATTCTGACCACTGTACCTTTATGAGGTCATAACTCTCGAACGCTTCCATGGATCCCGGTGATTCTGACATTGTTTTCTCGTGACATATTGTACTTCATGTTAGTGGTAAAATTTCATTCAAATAACTTGCGTTTATTTGTGAGAAAAACGGAAATTTGGCGAAAATTTTGAAAATTTCGCAATTTTCCAACTTTGAATTTTTATGCCCTTAAATCACAGAGATAAGGCACACAAAAAACTTGATAACTAACATTTCCCACATGTTTACTTTACATCAGCACAATTTTGGAACCAAAATTTTTTTTTGTTAGGAAGTTATAAGGGTTAAAAGTTGACCAGCGATTTCTCATTTTTACAACACCATTTTATTTTTAGGACCACATCACATTTGAAGCCACTTTGAGGGGTCTATATGATAGAAAATACACAAAAGTGACACCATTCTAAAAACTGCACCCCTTAAGGTGCTCAAAACCACATTCAAGAAGTTTATTAACCCTTTAGGTGCGTCACAGGAATTTTTTTGAATATTTAAAAAAAAATGAACATCTAACTTTTTTTCATAAAAAAAAATACTTCAGGTTCAATTTTTTTTATTTTACCAAGGGTAACAGGAGAAATTGAACTGCAAAAGTTATTGTGCAATTTGTCCTGAGTACGCAGATACCTGATATGTGGGGGGGAACGACTGTTTCGGCGCATGGCAGAGCTCAGAATGGAAGGAGCGCCGTTTGACTTTTTCAATGCAAAATTGGCTGGAATTCAGATTGGACGCCATGTCACGTTTGGAGAGTCCCTGATGTACCTAAACAGTGGAAACCCCCTACAAGTGACCCCATTTTGGAAACTAGACCCCCCAAGGAACTTATCTAGATATGTGGTGAGAACTTTGAACCCACAAGGGCTTTACAGAAGTTTATAACGTACAGCGGTACAATTAAAAAATCATATTTTTTCCACAAAAATGATCTTTTCACCCCAATTTTTATTTTCCCAAGGGTAACAGGACCCTAAAAGTTATTGTGCAATTTGTCCTGAGTACGCTGATACCCCACATGTGGGGGTAAACCACTATTTGGGCGCATGGCAGAGCTCGGAAGGGAAGCAGCGCCATTTGACGTTTTTGGCTGGAATTGAGATCGGACACCATGTCGCGTTTGGAAAACCCCTGATGTACCAAAACAGTGGAAACCCCCCACAAATGACACCATTTTGGAAACTAGACCCCCTAAGGAACTTATCTAGATGTGTGGTGAGAACTTTGAACCCCCATGGGCTTCACAGAAGTTTATAACATAAAGCCATACAATTAAAAAATCATATTTTTTAAACAAAAATGATCTTTTCACCCTCAATTCTTATTTTTCCAAGGGTAACAGGACCCTAAAAGTTATTGTGCAATTTGTCCTGAGTACGCTGATACCCCACATGTGGGGGTAAACCACTATTTGGGCGCATGGCAGAGCTCGGAAGGGAAGCAGCGCCATTTGACGTTTTTGGCTGGAATTGAGATCGGACACCATGTCGCGTTTGGAAAACCCCTGATGTACCAAAACAGTGGAAACCCCCCACAAATGACACCATTTTGGAAACTAGACACCCTAAGGAACTTATCTAGATGTGTGGTGAGAACTTTGAACCCCCATGGGCTTCACAGAAGTTTATAACATAAAGCCATACAATTAAAAAATCATATTTTTTCCACAAAAATGATCTTTTCACCCTCAATTCTTATTTTTCCAAGGGTAACAGGACCCTAAAAGTTATTGTGCAATTTGTCCTGAGTACGCTGATACCCCACATGTGGGGGTAAACCACTATTTGGGGGCATGGCAGAGCTCGGAAGGGAAGCAGCGCCATTTGACGTTTTTGGCTGGAATTGAGATCGGACACCATGTCGCGTTTGGAAAACTCCTGATGTACCAAAACAGTGGAACCCCCCACAAATGACACCATTTTGGAAACTAGACCCCCTAAGGAACTTATCTAGATGTGTGGTGAGCACTTTGACCCCCCCAGTGCTTCACAGAAGTTTACAACGCCCGGGCGTGAAAATAAAAAATTCGTATTTTTTCCACAAACATGATCTTTTAGTCACCATTTTTTTATTTTCCCAAGGGTACCAGGAGAAATTGGACCCCAAAAGTTGTTGTCCAATTTGTCCTGAGTATGCTGATACCCCATATGTGGGAGAAAACTACTGTATGGGCACACGTCGGGGCTCGGAAGGGAAGTAGTGACGTTTTGGAATGCAGACTTTGATGGAATGGTCTGCGGGTGTGATATTGCCTTTGGAGAGCCCCTAATGTACCTAAACAGTGGAAACCCCCCACAAATGACACCATTTTGTAAACTAGACCCCCCAAGGAACTTATCTAGATGTGTGGTGAGCACTTTGACCCCCCCCAGTGCTTCACAGAAGTTTACAACGCCCGGGCGTGAAAATAAAAAATTCGTATTTTTTCCACAAACATGATCTTTTAGTCACCATTTTTTTATTTTCCCAAGGGTACCAGGAGAAATTGGACCCCAAAAGTTGTTTTCCAATTTGTCCTGAGTACGCTGCTACCCCATATGTGGGAGAAAACTACTGTATGGGCACACGTCAGGGCTCGGAAGGGAAGTAGTGACGTTTTGGAATGCAGACTTTGATGGAATGGTCTGCGGGTGTCATGTTGCCTTTGGAGAGCCCCTAATGTACCTAAACAGTGGAAACCCCCCACAAATGACACCATTTTGTAAACTAGACCCCCCAAGGAACTTATCTAGGTGTGTGGTGAGCACTTTGACCCCCCCAGTGCTTCACAGAAGTTTACAACGCCCGGGCGTGAAAATAAAAAATTCGTATTTTTTCCACAAACATGATCTTTTAGTCACCATTTTTTTTATTTTCCCAAGGGTACCAGGAGAAATTGGACCCCAAAAGTTGTTGTCCAATTTGTCCTGAGTACGCTGACACCCCATATGTGGGAGAAAACTACTGTATGGACACACGTCGGGGCTCGGAAGGGAAGCAGTGACGTTTTGGAGCGCAGACTTTGATGGAATGGTCTGCGGTTGTCATGTGCGTTTGGAGAGCCCCTGATGTACCTAAACTATTGAAACTCCCCACAAGTGACCCCATTTTGGACACTAGACCCCCCACGGAACTTATCTAGATGTGTGGTGAGCACTTTGAACCCCCAAGTGCTTCACAGAAGTTTATAACACTCGGACGTGAAAATAAAAAAAATCATTTTTTTTCCACAAAAATGATATTTTTGCCCCCAATTTTTTATTTTCCTAAGGGTAACAGGAGAAATTGGACCCCAAAAATTGTTTTGCAATTTGTCCTGAGTAGGCTGATACCCTACATGAGGGGGTAAAACACTGTTTGGGCGCATAGCAGAGCTTGGAAGGGAAGGAGCACCATTTGACTTTTTCAACTCAGAATTGGCTGGAATTGAGATCAGACGCCATGTTGCATTTGGAGAGCCCCTGATGTGCCCAAACAGTGGAAACCCCCAATTCTAACTCCAACCCGAACCCCAACACGCCCCTAACCCTAGCCCTAACCCTAGCCCTAACCCTAGCCCTAACCCTAGCCCTAGCCCTAGCCCTAACCCTAACCCTAGCCCTAACCCTAACCCTAGCCCTAACCCTAACCTAACCCTACCCCAACACACCCCTAGCCCTAACCCTAGCCCTAACCCTAATGGAAAAATGGAAATAAATACATTTTTTTTATTTTATTATTTTTCCCTAACTAAAGGGGTGATAACGGGGGGTTTGATTTACTATTTATGGCGGTTTTTATGTTTGGCGGCTGTCGCACGCTAAAAGACGCTTTTTATTGTAAAAATAGTTTTTGCATCACCACATATTGAGAGCTATAATTTTTCCGTATTTTGACCCACCGAGTCATGTGAGGTCTTATTTTTTGCGGGACGAGTTGACGTTTTTATTGGTACCATTTTCGGGCACGTGAAATTTTTTGATCGCTTTTTATTCCGATTTTTGGGACGCAGAATGAACAAAAACCAGCGTTTCATGAATTTCTTTTGGGGGGGTGCGTTTACACCGTTCCGCGTGCGGTAAAATTGATAAAGCGCTTTTATTCTTCGGGTCAGTACGGTTACAGCGATACCTCATTTAGGTCGTTTTTTTATGTTTTTGTCGGTTTTATGCAATGAAAACTATTTTATATAAAAAATAATTATTTTTGCATCGCTTTATTCTGCGAGTTATAACTTTTTTATTTTTTTGCTGATGATGCTGTGTGGCGGCTTGTTTTTTGCGGGACAAGATGACGTTTTCAGCGGTACCATGGATATTTATATGCGTCTTTTTGATCTCGCGTTATTGCACTTTTTGTTTGGCGGTATGATAATAAATCATTATTTTTTGCTTCGTTTTTTATTTTTATTTTTTAAGGGGTTCGCTAAAGGGGTTAACTAATGGGACAGTTTTATAGGGCAGGTCGTTACGGACGCGGCGATACCTAATATGTGTACATTTATTGTTTTTTTTTTTTATTATTTTAAAAAAATGAATTTATTGGGGAATATTTTTTTTTTTTTTTACTAATTTATTTGGCGATTTTTTTAAATTTATTTTTACACTTTTTTTTAAATTTTTTTTTACTTTATTACATAGTCCCAGGTGGGACATCACTGTCCTGTGACAGATCGCTGATCTGTCACATCACAGATCACTGTGACAGATCAGCAATCTGTCACAGGCAGTGCACAAGGCTTCCTCATGCCTGCGCTTTGCAGGCACTGAGGAAGCCAGCTTCCCCAGGCCCCCGAAGGCCCCCGTCGCCATCTTGGATTCGGGGGCCTGGAGGATAGGAGTCCCCCGCAGCAGCGCTGCACATTGCGCTGCCGTGGGGGGCTCAGGGAAGCACGGAGGGAGCCCCCTCCCTGCCGATGCTTCCCTTTAACTCCCGGTACACCGCGATCGCGTTTGATCGCGGTGTGCAAGGGGTTAATGTGTCGGGGGCGGTCCGTGACCGCCCCTGACACATTGTGCCGGGTGTCAGCTGTGATAATCAGCTGACACCCGGCCGCGATCAGCGGCGCTCACCACGTGGGCGCCGCTGATCGCGGTAGACGTACTATCCCGTCCCCGGTCATACGGGCCCGGGTACCGTGGACGGGATAGTACGTCTCATGTCAGGAAGGGGTTAAAGATGAGAGAAAGGTTATAACATGGAGGACCGTGAAACCAAGTATAAACACTATAGAGAAAAAGGTCCTCCAAGGATGTTATATAAAATATTCAAATTTTATTAAATAACACAAAAAATAAAAAGAAACAGCAAACCATACAGAAAGTGGAAAATAGCATGACACTGGGTGACAAACATAAGAACTATACAATGACTGGTAGAATAATGTAGCACATGAGGGAATATAAAGCAATTCTTAAAGTGCTGGTGCAGCAAGTAGAAATAGATAATATTAATGATGTAATCTCACATATTAGAGCCTAATAGCATGTTAAGTGAAGCCTGCACCGACATTATGCACAATGAAATAGATGAAACCCAAACATTGCTGGTTTTCCCATAGCTGATCTCCTCAGAAGGAAAAAAAAAAATCCCTCCTAAAGAATAAATGATGTGGGTATAGAGAGGATCAAGTAAGGGAAGTACACCTCATGGCTAGAGAATTAAAGCAATAACATATTTACCAGAATGAAAGAATCACCCAGGGTCCCCCTTAACGCACGTTTCGATGAATATCTTCCTCAGAAGGGGTCCTAGTTTGTCACCCAGTGTCATGCTATTTTCCACTTTCTGTATGGTTTGCTGTTTTTATTTTTTGTGTTATTTAATAAAATTTGAATATTTTATATAACATCCTTGGAGGATCTTTTTCTCTATAGTGTTTATACGAAGTTTTATCTTAGACAGATATGTGTCCATTTCTCCCTCGCAAGGTGGGACCCTAGAAGCATACAGTTCAGAATAGTACTTTTTAAACTCTGCTAAGATGTCCTTATTATCTGTGATAGTTGCCCCCTCTGCTTTATGTAAACTCGATATATGGGCCAAGCCCTCCTGTGCCGTAATAACAGAAGCCAATAGGTGTCCCATACTTTCTACCTCCTCAAAGAACTTCTGCTTATAGAAAAAACATTTATGCTCAGCTTTGTCAAGTAAATGGTCCGAGTATACTTTCTGAGCCTCCTCCCACTGCCTCCTACTGGAGTCTGATGGTGTAATAGTAAATTCAAGTTCATATTTATCTACCTCTTCACGAAGGAAGGATGTCAGCCTTCTGGATTTGGACTTAAATTGGTAAATTTCTTTTGAAAGAACCCCTCTACAAAAAGCCTTAAGAGCATCCCAGACGATGTTTAGCGGGGCGGTGTCAATATTATAATGTAGATATTCCTTAATTCACCCTTCTATAGTATTCCCATTAATCAGAAGAAAAAAAATTGCAGAGCTAAAAATGAACTCTGTCTAAAGGAGCGCACACACTGGAAGGGTGTTAGAAGTATAAAATTACAGTCCTTTATTAAATATCCACAACGCATTTCGACAGACAGAAGCTGTCTTCCTCAGGTGGCACAGCTTCTGTCTGTCGAAACGCGTTGTGGAACTTGTGGATATTTAATAAAGGACTGTAATTTTATGCTTCTAACATTCTTCCAGAGTGTGCGCTCCTTTAGACCGGGTTCATTTTTAGCTCTGCAATTTTTTTTTTCCTCTGTAGAGGTTCTCGGCTGGAGCTGCACCTTTTCCTTAATCACGCCTGGACTGTCTCACTTATCGCTTGGCATTAATCAGAAGAAGCCAATTTGGGTTTAGCCGCCATGGGGCCCAACCCCTCACTCTGTCAGCTCCCCATCTCATCTGCACTCTAATGGGTGAGTGGTCCGAAACATTTCTTGTTAAGTATTCGACCTTGGCCACCAGAGTCAGCATTGAATCAGAGCCTATCGCCAAGTCAATTCTTGACAATGTGTGGTGGGATGAGGAGTAACAGGACTTTAAATTTAGGATTTTTTAACCGCCAAATATCATGAAGACCCAACTCCATAAGTGCAGCAGCCATTTTCGTGGGGGGAGGAAAGCTCTGATATATTACCTGAGTGGAATTTGTCCCAGAAGGGATGGAGATAGTTGTTAAAGTCCCTCGACATTAGGACTGGGGCAGGAGGGTTTTTGCTAATAAAAAGAGATATTTTCCTAAGAACTTCACCAGAGTAGAGGGGTGGGATGTACAGGGCAACCAATATCATATGAATGCCATAAACAGAGCAGCCCAGACAAACACATCTTCCATCTGCATCAATAGAAGAGCTGTCACACACAAACGGGATGGAGAGATGAATTAGAATGCTAACCCCCTCGAGCATGCGTGGAATACACTGAGTGGAATGACGCACCCACCCAGGGGTTTCTAAGTGTCTAGAGATTGTCCCTGACTAAATGTGTTTCTGTCAAGCAAACAATAGCTGGGTGATATTTACGGAGGGATGAAAAAATTGCATACCTTTTATTGGTGTTCCCCAACCCTCTTGCGTTCCAGGCCAATAGGTTCACATTTTGAGCCAAATCATATTTATATAATTGTTTACCACAATAACCAAATTATCTAAGTTGACTATGCCTGCATAATATAACTGAAACCTGGGCCCCCTAGGGAGCATCCGTTCCATACTGAAACCCCCACACACAAACCCAAACAATATCCACACAACGAAACATTTCTCTCTAGAAGAGAGATTAGGGACCTTTAAGAAAACTAGGCGAACACCGCAGTTAAAGGGGTTGTCCGGGCTTTTCACATAATCTCAGTACATATCTGGGCTGCAGAATGGTGACAATAAGTAATTTACTTTCTGTCAATAGTTTGCACAGTTTTCTAGATATTCTGAACAGAACGTCCAAGGGGGGGGGGGGAGTTATGGCATTGAAATGAGAACTAGTCATAACCTCCTACTCTACTCCAAATATGCCCTCTTTAGCAACAACCCCACCCTCCATAGCTACAGGCCCTCCCCATCCACATGAAGCAGCCCTCATCACAGAGTGATGAATTCTTCCCCTCCAGCAGCCTCAGTGCAGAGAGCTGCTCCTCCCCCAGACTCACACAGTTATCTATATCTATGGAAAGTGAAAGCAGTGATGAGGAGAGAAAATCTTCCTGTATTCTAATCTGCACAGGGGATGGCAGTCACTGATGTAATCTGTTGTGTGACAAAGCCTCTGCTGTGTGAATGAGACAGCTCTGTGTCACTGGTGTCTTCACACAGCAGCAGATTTGGTGCAGTGTATGTGTGAGCACTGTGTCTCTAATGACACAAATACTGATGGGAGCAGCCTGTCCAATCAGCAGCTGTAACAGTGTGAAGTGTTGGGGGGTGTATGTATGTATGTATTGTGCTGCTTTCACAAATACAGGATCACTGCTGTGTTCTTTCCAATACTGGAATGATGATAAAGATGAGTGCTGGTCACTGGAGCTTGCTGGGAGTTTGGTGGAGCTTCACACATACACTGCACCAAATCTTCTGCTGTGTGAAGGCATCAGTGACACAGAGCTGTCTCATTCACACAGCAGAGGCTTTGTCACACAACAGATTACATCAGTGACTGCCATCCCCTGTGCAGATTAGAGTACAGGACGATTTTCCCTCCTCACTGGTTTCACTTTCCATAGATATACGAGTAGATAACTGTGTGTGTCTGGGGGAGGAGCAGCTCTCTGCACTGAGGCTGCTGGAGGGGAAGAATTCATTACTGTGTGAGGAGGGCTGCTTCATGTGGACGGGGAGGGCCTGTAGCTATGGAGGGTGGGGTTGTTGCTATAGAGGGCATGTTTGGAGTAGAGTAGGAGGTTACGACTAGTTCTCATTTCAATGCCATAACACCCCCCCCATTGGACGTTCTGTTCAGAATATCTAGAAAAACGTGCAAACTAGTGACAGAAAGTAAATTACTTATTGTCATAATTCTGCAGCCCGGATATGTATTGAGATTATGTGAAAAGCCCGGACAACCCCTTTAAGGCAGTGTGTCATGCACATAGGCAGATACAAAAATTTCCACACAGGGAGACGCGCCATCCGGCGGGCCTAGATAGCACTCAGCCCCTCCTCGAGTTCAAGTCAACCAAAAATCTTCGCGTGTTTTGGTATGGTAGGACAAACAATTTAAGGCTATCCCGCATATCATCCAGATCCACAGCTGCAAGGATGAAAAAATCCAAGTGCAAGTCGATATGAGAGCCACCGGCTTAGCAACAGATGCCGTAGAAATTGCCAGAAAGTGCTGGTGTCAATGTATGCTCCTCCGTAAGTCTTTCTCGTTATCATCAAGCCAGTCCAGGGCGGTTTTTGGAGAGTCAAAAAAATGAGTAGTCCCCTTGGCCACCACATGTAGCTTGGCTGGGTAGAGCATAGCATAGGGAATTTGGATATTCCTCAGACGTTTCTTGATATCTAGAAATTGCGCCCTCTTTTTCTGCACCTCCAGGGAAAAGTCTGGATAGATCATGGTTTATACAGGAAATGTCCGCTTTCATCTCTGCCATCTGAGTGGTTACCGTATTTTTCCAACCATAAGACGCACTTTTTCCCCCAAAATTTTTGGGGAAAGTGGGGGGTGCGTCTTATAGTCGCAATACACGGTACTAACCTGGTGGCTGGTGGCAGCGGGCGGGGCTCTGCGGTGCGGTGGTGGCAGCGGGCGGCGCTCTGCGGTGCGGTGGTGGCAGCGGGCTGTGCTCCGGTGTAGGGGCGGCGGCTCCGCCGGCATTTCTTAGCAGCCCGGAGGCCTCCGCACTTCCCTTGCTGGCCGCCGCCATGTTGCGGTGGCCTCCGGGAGCATGGACGCTGGAAAGATGGCCGCCGGTCTGGGGACGGCGCATGCGCAGCTTCAGATCTCGTCCCGAGATCTCGGCGGACGAGATCTCGTTGCCGAGATTTGAATCTCGTCCCCCGAGATCTCGGGACGAGATCTGATCCCGCGCATGCGCCGTCCCCGGACCGCAAGGGAAGTGAGGAGGCCTCCGGGCTGCGAAGAAATGCCGGCGGAGCCGCCGCCCCTGCACCGGAGCACAGCCCGCTGCCACCACCGCACCGCAGAGCGCCGGCCGCTGCCACCACCGCAGAGCCCACCTGCCCCAGCCCCAGCACTGCTGCCCCAGCCCCAGCACTGCTGCCCCAGCACAACTGCCCCAGCCCCAGCACAACTGCCCCAGCCCCAGCACAACTGCCCCAGCCCCAGCACTGCTGCCCCTGCCCCAGCACTGCTGCCCCAGCACAACCAACCTGCCCCAGCACAGAGCCGCCACCGCACGAGCTTGGACCACTGAATGACCCCTGTGACTACTTCTCCACCTGTGCCGGATCCCTTTCCAGGTAAGCTGAATTCGGACTGTAAGACGGACCCCCATTTGACACATTATTTTTTTTTTCCCCTATTTTCCTACAGAAAATTGGGGTGCGTCTTATGGTCCGGTGTGTCTTATAGTCCGAAAAATACGGTACATCCTTCAGAGTGGAATTACCGGCATTGATTACTGCTAGGATCTCACTCAACATGGGTTCAGACATCGAGGAGTTAACCTGTGAACTGTCTTTCTTGGCCTCTCCATCCTTCTTGCAGGTCTCATCAGCCTGCTTTGTGGAGCTAACATTTGTACTCACAGTCTCTGCAGATAATGAACGCTGCTCCTCCCCTCCATCAGGGTGTTCATGAAGAGTGACTCTGGCAAACTTCTCAAGTTTAGCACGTGCATCTGAATTCCTGTTTGCAGGAGAGCAGTGTATAGTCGCCATCTTAGATTGTCCTCTCTTACCCCTTGCTGAGTCCATATCAGTCCTCCTGCTTCGGGAAGAAACCACACTCATTCTCCAGATAATCTCTTTGTACAGGAGGATTTGGGTGAAAGAGCAGAGGGGGGGGTCACAGATAGCAAATATCACCGGTGGCAGGATAATCACAGGATAATCTGAGGGAGCTCACACTTTGCAGTCTGCCCTGCATGCTGTCCAGGCCACGCCCCAATCGCCCTGCATTCTGATGTTAGGCCGGGGTCACACTAGAGAGGAATACGGACGAGTGAGAGGCGTTAAAAGCACGCATTACACACGGACAAATGATTCTCTATGGGGCAGCTCCCAACAGCCGTATATTTCTCGTCCGTATTCTACGGTCCGTGCCAATCTCAAAATGCTGCGATTGTCAGCGTACTACACCCGTAGTACGCCAATGAAAGTCTATGGGTGCGCTAAAAATACGCATTACACACAGACCACACATGTGACTTGCGAGAAATACGCACCCGGTGTCTTTTAGAAAAGCCGGCAATTCAGTGCGCTATACAGTAAACTCACACTGACAGGTTTAATAAAGAAACGAAAGAATAGATATATACACATGGAATATATATACATACATGTCATTGAGGCACACACATTATATATATCTGCCCCCAGACACCCCAGAAATGGCGCATCTATAAGATGTGCCGATTCTGGCACTTATCCTCTCTATTCCCATTGCCCTGTAGCGGTGGCGAATGGGTTAATATAACAAAGGGTTAATGTCACCATTCGATTTTTTTTTTGCAGGTCATGGTTTTTTTGGGATTACCAGACTAATAAAAAATTGGCAAAAACTTGGGGTATTTATTTCATTAAATGACTTTTTAATTAAAGTAATGTCTGTGTGTTGTTTTTAACCCTTTCTTAGTATAGGGTTAATAATGGATCGGTGTCTTATTGACACCTCTCCATTAATAATCGGCTTAATGTCACCTTACAATCGAATGGTGACATTAACCCTTTGTTATATTAACAAATTCTCCACCGCTACAGGGCAATGGGAATAGAGAGGATAAGTGCCAGAATTGGCACATCTTATAGATGCGCCATTTCTGGGGTGTCTGGGGGCAGATTTTTGTAGCGGGGTGGGGCAAAAACAATGGTCCCTTTCATGGCTATTAAAATCTGCCCTCACTCACCTGCTTAACCTCTTTGGTTGACAAATTACAGCGGAAGCCCATGCATTTTTTTTTACAACGAATTAACACTTTAAAATAACAACTACACCTCCAAAATTTAGCACACAAACCCTCATCTAATTATTAGTCAGGGACATATAAAGAAAAACATGAAATGAAATGGTTTACTGAATGTAAACCATGTGTCATTTCATGTCGGGTTGGGGAATGATTTGACAGAAGCCGGCAATTTAATTAGCGGCTATTCTGCTATGAAGAACTCTGTGAAATATTTATATATATATATATATATATATATATATATGTTTGTCTCAATGACTTGTGTGTGTGTGTGTGTGTGTGTATATATATATATATATATATATATATATATATATACACTCACTGGCCACTTTATTAGGTACACCATGCTAGTAAGGGGTTGGACCCCCTTTTGCCTTCAGAACTGCCTCAATTCTTCGTGGCAGAGATTCAACAAGGTGCTGGAAGCATTCCTCAGAGATTTTGGACCATATTGACATGATGGCATCACACAGTTGGCGCAGATTTGTCGGCTGCACATCCCTGATGCGAATCTCCCGTTCCACCACATCCCAAAGATGCTCTATTGGATTGAGATCTGGTGACTGAGGAGGCCATTTGAGTACAGTAAACTCATTGTCATGTTCAAGAAACCAATCTGAGATGATTCGAGCTTTATGACATGGCGCATTATCCTGCTGAAAGTAGCCATCAGATGTTGGGTACATTGTGGTCATAAAGGGATGGACATGGTCAGCAACAATACTCAGGTAGGCTGTGGCGTTGCAACGATGCTCAATTGGTACCAAGGGGCCCAAAGAGTGCCCAGAAAAAATTCCCCACACCATGACACCACCACCACCAGCCTGAACCGTTGATACAAGGCAGGATGGATCCATGCTTTCATGTTGTTTACGCCAAATTCTGACCCTACCATCCGAATGTCGCAGCAGAAATCGAGACTCATCAGACCAGGCAACGTTTTTCCAATCTTCTACTGTCCAATTTCGATGAGCTTGTGCAAATTGTAGCCTCAGTTTCCTGTTCTTAGCTGAGAGGAGTGGTACCCAGTGTGGTCTTCTGCTGCTGTAGCCCATCTGCCTCAAAGTTCGACGCACTGTGTGTTCAGAGATGCTCTTCTGCCTACCTTGGTTGTAACGGGTGGCAATTTGAGTCACTGTTGCCTTTCTATCAGCTCGAACCAGTCTGCCCATTCTCCTCTGACCTCTGGCATCAACATGGCATTTCCGGCCACAGAACTGCCGCTCACTGGATTTTTTTTCTTTTTCGGACCATTCTCTGTAAACCCTAGAGATGGTTGTGTGTGAAAATCCCAGTAGATCAGCAGTTTCTGAAATTCTCAGACCAGCCCTTCTGGCACCAACAATCATGCCACGTTCAAAGGCACTCAAATCACCTTTCTTCCCCATACTGATGCTCGGTTTGAACTGCAGGAGATTGTCTTGACCATGTCTACATGCCTAAATGCACTGAGTTGCCGCCATGTGATTGGCTGATTAGAAATTAAGTCTTAACACACAGTTGGACAGGTGTACCTAATAAAGTGGCCAGTGAGTGTATATATATGCATTCTATGTGTCTATATCTATTTTGTTTCTGTTAGAAACCCTGTCATAGGGCTCCATTATATGTCCATTTTGCAAGCCGGCGAGAAAATCTCGCCATACCGATTACATACGGATGCCATATGGATTACATACGGATGCTGACATGCGCAAAATACGCGACCGCACCTTGCTTACGGATGACATACGGAGCACTATTTAGGGGTCATTCATCCGTATTACGCATGTAAACTACGGACCGTATTTTGCGTCGGTTAGTGTGACCCCGGCCTTACTTGGATGCTAGGTGTGAAAAATCTGATTGTACTCGCACAAAAAGCGCATGGCACTCGCCTGACACTTGCATTACACTCGTTCAACTCTCCTGCATCAAAATCAGACTGTTTTTTTAATCACTAGTGTGTCTCTGCCCGTACCATCATTTGTGTCCAGGCCTATTTCATGAGTTTTATTTATTTATTTTTTAAATTCTGTGGAAGCATGGTTGAAAAGCAATGTCTGACTTTCATTTGTTCATTTTCATAGATTTTTTATTTATTATTACTTTTGTCAGATTCAAGTTATTTCTGTGACCATTGGGGGTTTTTCTGTCCTTAAACGAGGTGTACCAACAATTTTGTTCACGTGTGTATAACCCCAACCATAACCCTAACTTGAGCTATAACCCCAACCGTAACCCTAACCCTAATGGAAAAAAATGTTTTTTTGTTTTATTATTTTTCCCTAACTATGGAGGTGATAAAGGGGGTTTGATTTATTATTTTTTTTGGTTCATCACCGTGATAGGGTCTATCACAGGGATCAAAATGAACCAATAGGAAAAATTTCCTATTGTTGCCAGGTGCCGGCCGGCAGATCTCTGCAGCCGCACTGACAGGACCGGAGGAAGCAGGGTGGTCCAGGGACAGGGGTGAGGCTCAGAGGACCCCATTTCTCACTCCTCTGATGTGTTAGATTGTATCAAGAGAGAGAAATTAAATGGGAAATCGGACTTTTTTTTTTTTTTTTTTGCGGTCGCCATTATTCCGTGAATAACGGTGATCGCAACGCTGGGGTCGATAAAAAAATTACCCAAACCATGTTTTTCGGGTTCTCAGCTGCCCGTTGTAGTTGAGGCCCCCGGAAAATTTCCAACGCTGGGGGGTGCTATAACCTTATTTCTCAACGCCGTTAAAAAGCGGCACTGAGGAATAAGTACCCTTAACTGCTGCCGTTAAAAGGTGTATCAGCGGTCAGTAAGGGGTTAATCATTGTTTTTGTCTTTTGTTTTTTTTGTGGCCAGTGTGAATGTGCACTTACATGCTACATTCACACCAGTCTGTATCCCAGTTCAGACCCTCAGTTTTTCATGAGTCTTTCTCAAGCTGTTTACTTCAGTTGAATAAAGAAGTAATGTTATATCTGCTAGAGTGCAGCGGTAATCTTCTGTTTGCAACTCCAACGATCAGCGAGCTCCCAGCGCTGTAAGCAGACGCTGGGAGCTGGTATCCAAGGTAAATATCGGGTAGCTAAGTGCGCGTGTCGCTTAGTTACCCGCTGTGTACCTTGGATACCTGCGTGCTCGCACTAGGAGCTGGTATCCAAGGTACACAGTGGGTAAGCCTGAAGCAGCGTGCCAACAATTTGGATTACTGGCTATCTGTTCTTTTAATGCAAATAAAGGAATGCAGTGTTGCTGGTTGCATTTTTTATATTATTAGCTTTGATTGCTGAATTACTTGCAGTGAAATTATGATGTAAGATATAGGTGTAATTTACAAAGCCTGAAATGCCAACTATAGCCCAGCTTGTTCTTCCCTGTTTGAAATGGATGACAACTCCTGCTTCATCCACAGACATCTCAGGGTATCAGCATCAGTAACTGCTGGTTGTGGCCAGAGGCTTAAATTCCTTTGTGCACACGGGTAGGTCACCTTGTGGAACTTAAATGGAGACTGATGCATGTGCAGAAGAGAACTAAAGATTTTGCCTCTCACTGCATGATTAAATATCCCGGCTGGATGATTACATACCCCTGCTGGATGATTACATACCCCTGCTGGATGAGTGCGTATCCCTGCTGGATGATTACATACCCCTGCTGGATGAGTACATATCCCTGCTGGATGAGTACATACCCCCTGCTGGATGAGTACATACCCCTGCTGGATGATTACATACCCCTGCTGGATGAGTGTGTATCCCTGCTGGATGAGTACATACCCCCTGCTGGATGAGTACATACCCCTGCTGGATGAGTGTGTACCCCTGCTGGATGAGTGCGTATCCCTGCTGGATGAGTGCGTATCCCTGCTGGATGAGTACATACCCCCTGCTGGATGAGTACATACCCCTGCTGGATGATTACCGTACATACCCCTGTTGGATGAGTACATACCCCTGCTGGATGAGTACATATCCCTGCTGGATGAGTACATATCCCTGCTGGATGAGTACATATCCCTGCTGGATGATTACCGTACATACCCCTGCTGGATGAGTGCGTATCCCTGCTGGATGAGTGCGTATCCCTGCTGGATGAGTGCGTATCCCTGCTGGATGAGTGCGTATCCCTGCTGGATGAGTGCGTATCCCTGCTGGATGAGTATATACCCCCTGCTGGATGAGTATATACCCCCCTCTGGATGAGTATATACCCCCTGCTGAATGAGTACATACCCCCTGCTGGATGAGTACATACCCCCTGCTGGATTATTATTATTATGCATTTATATAGCGCCATTTATTCCATGGCGCTTTACATGTGAAAAGGGGAAATATAGACAAGTATAATAAACATGTGTAAGACAAGGGACACACAAGTACATAAGGAGAGGGGACCCTGCCCGTGAGGGCTCACAGTCTACAGGGATGGGTGAGGATACAGTAAGAAAGGGTAGAGCAGGTCGTGCGGTAGTTCAGTAGACCGAGGATCATTGCAGGCTGTAGGCTTGTCGGAACAGGTGGGTCTTCAGGTTCTTCTTGAAGGTTTCCGTTGATGGTGAGAGTCTGATGTGTTGCGGCAGAGAGTTCCAGAGTATGGGGGAAGCACGGGAGAAGTCTTGTATGTGGTTGTGGGAAGAAGTGATAAGGGGGGAGTAGAGAAGGAGATCTTGAGATGATCGAAGGTTGCGTGCGGGTAGGTACCTAGAGACCATGTCACAGATGTATGGAGGAGACAGGTTGTGGATGGCTTTGTATGTCATGGTTAGGGTTTTGAATTGGAGCCTCTGGGCAATAGGAAGCCAGTGAAGGGCCTGGCATAGGGGGGAGGCTGGGGAATAGCAGGGAGACAGGTGGATTAGTCGGGCACCAGAGTGTAGAATGGACTGGAGCGGAGCCAGAGTGCTAGAAGGGAGGCCAGAGAGTAGGAGGTTGCAGTAGTTGAGGCGGGAGATAAGAGCGTGCATTAGTGTTTTCGTGGTTGAGGAATGAGCGGATCCGGGAAATATTTTTGAGTTTGAGGCAGCAGGAGGAGGCAAGGGCTTGGATATGTGGTTTGAAAGAGAGCGCAGAGTCGAGGATCAACCCAAGGCACCAAGCGTGTGGGACTGGGGAAAGAAAGCAGCCATTGACATTGATGGGTAGGTCTGGTGGAGGGGTAGAGTGAGATGGGGGAAAGATGATGAATTCTGTTTTGTCCATGTTCAGTTTGAGAAAGCGAGCAGAGAAGAAAGCTGAGTCTGGTTTCACATTCGTGTATTTTCCATGCAGCGCACGGCGCCGCTAAGCCCCGCCCCCTGCCGACTCCCTGCCCGCCCCGTCCGGTCATCGCTGCCTACTATCGCACACGGCCGCATGCGAACTCAAAAATATTTCCCGGATCCGCTCATTCCTGTTGCTAAAGATAGGGTGCGCAGATCGCATGCGGCCGTGTGCGATAGTAGGCGGCGATGACCGGATGGGGCGGGCAGGGAGCCGGCAGGGGGCGGGGCTTAGCGGCGCCGTGCGCTGCATGGAAAATACGCGAATGTGAAACCAGCCTGAGATAGCAGACAGACATTGTGGGATTTCAGTCAGAAAGGAGGCGAGGTTGGGTCCAGATAGGTAGATCTGCGTGTCATCGGCATAGAGGTGATACTGCAAACCGTAGGATTCTATGAGCTGTCCCAAGCCAAAGGTGTAGATGGAGAATAGTAGGGGTCCTAGGACAGAGCCTTGAGGAACACCAACAGACGGGGCGAGGTGAGGACGAGGTGAGGAGGTGGATGAGTACATACCCCCTTGCTGGATGAGTACGTACCCCTTGCTGGATGAGTACGTACCCCTTGCTGGATGAGTACGTACCCCTTGCTGGATGAGTACGTACCCCTTGCTGGATGAGTACGTACCCCCTGCTGGATGATCATAGATTGCATACCCCTGCTGGATGACTGCGTATCCCTGCCGGAAGAGTACGTATCCCTGCCGGAAGAGTACGTATCCCTGCCGGAAGAGTACGTATCCCTGCCGGAAGAGTACGTATCCCTGCCGGAAGAGTACGTAACCCTGCCGGAAGAGTACGCATCCCTGCCGGATGGGTGCGCATCCCTGCCGGATGAGTACGTATCCCTGCCGGATGAGTACATGTCCTTGGTGCCCCACACATCCTGAACACTGAGTGACAACGTGATGGAGGAATTATGGCTACAGAGCTAAGACTGCCTTGAGTCTGATGCAAGGAACAGGATATAGGGTGCTACTGGAAAGTTTTTGTTTTTGAATCAGAAGTCCCGAAACAGGGAGCATACTGAAAATACATTCTTGTTAAACCAGTCTTGGGTGATATAGGCATTAGATGTACGTTTTATAATAATCTGGAATGTTTCTGCCTCCATTCACTTTTATGTTGCTGTAGCACTTGGAACTCTACTTGCCCTTCCAAATGAAGGAGCAAAATAGTTTTTTTATCGTTTTCATCCTTAGGATTTCTTTTTATGGGTAACAATGAAATAGGTGAGGTGAAACCGTTAAATTAGACATAGGACATTGTCTTAAAGGTATGTTCACGCAGCATCATTTAGATGCCAGCGCACATTTTTCTGAAGATTCTTCTTTCGCATCTTTGCCGTTGTTCTTGCGCTGACAGCTTTCAGTCTATAAATATAGAGAGAGGGTGGCTTGCCAGGGGAAAGAGCATGTCGCTTCTTTTACCTCCTTTAGGGTTTCCATACCCTGAAGCAGTTAAAAGAAGTGACATAAGACAGACCATGGGCACAGCAATGTGTTTTGTTATTGCTGTGTACTTTGTTCATTTTATGGGACTCTTTTGTAGCACTTTTTGCGGTGGATTTTGTGCAGAATCCATCTAAAAAATACGCTGTGTGCACATACGTTTACAAGGTTATGCCTGATATAGTGCAGCAGTACCCACACTGAGCAGTGATGAGGCAGTGACCCAGCAAAGTTCAAAAACAAAAGTCTCTTTAATGATCAACTCATAAACACAGCTCACAATATCCTCCGGATCGCAGTCGGGAACCATATCCTCTAGATTGCAGTTGATAAACACGCCAGTCCACCTCCGGATCACAGCCGGGCACAGGATCATCTACCTCCTGTTTACCGACGGGCACAAGACAGTCCACCTCCGAGACCTGTTGCCTTGGGCAACTGCACTGCCGTGTACGCTGTGGGTGGCTGTTTGGCTCCACTTGCCTATGTTGCCTCACACAGGTGGAGCTCTCTAGAGCCTTCTGCTCTGCAGTCTTGCAAACACCAAACTGACTCTGACCCTAACACACCCAAACCCTTTACTGCAGGGCATTTTATTATTATTATTATTATTATGCATTTATATAGCGCCATTTATTCCATGGCGCTTTACATGTGAAAAGTGGAAATATAGACAAGTGTAAGACAAGGGACACACAAGTACATAAGGAGAGGGGACCCTGCCCGCGAGGGCTCACAGTCTCCAGGGTTTTAACTGGAATCTGTGGCTGTAGGCCACATGGAAAACCCGGGCTGGGAATGAAACAGTCTGTAGTCTGTTTCAAAACACAAAAGCCCAGAGGGTTTTCCGTAAATCTGCCTTGGACAACTAGCATGTCCAAAACCTATACTTACTTTTATTTTGCATTGCAATCACAGCTACACCTGTGATTGCAATGCACTTTCATGGCCTCGATACGCCTCCATGTGCATCCTGGGGGGAACACACAGCGACCCTTACATGTGACACCGGTCACTGCCTCACACCTTCCTTAGGTTGGAATTGCACAAATGTATTTATCCCAGTTTGTAGTAAGAGGTAATAAAATATTTCCGATTGGTAGAATACAATAATTTAGACTGGTTACAAGTAATCAGCACTCCCCAGTAGGAAAAGGTCTGTTGTTGCCCTTTAAGAGCGAAGTCAGACCATGTGGGTTGGGGTGGGCATGTCATTCATAGGGTCTCTCTTTTATGGACATTGATCCTGCATTTCACAACTTTTAATCTCAGAATTTTTGTGCCCAACGCGATCCTCAGATCTCTATTAGCCTTAGATGGCTGGCCCATAAAGAAATGTTATTCCCGTCCAGAATATTCTCAATTAAATGTTACCTCAATTGTCTTTATTTTCTTAGCACAAAACAAGTTACATCACAGGGCAGAATATAATCTTTGGCAGCTTTCCACTAACTAAACATCGCAGTATGTAAGGTTTACGGCCTAGCGCCATAAAACTAACAGAGATTGGACTCTCTCACACTAGCGTATACACACGGCCACATTCTATGACATGTTTTATCGGATAGGACTTGTTGTACTATGGCATGTGAAAACAATCCCAGCATTCAGCGAGTGCTTCCAATATCGGGATCATGCACACTCACACCAGTCTGTGAGTGTGTGGTAAACATTGGACTGCACTCAGATGTCATCCACACAGAGATGCAGACAGAGACAGTGGAGAAGATGGAGAAATTAAGTTCTCCATCTTGTCTGCACATGTGCTGCCATTCTCTAATGCGAGAGAGTCGGATCATATTAGGATGATACTCGGATCAAACGCTGACAGACTCTGATCTGAGTGTCAGTAGCCTAATCAGCCCGATCCTCTCCCATATGAGAATCTACACTAGTGGGAACGGGCCCTTTGGCTTACTCCTTATGGCAGTGCCTGACCTCCCCATATTGAGAGCAAGGAAAGAGCAAAGTCTAATGAACAAGCAGTTCCCGAGTCCCATTGTGTGTTGTCTCCATGTTGTTTTTATGAAATTCAGCTATAGCGCTACACAATAGAAAGTGTCTGTCGCTCCACATAGATTCAAATTCAAAGAAGCTTTATTGGCAGGACTAAATACACATTAGTTTTGCCAAAGCAACTGTACAAAAGGGACTGTAGGGATGTTGGGTAGGGGCTGTAGGAAAGGTGGATGGGGGCAGATCCAGGATGGGGCTATAGAAGTTCATGGCGTAGGGAAGGTGGATGGGGCAGATCCAGGGTGGGGCTATAGAAGTCCATGGCGTAGGGAAAGTGGATGGGGAGATGGGGCAGATCCAGGATGGGGCTATAGAAGTCCATGGCATAGGGAAGGTGGATGGGGCAGATCCAGGGTGGGGCTATAGAAGTCCATGGCATAGGGAAGGTGGATGGGGGGATGGGGGCAGATCCAGGATGGGGCTATAGAAGTCCATGGCATAGGGAAGGTGGATGGGGGGATGGGGCAGATCCAGGGTGGGGCTATAGAAGTCCATGGCGTAGGGAAGGTGGATGGGGCAGATCCAGGATGGGGCTATAGAAGTCCATGGCGTAGGGAAGGTGGATGGGGGGATGGGGGCAGATCCAGGATGGGGCTATAGAAGTCCATGGCATAGGGAAGGTGGATGGGGGGATGGGGCAGATCCAGGGTGGGGCTATAGAAGTCCATGGCGTAGGGAAGGTGGATGGGGGGATGCGGCAGATCCAGGATGGGGCTATAGAAGTCCATGGTGTAGGAAAAGTGGATGGGGGGGTGGGGGCAGATCCAGGATGGGGCTATAGAAGTCCATGGCATAGGGCAGGTGGATGGGGCAGATCCAGGATGGGGCTATAGAAGTCCATGGCATATGGAAGGGGGATGGGGGCAGATCCAGGATGGGGGCCATAGAAGTCCATGGCATATCATAGTTCTCTTTCTCGCAGTCTATGACATTCGCTCACATTTGCGCTGCTATCTCCACTGTTCTCTCTTCTTCCCCCAGAAGGGGTACCGCAATGTTTTATTGCAGTATTGCAAACTAGAAATAGAGCTGTAATAAGTTGTTTCCATGCCTTTGGAGTAAACATTTTGTCTCTTCCAATAGTTCAGCGATGAGAAGAGGCTGATGGTCTTTCATCAGAACCTGCAGGATATTATTGAGGATCAGCTGAGCCTGGCATCCATACATTACATGAGATCCCATTACCAGGAAGCCATAGATATCTACAAGAGAATATTACTAGAAAACAGGTAACCACTGGAGCACAATTACCATATGTCATACACACACATAATGCCCATAGTTCGGTCTATCAAAATAAAACGTCATTTAATCTCTTAGTGACCGATCTAATTTTGACCTTAATGAAATCTGACCACTGTCTCTTTATGAGGTCAGAACTCTGGAACGCTTCAGTGAATCTGAGACTGGTTTTTCGTGACATATTGTACTTCATGATAGGGGTAAAAGTTTGTTTGTTATGACTTGCGTTTCAAACTTTCAATCTTTATACCCTTAACCCAGTTAAGGTACTGTCACACTTAACGATGTACCTGCGATCCCGACCAGCGATATGAAAAAATAAAAAACCTTGAGGGCACTACAAATAAACCACAGGGAGCTGCAGTCCACACACTTAAAAAGGGGAATTGCAATGAAAGAGAAAGAAGTGTGCAATATGGACGCAAACAACCCAAAATAAATGCAAATAAAGTACTAATAATCAATTATTATTTTTATTGAAAACATATAGAAAGAACACACAAGTGACAAAAACATATTAAAAACAATTAAAAAAGGCCAAAAAAGAGTTTGGCCTAAAATGACACTCCAGAATAACAGGTCTTTTGATAAGGACCTGATATATACCCCCTCCAATAAATAAGGGCAGTGACTAATGAAATAGTGCAAAATACACATGCATATGCAAACCACAATGTAAACCCCAATGCGTAATTTGCAGCTCTAGAAGCATACAATATAAGAAGCACAATAAATATGATGTAACAAGGTGCAGTAATCATAAACGACCATAGAGCATGGTTGCAGTTGCCCAAAAATGCATAAATACACCACACAATAAAATACTTTAACTTCAAAGACAACCTATTAATGATCTGTATTGAAAAAAGTCAATACTCAAAATATCTAGAAACAATAAACCCATAGAGGTAATGATAAACCAAATATCTGAATGTGTGACAGTTGTCAGAAAAAAAAAAAAAAAAAATAATATGAATGCGGTTATCATGGATGTGGATATACCGCACAATGAGGAGCTATGGCTTCAAAAGAGCTTTTCAAGTCTTCTACAATAAGAGACATGCCAAACCTCTAAGCACCTAAAGGCTGCACACATGAGGGTAAAATAAAGGTATCATAATAAGTCAAATGCCCACAAGATGTAAATAGGAGGGGGGGTATTACCCCACGCGTATCACCACCTTTAGCGTGGCTTCCTCAGGGGAAGTGGTCTTTGAAGTTCGTATTTTATTGTGTGGTGTATTTATGCATTTTTGGGCAACTGCAACCATGCTCTATGGTCGTTTATGATTACTGCACCGTGTTACATCATATTTATTGTGCTTCTTATATTGTATGCTTCTAGAGCTGCAAATTACGCATTGGGGTTTACTTTGTGGTTTGCATATACATGTGTATTTTGCACTATTTCATTAGTCACTGCCCTTATTTATTGGATGGGGTATATATCAGGTCCTTATCAAAAGACCTGTTATTCTGGAGTGTCATTTTAGGCCAAACTCTTTTTTGGCCTTTTTTAATTGTTTTTAATATGTTTTTGTCACTTGTGTGTTCTTTCTATATGTTTTCAATAAAAATAATAATTGATTATTAGTACTTTATTTGCATTTATTTTGGGTTGTTTGCGTCCATATTGCACACTTCTTTCTCTTTCATTGCAACCCGACCAGCGATATGACGCGGTCAGGATCGCTGGTACATCTCTAAGTGGTCGCTAGTGAGCTGCCACACAGGCAGATCTCACCAGCGACATCGCAGGGGTCGAGGGTCGCTACTTACCTGTCACACCAGGCGATCCTGCGTCCTCCTGCCTGGCTCCGCGCGTCACTCGTCGTCACAGCAGGAAGCGCCGCAGGAAGCAGACGACGAGAAACGGTCCAGGACGTTCTCGCGCGATCAGCGATAACCAGCGGGGGAGCGGTCGGAGGTAAGTATCACACACAGCGATATCGCTAGTGATATCGTTATAACGTCACAAGTTATAGCGATATTGCTAGCGATATCGCTTAGTGTGACAGGCCCTTAAGTCATGCTGTACAAAATACCGTAATTAATAAATGACATTACCCATATGTCTACTTTACATCTGCATCATTATTCAAATGTCGTTTTATTTTGTTAGGAGATTAGAGGGGTTAAAAGTTTAGCTGCAATTTCTCTTTTTTTTTCGACAAATTTACAAAACCTGTTTCTTTAGGGACCTATTCAGATTTCAATGGACCTTGATAGGCCTATATATTGGAAACTCCCCAAAAGTGATACCATTTTAACAGCCCCCTCAAATGCTTCAAAACTGTTAGGTGCTCCGCAGATATTAAAGGAGTTTTTCACCACAAGGACAATCCCTTCTTAAACTAAATGTTATTACCCAATAACATAATAAAGCCTGTACTCACCTCGTGTTCTGGCGCCATTCCAGCGATGTTGGCACTCGTGGTCCCAGGGCTGTGATGAGGTGGAGCGACATGTGATGCACAGTGCCCAATCAGCGCTGCTGTCACTGTCTCCTCCTTCAGACAAACTGAACATGAAGAGGAAGTCCGAGTTCAGCTGCAACCCTGGCTTCCTCTTCATGTTCAGTCTGTCCGAAGTCGGAGACATTGACACCAGCGCTGATTGGGCACTGTGCGTCACGTGTCGTGCCACTGCATCACAGCCCTGGGACCGCGAGTGCAGACACCGCTGGAACGTCACCAGCACGGGAGGTGAGGCTTTATTATGTTATCTGGGCATAGTATTTGGTTTAAGTTTTAATATTTAGTGACAGAGCCAATTTGGTAATTAATGACCAAGCCAAATTTTATAATTCTGACCACTGTCACTTTATGAGGTTATAGCTCTGGAACGCTTCAACAGATCCCGCTGATTCTGAGATTATATTTTCGTGACATATTGTACTTCATGTTAGTGGTAAAATTTGTTTGTTATGACTTGCGTTTATTTATAACAAAAAAAAAACACAGAATTTTGGCAAAAATGTTGCAACTTTCAAACTTTTAATTTTTGTGCGCTTAAATCAGAGTCATATCACACAAAAATAGTTAATAAATAACAACATCAGCACAATTTTGGAAACATAATTTTTTTTTGTTAGGAAGTTATAAGGGTTAAAAGTTGACCAGCGATTTCTCATTTTTCCAACAAAATTTACAAAACCATTTTTTTAGGGACCACCTCACATTTAAAGTCAGTTTGGGGGGGTCAATGTAACAGAAAATACCCAAAAGTGACACCATTCTAAAAACTGCACCCCTCAAAGTGCTCAAAACCACATTCAAGAAGTTTATTAACCCTTCATGTGCTTCACAAGAACTAAAGCATTGTGGAAGGAAAAAAATGAATATTTTACTTTTTTCACAAAAAATTTACTTTGGAGCTAAACTTTTTTATTTTCACAAGGGTATCAGGAGAAAATGGACCCCCCAAATTGTTGTGCAATTTCTCCTGAGTACGCTGATACCCTGTATGTGGGGGAAAGCCACTGTTTAGGCCATGGCAGGGCTCAGAAGGGAGGGAGCACCGTTTGCTTTTTTTGAGCGCAAAATTGGCTGGAATCAATGGCGGGCGCCATGTCCCGTTTGGAAACCCCCTGATGTACCTAAACAGTGGAACCCCCCAATTCTAACTCCAACCCTAGAAGAGAACACACCAACACTGGATATAATATAAAATTGTATATTATAAAAAATAACAATAATAATAGTAATAAAGATTAATAAAATATATCACCAGTGTCCAGTGAAATCAGTGATAACACACTGTTAAGGATAAAATACACCAACCAACCAAGAGACCTCTTTACCAAAGAAAACCAGACAGGGTGTACTTATTAAATATTATTTTATTATATTTGTATTATACAGGTGGTTATATTAAAAACCAATTAAAACAAAAAAAGTGCACGTATAGGGACAATTTAACAATGTTCAGAAGAATAATAAGACCCAATTAATATATCAAATATGTATACCACATATATTATGAAATGACCATTTTCCAAAGGAGATTATAAAAAAGTGCAAAAATTACATAAAAATAATAATGCAAAAACGGCGTGAAAGTGCAATAAGGACTGCGCTTGCTTCTGGTGGAGTACAAGGTTCTTTATTCAGCCAACGCGTTTCCTGAGCCTACTGGCTCACTTCATCAGGGCAGATTACATTAAAAGATGGTGAAACATTCTTATAGAGAAAAAAATGGCGCCAATACAGGATTAAATGACATCAGCAAAGGTCAAAGAAAAAAAAAAAAGAAAAAAATTCAAAAAACAATGAAATTTTATTAACATAAAAACACCACAATAAAAGTGTATTAAAATGAGAAAAAATATATAAAATTATGCAAAAATAAAAATAAAACAGAGTGCTATGGATCACGGGGTAAAAAGTGGCTAAGGTTAATGAAAAAAAGGGGGGGGGAGGGGTGAGACCTCAAGGAGTATTAGAACCTGGCTCATGAAGTGCAGATGTATGCTGTAAAGTGCAAGTACCAGGTATTAGTCCACTAAACCATTGGATTTAGCTGGAGTGGTTTAAGAAAGAATTTAAGAAATTATTTGTTTTATAGAAATCAAAATTCAGCAAAATAACTTGAAGTGGTATTAGAACCTGACTAATAAAGTGCAAGTGCAGGTTGTAAAGTACGAGGTATTAATCCACTGAACCATTAGAATAAACAGAAGTGGTTTGAAGAACATAAAAGGAATTGTTTGTCAATTTATTTTATAGGAATCAAAATTCAAAAAAAAAAAACAACAACTTCAAATGGTATTAGGAACTGGCTCATAGCAGGGTATAAGGTGCAATTACAAGGTATTAGTCCACTCGACTATAAGACTGTAATGATGTTTTTTGTATGTATTAGTACATTATACCATTAGACTTAAATGATGTTTTTTTGTAAAGAAATTGTCTTTTCATTTTATTTTGTAGAGAGAAAATCAAAATCGGACATCAGAGAACAAAAAAAAAAACCATAAAATTGGGTAAAATGTAATAAAAGTGTATGAAAATCACAATAAGGATAAAATCAAATAAAAGCATCATTGATAATATTGAGGCCATAGGGGCCAATTGTCTTCAATTTATAGATCCAATAGACCTCTTTTCTGTTTAATGCTTGGGTTCTATTGGAAACGTGTTCAGGGATGTGTTCTATAGGAAAAATGATGGCTTTAGAGAAATCTCTTTGGTGAAATAAATCAAAGTGTCGTGACAGACCATGTTGTTGATATCCAATTTTAGTGTTGTGTCTATGTGAGTTCATGCTACAATGAAGGGGTTGTGTGGTTCTCCCAACATATAATTTAGGACAAGGACACAGGATAACATAGATAACAAAGGCAGACACACAGGACAGGTGATTAGTGATGGTGAATTTTTCTGAGGTGAATGGATGTGAAAAGATGAAGGTATTATGGGCAATATTGCTGCAAAGGCTACACCTGGGTCTCTGGCATCTAAAAATGCCTGGTGTCAAGCCGGTATGATTGTCGGGAGTACATTGGCTCAATCTGCTAGGGGCCAGATGATTTTTTAGTGATCTGGCCTTCCTAAATGTAACAGTAGGTTTGTCAGGCAAAACTTTATTAAGTACAGGATCTTTTTGGATAATGTACCATAGGTCCCCTAGTATATTTTTAATCTCCTTATGTTGGGAGTTGTAGGTAGTAATAAAATTGGCCTGATAGTACACATGATACACATGCTAACTATCAACAACATGGTCTGTCACGACACTTTGATTTATTTCACCAAAGAGATTTCTCTAAAGCCATCATTTTTCCTATAGAACACATCCCTGAACACGTTTCCAATAGAACCCAAGCATTAAACAGAAAAGAGGTCTATTGGATCTATAAATTGAAGACAATTGGCCCCTATGGCCTCAATATTATCAATGATGCTTTTATTTGATTTTATCCTTATTGTGATTTTCATACACTTTTATTACATTTTACCCAATTTTATGTTTTTTTTTTTTTGGTTTTTTTTTTTGTTCTCTGATGTCCGATTTTGATTTTCTCTCTACAAAATAAAATGAAAAGACAATTTCTTTACAAAAAAACATCATTTAAGTCTAATGGTATAATGTACTAATACATACAAAAAACATCATTACAGTCTTATAGTCGAGTGGACTAATACCTTGTAATTGCACCTTATACCCTGCTATGAGCCAGTTCCTAATACCATTTGAAGTTGTTGTTTTTTTTTTTTGAATTTTGATTCCTATAAAATAAATTGACAAACAATTCCTTTTATGTTCTTCAAACCACTTCTGTTTATTCTAATGGTTCAGTGGATTAATACCTCGTACTTTACAACCTGCACTTGCACTTTATTAGTCAGGTTCTAATACCACTTCAAGTTATTTTGCTGAATTTTGATTTCTATAAAACAAATAATTTCTTAAATTCTTTCTTAAACCACTCCAGCTAAATCCAATGGTTTAGTGGACTAATACCTGGTACTTGCACTTTACAGCATACATCTGCACTTCATGAGCCAGGTTCTAATACTCCTTGAGGTCTCACCCCTCCCCCCCCCTTTTTTTCATTAACCTTAGCCACTTTTTACCCCGTGATCCATAGCACTCTGTTTTATTTTTATTTTTGCATAATTTTATATATTTTTTCTCATTTTAATACACTTTTATTGTGGTGTTTTTATGTTAATAAAATTTCATTGTTTTTTGAATTTTTTTCTTTTTTTTTTTTCTTTGACCTTTGCTGATGTCATTTAACCCTGTATTGGCGCCATTTTTTTCTCTATAAGAATGTTTCACCATCTTTTAATGTAATCTGCCCTGATGAAGTGAGCCAGTAGGCTCAGGAAACGCGTTGGCTGAATAAAGAACCTTGTACTCCACCAGAAGCAAGCGCAGTCCTTATTGCACTTTCACGCCGTTTTTGCAAATTTGTCCTAGGACCCTGTGCAGATTTGCTGCTGCTTCTCATGCGTTTATGGGTGTTGTGACTTCCTCACAACCCCAATAGGTGAGCACCTTCCTTTTTTCTCTGTTATTGTGTTTTTTTATACGGATTTACACAGTGGATGCGCCCTGTATTTCTCCATAAAAATAATAATATAATAATAAATAAATAACACACATGAAAAAGTGCAAAGTGCAATGTGCAAAATTGTCACATAGTGATGTTATACACAAAAAAATAAAATAATAAAACCACATGTGCCTTTTAAAACCACATTTATATATATTCACAAAGTTTTTCACATGTCCAAAATAAGGTGCAGAGTGCCTGTGCAATCAGAATTGTGCACAATATATAAAAAACAAACAGTGCCACCTTTTTCTCTGGAAAATTACAATTAATTCATATATAGCGCAGTATAACATAGACAGATCATTACCTATAGGGGTCACCACGTCCCTATCACGCGCTCCCCGACGCGCGTTTCGGAATCTTTCCTTCATCAGGGGGTGGCTACATAATGAATCCGGGGGTTTTTTATATATGTGGACACAAACAGCGCCAATCAGCATATTAGCGCTGATTTTGATAGCGGTGCTCCGGGGGTGGGGGTGGCGCATGCGCAGTCTGGAGGTCCCACAATCCCACGCGCCGGACCATGTGAGCGGAACACACAGGCACTAGGCCCGGCGTTACCAAGGTCACGAGGACGCGGCAAGTCAGGACGCCGGACACGGAGCACGCATGCGCACCACCAGGAGCATCGCATCAATAGGATAAGGTGGAAATAACCGCAATCAATACAATATTTTATATCCATCAATTGATACTGAAAATAACATACATATTCCAAGAAAAATATGTGAATTCCAATATATAGTAAGAAAATATATAATATACAAAAAATAAATAATAATAAATAAAAATATTTGTATTATTAAGTTCATCAATAAATGATAGGAAAATACAAGTATATGTGTTATTACATATATTAATAAATAACAATTAATATAAAAATAACAAAATATACAAAAAATATATATACAACCATGAGTCAAAAAATAATAATATATAAATAAAAATATAAAAAATAATAAATATAAATAAAAAATAATAATTAATGAATAATGAAAATAAAAACTAATAAATAAAATATCTATATAATTAATATAAAAAATAAATAATAAATGATAAAGAGAAATAATGAAAAAAGAAAAAATGTGATAAAATATAAATAAATAAATTATATTATAATAGTGTACATATATATTCATTGAAGGTAATAATACACATATAATATAAATATGATATTACTAAAAAATAATTAATGTGCACAAAATATAATAAAAAAAAATAATGATAATGTAAGATCTATAATAATAACACAATACCAATAAATCTAAGAAAATATTTTATATACATAAAAACCATAATTAATAGTGAATACATAATGTAATATATAGTATCAATAAAAACTGAAGAATAATATCCAACAAATATGAGCCTTCATAACAGCTTCTTAGTTCCACATAGTATCCACGAATCCAGGAAGAATATCGTTGCAGCCAGAATATTATACAACCGTATACGAAATAAAATAAGTCTATAAAAAATAAAAAAATAAGATTAAAAACACGAAACGACTTAAAATTAAGTAATATTGGTTTAAAAAAATAGAAAAATTGAATAAAGCTAGGCAAGGTTTACAAAAAAGGAGTAAAACTCAAATTCTCATTCAAGCCATTGGGAGACACAGTATCTAAAGTCCAAATCCACCTGATTTCTTTTTTAGCTAAAAGATTCCCTATTTGTCCTCCTCTTTCATTGGGTTGTACCATGTCTATCCCTATTACTTTCAATAGTGAAGCATCACAATTGTGGTGAACCTTAAAGTGTCTAGGGATAGTTTTTAGTAAGGAAATGTCATCAATTTCTTTTGCGGCAATAATCCCTAATATATGTTCCCTAACACGAATTTTCAATTGGCGTATGGTCATTCCAATATAAATCAAAGAGCAAGGGCACGTTGCATAGTAAATAACTGCTCTAGTTGTACAAGTTATTGAGTGTTTAATCCCATACGTCAATATATCCTTTGAATTCGAGAAGTTTTGTGCCCTACTAATATTGGGACATGCCATACATTTCCCACATGGCTTAGAACCCAATGATTTTTTCGCATTTGACAAGAAACTAACAGGGGATGGAATCGATACATAGTGACTTTTCACCAAATAATCTCTTAAATTCCTTGATCTTTTAAAGGTAATACTCGGTGCGTCCCCTATATAATTAGACAGTATCGGATCTATTTTTAAAATTCCCCAAGATTTGGTCAAAACTTCTCTCATTAGATCAGTTTGGCCGTGGTACTGCGTAATGTATCTCACACATTGGTTTGATTCTCTAGTTTTATCCCCATATAGCGCTTGATGTCTGGTGGTATTTTTTGCCCGATTATAGGCCTTTTTAATGGAACGATGGCTATACCCACGTTCTAAAAATCTGTTTTAATTCTAAAGCTTGTATTTCAAAGTCCTCATCTCTTGAACAAATTCTTGTCAGTCTTAAGAATTGTCCTACTGGGATGGATCGTATCATGGCCGGTGGATGTGATGAATTTGCATGAAGGAGGGAGTTAACGGATGTTGATTTCCGAAAAATGTCAGTGTGTAAACAATCATCCTCACCTCTCCTAACACTAACGTCTAAAAATTCCATTTTATTTTGGTCGAACTGATATGTCAAATGTATATTATAAGGATTACTGTTCAAACATGACATAAATTCATGAAGAAATCCACAAAAATCAATCAATCCCGCCAGGTAGACCCATCATATCTGGATGTGGAAATTATTTGGAGAATGTTAATCGATTTGTGGACACTAGATTACAACCATTAGTGGAGGAATTGCCTTCATTTATTAAGGATACAAATGAATTTTTGAAAAAGGTGGATGGGCTCCACATTGGCAGTGACACCTTATTAGTGTCATGCGATGTGGAATCACTTTATACGAACATTCGTCACAATGATGGTATTAAAGCTCTGGAATATTTTTTATATTCATTTACTACACCTAATTCCATGCGTCAATTTATTGTGGAACTTTTGGAATTTGCTCTGTCGCACAATTTTTTCTTATTTAGGGGGTCCTTCTTCCTACAGCTCCAGGGCACTGCAATGGGTGCTTCTTTTGCGCCAGCTTATGCAAACCTATTCCTGGGGCTGTGGGAGAGGGACCTCTTTCTTTCTGGATTGGCACCATCAATGGAACGTATCCTAATGTGGGTACGTTTCATTGATGATATTTTTTTGATATGGGAGGGGTCGGTGGAATCTCTTCATGAATTTATGTCATGTTTGAACAGTAATCCTTATAATATACATTTGACATATCAGTTCGACCAAAATAAAATGGAATTTTTAGAAGTTAGTGTTAGGAGAGGTGAGGATGATTGTTTACACACTGACATTTTTCGGAAATCGTTAACTCCCTCCTTCATGCAAATTCATCACATCCACCGGCCATGATACGATCCATCCCAGTAGGACAATTCTTAAGACTGAGAAGAATTTGTTCAAGAGATGAGGACTTTGAAATACAAGCTTTAGAATTAAAACAGAGATTTTTAGAACGTGGGTATAGCCATCGTTCCATTAAAAAGGCCTATAATCGGGCAAAAAATACCACCAGACATCAAGCGCTATATGGGGATAAAACTAGAGAATCAAACCAATGTGTGAGATACATTACGCAGTACCCCACGGCCAAACTGATCTAATGAGAGAAGTTTTGACCAAATCTTGGGGAATTTTAATAATAGATCCGATACTGTCTAATTATATAGGGGACGCACCGAGTATTACCTTTAAAAGATCAAGGAATTTAAGAGATTATTTGGTGAAAAGTCACTATGTATCGATTCCATCCCCTGTTAGTTTCTTGTCAAAAGCGAAAAAATCATTGGGTTCTAAGCCATGTGGGAAATGTGTGGCATGTCCCAATATTAGTAGGGCACAAAACTTCTCGAATTCAAAGGATACATTGACGTATGGGATTAAACACTCAATAACACTCAATAACTTGTACAACTAGAGCAGTTATTTACTATGCAACGTGCCCTTGCTCTTTGATTTATGTTGGAATGACCATACGCCAATTGAAAATTCGTGTTAGGGAACATATATTAGGGATTATTGCCGCAAAAGAAATTGATGACATTTCCTTACTAAAAACTATCCCTAGACACTTTAAGGTTCACCACAATTGTGATGCTTCACTATTGAAAGTAATAGGGATAGACATGGTACAACCCAATGAAAGAGGAGGACAAATAGGGAATCTTTTAGCTAAAAAAGAAATCAGGTGGATTTGGACTTTAGATACTGTGTCTCCCAATGGCTTGAATGAGAATTTGAGTTTTACTCCTTTTTTGTAAACCTTGCCTAGCTTTATTCAATTTTTCTATTTTTTTAAACCAATATTACTTAATTTTAAGTCGTTTCGTGTTTTTAATCTTATTTTTTTATTTTTTATAGACTTATTTTATTTCGTATACGGTTGTATAATATTCTGGCTGATATTCTTCCTGGATTCGTGGATACTATGTGGAACTAAGAAGCTGTTATGAAGGCTCATATTTGTTGGATATTATTCTTCAGTTTTTATTGATACTATATATTACATTATGTATTCACTATTCATTATGGTTTTTATGTATATAAAATATTTTCTTAGATTTATTGGTATTGTGTTATTATTATAGATCTTACATTATCATTATTTTTTTATTATATTTTGTGCACATTAATTATTTTTTAGTAATATCATATTTATATTATATGTGTATTATTACCTTCAATGAATATATATGTACACTATTATAATATAATTTATTTATTTATATTTTATCACATTTTCTTTCTTTTTTCATTATTTCTCTTAATCATTTATTTATTTTTTATATTATTTATATATATATATTATTTATTATTTTTTATTTTCATTATTCATTAATTATTATTTTTTATTTATATTTATTATTACTTTTTATATTTTTATTTATATATTATTTTTTGACTCATGGTTGTATATATATTTTTTGTATATTTTGTTATTTTTATATTAATTGTTATTTATTAACCCCTTAGCGACAGAGCCAGTTTGCAGCTTAATGACCAGGCCAATTTTTACAATTCTGACCACTGTCCCTTTATGAGGTTATAACTCTGGAACGCTTTAATGGATCCTGCTGATTCTGAGATTGTTTTTTTGTGACATATTGTACTTCATGTTAGTGGTAAAATTTCTTCGATAAGTCTTGTGTTTATTTATGAAAAAAACAGAAATATGGCAAAAAATTTTAAAATTTTGCAATTTTAAAACTTTAAATTTTTATGCCCTTAAATCAGAGAGATGTGTCACATAAATTTCTTAATAAATAACATTTCCCACATGTCTACTTTACATCAGCACAATTTTGGATGCAACATTTTTTTTTGTTAGGAAGTTATAAGGGTTAAAAGTTGACCAGCGATTTCTCATTTTTACAACAAAATTTACAAAGCCATTTTTTTTAGGGACCACATCATATTTAAAGTCATTTTGAGGGGTGTACATGACAGAAAATACCCAAAAGTGGCACCATTCTAAAAACTAGACCCCTCAAGGTGCTCAAAACCACATTCAAGAAGTTTATTAACCCTTTAAGTGCTTCACAGGAACGAAAGCAATGTGGATGGAAAAAATTAACATTTAACTTTTTTTTGGAAAAAAATTACTTCAGAACCAATTTTTTTTATTTTCACAAGTGTTAAAAGAGAAAATCAACCACAAAATTTGTTGTACAATTTCTCCTGAATACGCCGATACCCCATATGTGGGGGTAAACCCCTTTTTCAGCACGCGGCAGAGCTCGCAAGGGATGGAACACCGTTTGACTTTTTCAACGCAGAATTGGCTGGAATTAAGATCGGATGCCATGTTGCGTTCAGAGAGCCCTTAATGTGCCTAAACAGTGGAAAACTCCAACAAGTGACCCCATTTTGGAAACTAGACCCATTAAGGAACTTATCTAGATGTGTGGTGAGCACTTTGAACCTTCAAGTGCTTCACAGAAGTTTATAACGTAGAGCCGTGAAAATAAGAAATCCATTTTTTTTTCCACAAAAATGATCTTTTCGCCCCCAAATTTTTATTTTTACAAGGGTAACAGGAGAAATCATACCCCCACAGTTATTATGCGATTTGTCCTGAGTACGCTGATACCCCATATGTGGGGAGAAACCACTGTTTGGGTGCATGGGAGAGCTTGGAAGGGAAGGAGTACCATTTTGGAATGCAGACTTTGATGGAATGGTCTGCGGGCATCATGTTGCGTTTGCAGAGCCCCTGATGGGCCTAAACAGTGGAAACCCCCAACAAGTGACTCCATTTTGGAAACTAGACCCATGAAGGAGCTTATCTAGATGTGTGGTGAGCACTTTGAACCTTCAAGTGCTTCACAGAAGTTTATAACGTAGAGCCGTGAAAATAAGAAATCCATTTTTTTTTTCCACAAAAATGATCTTTTCACCCCCAAATTTTTATTTTTACAAGGGTAACAGGAGAAATCATACCCCCACAGTTATTATGCGATTTGTCCTGAGTACGCTGATACCCCATATGTGGGGAGGAACCACTGTTTGGGTGCATGGGAGAGCTTGGAAGGGAAGGAGTGCCATTTTGGAATGCAGACTTTGATGGAATGGTCTGCGGGCATCATGTTGCGTTTGCAGAGCCCCTGATGGGCCTAAACAGTGGAAACTCCCAACAAGTGACTCCATTTTGGAAACTAGACCCATGAAGGAGCTTATCTAGATGTGTGGTGAGCACTTTGAACCTTCAAGTGCTTCACAGAAGTTTATAACGTAGAGCCGTGAAAATAAGAAATCCATTTTTTTTTTCCACAAAAATGATCTTTTCACCCCCAAATTTTTATTTTTACAAGGGTAACAGGAGAAATCATACCCCCACAGTTATTATGCGATTTGTCCTGAGTACGCTGATACCCCATATGTGGGGAGGAACCACTGTTTGGGTGCATGGGAGAGCTTGGAAGGGAAGGAGTGCCATTTTGGAATGCAGACTTTGATGGAATGGTCTGCGGGCATCATGTTGCGTTTGCAGAGCCCCTGATGGGCCTAAACAGTGGAAACTCCCAACAAGTGACTCCATTTTGGAAACTAGACCCATGAAGGAACTTATCTAGATGTGTGGTGAGCACTTTGAACCTTCAAGTGCTTCACAGAAGTTTATAACGTAGAGCCGTGAAAATAAGAAATCCTTTTTTTTCCACAAAAATGATCTTTTCGCCCCCAAATTTTTATTTTTACAAGGGTAACAGGAGAAATCATACCCCCACAGTTATTATGCGATTTGTCCTGAGTACACTGATACCCCATATGTGGGGGGGAACCACTGTTTGGGCGCATGGGAGAGCTCGGAAGAGAAGGAGTGCCATTTTGGAATGCAGACTTTGATGGAATGGTCTGCGGGCATCATGTTGCGTTTGCAGAGCCCCTGATGGGCCTAAACAGTGGAAACCCCCCACAAGTGACCCCATTTTGGAAATTAGACCCCCTAAGGAACTTATCTAGATGTGTGGTGAGCACTTTGAACCCCCAAGCGCGTCACAGAAGTTTATAAACGCAGAGCCGTGAAAATAAAAAGTCTTTTTTATTTCCACAAAAGTGATTTTTTAGACCCCAATTTTTAGACCCCCAAAGTTGGTAAATAGTGGAAACCCCTCAATTCTTGCTCCAACCCTAACCCCAACACACCCCTAACCCTAATCCCAACCCTAACCCTAATCCTAGTTCGCCCTAACCCTAGCCCAACCCTAGCCCTAACCCTAGCCCAACCCTAACCCTTAACCCTAGCCCAACCCTAACCCTAGCCCAACCCTAACCCTAACCCTAGCCTAGCCCTAACCCTAGCCTAACACTAGCCTAACCCTAGCCTAACCCTAACCCTAGCCTAACCCTAGCCTAACCCTAACCCTAGCCTAACCCTAACCCTAGCCTAACCCTAACCCTAGCCTAACCCTAACCCTAGCCTAACCCTAGCCTAACCCTAGCCTAACCCTAACCCTAGCCTAACCCTAACCCTAGCCTAACCCTAGCCTAACCCTAACCCTAGCCTAACCCTAACCCTAGCCTAACCCTAGCCCTAGCCTAACCCTAACCCTAGCCTAACCCTAACCCTAACCTAACCCTAACCCTTATGGAAAACTGAAAAAAAATATATTTTTTTTATTTCATTGTGTGCGCCTATATAAGGGGGTGATAAACGGGGGGGTTATGTACTACTATTTTTATTATTTTGATCACTATGATCGTTTATCATAGTGATCAAAATAATGAATGGAATCTGCCAGCCGGAGCCAGCAGATTCCCGGCGGGCGCACTGCGCATGCGCCCGCCATTTTCAAGATGGCGGCGCCCATCGGATGACGCCGGCGGGCGCGGGACCACCGGGAGGGGACGGAGGACAAGGGAGAGGTACCGGGAGGGGACCGGGGAGATCGGGGACCCTATTTCTCTATCCTCTGATGTGCGATCACATCAGAGGAAAGAGAAATTAAATGTAAAATCGCGGCTTTTTTTTTTGCGGTCGCCGTTATAGGGTTAATAACGGCGATCGCAAAAGCGGGGGTCGGTAAAAACCGACCGATTCATGTTCTCTGGGGTCTCGGCTACCCCTGGCAGCCGAGACCCCGGAGAAAATCCGACACTGGGGGGCGCTATTCACTTAAATCACAGCGCCGTGAATTAACGGCGCTGTGGTTTAAGTACCCTTAATTACCGCCGTTAAAAGGCGTATCGGCGGTCGGTAAGAGGTTAATATATGTAATTACACATATACTTGTATTTTCCTATCATTTATTGATGAACTTAATAATACAAATATTTTTATTTATTAATTATTATTTATTTTTTGTATATTATATATTTTCTTACTATATATTTGAATTCACATATTTTTCTTGGAATATGTATGTTATTTTCAGTATCAATTGATGGATATAAAATATTGTATTGATTGCGGTTATTTCCACCTTATCCTATTGATGCGATGCTCCTGGTGGTGCGCATGCGTGCTCCGTGTCCGGCGTCCTGACTTGCCGCGTCCTCGTGACCTTGGTAACGCCGGGCCTAGTGCCTGTGTGTTCCGGTCACGTGGTCCGGCGCGTGGGATTGTGGGACCTCCAGACTGCGCATGCGCCACCCCCACACCCGGAGCACCGCTATCAAAATCAGTGCTAATATGCTGATTGGCGCTGTTTGTGTCCACATATATAAAAAACCCCCGGATTCATTATGTAGCCACCCCCTGATGAAGGAAAGATTCCGAAACGCGCGTCGGGGAGCGCGTGATAGGGACGTGGTGACCCCTATAGGTAATGATCTGTCTATGTTATACTGCGCTATATATGAATTAATTGTAATTTTCCAGAGAAAAAGGTGGCACTGTTTGTTTTTTATATATTGTGCACAATTCTGATTGCACAGGCACTCTGCACCATATTTTGGACATGTGAAAAACTTTGTGAATATATATAAATGTGGTTTTAAAAGGCACATGTGGTTTTATTATTTTATTTTTTTTGTGTATAACATCACTATGTGACAATTTTGCACATTGCACTTTGCACTTTTTCATGTGTGTTATTTATTTATTATTATATTATTATTTTTATGTAATTTTTGCACTTTTTTATAATCTCCTTTGGAAAGTGGTCATTTCATAATATATGTGGTATACATATTTGATATATTAATTGGGTCCTATTATTCTTCTGAACATTGTTAAATTGTCCCTATACGTGCACTTTTTTTGTTTTAATTGGTTTTTAATATAACCACCTGTATAATACAAATATAATAAAATAATATTTAATAAGTACACCCTGTCTGGTTTTCTTTGGTAAAGAGGTCTCTTGATTGGTTGGTTGGTGTATTTTAACTCCAACCCTAACACAGCCCAAACCCCAACACACCTCTAACCCTAATCCCAACCATAACCCTAACCACAGCACCACCCTAACCACAACCCTAACCCCAACACAACTATAACCCTAGCCCCAACCCTAACCCTAGCCCCAACCCTAACCTTAGCATAACCCTAGCCCCAACTCTAACCCTAGCCCCAACGCTAACCCTAGCCCTAGCCCCACCTCTAACCCTAGTCCCAACTGTCACGCCGTGCTCACATGGGGGCGGGACCTCGGCCCCGACGTCATCTCTTCCGGAGCCGCGGTCACTCCGGGGGGGTCCCGCCGGGTGCGCACGCGCACCTAGGTCCCTATCTCCTTCATGTTATGTCTGCGCTTGCGCGCTTTTCTCAGTTCGGTCTCCAGGTCAGTCCTCTCTATGGTACTGGAGGACTTGACCTGGAAGCTCTCGTGATCATGTGCTATATCAGGCTACCTCTTCCTAGGGTGGGGCCTGATTATTGTTGTGCTTCCTGGCTTGGTCTGCCGTGTCCCTGCCTGGCTGTGCGCTGTATTCGGGTCCCCTGCCTTGCACTCTGTTGTGCCTCTTGGCACACGCTCTGAACCTGCAGTCTGCCTTGTACTCGGTTGTGCCTCCTGGCACACGCTCTGACCCTGTGCTCTGTCTTGTACTTAGTTGTGCCTCCTGGCACACACTCTGATCCTGTGCTCTGTCTTAAGCCCCCCCGTTACACACTGCGATATCGCTAGCAATATCGCTGTAAAGTCACCGATTTTGTGACGTTACAGCGATATTACTAGCGATATCGCTGCATGTGATACTTACCTCCGACCGGCTCCCCCGCTGGTAATCGCTGATGGCGCGAGAAGCTGCTGGACCATTCCTCGTCGTCCGCTTCCTGCGGCGCTTCCTGCTGTGACGACGAGCGACGCGTGGAGCCGGGCGGGAGGACGCAGGATCGCCGCGTCTGACAGGTAAGTAGCGATCCCCGTCCCCAGCGATGTCGCTGGTGAGATCTGCCTGAGTGGCAGCTCAGTAGCGACCACCCAGCGATTCACCAGCGATCCTGACCGCGTCATATCGCTGGTCGGGATCGCTGGTGAGTCGCTAGGTGTAACGGTACCCTAATACTCAGTTGTGCCTCCTGGCACACACTCGAACCCTGTGCCTTGTGTCATACTCAGTTGTGCCTCCTGGCACACGTTCCAATCTTGCACTCTGTCTTATGCTCAGTTGTGCCCTCTGGCACACACCCTGCTCCTGTACTCTGTTACACCTCCTGGCACACCTGCTGCCTGACTTAGTGCTCTGACATGCTCCTTGCACGCATCCTGCTTCACTCACACCCGGACGTACGAAGTCTCTGTATACCACGTGTTCCTGTGTCCACGCTTTACATGTTCCTGCAGAAACACTCACCCACTCGTGTCTCATGTGAGCCGGCCGCCTGGTGCCAGCAGTCGTGGTACCTCACCCCCTGGGGCTCCCTATATAGGGGGTGGTCTTCACAAGGTCAGCTCGCCCTGGGAGGGTTGGTGCCACGACCCAGAGGGTCCACTCCAGGAGTCGTCACAGTATAATCAGGCCATGGACCCCGCTGGTACCACCGGCTCCGTCCAAAAGGAACTGGTGTTCCTACGGGAGAGTCAGACCAGGATCGTGTCCTCTCTGAAATCCATGGAGTCCCGTTTGTCGGCCATGCAGTCCTCTGACCCTGGGAATGCTTCCCAGCTGGCCAGCATCCAGCAAGAACTCACACAGCAACGCGACACCCAGGTCCATATCCTCAACTATATGGCGTCGGTAGACAGTCGGCTTCTTTCCATACAAGCCATTTCTGCCCAGTCCATGACCCCGCACCCGCTGCCGCGCCTCGGCAAGCCACCCCGATATAGCTGGGACCATAAGTTTTGTCGAGGATTCCTGAACAATGCCGGTTACATTTTGAGCTTTTGCCGCAGCACTATCCCACTGAGCACGCCCAAATTGCCTTTATTGTTTCACACTTAGAGGGGGAGGCGTTAGCATGGGTGAACCCCCTCTGGGAGCGCAATGACCCACTCGTCTCTCAGCTTTCCACCTTTTTGGACACCTTCCGCAAGGTGTTCGACGAGCCGGGTCGGCTGGCCTCTACCACCGAGTCTCTCTTTAACCTCCATTAGGGTACGCTACCGGTGGGACAGTATGCCATCCGTTTTCGTACCTTGTCCTCCGAACTCGGTTGGAACAACGAGGCTCTCGTAGGGATCTTTTGGCGTGACCTGTCCGGTCGGATCAAAGACGAACTGGCAGGTCGGGATACTCCCACCTCTTTAGAGGATCTGATCTCTCTGGCGACACGCATTGACCTGCGGTTTCAGGAACGTGCCCGTGAATCAGCTAGAGAGAGGAGCTCCTCTCACCTCCTTCGTTCCTGCCACAAGAAGCCCTGAAACTTCTCCGCCTAGGGTTGGTAGGAGAGGCCTCCCTGGGTGTACGTGATCTCTCTCCTCCCCTGCTCGTGTCCGTGTTATTGAATCTCGGTGCCAAGCGTTATTCTGAGGAGGCTTTTCTGGATTCTGGCGCGGAGGGGAATTTTATCACACTCGAGGCAGTTAAAAAATACCGGATTCCTGTCAGATCCCTGGAGACTCCTCGGTCGATAGTTTCGGTCAATGGTACATCCGTGCTGGAGACCGTTACCCAGGCCACCGAAGACATCGACCTGCAGATCGGAGCCCTGCACCAGGAGAAGATCTCCTTCCTCGTCTTGTCTACCATGTCTCACACGCTTCTTCTAGGTCTCCCTTGGCTACGGACTCATGAGCCAACCCTGGACTGGCGGTCGGGCGAGATACTCCGTTGGGGACCGTCCTGTCAGGAGGACTGCCTGTTGCCCGTCCATCCGATGAACTCTGCCTGTCCATCCCCGGCACCTACAGGTCTGCCGTCGGCTTACTGGTCCTTTGCAGATGTCTTCGACAAAAAGGAGGCCGAGACTCTGCCCCTCCATCGGCCATATGACTGTCCGATTGACCTCATTCCTGGTTCTACGCCACCCAGGGGTAGAATATATCCGCTATCCCCTGCTGAAACCCAAGCTATGTCTGAGTATATCCAGGAGAACCTTGCGAGAGGTTTTATCCGTAAGTCCTCCTCGCCCGCGGGAGCGGGATTTTTCTTTGTCAAAAAGAAGGACGGCTCCCTCCATCCTTGCATAGACTACTGAGGCCTGAACGATATCACGGTCAAGAACAAGTACCCATTGCCATTGATCCCGGAACTCTTTGACCGGCTTAGAGGAGCTCGAATTTTCACCAAACTGGATCTTCGTGGGGCCTACAACTTGATCCGCATTCGTTCCGGTGATGAGTGGAAGACCGCCTTTAACACCAGAGACGGTCACTATGAGTACTTGGTCATGCCCTTCGGCCTCTGCAATGCTCCAGCGGTGTTCCAGGAGTTCGTGAATGACGTCTTCCGGGATATGCTGTACTCCTGCGTGGTAGTCTATCTGGATGACATCCTCGTTTTTTCTCCAGACCTCTCCGCCCACAGAAAGAACGTGCGTCAAGTCCTCCAGCGCCTGAGGGAGAACCGCCTTTATGCCAAGCTCGAGAAATGTGCCTTTGAGCAAACGTCCCTGCCATTCTTGGGGTACATTATCTCAGAATCAGGTCTACGCATGGATCTGGCAAAGGTGTCCGCCGTCCTCGATTGGCCACAGCCCCATGGGGTGAAGACAATCTAACGCTTCCTTGGTTTTGCGAACTACTACCGACTGTTCGTTCCTCATTTCTCCTCATTGGTTCGCCCCATCTTGTCCCTTATCTGCAAGGGAACTAACCCAAAGGCTTGACCCTCTGAGGCTGAATAGGCCTTCCAGTCGTTGAAACAAGCCTTCGCCGCTGCTCCGGCACTTCACCGACCTGAGGTTAGTAGACCTTTCACTCTCGAGGTGGACGCATCCTCTACCGGGGCTGGCGCAGTCCTTCTGCAGAAATCCTCTTCTGGACGTTTTGTCACCTGTGGCTTCTTTTCTAAAGTATTTTCCTCCACTGAACAGAACTACTCCATTGGCGACAAAGAGCTATTGGCCATTAAATTGGCCTTGGAGGAGTGGAGGTACTTACTGGAAGGCACCATACATCCATTCAAGATCTTCACGGACCATAAGAACCTGGCTTACATCCAGTCCGCACAGAGGCTCAATCCTCGGCAAGCCAGGGGGTCCCTATTCTTCGCCCGCTTTGACTTTGAACTACATTTTCGGCCCGGCGATAAAAACGTTAGAGCGGATGCGTTGTCAAGATCATTCCTGTCGTCTGATGCAGAGGAAGAACGCTCTCATATCATTGATCCATCAAAAGTAATTACCGTGGCTCCTGTCAAGTTAACCACGTTACCTCCGGGAAGAACCTTTTGTGGTTGAGAATAACCGAAAACGAGTGTTAAATTGGGGACATTCATCCAAGATTGCCGGCCACGTTGGTGTCCAAAAGACTTTGGACTTAAGCTCTCGCTATTATTGGTGGCCTTCACTCTCCCAGGATGTTAAAGACTTTGTGGCATCTTGCCCGTCCTGTGCGCAGAACAAGATACCTAGACAACCACCCTCTGGTCTTCTGTTCCCGCTTCCCGTTCCGTCGGCTCCATGGCAGCACATAGCCATGGATTTCATTACTGATCTGCCTTGTTCTTCCGGTTGTACTGTGGTCTTGGTGGTTGTAGACCGATTTTCAAAGATGGCCCACTTCATTCCTCTTCCTGGACTACCCTCTGCTCCTGACTTGGCGAAGATCTTCATTTCCCATATCTTCAGGATTCACGGCTTCCCCAGCACATCGTGTCAGACAGAGGGGTCCAATTCACCTCTCGGTTCTGGAGAGCTCTCTGCGGACTCATGAATGTGTCATTGGATTTCTCTTCCGCCTATCACCCCCAAACCAATGGGCAGGTGGAACGTACCAACCAGATCCTTACATCCGTCAGAATGACTGGGTCGGTCTACTTCCTTGGGCTGAGTTCGCCTACAATAATCACTCCAGTGAATCGTCTACCAAGTCTCCTTTCTTCATCGTCTTTGGACAGCATCCCAATGTGCCTCTACCGGTACTTCCTGTCTCGGGGGTACCTGCTGCCGATTCTCTGTGGAGTTCTCCAGGGTATGGCAGGAGACCAAAACCGCTCTTGAGAAAGCACAGGACAGAATGAAATTACACACTGACAAGAGGCGCCTGGACGTTCCTCCATTTCTCCCTGGTGACAAGGTGTGGCTCTCCACCAAATACGTCCGCCTTAAGGTACCATCTTACAAACGGGTCCCCGTTACATTGGTCCTTTTGAGGTCCTCAGGCAGATTAATGATGTTGCTTACAAATTGAAGCTGCCTCCTTCACTCCGTATTCCCAATTCCTTCCATGTGTCTCTCCTTAAACCTGTGGTTCTTAACCGATTTCATCCTTCTCCAGGCCACACACCCCAGCCTGTTGGCTTGGGGGATGAGTTTGAGGTGAATGACATTTTGGCCATGAAGAAGGTAAGAGGGAGAACCATGTTCTTGATTGATTGGAAGGGTTTTGGCCCCGAGGAGAGGTCATGGGAACCCAGGGAGAATATCCACGCACCCCAGAATTTGTCTAAGTTCCTCTCCAGTTTTAGAAAGAGGGGGCATAAAGGGGGGGTACAGTCACGCCGCGCTCACATGGGGGCGGGACCTCGTCCCCGACGTCATCTCTTCCGGAGCCGCGGTCACTCCGGGGGTCCCGCCGGGTGCGCAAGCGCACCTCTCGTCCCTAGGTCCCTGTCTCCTTCATGTTATGTCTGCGCTTGCGCGCTTTTCTCAGTTCGGTCTCCAGGTCAGTCCTCTCTATAGTACTGGAGGAATTGACCCGGAAGCTCTCGTGATCATGTGCTATATCAGGCTACCTTTTCCTAGGGGAGGTGCCTGATTATTGTTGTGCTTCCTGGCTTGGTCTGCTGTGTCCCTGCCTGGCTGTGCGCTGTATTCGGGTCCCCTGCCTTGCACTCTGTTGTGCCTCTTGGCACACGCTCTGAACCTGCAGTCTGCCTTGTACTCGGTTGTGCCTCCTGGCACGCGCTCTGACCCTGTGCTCTGTCTTGTACTTAGTTGTGCCGCCTGGCTCACACTCTGGTCCTGTGCTCTGTCTTATGCTCAGTTGTGCCCTCTGGCACAGACCCTGCTCCTGTACTCTGTTACACCTCCTGGCACACCTGCTGCCTGATTTAGTGCTCTGACGTGCTCCTTGCACGCATCCTGCTTCACTCACACCCGGACGTACGAAGTCTCTGTATACCACGTGTTCCTGTGTCCACGCTTTACACGTTTCTGCAGACACACTCACCCACTCGTGTCTCCTGTGAGCCGGCTGCCTGGTGCCAGCAGTCGTGATACCTCACCCCCTGGGGCTTGCCCCTGACACTCCCTGTATAGTGGGTGGTCTTCACTAGGTCAGCTCGCCCTGGGAGGGTTGGTGCCACGACCCAGAGGGTCCACTCCAGTAGTCGTCACACCAACCCTAACTCTAACACCAACGCAACCATAACCCTAGCCCAACCCTAACCCTAGCCCCAACTCTAACCCTATTCCCACCGCTAACCCTAGCCCCAGGTCTAACCCCAGTCCCAACCCTAGCCCCAACTCTAACCCTAGCCCCAACCCTTAACCTAGCTATAACCCTAGCCCTAACCGAAATGGAAAAAAATACATTTTATTTTATTATTTTTACCTAACTAAGGGGGTGATAAAGGGGGGTTTGATTTATTATTTTTTTATTTTGATCACTGTGATAGGGTCTATCACAGTGATCAAAATGAACCAATAGAAAAAATCTCGTCCGGCAGATCTAGGTGGGTGCACTGCACATTCGCTTCCATTTTCTTCCTGGAAGAAGATGCCGAGGGCCAGGGTACGCAGCCAAATGGACCGGGGGACCCCATTTCTATCTCCTCTGATGTGCTAGATCATATCAGAGGAGAGAGAAATAAATAGGAAATCTGACTTTTTTTTTTTTTTGCGGTCGCCGTTATTCCTTGAATAACAGTAATTGCAACACTGGGGTCGGTAAAAAACCGCCCCGAATCATGTTCTTCGGGGTCTCAGCTACCCCCGGTAGCCGAGACCACAGAGATTTTCTAACGCTGGAGGGCGCTATGACCTTATTCCTCAGCGCCGTTAATAAGCAAAATGGAATGAAAAAAAAATTTACCTCTGAAACGTTGCTTTAGCCCCAACTTTTTTACTTTTCCAAGAGATTGTTACCAACTTTCTTTTGAGTGCAGTGATAATCCCACATGTAGTCAAAAGTTCTGTTTGGACAAACGGCCAGGCTTGAAATGGAAGGAGCAGTATTTGAATTTTGGAGCACAAATTGGCTTAAATAGATTGCTGGCGACATGTCACATTAGCAGGGCCCCTAAAGTGCTTAAACAGCAGAAAACCCAGACAGATGACCCCATTTTGAAAACTACATCCCTCAGGGATTTTATCTAGGCGTATATTGAGGATTTTGATCCCAGAGCTACCACACAGATTTTGATAACATTAGGTTGTCATATTGAATATGTCGTCATTAGTGCTGAGCACAAGTCCTTGCTACTCGAGTTTGCAGCGGGTGCTTGGGTATGCTCCGAATGTCGCGGGTGTTTGAATCCCTGCCCTGCATATTTTTCGCCTGTTAGGCATTGAAAAAAAAAAACATGCATGGATTGCCTGTCTATGGCAGGAAATCCCCGCTTGTTTTTTGGGTGTCAAACAGACGTAAAACATGCAGGGTTGGTTTGTCCTGATGAAGAAGTTGTAAAACTTTGAAGCGAGTTGATGAATAAAGCAGTTACATTTGGATTCTACATCTCTTTATTCTTTTTCAATGGCAGCGCAGATTAACCCATTTTTTTTCCAGTTTTTATCATCTTTTTTGCTGATGACCCCCATTTATACACATTGTCTCCTGACATCACCCCTGCATTATTACAAATTATCAGTGATTGTCTCTTTTTTTTAAATTTGTTTATTAAACTTCAAAACAAGAAAAGGATGTAATGTACATAACAGAGCATACCCATTACCGTCTTTTTGTTAAGTACTAAACCAAAAAGTGAACACTCTTATGATTTACGGGTAATAATGCATAATCCCCCAAGCATATACAAAGAGCAACAGGTTATACAATATGAGCATGTACATCAATCATATATCTCACAGCCTTTATCATGTCGCTCAGATAATGTAGATTAATTATAAGTTCCTAAACTACAACTACGTCAACTATTTATTAACTCGCAGCCTACTATCTTGCATTATATTGTCTCACATGCAGTGTCTCCATTCTACAAAGTAAGATGAGAAGAGTTCCACTTCTCCCAGATCCTTTAAAATTTACCCAGGCATCCCCTGTTCTGATATAATGTGTGCTCGTATGGAACAATTGTATTTACCTAGTCAATCCAGGTTCTAAGAGAGGGACATGAATTACCCATCCACCGTAGTGCCAATACTTTCCGTGCCAGAAACAGCGTTTCATGTAGAAAAATCCCAACATGGTGACCCCAAACCACCTCCTCCCATACCCCAAACAAGCAGACCAGTGGTTCAAGAGGGATAGGAGTTTGCACCAGTGATGACAAAAATAGCGTCACCTCTTTCCAGTACTGTAGGATAGTGGGACACTGCCATATCATGTGAATCCAGTGATTGTCTTTCTGCTGTGTCTAACATCATGTCCTCCCTCTGTGTAAGACTGAATCTATCAAAACATGAACTCCTTGTGTGTCCTCCCTCTACTAACCTTCTCAAACCCAATATTGCCATTTCCTTGTGTGGTTCTACCATTACTCCCCAGCAGCACGTCGGCTGTCTTGTAGTTATATTTGACTCAGATCTTTTCTTCACACCCCACATCCGATTACTCGCTCACTCATGTCTTCTACACCTCAAAAACATTTCTAGAATTTCGACCTTTTCTTACCTTTGACTCTGAAAAAACTGTTACTGCAACTCTCTACTGATCAGTCTCCCTCTTACTAAACTCTCCCTCTCCAATCTGTCCTGTATTCAATAGCAAGGATCATATTCCTCTCCAACAACAATGGCTTCACACTGTGCCAGTCATTGCACTGGCTGCCCATCCGCTAGAGTCCAATATAAACTTATCACTCTCGCCCACAAAGTTCTGCACGGTTCAGCACCACCCAACATCTCGTCCCTTATCTTTGTCTATCACCCTACCCTTTTAATCCCTTTTTGCTAATGCCCTAAGACTAACATCCTCAATAATCCAAACCTCCCACTCCTGTCTCCAAAACTTCTTGCGCGCTGCACCCTCTCTCTGGAATGCACTACCTAGGACAATTTGATTTATTCATAATACCCACAGAATTCCCTAAAAATGCATTTCTTTAGACTGACCTATTGCCTCATCTCCCTTATCTAACTATTGCCGTTTTGCTATTTTGCCCTTTAAAAATTTTTATTACAAATCTGCTCCCTCATAGTATCTGTTTACTCATCCTCCATGCACTTAATAGCCCTTTGTGTCTGTACTTATACAGATACTTGCTGGTCACTAGTTCATGCAGCATTATTTCAATACCCTACTTATTATATTGATAGCCGGACGAGCACTTTTTACCATTTACCTTTTGTGTCTCCCCAATGTCCCCTCATAGATTGTAAGCTTTCGAGCAGGGCCCTCACTCCTCTTGGTATCTGTTGAATTACCGTATTTTTCGGATTATACGACGTACCAGTTTATAAGACCGCACCCGAAATTTTGAGGCGAAAAATAGGGAAAAAAAACCTTATTTTTTTTTAATAAAATGGTAGTGCCTCTTATAATCCATGTGTCTCATTGCTTACTGGGGGTGGTGGCTGCGGTGAAGCGGGGTCCCAGTGTTGCTGCTGGAGGAGTTAAGAGTGGCGCGTTGCAGGCCGCAGGCTGGGATGAGGGGATGTGCGCCGCTGCAGGTGAAAATGGCTGCTGTGGTGCGGGGGACTCCGCAGGCATTTTGTGAAAGCCCGATGCCGAGATCTCGGAATAAGATCCACCTGTGATCGAAACGCGTTGCCGTTATACCATCAGCTGTGTATACACTCACCATATTGGAAGATTTTTCTGCCAATCTATGACATTTTAATATTTTTTCAATAAAGAAAATTGTTTTTATGGAGCTGGAACATCAATCCTTTTGATTTTTGACAAAAATAAACCTTCTTTTGCACAGTACTGTATATGTTCTTGCAAATGGGTGACAAGCAAGATGGTCTTCATAGATAGCTGAAGTAGCGCACACGAAATTCATCTAGTAATCAATTATCCTTATTAAACATAGTTTATGGGGTTATCCCGGACTTTGTGGATGTTTCCCTATAGGGCTCATGACTTACCTGCCTGTTCTGCCTGGTGACCATCTGTCCCGGTTCAGGCGGCGATTTATCTGCTTCCTTTGACCTCACGTCAACAGATCAGTTCTTTCTCTTCCCATCTGCTCTGCTGACGGGGTGTCACGGTGGACAGAACAGATACCAATCTTTCAATTATAGCTTTTCTCTATAAGCTCCATTCTTGATATTGGCTTACAAGTACTGATGCAAAATACTGATGTTTGAATAAGCCCTTGGGAAATGGTGAGCCAGCTTTTATCAGCAAGAACTGCTCTGTCGAAATGAGGTCAAAGGAAGCAAGAGAATCACTGGCAGTGACAATCAGGGCAAAACAGCAGTTCTTAGCCTTATAGGAGCATAAAACTATTAGATATTCCTGGAAATATGAAAACGAGTGTTTTGCTTGCTGTAATATACTAAGAATTGAATTGTTCTTTCATTTACAGGGATTTCCTCGCATTGAATGTCTATGTAGCTCTTTGCTACTACAAGCTTGATTACTATGATGTGTCGCAGGAAGTCCTAGCAGTATATTTACAACAGGTTCCTGACAGCACTATCGCGCTCAATCTGAAAGCGTGTAACCACTTTCGTCTCTACAATGGAAAAGCAGCCGAAGTAAGGCTAAATAATATTTTTGTCTACTAACGTATACAATTACAGTGGGGTGTTCAAGCCAAAAACATTCCGCTAGATAGAAGAGAAATGTTAGATCAGTAGAAGTCCAGCCACTGGGGACCCCATCAATCCTTAGAAATGGAGATTTTGGTCTCTCCCTGGCGATCTACAGTTGCATCAAGGAGGAGTTGGAATGGAATGGTGGCTGAGCAGAAGTCCAACCACTGGGGACCCCATCAATCCTTAGAAATGGAGAATCTGGTCTCTCACTCCCTGGCGATCTACAGTTGCATCAAGGAGGAGTTGGAATGAATTGGTGGCTGAGCAGAAGTCCAACCACTGGGGACCCCATCATTCCTTAGAAATGGAGAATCTGGTCTCTCACTCCTTGGCGATCTACAGTTGCATCAAGGGGGAGTTGGAATGGAATGGTGGCTGATCTCCAGCTGTCGCGAATGTTGTAGTGTTTTCCAGCAGTTAGTGCGCAGTGAATGTCGTAGAGTGGCAATGGCAAATATGCCCCGTTAGTGCAGAATACATAGTGGACAGGTTGTAATTCTGGAAACACACCGTAAATTGTTAAATGGGTAATCCAAAGCTTCAATTGATGACCTGAACAATGCTTAGTTCTGGTCACTGTCAGAGCCGTTTTATCTGACCTATGGGTGTTCTAGATGTCAGACCCCACCAATCTCAATGACTAATGACTTATCCTTTTGGATATTATATACAGTAAAAGCTGAAAGTGTTGGCACCCTTGAAATTGTTCCAGAAAATGCAGTATTTTGTTAAACACATGTTTATTTCCTTTGGAACAGCACAAAGAAGTAAATGAAAAATTCACATAATTTTACACAAAACCCCAAAATGGGCCATTCAAAATTGTTGGCACCGTTAACTTTAATATTTGGTTGCACACCCTTTGGAATAAATAACTAATCAATCTCTTCCCATAACTCTCAACAGCTTCTTATCCCTCTCAACGGGGATTTTGGACCGCTCTTCGTTTGAGAACTGTTCCAGGTCTCTCATATTTGAAGGGGGCCTTTTCCCAACATCAATTTTAACCCCTTCATGACATCCGCCATACATATACGGCGCTTGTCGGAAGCGGGTTTATTGAGCAAGCTCACACAGCGAACCCGAACCATACCCAGCAGGTATGGTGTATAACAGCCAGGACCTGCTGCTAACAATTGCGAATGGATCGGTGCTCCACCCATGATTGTTAACCTGTTAAATGCCGCTGACAATCTCTGAAAGCAGCATTTAACACGCACGGACATGAGCGTGCATCAATATTTCCACCCATCGGTCAGCCCTGTGATGTGATTGCGGGTCATCAGTAGGTTGTCATGACAGCCGGGGGTCAGCTGATGACCCCTGTGCTTGTCATTACAGAGTTCCTTTGAAACCCTGCCTGTGGCCTTGCTTCACAGACGACTGTGATTTCTGCTATATGCAGCGATGTTGTGGCCACTTGGATTACCACTTGGATTTTTTTTGCCCATTTTCAAGTACACTATATGGTAAAATTAATGCTTAGAAATAACTGGAGAAACAAATGAGTTATTCTGCGCTGCCATGTACAAAAAATGAAGGACGCCTATCCAATTTCAGGAGACTTTGTCAACGCGTTTCAAAGTATAACTTCTTCATCAGGACAAACAACAACCAGGTGAGGGCAATCGTGCATACACTTCTGTTGTTACTCAGATAAGACCCTATTTGCGATTTGTCTCTTCTCCAGTTTCTCTCCCTTGTAAAATGAATGGTGTTGGTCAAAAGCACAACTCGTCCCGCAAAAACAAGCCCTCGAATGTCTATGTGGACAGAAAAGTAAAAGAATTATGGGTCTGGGAAGAAGGGGAGGAAAAAATAGAAATGTAAAAAACGAAAAATGGCTGCTTCGTGAGTGGGTTAATTTCTCTCCATAGGTGTTCAATGGGATTTATATCCAGACTCATTGCTGGCCACTTCAGAACTCTCCAGCTCTTTGTTTCCATCCATTTCTGGGTCCTTCTTGAAGTATGTTTGTGGTCATTGTCCTGCTGGGAGACCCCTGACCCAAGATACAAACCCAGCTGTCTGCTACTGGGCACTGCATTACGACCCAAAATCCTTTGGTGGTCTTCATATTTCATGATGCCTCTCACACAGTCAAAACACCCAGAGGCAGCAAAACAACCCCAAAACATCTTTGAACCTCCACCATATTTGACTTTAGGTACTGTGTTATTTTCTTTGTAGGTCTCATTCCGTTTTCGGTAAACAGTAGAATGGTGTGCTTTACCCAAAAGCTCTACATTGGTCTCTTCTGTCCACAAGACGCTTTCCCCAAAGGATTTTGGCTTACTCACATACATTTTGGCAATCTTCAGTCTAGCTTTTTTATGCAGACAACTTGAATTTCTTTGAAACTTGATTGGGGTTGCTTATCTACAATCCTTACTATCCTGGGTTGCAACCCTTAATCAATTTTTCTCTGCTAATCCAGCTAGATTAGATGTAGCGCCATGGGTTGTAAACTTGATTATGTTGCACACTGTGGACAAAGGAACATCAAGATCTCAGGAAATGGACTGTTAACCTTGAGATTGTTGATATTATTCAACAATTTTGGTTCTCAGACAGTCCTCTTCTTCTCTTTCCGTTTTCCATGCTTAATGTGGCATACACAGACACACAATGCAAAAATTTAGTCAACTTCTCCCTTTTTGTCTGGTTTCCGGTGTGACTTGCATATTGCCCACACCTGCTCCTTGCCACAGGCGAGTGTAAACAAATTTTACAAGCTTGAACCAAAGTTGTTTACCCACAATTTCGTAAAGGTTCCAACAATTTTGTCCAGCCCATGTTTGGGGTTTTGTTTGAAATTATATCCAATTTGCCTTTTTTTCTCATTTTTTTTGTGTTCCAAATCACACAAGGGAAATAAACTTGTGTATAACAAAACATATGTAGTAGTAAAACTTTTTTTTAAAATCAGTTTAGTAATGCAAAACCTAAATTTTTGATTGTGTCGCTATTTTCTAAGACCCCTGTTTTCATTTTTCAGTATATAGAGCTGTGTGAGGGCTTGTTTTTTGCAGAGCGAGCCAACGCTTCTATTAATATAATGCTCAAGTAGATATGATGTTTTGATAGCTTCTTACAGGAAGTTTATGTTGTGTTATCGCAAACAAACAAAAAAGTAATTTTGACGTATTGAATTTTCTTCTTCTGTTTACAGCGTATTCTGATTGGGTTAACTAGTTTCCCATTTTGATGGATCTTTCTTTTATGTACACGGGCAATACCACACGTGTTTTTTTTTATTGGCGGAAAATAAGGGTTATCCAAATTTAGTAACAATCACGTTCTACTTTGAAGCCCAGTCAAAGGCTGGTTTTCAGTGGAGTTCTGTGATGGCAGGCATGAAGGTCTTCAGCAGACCACCGGCTGTCATAGCAACCCATCAGTGCCTTGTGGGCACATCAGAACCATGTGAAAGACAAAGACCATACATATATGTATCATCACCACAAAAGATACCAATTAATTTAGAAAAGTAGATTTTTATTATTTGCAAAAACACAAACACCACACAAAATTAAAAACCATTTAAAAACAATGAGTAGGCACAAACATGGTGACTGAAACCATTATATAAGAGAGGGTCAATATTCCATAACCACTGGCTGCAAATAGTTAAATTATTGCACTAAGGAAAAATCGCATAGTCAGGCTGCTAATATGACTCAATAAGCATAGAAAGAGCGAGCGACTAGACAATGACAGACACACGAATGACTGAAGCGATTCATAATTTCACAAATAGAGATATCCTGAACCAATATAAATTATAAACTCAAGGACATGATTTTGAGATGAAGATAAAAAAAGTGGTGATGGTAATGAGCATTTAAAGCCCCCCAAAAAGGAATCCCACCAAAAGCATTCACAAATTTCCCAGATAAACGGAATACCTATTAATGAAAGGGCTGTGTGCATAGATGCAGGTAAGGCTACTTTCACACATCCGGTGTGTGGAGTCCGGCGGCGTGCGGCGAAAAGCCGGGCCGCCGGATCCGGCCTGCAGCCGTGACACCGGATGTGTATGCGGCGTCTGATACGGCTCGGACATGATTTAAAGGAGCCGCAGGAGGAACATATACACCGGTGGACAGAGGCAGCCGCTGAGAGAGACAGCTGCTGAAAGGGAGGTGAGGGGAGGGGAGGGGAGAGGGGGGTGGAGAGAGAGAGAGAGAGACATGTGGGGTTAACACTCAGTGTCCAGGCGAGAGAATCTCTCTCTTGTCGGGCACTTGTGGGGTTAACCCCACAGAGAGATCTCTCTCTCTCACCCAGACACTGAGTGTTAACCCCACAAGAGCCCGGCGAGAGAGATCTCTCACAAGTGTCTGGGTGACAGATCTCTCTCTCTCTCGCCGGGCACTTGTGGGGTTAACATTCACAGAGTCCGGGCATGCACTGTGGAAAAAGCCAGTCCGGCGCTGACAAAAAACGTTGCAGAGAACGTTTTTTGCAGATGCCGGACGGCTAATTTTTGCCGTGTCCGGCAATAACCGGACACGACGCATAACCATCCGGCACGATGCGGCGACCATGAAAGCTTATGGGACAAAACCGGATCCAGTGCTGGATCCGGTTATTAAAAATTTCGCCGCATCGTGCTGGATTACAAAAGCCGGATGTGTGAAAGAGGCCTAAGTAAACTAATACATCACCGCAAGTCAATCAGTCAGGAAAAAAGAGTCACATTCGCCCCGTCATCTAGAGTCTGTTCCTGCAGCCAAAGTGGTTAAAATGGAGACCCACGCGTTCCGACACCTAAAGTGTCTGTCTCAAGGTGGATTTGTGGGCACATCAAGGGGCAGCCAAAGGGCACATAGAATGAACCCCCACATGTTGGCGTGCTGTTAATGCCGCTGTCAGAGATTGACAGTGGCATTTAACAGCTTGAGAGTCGATGACGGACCTCCTCTCCACCCGTGGGCGGCTGTTAGAGACAGATCCTGGTTGTTACACGTAGCCATTATCTGCCAAGTATGGTGGTGTCCCACTGTGAGCCCACTCCATATACCCACTCTCAATTTGCGCTGTACATGTATGGTGCACGTCAGGAAGGGGTTAATATATCAACACAATCTATAGGAAAACTCTAAATAGTCAAATATTGCACTTTTATCACAGAGAATATTTCCTTATTTTTTCTGTTACAGGCTGAATTAAAAAGTTTAATGGACAATACATTATCTCCCTTTGAATTTGCCAAAGAGCTGATTAAACATAACCTTGTAAGTCGTATTCACATGGAGTCTCTTTCTGTTAATTACATCATTTAAAAAGAAAAAACTAACCAGCAATGTCTTGTCAGGTGGTGTTTCGTGCCGGAGAGGGTGCCCTACAGGTTCTTCCACCCTTGGTCGATGTTATTCCAGAGGCACGATTAAACTTGGTTATTTATTATCTCAGGCAAGGTAAAAATGTGTAAACTTAATGGGGTTTGTATTCATTTTCTTCTGGTTTATATTGAAGTGCAGTGTTCAGGGAAGATTATACATGAGCCTCATGATTGGGCATATTCCAACAAGTGTGGTGGGTAAGGGTTTGTGGACTCTTGTGTAAAGCAGAAACCTTTTTTTCTCACCAATATCTATATAACTAGGTAGATATCTAGTATTCAGTTGTCTCATTTTCCTTATTTTAGATGATGTCCAAGAAGCTTTTAATTTAATTAAAGACCTGGAACCAACTACCCCACAGGTATAAACCAGTGAATTCCAGATTCTTTAGAGAGTAGACCAAAATACTCTCTTGTTCTTTTCGGATCAACTGACTTTGCATCTGACCTCCACCACACTGAATGTAATATCATAAGGTTGAATTGTTATAAGTTTTCCAGATTTAACTGTGGTATCTAACAATGGTTGACTCGCTCATCCACACTGCTGCACTCAACCCTTTACTTCCTTGTGACTAAGCTACACTAACATCCACAGCCAGGATGTAGGTGTCCGGTTATAGGTATTTGCTGACCTATCTATAGGATTGGGGTGTCTGGGTATAGGAATTTGATAACCTATCTACAGAATGGGGGTATCCGGACATACTTATTTTTTGACCTATCTGCAGGATGGGGTGTCCAGGTATAATTATCTGAAAACCTATCTACAGCATAGGTCATCAATAGCAGATTGATGTGGATCTGACAGCTTTGACCCCATTGATAAGCAGGTGCCTGACTCCCTCCAATCTGCTACTGATGACCTATCCTGTAGATGGGTCATCAAGTACCTATGCCTTGCAACTAGAGATGAGCGAATATGTTCGGGTTCCCTCTTATTCAGCAAGCTATAGGGCTTGCCAAATAAGAGGGAACCCGAACATATTCGCTCATCTCTATTCGCAACCCCTGTAAGGTGTGTGCTGTCAGGGCTCCACTGATTAAACATTCATGGTCAGTCCTAAGGTTTAAGCCAACTTTGTGCCACTTTCAAGAAGTGTTAGCGGTGGCTCGCATTATTTTGCCATGGGAACATGATTATTTTTCTCTTTCCGTCTTACAGTGATGTTTAATATAAAAATGATCAGTTTGAAATAATCCTACAAGAACCAGTAATCCTGCTGTTTGTATTACACAGGAATACATACTCAAGGGTGTGGTCAATGCCGCACTAGGTCAAGAGTTGGGCTCGGTGAGTTAAATTTATGTGCAATCTTGCCTTTGTACCCATTGCAGTTTTTTTTCCTGCTTGCTAGAAATTTGAAGGTTCCATAAATGACTTTGTAACTGTAAATCTTACAGTGATATTTGTAAAAACCCTTGGGCTATTTTATCCAATACAGCCCCACTAATAAGTTAGTAAGTCATTGATTTAAGAGGTTTGACACTTTATCAGTATTTAGCAGGTTAAATATTGTTAGTGCTTCCTTCCTCACAGAATGCACAACTGTCCTAATCTCAGAATGTAGCAATGCTCAGAAAGCTAACCCTGGCCACACCACAGCTTTATGTGTACATTGTATATTGCCAATATGCTGCTGATCAATGCTGGGGGCAGAGTTAAACAACTTGGCGGCTGTGGTCTGACAGTGATAATCTCCTGCTTATGAAACACTCATTGTATTGAAACTGTACATAATCTAATAAGTGACACAATACTGAAATCAGTGTCTCGATCCCTACCTAACGCTGCTCTCAGATTAAATAGCGAAAACCTGCTGACGGTTTCCCTTTAACCCCTTCCCGACCTGTGACGCCATGTAGGCGTCATGAAAGTCGGTGCCAATCCGACCTGTGACACCTATGTGGCGTCATGGTGAGATCGTGTTCCTGCGGGTCAGGTGACTGGGGTCACTGAAATGTCACCCGACCTGCAGGTACAGGAGGACCTGTACTTGACTCCAGGGGGGTGGCTTTTCCCCCTCGTGACCACGATCGCTCTGATTGGCTGTTTCATTTTCAACAGCCAATCAGAGCAATTGTAATACTTCACCAATGAAACTTGGTGAGATTAAAATCCAGCCATGGCCGATGCTGCAATATCAGCCATGGCTGGAGACGGGATCTGCCGCTGCCACCGACTGACGGCGGCGATCTGCCGCCGCTGTCAGTATTTCCTCCCCTCCGTCCTGTCCTCCGCTCCCCACGCCATCCGATTCCACCCCCTTCCCCCCCCCCCCCCCGGTACCTCCCGATGTCGCCCACGGTGTCCCTCCATCTCCAGGCCTTCCCCCATGGGCGCCGCCATCTTCTTCCGGTAAAAAAATGGCGGGCGCATGCGCAGTGTGCCCGCCGAGATCTGCCGGCCGACACCCGGCAGATTCCATTCATTCATTCCAGGTACCGTATTTTTCGGACCATAAGACGCACTTTTTTCCCAAAAATGTTTTGGGGAAAATGGGGGTGCGATTTATGGTCGCAATATACTTACAGATTCTGTTGCGGCGGTCCCTTAGCGGCGGTCCCAATGCAGCCTCCCTGTGCTCTGTGGTGCGGTGGGGTCGGGGCTCTGTAGTGTGGCTGCAGCGGGGCTCTGTGCTGCATGGTGGGCTCCGCCGGCATTTCATTAAAGCCAGAAAGCACCCCGCAGCTCTGTTGTTGCAGCGCTGTGGCCTCCAGAAAGATGGCTGCTGGGAGCGGCGCATAATCAAATTCAAATCACGGCAACGAGAACTCGTCCCGAGATCTCGTCTCCCGAGATCTCAAGACAAGATCTCGTTGCGGAGATCTGAAACTGAGCAGCGGCCATCTTTCCGGAGGCCCCTGGCGGCCATCTGTCCGGAGGCCTCCGCATCGCAGCAACAGAGCTGCGGGGGGCTTTCGGGCTTTAACGAAATGCAGGCGGAGCCCCCCATGCAGCACAGAGCCCCGTTGCAGCCACACTACAGAGCCCCGACACCACAGAGCGCAGGGAGGCTGCATTGGGACCACCGCCCCGGGACCACGGCAACAAGATTTGTAAGTATATTGTGACCAGAGCACAACCACCCCACAGAGCACAGCCACCCCACAGAACACAGCCAACCCACAGAACACAGCCAACCCACAGAGCACAGCCAACCCACAGAGCACAGCCAACCCACGGAATTCGGACTGTAAGACTGACCCCCATTTGACACATTTTTTTTCCCCCTATTTTCCACCCCAAAACTTGGGGTGCGTCTTATGGTCCAGTAATCACAGTAATCAAAATAAAAAAAAAAAAGTAAACAACCCCCCTTAGATATGGAAAAATAATAAAATAAAAAAAGTACAATGCTCAAAAAAATAAAGGGAACACTAGGCACTCTTACTGAGCAGACACATGGATGTTAGTGACCTTCCTATCATTTCTACCTGTTGTTTATTCCATTTGCATAACAGCAGGAGAAATTAAATCACAATCAGTGTTGATTTTACAGAAGTGTGACTGACTTGGAGTTACATTTTGTTGTTTAAGTGTTCCCTTTATTTTTTTGAGCAGTATATTTATTTTAATTTTTCCGTTAGGGTTGGAATTAGGGTTATGGTTAGGGTTATGGCTAGGGTTGGAATTACGGTTGGGGTTGGATTTACGGTTGGGGTTGGAGTTAGGGTTAAGGTTAGAGTTAGAATTAGGGTTAGGGGTGTGTTGGGGTTAGGTTTGGGATTAGGGATAGGGGTGTGTTGGGGTTAGGGTTATGGTTAGGGTTGAGATTAGGGTTAGGGGTGTGTTGGGGTTAGGGTTAGAGTTAGAATTTAGGGGTTTCCACTGTTTAGACACATTAGGGGCTCTCCAAACGCGACATGGCGTCACCATTGATTCCAGCCAATTTTGTGTTCAAAAAGTCAAACGGTGCTCCCTCCCTTCCTAGCCCCGACGTGTGCCCAAACAGTAGTTTATCCCAACATATGGGGCATCAGCAGACTCAGGAAAATTGCACAACAACTTTGGGGTCTAATTTCTCCTGTTACCCTTGGGAAAATAAAAAATTGGGGGCTAGAAAATCATTTTTGTGGAAAAAAATTATTTTTTATTTTCACGGCTCTGCGTTATAAACTTCTGTGAAGCACTTAGGGGTTCAAAGTGCTGACGGCACACCTAGATAAGCTCCTTGGGGGGTCTAGTTTCCAAAATAGGGTCACTTGTGTGGGGTTTCTACTGTTTAGGCACATCAGGGGCTCTGCAAATGCAAAATGACGCCTGCAGACCATTCCATCAAAGTCTGCATTCCAAACCGGCACGGCTTCCCTTTCGAGCCCTGACATGTGCCCAAACAGTGGTTCCCCCCACATGTGGGGTACTAGTGTACTGAGGAAAAATTAGACAACAACTTTTGGGGTCCAATTTCTCCTGTTACCCTTGTGAAAATAAAAAATTGCGAGCTAAAAAAATCATTTTTTTTGCCAAAAAAAAAAATCATTTTTTTATTTTCACGGCTCTGCGCTTTAAACTTTAGTGAAACACTTGGGGGTTCAAAGTTCTCACAACACATCTAGAGAAGTTCCTTGGAGGGTCTAGTTTCCAAAATGGGGTCACTTGTGGAGGAGCTCCAATGTTTAGGCACACAGGGGCTCTCCATACGCGACATGGTGTCCGCTAACGATTGGAGCTAATTTTCCATACAAAAAGTCAAATGGCGCTCCTTCCCTTCCGAGCCCTGCCATGCACCTAAGCAGTGGTTTATGACCACATATGAGGAATCGGTGTACTCAGGAGAAATTGACCAACAAATTTTAGGATCCATTTTATCCTGTTGCCCATGTGAAAATGAAAAAATTGATGCTAAAAGAAAATTTTTGTTGGAAAAATTAAAATGTCCATTTTTCCTTCCACTTTGCTTTAGTTCCTGTGAAGCACCTGAAGGGTTAATTATCTTCTTGAATGTAGTTTTAAGTATCTTGCGGGTTGCAGTTTTTAGAATGGTGTCACTTTTGGGTATTTTCTGCCATATACACCCCTCAAAGTGACTTCAAATGTGAGGTGGTCACTAAAAAAAAATGGTTTTGTAAATTTTGTTGTAAAAATGAGAAATCTCTGGTCAACTTTTAACCATTAGGCCGGGGTCACACTGGTGAGGAATACGGCCGAGTGAGAGGCGCTAAAAGCACGCATTAGACACGGACCAGTGATTCTCTATGGGGTCACTCGCACCAGCCGTATATTTCTCATCCGTATTCTACGCTCCGTGCCAATCGCAGCATGCTGCAATTGTCAGCGTACTACGGCCGTAGTACGCCAATGCAAGTCTATGGGTGCGCAAAAAATACGGATTACACACGGACCACACATGTGACTTGGGAGAAATACGCACCAGGTGTCTTTTAGCAAAGCCGGCAATTCAGTGCGCTATACAGTAAACTCACACTGACAGTTTTAATAAAGAAACGAAAGAATAGATATATACACATAGAATATATATATATACTGTATATGCATTCTATGTGTCTATATCTAATCTTTGGTTTCTGTTATAAAACCTGTCATAGGGCTCCATTATATGTCCATTTTGCAAGCATGCGAGAAAATCTCGCCATACGGATTACATACGGATGCTCACATGCGCAAAATACGCGACCGCACCTTGCTTACGGATGACCTACGGAGCACTATTTAGGGGTCATTCATCCGTATTTCGCCTGTAAACTACGGACCGTATTTTGCGCAGGTTAGTGTGACCCCGGCCTTATAACTTCCTAACAAAAAAAAATTTGGTTTCAAAATTGTGCTGATGTAAAGTAGACATGTGGGAAATGTTATTTATTAACTATTTTGTGTCCCATAACTCTCTGGTTTAACAGAATAAATTATGAAATTTTCAAAATTTTCGCCAAATTTCTGATTTTTTCACAAATAAACGCAAAAATTATTGACCCAAATTTACCACTAATATGAAGCCCAATATGTCACGAAAAAACATTCTCAGAATCACTAGGATCCAATGAAGCGTTCCTGAGTTATTATTTCATAAAGGTTAGAATTGCAAAAAATGGCCAGGTCATTAAGGTCAAAATAGGCTGGGTCGTGAAGGGGTTAATACTTACATAGTAGTAGATGCCACAAAATCATGTCCTCAATACATTGTTAAAAGAAAAATAAAGTGGACACCCTATTTAATGTTGTTATTTTTTAATGAATACTGTTATTTTAGGCCTACTGATGAAATATTTTAGTGAGTTTTGAATCACAAGCATGAGTACTGAGCATTTTTTTTATAAATTCCTGACATTATGTGATTGCTTCTTGTTCACACCTAGAGAGATCATCTGAAAATTGCTCAACAGTTCTTTCAGCTTGTTGGTGGATCAGCCAGTGAATGTGGTAAGGATTGCAAATTACAACTTTTATTCAAGATCAAAACATAGAATGCAAGTATTTTTAAATGTGAGATCCACCTCTCTGTCACTCTTGAATTTGGCCCTACTGCGATATCTATCTATCTATCTATCTATCTATCTATCTATCTATCTATCTATCTATCTATCTCTCTCAAGAAGTTTACATACACTATGTAAAAAGATAAATGCATGTTTTTCTCAATATCTGACATGAAATCAGAATACACCTTTCCCGTTTTAGGTCAGTTATGATTAGCATAATTATTATTTGCCAAATGCTGGGATAATGAGAAAGCGAGAGAGAGAATGTTTTAAGATTACTATGACTTTATACAATTCTGGACTGCCCATATGATGATGTCATGTGTTTGGAAGCTTTTTTGGCAACATCGAAGTTAATTAGAGACACACCGGTGGATGTACTTTAATGCACACCTGAAACACACTGTTTCTTTGTGTAGCATCATGGGAAAGTCTCAAGAAATCAGCCAAGATATCAGGAAGAAAATTGTGGACTTGCACAAGTCTGACTCATACTTGGGTACAATTTCAAGATACCTGATGCTGCCTCGTTCAACTGTACAAACAATTATGCGCAAGTACAAAGAAGATGGGAACGTCAAGCCATCATACTGCTCAGGAAAGAGACAGGTTCTGTGTCCCAGAGTTGAATGTGCTTTGTTCCGAGATGTGCATATCAACTCAATGACAAAAACAAAAGACCTTGTGAAGATGATGGCGGAAGCTGGTAAGATTGTGTCAATATCCACAGCAAAACGCGTACTGTATCAACATGGGCAGAAAGGCCACTCTATCAGGAAGAAGCCATTACTCCAAAAGACACATGCCTTTTTGGGCATAATGACTATCTTTATGTTTGGAGGAAAAAGGGAGAAACTTGGAAGCCTAAGAACACCATCCCAACTGTGAAACACAGGGGTGGCAGCATCATGTTGTGTGATTGTTTTGCTGCAGAAGGGACTGGTGCACTCTACAAAATAGATGGAATCATGAGAAAAGAAGATTATGTGGCAATACTGAAGCAACATCTCAAGACATCAGCCAGGAAGTTAAAACTTGGGCGGAAATGTGTCTTCCAAATGGACAATGATCTGAAGCATACTACCAAAATGGCAATAAAGTGGCTTAAGGATAACAAAGTCAATGTTTTGGACTGGCCATCACAAAGCCCTGATCTCAATCCTATTGAAAATTCATGAGTTAACCTGGATGAGTTACACCAGTTTTGTCAGGAGGAATAGGCCCAAATTCCGACCAACTATTATGAGAAGCTTGTGGAAGGATATCGCAAACGATTGACCCAAGTAATTCAGTATATGGGCAATGGTACCAAATAACTAATGAAATGTATGTAAACTTGTGACTTTGCAGTAAGTAATAAAAATGCCTTAAATATTCTCTCTCTCTGATTATTCTGGCATTTGGCAAATATTAATAATTATGGTAATCCGAATTGACCTAAACTGGGAAAGGTTTATTTCATGTCAGATAATGAGAAAAACATACAGGTGTTTAATTTTATATATGTATGGATGTAAAACTTCTGGTTTCAACTGTATATTAACACACTGTCACATACTAACTGTATATATATATACACATGTGTATGTGAAGTGTGTGTATATACATGTGAATGTACATTTCTGCCAGAGGCACACGGCACTTGTAAGATTTGGAATTTATGAAGTGGTGTTCGCCATTTAATGAATTAGGTGCATCTTACTCCAGCAGCCATGTTCATTAAGACTGGCCTGCACAAAGGTAGTCTTAATGAATCAGGGGCATTGTTCTTGCTAGAACATCGGCCGGTGCTAACAGGAGATGTGCTGCCGATAACATATGTATGGGGGAAGAATGATCTATTGATTGTTCTAACTCCATCGTTCTTCGTCAGCTTCTGTAAAGAGTAGACTGTTCTACATGGGAAAAGGAAATGGGGCTCCAGAAATTCATGATGGAATTGAGGGTTTGGAGAGATATGCTGGTGTCCCAGAATCTGATGACAGGATTATATTTGAATAAATGTTGATTTTTTTTTTTTTTGTTCAAGAATGAGTGTGGATTGTTGATCAGTGAAAAAAATAAGACATCCCCTGAAAATAAGCCGTAGCACATCTGTCGGAGAAAAAAAAATTAAAGACCCTGTCTCACTTTCATAGAAATGCTGCAGTTTATAAACAGATTCACCCTGTATTGAGTTAGGCTATGTGCCCACGTAGCGTTTTATTCCGGACACTAAAAACCGGACTCCTTCCCAGAAATCGCGCGTCTTTTTCCGCGCGATTTCGCCGCGATTTTCGCGTGCGATATTCAAGCACTTTCCAAGCAATTTGAAGCATCGCTTGGAAAGTGATAGGTTGGTCACACTTGTCAAACATAGTGTTTGACAAGTGTGAGCAGCTTTTTACTATTGAGGCCGCCTATGCGGCATCAGTAGTAAAAGATAGAATGTTAAAATGCTAATAAAATAAAAATATCAGGGTATATTTACCTTCCGGCATCCCGCGCTGCATTCCCGGGCCTCAGCGTTCCCAGTGATGCCTTGCGAGACCTGTGATGACGTTGGTCTCACGTTGCTATAGCGATCTCGCGAGAACGCTAGAGTCACGCGAGACTACGTCATCACAGGACCTTGCCGAAAGGCATTACTGGGAACGCTGAGGCCGGGAATGCAGCGCGTGACGCCGGAAGGTAAATATACCCCGATTTTTTATTTTTTATTCTTTTTTTTACAGGGGTATGGTACCCAGGGCCTGGAGGACAGTCTCCTGTCCTCCACACCGTGGGTACCAACCGCACATGAGACGCTTAACTTCCCGCATGGTGGGCATAGCCACATGCGGGAAGTAAGCGATTCTCATGCATTCCTATGGGTGCGGAATCGCGGCAATTCTTTGCGATTCCGCACAAAAGAATGACCATGCTGCGATTTTTTTTCCGCGATGCGACTCCGCCGCGGAAAAAAGCGCAGCATTAGCACAGCATGTGCGGAATGCCATAGGAATGCATGGGGGGGCGTTCTGTACACAATTTTTAAACGTTTTCGCGCCGAAAATCGCGGCAAAAACGCTTAAAAATTGCTACGTGGGCACACAGCCTAAATGTGATTGATGTACAGTAAGTGAATAGCCCACACTTTTTTTGAGCTCATAGCAGCGCTATGCAGGCGGTCTCGGGATTGTAACACTGCAGACAATTCCAAGAGATAACTCCTGATCAGTAGCTTCTGTGATTGCAGTTTGTCTCCTTCCCTTCATCCTCTTTATTCAGCCCCCAAACACCTTCTCTAGCTGTCAGCTGCACCATTCGAACTGCAGGTCTCTCGGCTGTCTCTCCCATACATTGGAGTTCTCACTCTTCCGAGCACTCCTATATTTTCAATGACAGAGTCACTGCCGGATGTTTGAAAAAAAGCAGGCTGTCCGTAATTTAAGATACTGGATCTTTATTCACTACAAAATCCTCTGTCCAGGGTCCTCATACACAATAAACTATGGGCTGAACCGATCGATATCGGGAGGTTCAGCCAATGCAAGTCTGATGTGTATGGAGGGGTTTCCTTTATGATGGCCTCTCTCAGCTATTGAGTTCACATTGGTATCTTTGGCTCCAGGCTGAACACACATCTCTCCTCTCTGACATCTGTAAGGTAACGCTTGTTATTCACGTAGGGGACACTCGCTAGGCAGCCAAATAACCAGGTCCAGCACGGGTTTCTCCTATAACTCCAACAGTCCATACGGTTTATTAAGCATCATAAACCATGAACAGCAACAGAAAGTTCATATACAACAGCATAGCGTCCATGACAGAGCTCCACTCTGTTAACCCTGTAGTCACACAGGTTATGCAATGTCCAATACGCAGGCTCTCTAGCCTCACAGTTATCTCACCCCGTGGCCGGGTTACCTCATGGTTGCTTCACCACACTGCAGACGTCCATTCCCTCCCCTGGGAACTCTCAGGCACTTGAGGCCATTAAACACAGCGTCCACACGTGCTGTTAGGAAGGCAGCCACATCTTCCTGAGGAGACCTTCCATATGGACCAATCGGGTCCAAGCATTCACCCATGTGACCTACCCTGGTCACCTTATATGGTCCGTAGCCACGCCCACCGGATCACATGGCTATGACCTCATTGCAGGTCCTTCACACACATCCACTTTACTATGGTGGTCTAGACACCGCCCCTAGGTGGGTTTGTAGGTAGCTGGTCCTGCCCGTCTCACCAGCTACCTGGAAAGCTCTCCCTGACACAGTGTAACGAAAGCTCAGCAGTACCTACTGATCAACACACATATTCAAGCTTCCATCCCAAAGCCACCTACCTTGGGATACATAGCGATCATTCAGCATCCTGGCACTCATCCTCTCTCCTGGGACACCCACACAACACCCCCTAGCGGACACAGTGGTCACTACATCACATACCTCCCCCCTCTGTTCAAACTTGTGGGGTTGAACACACAACATTACCCCGGGATCTCGAGACCGGGCACCCATGTCATCTTGCCCAAAAGGTCGAGAGAACCGTCTCCGTCTGTTTTGTCTATCACACGGCCTCATCTCCACGTTAGGCCTCCCCCGCCCCCAGCAGTCAGAATATCGGCCTTGGTCTTTGGCCTTCCCATCAGAGTCCGTCAGTGTGACCAGACACTCTTTAATCTCCACCTGTCTGCAGTGCGCTTCGTCATCCAACCTTTCTCTCACTGACCGGCTCTCCCGGTGGGTACAGTCAGAAGTCCCACTCACAGTCGCGTCAACTGTCTGGCCTGAGTCTGACCCATTTAGTGTCTCACCGGAGCTAAGGTCTCTCAGTTTCGTCTTGCTGTAAAATTGCCACTCGCCGATTTTTGATGTCCCTGTCTTGCTGACATTCTTCGGCCACCTGCCATGCCACTACTTGGAGGAACCCTTCGGGACCTTACATCTTGGGTTGAAGGCGGCCGCCACCTGGTGTTCCGTACCTCTTTATTGATCCGCAGACGGTCCAGCCTCAACTGCTCAATCTCTTGCAGGTACCCAACTCGATACTCCAAGAGCATCTGAAAGTTTCTCAGGCTTTCCACGGAGCCAACCACCATGATGGGAACCATGGCCTCTATACTGGATACCTGGTCTTCATCATCAGGAGGGATCCTCACCCTCACCACACCGGAGATATTTACAAGGTCTTGCATTACCTTTACGAGTCTTCCAATGATTCTCCCAATCAGACCTTTGCGTACCGGAATTACATCTTTCCGCAAACCCAGCCGATCCATAGCCTCCCTTGCTACCTCTAGGCGTCGAGCAGCTTTTATATTACTCCACCTGACCAACTGTTTGGCATGGAGACACTGCAAATGCATCTCTTTCAGGACAGCTACCCGGACAGCTTCCCGGTTTGCTGTATCTTCCCTGGCTGATATTATCACCAACTGCCGAGTCTCAGGCGCCCAGTACACCTTACACGCTTTGATGGCGTTCTTAAAAGCCTGATGCACCCCTTACTCAGCACAGACTTCTTGCATGTCCTTGGGCACGTCAGTCACAGACTTGAAGGTCGTGGTCTTGCTCTCTTCCTGGACAGAAGGCTCTGGCTTTACCACGGACACTTCTCTCACTACAGTTGACCCGACCAGGTGACTGTCTTCTTCAGTTCTAAGCTCACAAACTTCATGAGATTTTATCTCTTCATGACCCTTTGCCAAGATGGGTACTGGCAGTTCCGTCTTGTTATCACTCGGGCCCGGCCGCTGTAAATCTTCGTCTAAGCTCTTCTCCCGCAGAAGACCTTTTACTACTCCTCTGAGTTCTTCCATCTCCTCCATAAGGGTCTTGTTCACGCTTTGCCAGGTTGATAGGTGACTTCTGAGCTCCAAGACTTCTTTCTCGAGCCCCTCCACCCTGTGCTCGGCCATTTGTCTTAGGACCCTTTCTCGTTCGAGATGTTCTTCCACTGTCTCTTTTATCAACTGTATCTCATGGTCTTGTTCTTTTTTGGCCATCACGTGTCGCACCACTACTTCTCTAATTATATCTTCAATGGGTACCACTGGGTCAGCTCCATCAGTTGAGTGAATCCTCCAGTCATCATCTGACCGTGTGTCTACTCCACTCGTCTCATCTACCAGCTCACCATCAGTTATGTCATGAGACATCAGGTCCGTAAGTTGGGTCGACGTACCCCCTCTTCCGGTCCCTTCTACATCTGACCTGTCGACTTTAGGAGGCGTCAATGTCTCAATGTCTGCTAGCTCAACAGTAGAAACGTCTCCATCCCCTTGCCATACATCATCAAACACAACAAATTCCCGGCGCATCTTCAAGGCATACACTAAGTCTGGTGGTATACCGCCACCTTGGCACTCAACGCTGTGGGACGCATCAAACATTACTCTGTCTACCGCATAGTTCACCGTGACCCCATGTTTACAGCGAACCTGGACCATTTTCTCGGTCAGACAGAAAGTGAGAGGAGTTTCTGTCAGAGTCACCTGTCTCTTTGAGTCCAGCTGACCAGAGACTCTTTTCCGGTGCAGCATCACGGTACACACCTGCGGCCCGTCATTATCCGGAAAGACTGTCCCACTTTCCGAAAAAAAAGTCATGCACACACACTGCGGTTCCCCAGACATGTTCACTGAGGTACCCAGTGCTGCCCTTTTTGGGTTACCACCCCAATTTGGGTCACCGCCCCCCTCTGGGACTCCACCCCTTTTTGGGTTACCACCCCGATTTGGGTCACCGCCCCCTTTCGGGATTTCCCCATGTCCTTTCTACAGGTCTCCTCGGACCACAGTTCACACAAAACAGTTTGTCTCTTGGGCCCGTACTGGCCCTTTTAACTACGATGCCACACAAGTTCTTGCTGGCACCACCACAGCTCCTGCCGATCACCGACACCTCCGGCTACCATTCACACACAGCTGCTGGTGTCACCGTCATAACCCCACCGAGTTAGAGCAAGCCGCTTGTCACCTTCGTAACCCCGCCGAGTTACAGCAAGCCGCTTGTTACCTTCGTAACCCCGCCGAGTTACAGCAAGCCGCTTGTCACCTTCTTGACCCCACTGAGCCACCGCACGCTGACTTGAAAGGGAAAAGAAGAAAAAAAAAAAAAAAAAACACACCACACAAAACTCACGTGTCCTGTCTGTGTGCTATTCAGGACGTCCGTCTCCTGAGACCGTCCAACACACAGGGCGCACCGGGTGCTCTTCATGGAGCCGACCCTCCCAGGGTTTCCCAATACACCGGCCTCACCAGGTCCAGGGGCTCAGCGGGTGCTCTTCAGGACATCCGTCTCCGCCTGAGACTGTCCAACACTCACGCCTCACCAGGTCCAAGGTCACAGCACATGCTCCAGGGATCTGATTCTTCTCCCAGAACCTCCCAACACTGACCCTCCAGGACCTTTGCACACTGAACCCTCCAGGTACACAGTCTTTCTCACTGACCCCGGTCAGTACAACACAGACTCCTGTCTGTTACCTGTGTCGGCCACACAGGTTCTCGGGTACCTCTTATCCCCAGAGGCACCCTATAGCAATAACCAGTCTCTTTCACTGACCCCGGTCAGTACATCACACGGTTTTCACGACCGTCAGCCCTCCTGGCTCAGCGTTGCCAGCACTGCAACATGTGTGTGTGACGGACTCAGCTTCTGCTGAGCCCACTTTCCTTTTTAGAGTGGACCCTCTGGGCCGTGGCACCCACCCACCTAGGGCGAGCTGACCTAGTGAGAACCCACCCCCTGTACAGGGAGTGTCAGGGGCAAGACCAAGGGGGTGAGCCACCACGACTGCTGGGACCAGACGGCCAGCTCAGGGGACACTATTGAGTGTCTGGCAACAGGACGAGCAAGAAGCTAGACAAGACGAAGGTGCAAGGTATCTTCATTAGGATAACTTCAGAATCACATTCAGTGTAAAAACGTGAGAACAAGCAAAACGTGCAAAGTGCGTGGACACGCCAAGGTCCATAGCATGGAACGTGCCAGGTGGCACGCCTAGGTACAGGTAAAGGCACAATGGCATCAGACTCCGGACCGCTGGCAACGATCGACATGATCAAGGCATCAGGCTGTGGACATCAGCTCCGGACATCAGGCCACAGTCATCCAGCTTACGATCTCTGGCAGCGATCGGCAGGTTCCGGGCATCCGGCAGGCAAACCAGGTTTCAGGCAAGGAGGCACGACAGATATCCAAGCATGGTGCGTGTTAGGGAACACGCCAAGGTCCAAGGCTAGGTGCGTGTGTAGGGGACACACCAGGGTTCAAGGCTAGGTGCGTGTGTAGGGGACACGCCAGGGTACACATAACGAGACAGGGTGCGTGTGTAGAGACACGTCAAGGTAAAAGACAGAGTGCGTGTGTAGAGACATGCCAAGGCACAAGGTAAAAGACTGTGTGCGTGTGTAGAGACACGCCAAGGTCAGGGTTCCAAGACAGGGTTAGGGCCTGTGCGTGCAAGAGGGCACGACAGGGGACATGGCAAAGCCATGGGCAGGCGAGGCCTGCGCGTGCTATAGAGAGCACGTAGAGCACAGTGCAGAAACAGCGTGAGGTGCAACGGAGCACAGAGAGCACGGCTGGGGCACTGGCTAGCTGATCGGGCTGCGGCACTGACAGATGGGCAAGACTCCAGCGAACCCGACTGAGGCATGGCAGGCGACACAGCTGTCACTGACCGACGAGCATGGCTGAGGCACAAGCAGGCGGGCACGGCTAGGGCGGGCACGGCTGAGGCACAAACAGGAGGCTAGGAAGGCCAGGCGCATGCAGAGAGCATACAAAGCAGCAAGGGAAGACAAGACAAGAAACCAGGCAGGGCTTAAGCAGAGTACAGAACTAGGAACGGAAGCATAGGCAGAACACGGAACAGGAACAGAGCAAGAACAGAGCAGCGGAGCGTAGGCCGAAGCCCAGAGCCGGGCCAAGGGAGAGCCTTGGGACTAGCCTAGAAACGTGCAAGAGAGCACAATAGGAAAGAGTCTAGCAGCGGAGCCATGTTTGTCCTTGTCCTGCTTGGACTTGTGCACAACGGACAAACATAAGACAAGGCACTGGACAAGAGATGGAGTACGAGCACGGAGCGTGTGCAGAGACGCACGACAGAGCAGAGTGGAAGGGCACAGAATAGAGGGAGCAACCCCACAGACCAAACAGCCATGCAGAGAAGCAACACAATGCTCAGGCCCTGAGCATAGGAAGGGGCGGTCTAATATAGGGCATAGCACCTCCTCTTCCGGGTCAGGACCAGGGGAGAACTTCCTAGTTCAGATGCTCCAGGATCACAGAGCGCAGTCACATGATCAGGGATTCAGACATGACGAGATGATCACAGAACCAGACAGTGCAGGATCTTAGGAAATGTCACATGATCAAGGTTTCAGACATGACGAGATGATTGCAGAACCAGACAGTGCAAGATCCTAGGAAAGGTCACATGATCAGAGATTCAGACATGACGACATGATTGCAGAACCAGACAGTATAGGATCCTAGGAAAGACACATGATCAGGGATTCTAGACATGACGAGAAGATCACAGAAGGCAAAGCAGAAACGCAGGCATCTTGCAGCTCAGCAGACATGAGGTGAGTGTGCACACTGCTCTAGGGAACAAGCAGGATAGCTGACATGAAATGCGCGTGCACACCGCTCCAGGGTCATGAAGCAAAACAGACAAGGCGGACATAACCGACATGGCGAGCATGACAATGTGCTGTTGGAAACCGTTGCCCGTAGCAACCGAATTTTGCAGTCCTCGCCCGTTGCCCCAGCAACAAGGCTACAACACTGCCCATAGCATTCTCCACCAATTTTAAGGTAGTGCTTGTTATTCAGGTAGGGGACACTCGCTAGGCAGCCAAATAACCAGGTCCGGCACGGGCTTCTGATATAACTCCAACAGTCCATGCGGTTTATTAAGCATCATAAACCATGAACAGCAACAGAAAGTTCATATACAACAGCATAGCGTCCATGACAGAGCTCCACTCTGTTAACCCTGTAGTCACACAGGTTATGCAATGTCCAATACGCAGGCTCTCTAGCCTCACAGTTATCTCACCCCGTGGCCGGGTTACCTCATGGTTGCTTCACCACACTGCAGACGTCCATTCCCTCCCCTGGGAACTCTCAGGCACTTGCAGCCATTAAACACAGCGTCCACACGTGCTGTTAGGAAGGCAGCCACATCTTCCTGAGGAGACCTTCCATATGGACCAATCGGGTCCAAGCATTCACCCATGTGACCTACCCTGGTCACTTTATATGGTCCGTAGCCATGCCCACCGGGTCACATGGCTATGACCTCATCACAGGTCCTTCACACACATCCACTTTACTATGGCGTTCTAGACACCTCCCCTAGGTGGGTTTATAGGTAGCTGGTCCTACCCGTCTCACCAGCTACCTGGAAAGCTCTCCCTGACACAGTGTAACGAAAGCTCAGCAGTACCTCTGCTGATCAAAACACATATTCAAGCTTCCATCCCAAGGCCACCTACCTTGAGATACATAGCGATCATTCAGCATCCTGCCACTCATCCTCTCTCCTGGGACACCCACACAGCGCCCCCTAGCGGGCACAGTGGTCACTACACCACACATCATACACCCCCATTATTTGGAGATACGGATGCACTAATTATTTCAATGCTACTATAACCTATTGAAGTGGTAACTGGAGTGTATCATAACAGCATCTCTAACAAGATGGCAGCCTCTGATGCATTGCTTCTCCATGGTGAGCTTTCAGCTGGTGTAGGGAGTCAGACTGGCTTACTTGACAGAACCTGTGATAAAGGTGCTTAATGGAGTCTCCAACACCGATGTGAACCTAACATACAGTCCTGGTTAATTCTGATGATTTGTGATTCTCAGCGGCCATGTGTTGGTCACTGAGAAATGTCGCTGTTGTTTATCTTGCTTGATTGTGCTGCTGTAAAAATGACTGGCATCATTGAGCAGTTAAAGGGAATCTGTCTGAATTATGCTATGTAATCTGGCTACAGCATGATGAAGGAGCTGAGACCCTGATTTCAACAATGTATCACTTAGTTGACTGGATGCAGTTTTCTCTGTTGCAGATTTAGCAGAGCCTGGAAGGTTGAGCCCTGTATAGCTCTTCCCCCAGACCACTGATTGGCAGGTTTCTCTCTACAGTATGTATTGACAGAGAGCTGCTAATCAGGTGTGGTTGGATCAGGAGGCACGAGGCAGCTAGTCATGTAATGATCTCCTGCTGATTATACACTGAATTTATTGATGCAGGAACACATCTCTGGAATCAGGGTCTCTGCTCCAACATCATACTACTCTCTGATCACATACAAAAACCTGCTGACAGATTCCCTTTAATATGAATGCTTTGGCTGCGACATTCCCACCTGGTTTGTCGTTAGTGATGCTCCTTATGCCGTCCTCTTCCTCTTCCGTGCTCTTTTCTATGTGGTTTGTGTAAATGGGCTGAGAGGAAGGAGTTTTAGATAATACCTTTCTGAACTGATTGCCTGGCTTGGAAATATCTCTTTACTACAGTAATATTCTTTCCTAACTAGATACGATACCAGGAAGGCAGTGCATGGCGTCTTGCTTTTTTCTCCTTCGTCAGTTTGATGATGTCCTGATTTACCTTAACTCCATCAAGGTCAGTTCAGTTGTATTTACTCCCGGTTCCCTATAAAATGTTACTGATCAATGTGTCTGGAACACACCGTAGTAATGATAACCATTGGGGACATACACGTGCAGAGCACACAGGTGTCCTAGAACCTGCACCATACTAATAGGGTCTTCATTGGGTGGGCACTGGTAGAACAGGCACAGGCTATCAATAGCAGGACAGCAGATAGATGGGCAGCTGCCATTGCCGGGGTCAGATCTAACGGAATCCCACGATCAATGAGAGAGTGGGGTATCCCCTCTGTCTGCCCAGTTGCATTGCACGATCTGATTGCGGGGTACCTAGTGATTACCATGAAGACTGAGGAAAGGTACCGTATATGCTTATTCGGCCATGTATGTTTATATTTGGTACAGTTATTTCAGATGACACAAGACTTAAAAGAAAAATACATACAAAAGTAGTGTTCTTGTTAGTTATTTTTTGCATTCCCCCAAAGAAAATGAATAAGCCAGTTAATTAATGATACAGTTAGGTCCATATATATTTGGACAGAGACAATATTTTTCTAATTTTGGTCCTAGACATTACCACAATGAATTTTAAACCAAACAATTCAGATGCCGTTGAAGTTCAGACTTTCAGCTTTCATTTGAGGGTATCCACATTAAAATTGGATGAAAGGTTTAGAAGTTTCAGCTCCTTAACATGTGCCACCCTGTTTTTAAAGGGACCAAAAGTAATTGGACAATTGACTCAAGGCTATATCATGGATAGGTGTGGGCAATCCCTTCGTTATGTCATTCTCAATTAAGCAGATAAAAGGCCTGGAGTTGATTTGAGGTGTGGTGCTTGCATTTGGAAGGTTTTGCTGTGAAGGAAACATGCGGTCAAAGGAGCTCTCCATGCAGGTGAAACAAGCATCCTTAAGCTGCAAAAACAGAAAAAACCCATCCGAGAAATTGCTACAAGTGGCAAAATCTACAGTTTGGTACATCCTGAGAAAGAAAGAAAGCACTGGTGAACTCATCAATGCAAAAAGACCTGGGTGCCCACGGAAGACAACAGTGGTGGATGATCGCAGAATAATCTCCATGGTGAAGAGAAACCCCTTCACAACAGCCAACCAAGTGAACAACACTCTCCAGGAGGTAGGCGTATCAATATCCAAATCTACTATAATGAGAAGACTGCATGAAAGTAAATACAGAGAGTTCACTGCACGGTGCAAGCCACTCATAAGCATCAAGAATCAAAAGGCTAGACTGGACTTTGCTAAAAAAACATCTAAAAAAAGCCAGCACAGTTCTGGAAGAACATTCTTTGGACAGATGAAACCAAGATCAACCTCTACCAGAATGATGGAAAGAGAAAAGTATGGCGAAGGCGTGGTACAGCTCATGATCCAAACCATACCACATCATCTGTAAAACACGGCGGAGGCAGTGTGATGGCTTGGGCATGCATGGCTGCCAGTGGCACTGGGTCACTAGTGTTTATTGATAATGTGACACAGGACAGAAGCAGCCAAATGAATTCTGAGGTATGCAGAGCCAAACTGTGTGCTCAGATCCAGCCAAATGCAGCCAAACTGATTGGTCGTCGTTTCATACTACAGATGGACAATGACCCAAAACATAAAACCAAAGCAACCCAGGAGTTTATTAAAGCAAAGAAGTGGAATATTCTTGAATGGCCAAGTCAGTCACCTGATCTCAACCCAATTGAGCATGCATTTCACTTGTTAAAGACTAAACTTCAGACAGAAAGGCCCACAAACAAACAGCAACTGAAAACCACCGCAGTGAAGGCCTGGCAGAGCATCAAAAAGGATGAAACACAGCGTCTGGTGATGTCCACGAGTTCAAGACTTCAGGCAGTCATTGCCAACAAAGGGTTTTCAACCAAGTACTAGAAATGAACATTTTATTTACAATTATTTAATCTGTCCAATTACTTTTGGTCCATTTAAAAACAGGGTGGCACATGATAAGGAGCTGAAACTCCTAAACCCTTCATCCAAAATGTTATAAGTGCCCCAATATGGTGGCAATGACAAATAGAAACTTCTCCTGCAAAAAAAAATAAGCCCTCGTACATCTACACCAACAGAGAAGTAAAAAAGCCGTGGCTCCTAGAATACATTGATAGGAAGGAAAAAAGGGTCGGTCCTAAAAGCTCAAAAAGGCTTTTCTAGAAGTTTGATTATTCTAGACGAACATAAAGCGCGTCTATTCCATGAATTGTTCCCCTGTGTTTAGTAGTCACTGATATGCTGCTGAATCCTGCCTATTGTCCTTCCATTCAGAGTTACTTCTACAACGATGATACCTTTAACTTCGACTACGCACAAGCCAAGGCTGCAGCGGCAAACTACAAAGAGGCCGAGGAGGTGAGCTAGAGGTTACCACTGTGTACAGTATGGCGAGCAATAGACCATTACGTGGCTCTGTAGAATAATTAGCATTCACCTGATTATGTTTTCATAGGTACATTAGTAAGGGTGAGAAATAGTAAGTAAATCTGCAAGATAAAGAGGTTTTCTGTGAATATAATACTGATGGCTTTCTTTAGGATAGGCTATCGATATCCTATCGCTTCCAGTCATTGGAATTAGTGCATGGAACTGCTACAGACGCCCCTCACTATACCATGGCTGATTGACAGCCTGCTGTGCAGTGTATGTATGCACCATGTGTTCGCAGAGCAGACTGGCAATCAAAGTGCCAAGTTGGGGAGTGATTACAGCCATGCTCACTAGGTAGACTACACAGAGGTTAAATAGAATCTGTCAGAACATTTTTACTATTTAATCTGCAAGCACATTGATGTAGGAAAAGAGAGCCTGATTCTAGTGATGTGTCACTTACTAGGCTTGTGGTTTCAATAAAATCAGTGTTTTATAAGCAGGAGATTATTACTACAGGACTAGGTGTTTCTGTCTACTAGTCAACTGCTCTGTGTAACCACACCCCGCTATGACAGTGTACTCAGAAAGTTGCCCATCAGTGGTGTGGGCGGAGTTGTACATGGTTCAACATTCACAGCCCTGCTATATCTACAGCAGAGAAAACTGTGATTTTATCAAAACTGCTGCACCCAGTAAACTAAGTGATACAATGCTGGAATCCGGGTCTCTTCACCTACATCATGCTGCTGTCAGATTTCCTGTCACAAACCTGCTGACAAATTCTCTTTACATTCTGTTTACCTGCAGATTACCCCTGTATCTGCAAATAAATAGTGCCTCTTGGGGTGACAGGTTCCCTTTTTAACAGTGTTTTTTCAGTCAGAGAGCAACTGATTGCATAAGACATTATTTTTCAGAGAGCTCCATGATCATTTTAGGCAGGGTTTTTTTTTTTTTTTTTAAAGGAACCTGTCACTAGGTAAATCCAAAATTAACTTTGTATAATTCCACCATATGGCACGGTCTGGTTCAATGGGTATCACTAACCTTGCTTGGTGCCTCGTCTATCCCCATAATCGCTATTCTTCAGCCTTGATTGATGTGGATGACCTGTCCTACGTCATTAACACAACGCTACCAGTCTGGCTCCTGCGCAGCTGATGCAGAGACCTGCACAGGTGTGCTTCACTCTCCCCTACTGAGAAGAGAGCAAAGTCCTGTACTGTGCATGCTCTGGCTGTACGTCATCAGCTCTTTCTATGGCAGCGCATGCACATTACAGGACTGTGCTGTGTCCTCAGCAGGCCGCGCATGTGCAGGTCTGTGCTTTACCTGTCCAGGAGCAAGGCTAGCAGTGTTAGGTCGAAGGACGCATCATCCCCCCCCAGGAAGGAGAGGACCATGATCATGGGGATAGAGGATGTCGAGCAAGACCAGTGACGCCTATCAAACTGGGCTGCGGCATATAGTGCAATTATGGAAAGGTATTTTTTGGATTTGCGGAAGACGTTGAGGACTTATACAGTACACAGGTGGCTGTACTTTATAATGGGGAAAAACTGGTGACCGGTTCCTTTCAGGCAGTAATAAGGAATGCCATTACAATAATGGTTCAGGGCACCATGGTCTTTTATACATGGTAACCTACAGCAATCCCCAAAGGTCATACTGATCCATACTACACATAACGGAGCTGCATCCACCACCTCACTCCTGTAGATCACAAGAGAAGTTCTTCATTGAGTTATGCTGTCCAATATTGCAATGTGCTATAACAGTACTGCACCTCCTTAACGTCTTCACTTTACTGTTCATGTTATTTCTGATCATTTTAGGTATTTTTACTAATTCAGAGTGAGAAGATAAAAAATGATTATGTTTACCTGAGCTGGCTCGCCCGATGCGGTAAGTACACGGATATAGGGAAAGGGTTCTTTCCCAAAACCACCCCAATCTACTGTATATGCACTAATAATCACGGAAAACCCTGACACTCCATTGTCCAGATAAAACATTCGCTTTATTTTTATTCAGTCTAAAGCAAGCGTGTGATCTTTGGTCAACAGTCTCCGACCATCTCAAAAGAAGTTGTATTCATTAGAAAACTCCTTTAGGCCTGGGTCACACTAGCATATGGCGTCCGATGCGAGAGCACGAGATGTGATATGCTAATGACCCTAGGCTCCTGCTCTGCTGCGAGCGGGAGCCGAGTGTCATGCGTCTGTGCTCTGAGCCTCTCACACAGCTGCGGAGGAGGCAGAGAAACTAATTTCTCTATCTCCTCCATTGCCGGCGTCCGCGTATAGCGCACAGCACTCGGATGATATCCGAGTGATGTGCACTATGTCACTCGCACCCATATGCTTATATGGGTGTGAGTGCGCTGAGACTTTGCCAAGTGTCAGTGCAAATCGCAGGATGCTACAATTTCACTCGAACGCTGATAGCGGCCGAGAAAAATAACGTTTATGGGAGCTGCCCCATATATGAATATTGGTCCAAGTGCTATGCGATTTTTTATCGCATAGCACTCGTCCGTATGCATCGCAAGTGTGACCCCGGCCTCAGAGAGACACTCAGCACAAAATGACTGCTCAAACCAAGCACAGGAGTTCTGTGCATCATGGCAGGACCAAACATTCAAATGCACCTTCCCACCTACTTGTTTTCCATCGGTCTCCACCCTTTCCTAGCTCTATAAAGCCAGAGCTGTCAATCAAAGAGGGGGTGGTGAAAGATGGGAAAACAAGTGGGTTAGAAGGTGCACTTGAATGTTTGGTCCCACCACGATGCACCTGCACTTGGTTTGAGCTGTCATTCTGTGCTCACCGTCACTTTAATGGTACAATAACATGTCGAACAGTTCATTATTGCCTCCGCTTGCAATAAGAACTTAGCCCTGAAGTGGTCCATACACTCTAGATTATTGTTGCCCACTGCCCATGAAGGACATATGTCAGGATAAATAGGATTATAATAATAATAGCAATGCAGGTATGAATCCAACTTCAAGAAAATAGGGGGGGAAGCCAGCACTGCTTAAGGTTAGAACGCATAAATTAAAGTGCATATGCACATAATATCCAGCTGTATTCAAAAATGAGATATTTGGCAAAAAAATTGATCAATTCAATTGAGCCACCCCGCCGCGCCAAGGCAATCTCATATGGGGGGTCCTACTCTACATTTATAATAAATACTGTGCCATTACGGCCTCCTAAGAGCATGACCACATCAATGACCTACAGTGCAATCTGTACCTGAACATTACTGAATCGCTCCCATGAAGCCAGATGAAGCAAGTGCAGATGAAGGCCAACCAGGTCTGAACACAGACATATCAAGATTGACCTCCACACATTGCCCAACCAGGAAACATAGATGAAGGGCGATATTGGCCCGGACACAGGTGCACAATTAAATAAAGCTTGGGGCAGGGCGGGGCTGCCGTGTGTGTGCACAGCAGCCTAGATCCATCATAATGGACACACAAAAATTTATAGCGGACATAGCCAAGCGTGCACGGCAGCAGTGGTGGTGAGCCACAAACCAACAACAAGAAAAAAGGGGGGGAAGCCAGCACTGCTTAAGGTTAGAACGCATAAATTAAAGTGCATATGCACATAATATCCAGCTGTATTCAAAAATGAGATATTTGGCAAAAAAATTGATCAATTCAATTGAGCCACCCCGCCGCGCCAAGGCAATCTCATGTGGGGGGTCCTACTCTACATTTATAATAAATACTGTGCCATTACGGCCTCCTAAGAGCATGACCACATCAAGTGCAATCTGTACCTGAACATTGCTGAATCGCTCCCATGAAGCCAGATGAAGCAAGTGCAGATGAAGGCCAACCAGGTCTGAACACAGACATATCAAGATTGACCTCCACACATTGCCCAACCAGGAAACATAGATGAAGGGCGATATTGGCCCGGACACAGGTGCACAATTAAATAAAGCTTGGGGCAGGGCGGGGCTGCCGTGTGTGTGCACAGCAGCCTAGATCCATCATAATGAACACAGAAAAATTTATAGCGGACATAGCCAAGCGTGCACAGTATTTATTATAAATATAGAATAGGACCCCCCACATGAGATTGCCTTGGCGCGGCGGGGTGGCTCAATTGAATTGATCAATTTTTTTGCCAAATATCTCATTTTTGAATACAGCTGGATATTTTGTGCATATGCACTTCAATTTATGCGTTCTAACCTTAAGCAGTGCTGGCTTCCCCCCCTATTTTCTTGTTGTTGGTTTGTGGCTCACCACCACTGCTGCCGTGCACGCTTGGCTATGTCCGCTACAAATTTTTCTGTGTTCATTATGATGGATCTAGGCTGCTGTGCACACACACGGCAGCCCCGCCCTGCCCCAAGCTTTATTTAATTGTGCACCTGTGTCCGGGCCAATATCGCCCTTCATCTATGTTTCCTGGTTGGGCAATGTGTGGAGGTCAATCCTGATATGTCTGTGTTCAGACCTGGTTGGCCTTCATCTGCACTTGCTTCATGGGAGCGATCCAGCAATGTTCAGGTACAGATTGCACTTGATGTGGTCATGCTCTTAGGAGGCCGTAATGGCACAGTATTTATTATAAATGTAGAGTAGGACCCCCCACATGAGATTGCCTTGGCGCGGCGGGGTGGCTCAATTGAATTGATCAATTTTTTTGCCAAATATCTCATTTTTGAATACAGCTGGATATTATGTGCATATGCACTTCAATTTATGCGTTTTAAACTTAAGCAGTGCTGGCTTCCCCCCCTATTTTCATGAATCCAACTTGTCTGTTCTTTTTTGCTTCCCATAGATAAACTCTAGAGACTACTGACAGTAGTTTATCTCCAACTTCAGGTCATGAAGAAGTTCTCAAAAGTGCCCGCCAATCTGAAGGCCCCATACTCATTAGACCAAAGTTGTACGTGGTCGATTTCCACTAAGCTGCTATTTCTTTGTTCCGTGCTTGACATGGAGAGCGATCGACTTTTGGGCCATCAGTGACCGCAGTTGTCTGATATTTCCATACGACTATAATCTGGCATAATGTGTATGTGCTTACTATTCAGAAAATGAAAGATATCGCCAGATTTTATACCCCAAGGTACACCACCAAGGTGGTGTAAATGTTGCTGAGTTTGCTGGATGGCTTCACCACGTCCTGCCCTGACTGAGCTCTGCTTGCTTTGGAATAGGTGCTCTGCACCATCTTAAAAATACCAGAAGTCACAAAAATTTTTGTGCAAAGAGTTTGCAAAGTTTTAGTGTTTTACTGCGGGAAACTGGCAAAAATATGTTGATGAAATGGGCCATTCCAGAACATGACAGGATGGATGGAGAATAATGTTTTTAAAACCATTTATTTCTCACGTTTCATTTTAAGATATCATGAACAAGAGACCAAAACTGGCATGGGAACTGTACTTGAAAATGGAAACATCTGGTGAATCATTTAGCCTCCTGCAGCTTATTGCCAATGACTGTTACAAAGTAAGAACCTCTTCTCCGTCTAGTAGTGTTTTGTCTTGGATCACGACACAACCCAAAGCCTTGCCAAGTAGTGTATCCTCATGTTTGGGTGAGGGAACTGTATCACCAGCTGACTAGGGCTATGCTCACTTTACATTTCTCCCTCATGTCAGTGGCTACGTCAGAATTTACATCTGAAGCCTTAGAAAATGGGATTCGGGCGAATCCACTGACGGGACTGTTGACTGTAATGACACAGATGGAATCACTGTGTGCTCTGTCAGACATAGTTTTCGTCCATATCCGAATACCTGAGGTGGGCTCCAACACGTGGTCAACTGCTTACAAATTATATGTTCCTAAACCTCTTTATACAGTACAGTAATAACCTTCATTATTATTATTATTTATTATTATAGTGCCATTTATTCCATGGCTCTTCACATATGAGAAGTGGTATATATAATACATACAAGTACAGTAATCTTAAATAATGCAAGTCACGACTGGTACAGGATGAGAGCGGACCCTGCCCGCGAGAGCTCACAATCTACAAGGGATGGGTGAGCATACAGTAGGCGAGGTTAGAACTGGTCATGCAGCGGTTTGGTGGATCGGTGGTGTGGTGTAATGAGCACTGTGTCCACTAGGGGGCGCTGTGTGGATGTCCCAAGAGAACGGAGGAGTGGCAGAATCCTGAAGAATAGTTATGTATCTCAAAGTGGGTGGCTTTGAGATGGAGACTTGTGTATGTGTGATCAGCAATATCATTGCTGAGGTGTTGTTTCTAAGGCTAGTTTCACACTAGCGTTTATTTGACGCAGCGCACGGCTCCCTGCCCGCCCCATCTGGTCATCGCCGCCTACTATCGCACATGGACGCTTGCGATCTGCGCACCCTATCTTTAGCATAGGGTGTGCAGATCGTGCGCTGGCCGTGCGCTGCGCACTTTTGAAGGTGCGCCGTGCGCGCCGAAATGCAACATGCTGCGTTCGGCGCGCACCTTCAAAAGTGCACAGCGCACGCCAAAATCCTACTAGCGCACGATCTGCGCACCCTATGCTAAAGAGAGGGTGCGCAGATCGCAAGCGTCCATGTGCGATCGTAGGCGGTGATGACCGGATGGGGCGGGCAGGGGGCGGGGCTTGGCGGCGCCGTGCGCTGCGTCGAATAATCGCTAGTGTGAAACTAGCCTAAGTGTAAGGGAGAAGTCTTCAGGTAACTAGAGAGATGGGCGGGTTCTGGTTACCTACAAATCCACCCAGGGGTGTGTCTGAAAACGCCTATAGTAAAAGGCTTTGTAAGTGTGTGAAGGACCTGTGATGAGGTCATAGCCATGTGACCCAGTGGGCGTGGCTACGGACCATATAAGGTGGCCAGGGTAGGTCACAAGGGGTGAATGCTGGGACCTGATTGGTCCAGTGTGAAAGGTCCTGTGAGGAGAAGGATCTCCTCACTAACAGCCTGTGGAGCGGTTGTGTGAGCATTGGTGATGTGTGCCTGAGAGCTCCCTGGAGGGAACTAACGTATGCGATGGTGAAGCCGCATAAGGAACCCTGATGGGTGAGATAATGATGAGGCTGAATAGCCTATATAATGGACGCTATGCTGATATGAACTTTGTGGTGCTTCCTTTGGTTTATGCTGAATAATAAACCTCACGGACTGATATGGTTTTATGGAAAACCCGTACCGGATGTGATTTATTTGCTGCCAAGCGAGTGTCCCCCAACCTTGAATGACAGCGCTACCTCACAGTGGTTACTGCAAGTTGTAGGCTTGTCGGAAGAGGTAGGGCTTCAGGTTCTTTTTGAAGGTTTCCATGGTAGGCGAGAGTCTGATATGTTGTGGTAGAGAGTTCCAGAGTAGGGGGGATGCGTGGGAGAAATCTTGTATGCGATTGTGGGAAGAGGAGATAAGAGGGGAGTACAGGAGGAGATCTTGTGAGGATCGGAAGTTTCGTGCAGGTAAGTACCGGGAAACGAGGTCACAGATGTATGGAGGACTCAGGTTGTGGATGGCTTTGTATGTCATGGTTAGGGTTTTGAACTGGAGTCTTTGGGTAATGGGGAGCCAGTGCAGGGATTGACAGAGGGGAGAGGCCGGGGAATAGCGGGGGGACAGGTGGATTAGTCGGGCAGCAGAGTTTAGAATAGATTGGAGGGGTGCGAGAGTGTTAGAGGGGAGGCCACAGAGTAGGAGGTTGCAGTAGTCAAGGCGGGAGATGATGAGGGCATGGACTAGGGTTTTTGCAGATTCTTGGTTGAGGAATGTACGGATCCGTGAAATATTTTTGAGTTGAAGTTGGCAGGAAGTGGAAAGGGCTTGGATATGTGATTTGAAAGAGAGATCAGTGTCAAGAATAACCCCAAGGCAGCGAACTTGTGGGACTGGAGAGAGTGGGCAGCCATTTACTTTAATGGATAGATCCGTTGGGGGGGGGGGTCACGTGAGATGGGGGAAAGATGATTAATTCTGTTTTGTCCATATTAAGTTTTAGAAATCTAGCGGAGAAGAAGGATGAAATAGCAGACAGACATTGAGGGATTCTGCTTAGTAGGGAGGTGATATCTGGTCCAGAGATGTAGATCTGTGTGTCATCAGCATAGAGGTGATACTGAAAGCCATGAGTTTCTATGAGCTGTCTGAGGCCGAAGATGTAAATGGAGAAGAGCAGGGGCCCTAGAACTGAACCTTGTGGGACTCCGACGGATAGAGGGCACGGTGAGGAGGTGGTGTGCGAGTGGGAGACGCTGAATGTCCGGTCTGTTAAGTATGATGCAATCCAAGATAGGGCCAAGTCTGTGATACCAAGAGATGAGAGGGTCTGTAGTAATAGGGAATGGTCCACTGTGTCAAATGCAGAGGACAGGTCCAGGAGGAGGAGGACAGAGTAGTGTCGCTTGGCCTTGGTGGCTACTAGGTCATTGGTTAGGGCAGTTTCAGTGGAGTGGTGTGACTGGAAGCCTGATTGTAATCGGTCAAGGAGGGAGCAAGAAGAGAGGTGGGAGGACAGTTCAAGATGGACGTGTTGTTCCAGTAGTTTTGAGGCATAGGGGAGAAGTGCTATAGGGCGATAGCTAGATACAAAGGAGAGGGCTTTTTGAGGATAGGTATGATTGAGGCATGTTTAAAGCTTGAGGGGAAAACCCCAGTTGTTAGTGATAGGTTGAAGAGGTGGGTTAGGGTTGGGATGAAGACTGTGGTGAGGTTTGGGATGAAGTGGGATGCGATTGGGTCAAGTGCACAGGTAGTGAGATGTGATCTTGAGAGTAGAGTGGAGAGTCAATCTTCTGTAATGGTGGAGAAGTTGGTTTTGGAGGAGGAGGGCAGGGCAGTTAAGAGGAAGGGCACTGGGGGTTGTTGACCAAAACTGTCGCTGATGTTATCAATCTTGAAAAAAGAGGCAAAGTCTTCAGCTGAGATGAGTGGGGAGGGAGGAGGTGCCCGGGGGCGGAGGAGAGAATTGAAGGTGTTGAATAACTGTTTAGGGTTGTGAGACAGGGAGGATATCAGAGATGAGAAGTAGGTTTGTTTTGCTGCAGCGAGTGTGTCCTTGAAAGTAGTGACGGACTGTTTGAATGCGATGAAGTATGGTAAAATAAATGGAGTCATTCAAAGCCACAACTTGTCACGCAAAAACAGGCCATGATGTGGAAATGTCAACGTAAACATAAAAAGCTATGGCTCTTAGAACAAAGAAAAAACTAAAGCGCAAAAACAGAAAAGTTCCCTGGTTAAACTGTTCGGTTTTACACTGACACACAGTTAGACCTTGTGTGGAGAAACGGGGTCAGTGGGTGCTCTTGTCCGCCGGCCTGGCTGTCTTAAAGACTGCATGGGCCGGGGCTCATACCACTGAACGCCCGCTCTATCTCCCCGTGGGCAACATACTACACAGACAACACAGGGTTAGGGTAAAACAGTGTGGCAATACTTTATTGAACCACAACACCCAATAGCAAACAGAACAATCCCAGCAATTACCCCCAACATGGTGCACATTACAGGGCCTAACCCTTCCGCTGACTCGCCTGGATAACTGTAGATGTTACGTCACAGTTCCCAGGGTCGATATTCCACCTGTGATATACACACAGAGAAGAGATATTGACAAGCGTAGGGAGATGACCGAGAACAGTCCATAGAATCCGTACAAGGTCCAAAGCCAGTTGACACGTCAGAGCTCCCAGGGTCGCTATTCCACCTGTGATATACACACAGAGAAGAGATAACAACAAGCGTAGGTAGGTGACAGTCCATACTGTCCATACAAGGTCCAAAGCCAGTTGACACGAGAGTCACCACCTGGCTTATCCGACCATCTCCATGGAACCAGGCGACCAGCGGGTCCCAAAACCTGGCTTTCTTCAAACATATCCATGGTTCAGAGATGGTCACTGGATCAGATCTGTGTCCTTCCAACCGGAGCCGATCACTCCTTGGTTGTTTCCCTTAGGATCATGGATCCGTGTCACTCGTGATGGTGCCATGATGAATTGGCTGCAGTCCTCTCTCTCGTCCGTTGAGTGTTGTGCAGACTGGTAGCTCTCTGTGTGATGAGATGAGATCCTGTCTCTTTGTCTCAGGATCTTTTTATACCCGAGGCAGGTAATCTATTTTTAGAATTACCCAGTGTCCTTCAGTACACCCTCACAGCCTTTCCCTATCTACAGTCAACAAACTGGTTATAGAATACACAATTAGCTTATCAGCTCACAATAAACACAGATAAACACACACTATTTATAAGTTGCTATTACAGACTTAGGGTCCCGTTACATTTAGCGATGCACCAGCGATCCCGACAACGATACGACCCGGTCAGGATCACTGGTGCGTCACTACATGGTCGCTAGCGAGCTGCCAAACAGGCAGATCCCTTCAGCGATGCAGCAGCGATTCTGACGACTTCCGCCTGCGTCCATGAGTTCTGCGTCGCTAACGACGTCGCTAGTCAGCGCCGAACACAGCGATGCATGCCAGCCAGCAGGACGCCAATGACGAAAAATGGCCCAGGCCATTCGAGCACAATCAGCGATATCCAGCGGGGTGGCCAGTGAAGTTACGAGTCACACAAAGCGAGATCGCTGTTGTGTCACAAAATCGGTGATGCTTTAGCGATCTCGCTATGTGAGAAAGGCCCTTAACGAAATATGTTAAATGATATGCAGCTCTGTCTTCTTGACCCACCAGACATAAACATTTAAATCCACAAGCCAATATACAGATAAAAAGTCAATTCTTGTGGGGTTACAAAAACATGGTTGTCTGGGAAATTAAGATACAATCTGGTTTCTTCACAACTTGATACTGGCATGTCTGCACAGGGGGCAAGCCCAGAGGCATTTGTTAGACATTCAGTCCCCCTCTTCCAATAATGTGTACTCAAGAACCTTGTCACTGGGGAAAGCGATGGGGGTACAGATGGAGCCCTCCCTTTGTCAACCATCTAGTTGCTGTAGTCAATAGTAACCTCAAGCCCCCATCACACACAGCGATCTCGCTAGCGAGATCGCTGCTGAGTCACAAGTTTTGTGACGCAACAGCGATCTCACCAGCGAGATCGCTGTGTGTGACAGCTATCAGCGACCGGCACCCCTGCCGGGTATCGCTGATCGCTGTTGAAGTGGCTGAACATTTTTGGGGTCGCTGGTCTCCCGCTGGTCAGCACACATCGCTGCGTGTGACAGGCGGGAGACCAGTGAGCAGGAGCTGATAACTAAGGTACACATCTGGTTTCTAAGGGGGCGCGCTGTGCCTAGAAACCCGATGTGTACCTTAGTTACCAGCGCGCTGATGCAGGGAGCTGGTAACCAAGGTACACATCGGGTTTCTAAGTGCTGCACGCCCCTTAGAAACCCGGTGTGTACCTTGGTTACCAGCTGCCTGCATCTGCGCGCTGGTAACTAAGATACACTGCGGGTAACTAAGCGACGCCAGCGTGTCGCTGGTCCTGATCGCTGGTGAAGCTGCCTGTTTGACAGCTCACCAGCGATCACATAGAGACTCACCAGCGATCCTGACAAGGTGATATCGTTGTCAGGATCGCTGGTGAGTCGCTATGTGTGTCGGGGCCCTTAGCACTTAGTGGATTAAGCAGTCCAGATCGGTGCTAGCACCTATTCCGGGCATTACAGCTGACATACTTCTGCCAGTTCAGCTCTTCTACCCGGACAACTCAACTACAGCAATAATATGTAATTTCACGTTAAGGTTCCCATGCACCATGACGTATTAGGAGGGGCTGACAAAGTGAGAATAGGGCCTCTGTGCCAGACCAGTATGTGGGCTCTTTGTAGCCCAATAGTTCACCGTAATGCACCTCTTTCTGTACTGCTTTAGAGGTGTAAGTGGGTCCTCTGACCTCTTGGCCCCTGCACGACTGCACGGGTCGCACCAATGGTGTCTTCTCCTGCATATTAGTTCTTGTCTCTCCTAACAGAACTGTACAGAAGTTACCGAAGCTTTTCCATAGTGACAGATTGTGAATTTGCTTTTTGATTGCCTTTTATGTCCATCCAGACACATAAGCGATTGTCAGTTCTGTGTAACACTCATAAGGACACGGTGCTGATAATAGTTGGTCCTTAAGGATCACCAGTCTGCGGCTGTTCTTTAAATGTAAGAGAACAGAGGGCAGCCTAGGGTTTCATAATCACTTGCAATACACACGTAGGATTCTCGTGCGAGTCTCTCGCATGAAAACTCGGCACTGCCGCCGGCACTGGAACCGGAGCGCGCGGCTACATGTATTTCTATGCAGTATATAAAGTGCTCTCAGTGAGAGAAACAAAATAAGAATCTTGTGGGTATGATACCTTTTAATGGCTAACAAATAATAGTGAATGTTGTTACAAAGCAAGCTTTCGGGACTGCTTATGTCCCTTCATCAGGCTGATATGCAGTCGCACGCTCCAGTCCCAGTGCCGGCGGCCGGGTTTTCATGCGAGACTCGCACAAGAATCTATCGAGTCTCTCGCAAGTGAGTATGAGCCCTTATACTGATGATTTTCTAATTAATACTCATTATTAAGCCTGCTTATAAGAGCCTTTTTAAAGGTTTGTTGGATCCTGCCACATGGACGTTGCTGCAGACAGGTGGTCGGCGCTCTTTAAGTCTTTCGTGTTTAGTTAAAGTTTACTAAGCTTGTGTTTTATTTTAATTATTCATGTTTGTTTATAGATGGGTCAGTTTTACTATGCTGCCAAGGCATTTGATGTGTTAGAAAGACTTGATCCAAGTCCTGAATACTGGGAAGGAAAGCGTGGAGCCTGTGTTGGAATCTTTCAAATGATTTTGGCAGGACGTGAACCCAAGTAAGTGTTCCATGGGTGTTTAAACTCACAAGTGTTGATGGCACAGGTTTAATCCAGCCACTGGAACAATTGGGCAGCTGCATGTCCTACGCTCAGTTGTCAGATGCTGCTTAGCACTCAGAAGACAAGACAGATGCAGAATTACTGCAGATGAGCCGCTATCTCTAGTGGTTCCGATGATCATGTATCTGACCTTGTGATCCTGGCACAAGGAGGAAGCCGCTGTGTCTAATTACACCCACCACAGCACCAGAAGACATGGGCACAAGTCACTCTAAGAACTCTCCCTGTAGAGCAGTGTTTCTCAACTGTAGTCCTCAGTGACCCCTGACAATCCATTTAAAAATGGTGGGGAAAAGTGGTGTTGAAATTTTGGCATTAATATGCATTTCTACATAAAAGTTGCATATTCTAAACCAGTTGTGGTTAAAATGTCATGGAGAATATAAATTTATGTCGCTACCATTTACAACAAAAAGTTGCATTTTGGTCAAAATTCTATATTAACACATGACATTTGACACTTTTGTCTCTCCATATTTTATAACATTGGGAAATATATCAATAACGTATAAAAAGTCACAATTTGCTTAACATTTTGCATCAAGTATAGTACATGGCTATTTCCACCATTGTGTCACGATTCCTCTGCTCAGAATGTCTTGGACTCTGTGATGGACAGCTCTGGCATCCTATCCTGTGCTGGGGCGTTCTGAGCTGTCAGTGCTTTGATTGACAGCTCGGTTGACCTATCTGACTGGAAGGTGCAGAGACTTCCACAGGCGCTTCATATTCTTGGTAATTGCCCTGTTATTTAGGTGAGCTATCTGGCCCAGATCATTGCCAGTCAAAAGCTTGTTCTAAGCTTGTGCTCTCTGGTGTGTTCGCCTGTACCCTGTGCTTTAAGTTCTGATCTTCTTCTGCTGCTGACCTTTGGACCATGTTCAGACCACCCATTTGTTATTGCCCCTTTGCATCTGATATTCTGCTGCTGACCTTTGGACCGTGTTTAGACTACTCGTTTGTCATTTCTCCTTTACATTTGATATTCTGCTGCTGACCTTTGGATCGTGTTCAGACTACCCGTTTTTCATTGCCCCTTTGCATCTGATATTCTGCTGCTGACCTTTGGACCATGTTCAAACTACTTGTTTGTTATTCTCTTTTTCATCTGATATTCCGCTGCTTACCTTTGCACCGTATTCAGACTACCTGTTTGTTACTGCCCCTTTGCATCTGATATTGCGCTGCTGACCTTTGGATCGTGTTCAGACTACCAGTTTGTCATTGCCCCTTTGCATCTGATATTCCATTGCTGACCTTTGGACCATGTTCAGACTACCCGTTTGTTATTGCCCCTTTGCATTGGATATTACGCTGCTGACCTTTGGACCGTATTCAGACCACACGTTTTTCATTGGTCCTTTGCATCTGATATTCTGTTGCTGACCTTTGGACCATATTTAGACTATCTGTTTGTTATTGCCCCTTTGCTTATCTGCTGTTTCTTTGGCCTTCCGACCCTGGCATGTGACCTGACTTGCAACTTTGTATTTTCCCTTGGTTTACTACTTGATCTTTTTGTTTTGACCCCGGAACGTCTGACTGCGCTAATTCACGGTCTAGCCGTGGGTTGTGACTAGCGTCACACATACATGGTTTAGCTTAATATCTGTATCCAAATTGTAACATCCAAAAAGAGGGATAAATCGCTACAATAAAATATAACCTTTATTAATCACTCAATAAAATATTAACTTATGATGTGTCCCCCATATTTACCAAAAATAAATAAAGCTAAACTTATTTCAGTTCACGGTTCTATCCATAGAAGCTTTTTTTTTGGGAGGGGGGGGGAACACACAAAGGTTTTCTGCTATATCGAAGTCCTTGATAAATTACACCACACTGCGATTAGAGTACTAATATGGATTCCAAATTTAGTGCTTTCACGTGTTGATATATAATATTGTGGCTATTTTCCTGACACAGAGAAACGCTGAGAGAAGTGCTTCATTTGCTGAGGAGTACTGGCAGTACACAAGTCGAATACATCATCCGGATTATGAAGAAGTGGGGCAAAGAAAATCGTGTACCAGTTTGACAGAACACCATTTAAATACACAAACCCTGTTATCTCGGGTTACTAATCACATGTCCCATCTCATCCAGGCTCCGACCACTGAAACTACCGCTCCAGCGGTAGTTTCAGTGGTCAGAGCCTGGATGAGATGGGACATGAGATTAGTAACCCGAGATAACATGAGAAGTTTAAAATAAAGAGTTTTCTGAATTGCAACTCAGGTTATGTTGTATACATGATAGTGTTCAGCGTGCAGACTACTATATGTGGGCTCCACAATCAGAAGATTAAAAGACAGGATTAGGGAGCATCTTTATGATATTAATCAGCCCACAACCCGCCATACATCTAATGCATCCAATCATTTTGTAAACCTGCACAATAGACAAGTTGCACATTTTAATGTTTATGCAATAGAACAGGTGCATGGTAATATACGTGGTGGAGATAGAGAAAAGAAATTGCGGGATAGGGAAGCATTTTGGATTTATTTATTAAATACCTGAGCGCCTTTGGGTCTGAATTTGAAGAAGGAATTTATGTTGTACTACTGACCATTGCCTGTATTTCTTATGTGTCATGCATTGTTGCAATTTAAACATGTTATGTGTGTTTCCTGCCATGTCATTTAAATGTCAAACTTTATTTTTTTTTTGTGGAGCAATTATGTTCATTTGTTTACCACCTACTTGGGGCGTATTTTAACTTTTGCAAGACTGCTCATTGTGAAACTGAGGACTAAGAGCACTACACGTGTTCGAAACGCGTCCAGTCATTCAGGACATTCCTTCCTTCAGTATATACTGGTTATCAAGCAGCTTATTTTTTAATTTGTTTCAATAAAGATTTTAGATTTTATTTCCTGAGCTGGATACCTTCTTTTTTCTACAGGTGATGAGCATGGCCTGGTTTTCTCCACACATACCACTTAGAATTATCACCAAAATGTTCTATCTTCGTCTCATCAGACCAGGGAATCTTATTTCTCATAGTCTGGAAGTCCGTCAAGTGTTTTTTAGCAAACTCTATGCAGGCTTTCATATGTCTAGCCCTGAGGAGAGGCTTCTGTCGGGCCACTCTGCCAGAAAGGCCCGACTGGTGGAGGACTGCAGTGATAGTTGACTTTGTGGAGCTTTCTCCAATCTCCCTACTGCATCTGTAGAGCTCAGCCACAGTGATCTTGGGGTTCTTCTTTACCTCTCTCACCCAGGCTCTTCTCCCACGATTGCTCAGTTTGCCTGGACAGCCAGGTTTGGGAAGACTTCTGGTGGTCCCAGTCTTTTTGCATTTAAGGATTATGGAGGCCACTGCTCTTAGGAACCTTGAGTACTGCAGAATCTTTTTTGTAACCTTCGCCAGATGTGTGCTTTGCCACAATTCTGTCTCTGAGCTCTTTGGTCAGTCCCTTTGACCTCATGATTCTCATTTGGTCTGACATGCACTGTGAGCTGTGAGGTCTTATATAGACAGGTGTGTGCCTTTACAAATAAAGTCCTATCAGTTTAATTAAACACAGCTGGACTCTAATGAAGGAGTAGAACCATCTTAAAGAGGATCACAAGGAAATGGACAGCATGTGACTTAAATATGAGTGTCTGAGCAAAGGATCTGAATACTTATGACCATGTGATATTTCAGTGGGGTTTTTTTTTATAAATTTGCAAAAATTTCTACATTTCTGGGGTTTTTCCAGTCAAGATGGGGTGCAAAGTATACATTAATGAGAAAAAATAAACTTTCTTTGAATTTACCAAATGGCTGTAATGAGAGAGTGAAAAATTTAAAGGGGTCTGAATACTTTCTACACCCACTGTATTAGGCTGGTTTCACATTTGCGGATGTCAGCTGCGGAGGGCTGCTTAGTTCCTCCATGAAGCTCCGCCCACTGCCACACCTCCTCCGGTCAGCTCCGCCTACATGTGCATGCGGCCTGCGTACCTATCTTTAACATTGGGTACGCAGGCCATGCGGATGTATGCGGATGCATCCGCATGCGTCGTTCTCACACTGCGGCGACCTGCATCAAACGCAACATGTTGCATTTTGTTGCGGTCGCTGCAGCGTCAAAACGACGCATGCGGACGCATCCGCATGACCTGCGTACCCAATGTTAAAGATGGGTACGCAGGCCACATGCAGACGTAGGCGGAGCTGACCGGAGGAGGTTTGGCAGTGGCCGGAGCTTCAATAAGGAACTACGCAGCTCTGCTGAACGCTAGTGTGAAACCAGCCTTATTTGGCTTACTTTGTGCCTTAAATGTGCACCAGAATTCTGTGCTTTTTGGCGCAATTTGTGGCATGATGAGCCACTCATTTCCCAGTAAGTAGCACCCTTTCAGCAAGGTCACACTATCTAGCCAGACAAATTGTAAAAATTGTGTAAAACATCTCATAAATATTCTGACATTAGAGATGGGGGTTACCTGAAATAATATGTATCAATGTATTTTTAAAGGAAAGCTGTCATCTGAAACTGACCTATTGTCTAAATCAAGTTTTTGCATCACATGTATTTTTTTTATATATATTTTTTGGCACCTTTCCCCACACCAATAAAAAAATAGTAATTTTGCAATTTTCCCACTTGCCAAAAGGTAACCATCTATATGCAGCTGATAACACAGGATCCACTTAGTCACAATAGGCCATGTCACAGCTGAACTTGTTCTCCTTCCTTCACAATCCTCTTTCCACATACAGTGCCTTGCGAAAGTATTTGGCCTCCTGGAACTTTTCAACCTTTTCCCACATATCATGCTTCAAACATAAAGATACCAAATGTAAATTTTTGGTGAAGAATCAACAACAAGTGGAACACAATTGTGAAGTTGAACTAAATTTATTGGATATTTTAAATTTTTCTCGAAAGTCAAAAACTGAAAAGTGGGGCGTGCAATATTATTCGGCCCCTTTAACTTAATACTTTGTTGCGCCACCTTTTGCTGTGATTACAGCTGCAAGTCGCTTAGGGTATGTCTCTATAAGTTTTGTACATCGAGAGACTGAAATTCTTGCCCATTCTTCCTTGGCAAACAGCTCGAGCTCAGTGAGGTTGGATGGAGATCATTTGTGAACAGCAGTTTTCAGCTCTTCCCACAGATTCTCCATTGGATTCAGGTCTGGACTTTGACTTTGCCATTCTAACACCTGGATATGTTTATTTGTGAACCATTCCATTGTAGATTTTGCTTTATGTTTGGGGTCATTGTCTTCTTGAAAGACAAATCTCCGTCTCAGTCTCAGGTCTTTTGCATACTCCAACAGGTTTTCTTCAAGAATGGTCCTGTATTTGGCTCCATCCATCTTCCCATCAATTTTAACCATCTTCCCTGTCCCTGCTGAAGAAAAGCAGGCCCAAATCATGATGCTGCCACCACCATGTTTGACAGTGGGGATGGTGTGTATAGGGTCATAAGCTGTGTTGCCTTTATGCCAAACATATCGTTTGGCATTGTTGCCAAATAGTTCGATTTTGGTTTCATCTGACCAGAGCACCTTCTTCCACATGTTTGGTGTGTCTCCCAGGTGGCTTGCTGCAAACTTTAAACCACATTTTTTATGGATATCTTTGAGAAATGGCTTTCTTCTTGCCACTCTTCCATAAAGACCAGATTTGTGCAGTGTACGACTGATTGTTGTCCTATGGACAGTCTGTCCCACCTCAGCTGTAGATCTCTGCAGTTCATCCAGAGTGGTCATGGGCCTCTTGGCTGCTTCTCTGATCAGTCTTCTCCTTGTTTGAGATGAAAGTTTAGAGGGACTGCTGGGTCTTGGTAGATTTGCAGTGGATGATACTCCTTCCATTTCAATATGATCACTTGCACAGTGCTCCTTGGGATGTTTAAAGTTTTGGAAATCATTTTGTATTACAAATCGGCTTTGAACTTCACAACAGTATCACAGACCTGCCTGTTTTGTTCCTTGGTCTTCATGATGCTCTCTGTGCTTCATACAGAACCCTGAAACTATCACAGAGCAGGTGCATTTATACAGAGACTTGATTACACACAGGTGGATTATATTTATCAACATTAGTCATTTAGGACAACATTGGATCATTCACAGATCCACAATGAACTTCAGGAGTGAGTTTGTTGCACTGAAAGTAAAGGGGCCGAATAATATTGCACGCCCCACTTTTCAGTTTTTGACTTTTGAGAAAAATTTAAAATAACCAATAAATTTCATTCAACTTCACAATTGTGTCCCACTTGTTGTTGATTCTTCATCAAAAATTTACATTTGGTATCTTTATGTTTGAAGCACGATATGTGGGAAAAGGTTGAAAAGTTCCAGGGAGCCGAATACTTTCGCAAGGCACTGTATTCATTAAAAGATTTATTACAAAAGTTGGAGTCAGGGTTTGACCATTGGGGGGTATGTACAATGTGTCTTTTCCCTCAAACAACAGTTAAGGCTCGCTCAAACGTGTATAAATCAGACAAGTGCATTCCAATAAAAAAAAAATCAGATTTCACTCTGACCAATGTTATTCAAAAGAGGCAGTGTCGATCGGCATATTTTTTCTCAGCTGTATTTGACACTATAAAAAGCATGCTGCGGTGACACTCCGATATCAGACAGTGCCACAAAAACAATTGCATGCCATACGGCCCATCAGGATGCCACATTGCAAATCTGTATCATAGGAAACTAAATGGTCCTGTAAATGATTAATAGCTGCTGAGTAAAAAAAAGCCTACTGCATATGGACAGCGCGGACAACGCACCAGAAAAAAATTGTTCCACTCTCCTGGATGAGAATGGTGAGAATGGAACTGATTTATACGCAAGTGTGCGCAAACCCTAAGTAAGAGTCTAAAAAAGCCCCAGGGACCAATGGGAATATTGCTAAATTTCTACATTATTTTTTGTAATTATTTTTCCAATTATTTGCTTAGTTTTCAGTTTGCACAGAGTAGAGTGTAGCTGCTGATAACTTATTGGTATCAAAAGTACCGTATATTTGTATAAATATTAAAATTTTACTTTCAAGGTGTTGGTGTATGAGTCTTGAACTGAATGTAATAATAACATATTCTTTATTTTAACAAGTATGACATGAACAGGATTTTACCGCACTTACTATTGAATAAGTGTTACAAGTTCTCCTCCTGTGGTATTTGTTTGCAGAAGAAATGGGAAAGGAGTTCCAGCTCCTTAAAAACATGAAAAAGACAAAAAATCCTCTGATAGCATGGACATGTGCCAGGGGGAGTGTGTTCAGCGACGCGTTTCGATCTATAAAAAGATCTTTATTTAGCCTTTTTCATGTTTTAATGGATGAATAAAATTTCAAGGAGCTGGAACACCTTTCCCATTTCTTCTATTGACTCTACATTCATCAGGACGAAGTTCCGAGCACCTGTGGCTGTCAGTGAGCTGGCTAAGGCTTTGTAGCCTTTACTTTTCTTTTTGGTATTTGTTAGTGCAACTTTCCTCACAGACTTCACAGTTGTCCCTGTCCACGATGGATTGCTGACCTCGGGAGTTCCTGTACAACAAACTTGGTCCACACACACTATACCACCAACGGCTTAAACAGTAAGTACCAGAGATTTAATTTCTGTATGGGCTACAATTACAGTTGTGGCCAAAAGTATTGACACCCCTGCAATTCTGTCAGATAATACTCAATTTCTTCCTGAAAATGATTGCAAACACAAATTCTTTGGTATTATTATCTTCATTTAATTTGTCTGAAATGAAAAAACACAAAAAGAATTGTCCTAAAGCCAAATTGGATATAATTCCACACCAAATATAAAAAAGAGGGTGGACAAAAGTATTGGCACTGTTCGAAAAATCATGTGATGCTTCTATAATTTGTGTAATTAACAGCACCTGTAACTTACCTGTGGCACCTAACAGGTGTTGGCAATAACTAAATCACACTTGCAGCCAGTTGACATGGATTAAAGTTGACTCAACCTCTGTACTGTGGCCTTGTGTGTACCACATTGAGCATGGATAAAAGAAAGAAGACCAAAGAACTGTCTGAGGACTTGAGAAACCAAATTGTGAGGAAGCATGAGCAATCTCAAGTCTACAAGTCCATCTCCAAAGACTTGAATGTTCCTGTGTCTACCGTGCGCAGTGTCATCAAGAAGTTTAAAGCCCATAGCAATGTGGCTAACCTCCCTAGATGTGGACGGAAAAGAAAAATTGACAAGAGATTTCAATGCAAGATTGTGCGGATGTTGGATAAAGAACCTCGACTAACATCCAAATAAGTTCAAGCTGCCCTGCAGTCCGAGGATACAACAGTGTCAACCCGTACTATCCGTCGGTGTCTGAAAGAAAAGGGACTGTATGGTAGGAGACCCAGGAAGACTCCACTTCTTACCCCGAGACATAAAAAAGCCAGGCTGGAGTTTGCCAAAGCTTACCTGAAAAAGCCTAAAACGTTTTGGAAGAATGTTCTCTGGTCAGATGAGACAAAAGTAGAGCTTTTTGGGCAAAGGCATCAACATAGAGTTTACAGGAGAAAAAAGAGGCATTCAAAGAAAAGAACACGGTCCCTACAGTCAAACATGGCGGAGGTTCCCTGATGTTTTGGGGTTGCTTTGCTGCCTCTGGCACTGGACTGCTTGACCGTGTGCATGGCATTATGAAGTCAGAAGACTACCAACAAATTTTGCAGCATAATGTAGGGCCCAGTGTGAGAAAACTGGGTCTCCTTCAGAGGTCATGGGTCTTCCAGCAGGACAATGACCCAAAACAAACTTCAAAAAGCACCAGAAAATGGTTTGAGAGAAAGCACTAGAGACTTCTAAGGTGGCCAGCAATGAGTCCAGACCTGAATCCCATAGAACACCTGTGGAGAGATCTAAAAATGGCAGTTTGGAGAAAGCACCCTTCAAATATCAGGGACCTGGACCTGCCAAAGAAGAATGGTCTCAAATTCCAGCAGAGCATTGTAAGAAACTCATTGATGGTTACCGGAAGCGGTTGGTCGCAGTTATTTTGGGTAAAGGTTGTGCAACCAAGTATTAGGCTGAGGGTGCCAATACTTTTGTCTGGCCCATTTTTGTAGTTTTGTGTGAAATGATCAATGTTTTCCTTTTTGCTTCATTCTCTTTTGTGTTTTTTCACTTAAGACAAATTAAATGAAGAGAATACCAAAGAATTTGTGTTTGCAATCATTTTCATGAAGAAACTTAGTATTATCTGACAGAATTGCAGGGATGTCAATACTTTTGGCCTCAACTGTATATCAATATATAAAAAACGCTGAAATCATATTAAATATTTTTTCAGTAAGCCTGCACCAAACAAGCCAGAAGGCCATACTAAGTTATAAAACCTGAGTAACAAGTGTTAATATCAGAGGACATATTCAAGCAAACAAATACTACTGATCCATAGAACACAATTGTATAAGCCCTGATTACCAGTAAGTAAAAAACAAAAATATAAAGGATTATACTTAGACTTCCTTTTCTTTGTTTTAATCATCCACAATTTTCTGTATGCACCCAGTATAGCCATATGGACTCCAGTTAGAGCAGTATATCACACACGTATACTCGGAGCATACAAACCAGTAAGTACGCTTATTCATAAAGCCTACTTTTTGCACCTGTTTTTTCTTCCCCATAATTATATATACAACTCTATCTAGTTCATCATACAGACCCAGTGAACCTTTTCTCTTCTACCTACCAAGCATTCTGGACTTATCCACTACACCATCAACGTCTTGGGAGTCAGCATATTTCTACCACTCTCAGAACCAATAGCGCGGTGATATCATTATTCTTATATACCCAGAAAAATAAAAAAGTTATTGCTCTCAGAATAAAGCGATGCAAAAATAATAGTTTTTTTATATAAGTTTTTATTGTATAAAGCGCCAAAGCATAAAAAGATATAATTGAGGTATCGCTGTAATCGTATAGTATAAAGGCCCCCCCCAAAAAAAAAAAGAAATGCATGAATTGTTGATTTTTGCTCATTCTGCCTCCAAAAATCGGAATAAAAAGTGATTAAAAAAAATGCCATGTGCCCGAAAATGGTACCAATAAAAACGTCAACTCGTCCTGTAAAAAACAAGACCTCACACGACTCTGTGGGCCAAAATATGGAAAAATTATAGCTCTCAAAATGTGGTGATGTAAAAACTATTTTTTTTTTTGCAATAAAAAGCATCTATTAGTGTGTGACAGCAACCAAACAGAAAAACCCTCTTTAAGGCCTCTTTCACACGTCCTGATATTTCCGGTACCGGAGATGTCAGTGTCCGTGTGTGTAATACTTGCGGCACACGTGTTGCATGCGTGTGCTCCATCAGTACCACAAGGATTGGCGCCAGGGAAGAAGCATTACAGTAAGTGCTGTTTCCTGGCACGGGGTGCTGAACACGTCTCTCATCATTCTCCCCTGCTCTCCAGCGATCGGCACAAGCAGGGGAGAATGATGAGAGCCGTGTTCAGCACCCGGCGCCAGGGAAAAGCACTTACTGTAACGCTTCTTCCCTGGCGCTTATGCGTGTCACATGGATGACATTCATGTGTGTTATGCGTATGCACGTGTACTGGATGTTTTGTGGCCCATGCTGGCATTAAAAACGGACATAGCGTGTTTTGCTCACGGACACACGGTCCGTGGAAACACACTGACATGTGCACGGACACATTTACTTGAATAGGCAAATAGCGTTCCATTCCTCCCAAGTCTCACCGCATGGCTAAGTAGCGCTGTACAGCCACATATAGGGTATTGCCACTTTCATTAGAAATTGTGGGATAAATTTTGTTGCCATTTTTACCCATTTCTTGTGATAAAATGTAAAATCTTTGACTAAAACAAAATTTTGGTGGAAAAAATGTAGTTATTTTTCAACATTGCCCAATGGTATAAAATTCTGTGACACACCCATGGTGTCAATATGGTCACTGCACCATTAGATGAATTCATTGAGAGGTGTAGTTCGTAAAATGGGGTTTGCTGTTTTGGCACCTCATGGGCTCTCCCAGTGGGTCATGGCACCTGCAAACCATAACAGTAAAATTTGGTGCTCCTTCCCTTCTGAGCTCTGCCATGTGCCCAAACAGTGGTTTACCCCCACATATTGGGTATAAGCATACTTAGGACAAATTGCACAACAACTTTTGGGGTCCAATTTCTCCTATTACCCTTAGGAAAATAAATTGGGGGTGAAAAGATCATTTTTGTTGAAAAATATGATTTTTTAATTTTACGGCTGTGCGTTATAAACTTCTGTGAAGCCATTGGGGGTTCAAAGTTCTCACCACAAATCTAGATAAGTTCATTGGGGGGTCTAGTTTCCAAATTGGTGTCACTTGTGGGGGGTTTCCACTGTTTAGGCACATCAGGGGCTCTCCAAACGCAACATGATGTCTGATCTCAATTCCAGCCAATTTTGCATTGAAAAGTCAAACGGCACTCCTTCCCTTCTGAGCTCTGCTGTGCACTCAAACAGTGGTTTACCTGCATATATGGGGTATCTGCATACTCAGGAGAAATTGAACAATGTTTGTGGTCCCAATTTCTCCTGTTATCCTTGGTAAAATAAAAAAATTGGATCTGAAGTAAATTTTCCAGACGTCCCTTCCTGACAGCACGATGGGGTTGTCCTTCCTTTCATCCTTACAGGGACAGGAAAAGCACGAGAGGTTAAAGGTCCCCTCCCTTTTTTTTCCTGTTCCTGTAAGGACAGGCACGAGACGCCACGGAGGAAGTTAGCCGCAGCATCCAGCAAAATGGAACACTTACCGACGGGCCCAGGTGGATCACGGTCCTCCCCCAAGCTCCCCCCGTTAATGGTCTGGGGTGGCACCCCCCGAAGGGTGTTCTCCGCCAGGCGTCCCGTGGAGCGCGGCGCCAGGACTTGGAGCAGCTTCCCCTCAGCGGGGCTCTCGGCTCCCGCCGCCACACACCGCATCATCCGGAGGACACCGCAGAGGCGCTGGAGCGTCGGCGGCTGCATCACTTCCGCACGATGACTTACGGTCGCATCACGGGGCGCATCAGGACATGGCAGACAGCATGAGGCAGCTCAGGGATGACCTGTAGAAGGTAGGATAAAACGGCGGGGCATGGACCAGAGAGGGCAGCGGGCAAATCGACAGGTCACTGGTCATACGGCCATACAGGTCTGCTGCAACGCACACCACCAAGGAAAATGCCACAAAAACCGGCGATCAGCCCGAGCCAATGTCTGTAAGTAGGGGGCACGGTGGGTAGCTGATACCAAAAAAGAACAGGAGCTTTAATAAAGAACTCCTGTGCTTTATATTAAGGAAAAGACGGCACCGACTCCTGCAGTATCAACCTCCAGGACATTGGGAAGACCCAAATGCCCCATCTGTGCCAGGAAACTACCGGGGTCATGGAAAAAAACCCTATGTGAAGACTCCACCCTTAGCAACATCAGAGGTGAGCAGGCCTTTTTCCTCGCAGAGATGCGCACAATGGTCAGAGAGGAGGTCCCGACCTCCGTCTCTGGACTACTACCTACTCAGTCTTCTGGCCAGTCCCAGGGTAAGAGGCCAAGATGAGTGTCCGATCAGTCATTGGAAGAAATCGAGGGTACGGACTCAGAGGAGGAGGGCGAGATCACCTCAGAACCCCCTGAGATAGGGAAAAGATACCTCTTCTCGGAAAACACGGATGAGCTTTTCGGCACTGTGAGAAGTACTATGCAGATTGAAGAGGCCCCAAAGACTCAATCCATCCAGGATGAAATGTTCGGGGGCCTAAGAGCTAGGATTCGTCAGGTCTTCCCAGTTAACGACCATATCCATTCAATGATTCTGGAGGAATGGGAGCACATCGAGAAACGACTGGTCATGCCTCGAGACTTTAAGCTTCGACTACCATTTAACCAGGAGGACATTAACACTTGGGCCGAAGTTCCTTAGATCGACACCCCGGTGGCCAGGGTGTCAAGGAAGACTTTAATCCCCTTTGAAGATTCCTCTAGTCTCAAGGAACCCATGGACAAAAAGGCCGATGTGCTCCTAAAGAGGGCTTGGGAGGCCTCTGCGGTGGTTATGAAAGCAACCATAGCCGCCACATCGGTCACCAGATCCATTCATCTATGGATCGCCACTTAGAGCAACAATTAAAAGATAAAATCCCTAGGGGCGATATCTTAGAGGGCCTTCCCCTGTTAAAGATCGCAACCGGATTCCTGGAGGACGCTTCAACCGAATCCGTGCGATTTGTGGCCAGGAATAATTCCTTATCCAATGCGGCTCGTCGAGCCATATGGATGAAGAGCTGGTCAGGGGACTAATAAATTATGTGCTGTCATGCTCACGCCTTGGCTGATGGGCGCGAGCCGGGGGGTTGTGGCCCCTATGTGCCACAGACCAGACTACCCTGGAAGAGGCGTGACTATGACAGCTACCTCGGTCTTCACTGGAGCCTCTGATGGTGAGGTCAGGTTTGTGCGGCAGGTAGCTGCTGGGTGCCACTCCAGGGTGGCGTCTGGCTGTGGCTGCTGATCCCACTCGGGGACAGGACACCTGGTCAGGTGCAAGTGACAGGCTGAGACACAGGGCAAGCAGGCACGGCTTGGAGACCGGGCAGGCGGGCATGGCTTGGAGACACAGGACAGGCGGGCACAGCTTGGAGACACAGGGCAGGCGGGCACGGCTTGGAGACACAGGACAGGCGGGCACAGCTTGGAAACACTGAGCAGGCTGGCGTGGTATGAAAAGAAAGAGGTAGGGGCCTGTTCACACAGCACAGGTATCGGTATAGACAGGAAGGAGTGGAAAATGAAGGAACAGGTTTGGGACCTGTTCACACAGGAGGTGTAGGTATGGATACAGGCAGGAGTGCGGAGTAGGCGGAGCGCGGAGTAGTCGCAGGAGTGCGGAGTAGGCAGAGCCGCAAGGTCTGCGGGGAGAAGCTGCAGCAAGAGGTTCTGCAGTGGCAGCAGGAGCAGAGTAAAGCTGAACCACAAGGTCTGTGGAGAGAAGCTGCAGCAAGAGGTTCTGCAGCAGCAGAGCAAGCTGAACCACATGGTCTGTGGAAAAAATCTGCAACAGAGTAAGCTGAGCTGCAAGGGTGCAGAGCAGTCAGAGCTGCAAAGGCACAGACAGAGCTGCAAGGGTGCAGAGGCTCAGATAGAGCTTGCAAAGGTGCAGAGCACAGACGGGGAGGACACAAGGAAAGACACAGCAGGGAAGGAAGCCACAGACAAGGAGACAGTACAAGACAAGGTACAAGGACAAAGACTCAAGGACCAGGATATTCTGCCTCCTGGCAGGCAGAAGGACAAGTAAACACAAAGCTAGGACCAAGACAAGGAGACCAGGATATGCAGCCTCCTGGAGGGCAGACAAAGAATACAAAGCAAGGCTAGGAGTATTCCTCCAGAGAAGGAGGGCTCTAGGTAATTGGTCAGGGACAGATTGAACAGGTGCACCCTGACTGCATAAAAACGAGAGAGTTCTGGCACCGCCCCCCTATACAGGTTGAACAGCTTACAGCATGAAATGTGATCAGTCTGGTATCTGCTGTGGCTTGCAGCATGGGAGCATTACAACAACAAGAAGGGAAGAGAAGGAGGGGGCATCCTTTCTGTTTTGTTTTTTTTGTCACTGAACTTTGTTAACAATCTCACAATATGCACAATATATAAAACAGTACAGTAGTAGTTGTTGCAATACATACAGATCAATATGCATTATTCCAACACCCCCACTCAACAACTACTTATCCTCTTAGTCCCAGTGTGGTTCTCAATTCTTGGAGCCTGGCTCGTGGCCATGGCTTTGTCATAACTTTGAGAATATCCTTTTGCCACCAACCTTGCTTTAAATCTGTGGACTTTACCTTCAGAGTCATATTTGGTTTTGAAGACCCACTTGTACCTAATTGCCTTTTTGCCCTGTGGCAGCTTGGTGAGTTTCCAAGTTTGAAGTTGATGAAGCAATTTGATTTCCTCATGAGCAGCATTGATCCACTTTGTTCTTTCATGGACAGGTAGTTCTTGCATTTCATCCCATGACTGCGGCTCTGATTCAGGTAGTGTCTTGACTATGTAGGATAGACGTTTAGCTGGTACGCCTCTGTTTGATCTTGAAGATCTCCTGATTTCAGATTCACCTGATATTTCTGTTCCTTCAGTGGTTGAAGAATCCAGCCAGACCTACATCCTCCTTGTTATTGTCTTGTAATTGTGACTTCAGCTGGACTACTGGCGTGATGTCACAAAACTTGGGGGACACAAAGTTCTCATCAATCACTACATCTCTACTTATTGTGACCTTGTTTGTTTCTGGGTGTAGAATCCTATAACCTTTCTGGGTTTCACTGTAGCCTACCAGGATCCCTTCCTTAGCGTGAGATTCCCACTTAGTTCGCCTTTCTTTGGGAACATGTACAAGCGCTTTACTTCCGAATATTCTTATATGATGTAGTTTTGGCTTTCTGCTGTTCCATTGCTCAAACGGAGTTTTCTCTGTAGCTTTACCTGGTAGTCTGTTCTGAAGATAGCAAGCTGTCATGATTGCTTCACCCTAATATGCTGTGGGCAGATTTGCATCAAACAACATACTTCTTCCACTTTCACAGAGTGTTCGGTTCCTTCTTTCCGCGACACCATTTTGCTCAGGATTGTACGGTACAGTGGTCTGAAATAGGATTCCATTTTTCTTTAAAATGCTCTGTATCTCATTACTTGTGTATTCAGTCCCATTATCTGCACGTAGAATCTTTGGCATTCTCCCAAATTTATTATATACCTCAGCTAGATATACTTCAAGTTTCTCTGGAACTTCTTTCTTGCTGTGAAGCAGATGGACAACTGTATATCTTGAATGATCATCAATAAATGTGAGAAAATATCTCTTCTTCCCAGGAGTCTGAGTGCTCATTGGACCACAGACATCTGTATGTATTAAATCTAGTGTCTGTTCTGTTCTTGTAGTACTTCTCTTAGGAAAAGCTTTTCTAGACATTTTCCCTTTGATGCAGCTAGTACATTTCAATATCTGGTTACATAGATCAATTGTAATGTCCTCAGCTAGTTGCTTTTGAACTAACTTCCTTTTTACTTCTGGGTCTCTGTGTGCTAGGCGCCTATGCCATACATGAATGCAGTTATTGTGCCTTTCTTCCTGAGCAGTGTACACACACTTTGCATTTAAGCTGGTAAAGTTCATTTGTGATTTTTCCTTCTGCTAGTGTGTGGCCCTCTTTTGAGATGATGCAGCTATCATGCTTAAATGTAACTTCATTTCCTTGTTTTGTGAGTTTCTTCACATATAGTAAATTACTCTCAAGACTAGGCACATAGAGCACATCTTTTACTGGGATCTTCTTGCTTTGTGTTGGTGAGATTTGACAATCAATATAACCATCTCCTATACCTTGTGAAGTCATGTACTGACTATTAGCCATAATCACTTTCTCTGACTTACTTTGGTTAAGCTTAGAAAAGAAGTCCCTGTTATTAGTCATGTGACTAGTTGCTCCAGAGTCTATACATCATGCATGCTTTGATGTATTTACACTGACAGTAAATGCAGTTTCAGTATTCACAGAATCATTTTCTGCAGACACAGCACTTTTAACCCTTTGAAGACTGCTTTGCTTTTTCAGCTGATTCATTCTAACTTTCCAGACTCTGCAGTCGCTGCATGTGGGTGCCATGCAGTCTAACTTATTTGTTCTGACAGCTATGATTTCATAAGGAGAATATGGACTTATCGTATTGTAAGGTAGCGCTTGTTATTCAGATAGGGGACACTCACTTGGCAGCCAATAAATCACATCCGGCACAGGTTTCTTAACATAACTCCAACAGTCCATGCGGTTTATTAGGCATCATAAACCAGGTGTTCATATAGTTCAGGTGTTCAGAAAGTTCATATACACAGCATAGTGTCGATGACAGAGCTTCACTCTGCTTATCCTGTGGTCACACAGGTTGTGCAATGTCCAGTACACAGGCTCTCTAGTCTCAGAGTTATATCCCCTGTTAGGGTTACCTCATGGCTGCTTCAGCTCACTGCAGACATTCATTCCTTCTCCCTGGGAACTGTCAGACACTTGCAGCCATTACTCACAGCATTCACGTGCTGTCAGGCAGGAAGCCCCATCTCCCAGCGGGACCTTCCACAACGGACCAACCGGGTCCAAGCATTCACTCATGTGACCTACCCTGGCCACCTTATATGGTCCATAGCCACGCCCACCAGGTCACATGGCTATGCCCTCATCACAGGTCCTTCACACTCACAAAGTCTTTTACTACCAGCGTTTTCAGTCACACCCCTGGGTGGATTTGTAGGTAGCTCTCCCTAACACATTGGCACAAAAGATCAGCTCTGCTAATCAGCACATAATCAAGCCTTCACCCCAAGGCCACCCACCTTGAGATATATTACGATCATTCAGCATCCTACTCCTATCAGGACACTGGAAATGCTTATACGCCTGTCCTGGGACACCCACACAGCGCCCCCTAGTGGACACAGTGGTCACTACACCACAGTATGTACAGGCTACACACCTGTTATATTTTCAAAATCTCTGGATGGGACCGAACTACTTCCAGGGTCTCAATTCGTTCTAACAGCACAGGGTGGGGAGATACATAGAATAACTAATAGGAACCAGATAGCAAAGATGTGCTTAGTCTCAACGTGTAATGGGGCCTGGTCAAAATAACATCCCTAGGACTGTCTATTAAAGGGAATCTGTCACCTCATTTTGCCAGTCTATGTAAATGATTTCAGTTCGGTCCGATGGGCGGTGTTTTGGGTCCTTTCCTCCACCCCTCTTTGGCTGTTGTCCGCAATACTTCTGGAAATTTCCATAGTTGTCCTCCATATTACGCGCGTGCGCATTGCAATCTTGACTCGCGCATGCGCAGTATGCTTTGCCCAACTGCAGGCAAAGCCAAAAAGCATTAGTGCGCATGCGCCGGTGAACTATGTCCCGGAACACAGCGAAATACCTCTGGGACATAGTTCCCAGAAATATTGCGGACAGTGGCTAAAAAGGGGTGGAGGAAAGGACCCAAAACACCGCCCATCGGACCGAACTGAAATCATTTACATAGACCGGCAAAATGAGGTGACAGATTTCCTTTAATAGACAGTCCTAGGGAAGTGATTTTGGCCAGGTCCCATGTTAAAATGCCAGATTTTTGTTGTGTAAAAAAAATAATTTAAATAAGAATCATTTCTGAACTTTTTACACCTTTTATGTAACCCATAATCTGTACAAATATATAAAGAAAAAAATCAATTTGAGAGAGTGAGATAAAATTAACAACATGAAAATAATGTGGTTGTGTAAGTGTGAGCACTTCCTTATAATTGGTAATGTGGTTCTGTTCAGAATTAACCATTTACACTCAAGTTATATAGTAGTGCACAGCTGCCATCATTTACCGTTATTCTGATTAACCCCTTATGAAGTTTAGCAGCTCTGGTAGGACTTTCCTGACATTTTTTAGTTGTTTTGTCCAGAAAAAGCCATGGGTCCGTAACAGCTTACAACACAGCAAGGGGATCACATTGCTGAAAGTGATCAGTCAGAAGGGTCCAAAACCATTTCCAATGCATTAGATATACCACTGTGAAGATGGTCGTCAAGAAGTCAAAAATGAAAATTTGGTCACAGCACTCTGGAGTAGACACATTGCATATCAGGAGATTATCCTATGCAGTGACATACAGTCCAGAGTCCCAAGAAACCCAAATGAAAGTAGCATAAATACGATTATTGTAGACAACCTCCAAAGCAGGTGATGAAAGATCAAATCATCTTCATTCTGTTGTATACAGGATGCAACGTTTTGAACTGTGGCAGGTCTTTTTCAAGTATACTAATCATCAAGAAGTGGCAATAGAGCAGGCTGTCAGCTAGTACCGGGGCGCTGTTACAGCCACCACTCACTATACACTGTATCCGCACTAACCAACCACTATGACTGAGAGTGCCCTGGAGGAATAAATTTAATGTATTAATTTTGCTGGTGCCTGGCAAGATCACAGCACTGTTATCTTGCAGATTAACCCCATATCTGCAGGTACTGTAATAGCATTTTTTCATATTTCTTTAAAGAAAATCTGTCACCAGGCTTTTGCTACCTCATCTGAGAGCAACATCATGTAGGGACAGGCTGTGGTTTCAGCATTGTAGCTTACTGTGTTTCTTACTGCAGTTACAGTATAGTAAAATAACTGTTTTATCTGATTCAGATCTACAATTTCTCTGAATGCTAAGCTCTGTGTAACTCCGCCTACACCACTGATTGGCTGCCTTCTGTGTACACTCCGCATAGGCAGAAAGCTGCCAATCAGTGATGGAGGCAGGGTTTTTCAGAGCTTTTGAAGATGGAGACCTACTGTACATGGCAGCAGGTTTACTAGTCCTCCAGTGATAATCTACTGATATAACAGTGATTTTATAAAAACTGTAGAAATCAGGTCAGTAAGTGACATATTCAGTATTTCTGTCTCTATGTTATGAGGATCTCTCATTAGGTGGTCAAAACCTGGTGACATGTTCCCTTAAACTTCACTTTCAAAACAATGAACGGAAAGTCTAGGTATTATGGAAATCACAAGATCATACTAATGGTGAACAAATAATGATACAATAGAGACAAAATTTTCAAACATTTCAAATGATTCAGTATTAAGTATGAGCGCCATCTGTAGAAATCCCTGCACATACACGCCTTGGCTGCTATCATTGAGATTATTTATGGTTGTCTCATGAATGTTCTGCCACGCTGAGTGCACTTTGGCAAATCAAGATCTGATACTGGCAGCTTTCTTTGCAATTGCCGACCAAAGTAGTCCCAGATGTGATTGGTGGGAGACAAGTCCGGCGATGCTGCATGCCATGGTAATACATTTAGGCCATTAGAAATACATATCATGAGACCACATTGTGGACTTGGGAGGGATATATGAAATTAAATTCAAACCAGCTGGGGAAAAAAAACCCTTGGTAACAAGCCATAAACGTAACTTTTATTATTATTTAAAATAGCAGGGAACATAGACATTCATACATTTTGTCCCTATACTGCCTAAATTATTACAATTATATATATAGCACACATGCCCCCAACATGTTCCACCGCAAAAGCTTTGTCATCAGGGGATGGGACCATAACATTTAGGCAGTGTAGGGACAAAATGAAACAATGCACGGTGCTGAGCTGTAAGCACTACACCCACTTGTGGACGTCGGGTCCTCATACCACTCTCATGCAGTCTGTTTCTGACAGTTTGAGGAGACACATGGATGTTAATGGCCTGCTGGAGGTCATTTTGCAGGGCTCTGCTACTGCTCCTCCTCTTCTTCCTTGCACAAAGGAGTAGGTAGCAGTCCTGTTGCTGGGTTGTTTTCCCCCTGCTGTCTCCTAGTGCATCAGCCTGTCTCCTGGTATCTGCTCGATGCTCTGGACACTGTGCTGACAGACACAGCTACCCTTCTTTCCACAGCTCGCCTTAATTTGCCATCCTGAATGAGTTGCACTACCTGAGCAACTTCTGTGGGTGGTAGACACCACTTCATGCTACTGTACGTACCTCTAGGGGTGAGAGCAATGACAAAATGCAAAAGTGACCAAACCAACAGGCAAAAAGGATTAGGGCAGAAAAATGGTCTGTGGTCACCACCTGCAGAACCACTCCTTTATAGAAATTGTCTCGCTAATTGCCTATCATTTCTTCCTGCCATCTGTTCCATTTGCACAACAGCAGGATAAATTGTTTCACAATCTGTGTTGCTTCATAACTGGACAGGATGGTTTCTGCCACATGCGTGGTTTGTAGAAACACTGTGCCACGGACCGCGGAGGGGCGTGACTAAGCGATCAACCTGACTGTTCTCTAGAGCCTCTGATGGTGAAGTTAGACTTGGCTCCCGATGAACGCCAGGTACCACTCCAGGGCAGATGAACGGTCACGCAGCAGCTGGACCGGAAGAACAGACTGGATGAAGCAGCTGGCAGAGCTCGCATCACAATGCAGCAGACAGAGTTGGTGTCAGAGACAGAGTTTGTCAGAGTGCAGCTAGCAGGATTTGCTTAATAGTGCAGCAAGCGGGATTTGCTTCAGAGTATCGCAGGCAGGATACCGTATATACTTGAGTATAAGCCGACCAGAGCATAAGCCGAGACCCCTAATTTTGCCACAAAAAACTGGGAAAAGTTATTGATGCTAGTATAAGCCGAAGGTGGTGCTGCATAAGGGTTAATGGTGGTCCAAAAAGATGCTCCATAGATAAATACCCCCCATAAATGCTGCATAAGGGTTAATGGTGGCCCAAGAAGATGCTCCATAGATAAATGCCCCCCATAAAATGTGGCACAAGGGTTAATGGTGGCCCAGGAAGATGCTCCATAGTTAAATACCCCCATAAAATGCTGCAAAAGTGTAAATGGTGGCCTAAGAAGATGCTACATAGTTAAATACCCCCATAAAATGCTGCACAAGGGTTAAAGGTGGCCCAAGAAGATGCTCCAATAGATAAATACGGCCCATATATTGCTGCTGCCTCTGCTGCTGCAAAAAAAAAATATGACATACTCACCTGTCGCCGCTGGGGGCCAGGTGCCGGTGTCCTGAGCAGGCGAGGACACCAGCATGCTATGTGGGCCAGGTGCCGGTGTCGACGCTGGCTCAGGCCCCTGGCACTGGCGATATTCACCTGTCCCGTTCCATCGCCACGTGCCGCTCTGTCTCCCAGGTCTCTGCAGTGACGTTCAGCAGAGGGCACGCACTAACTACGCCATCGCGCCCTCAGACCTGAACGTCACAGTCAGAGGACGCGGAGGACAGAGCGGCGCGCGGCGGTGGAACGGGGATAGGTGAATATTGCACTGCTCCCCGTCCTCCCCATTATACTCACCCCCTCCTGGCTCACGGTCTCTGCAGCCCCCCTGTTTCTTCCATGGTTTCGGCACCGCAGCTGTTCCAGGTTTCAGCGGTCACGTGGTACCGCTCATTAAAGTCATGAATATGCACATATTCATGACTTTAATGAGCGTTACCATGTGACCACTGAATGCAGGAAAAGCTGGGCCACCGAGACCATGTAAGAAGCAGGGGGGCTGCAGAGACAGCGCCAGGAGGGGGTGAGTATGATCTCTGACACCTGCGCTCCCCTTCCCCTGCTGACCCCCGGTATATGACTTGAGTATAAGCCGAGAGGGGCACTTTCAGCCTTAAAAAATGGGCTGAAAATCTCGGCTTATACTCGAGTATATACAGTATATACTTGGAGCATAACAGGCAAGATATGTACTTGGAGTACAACAGGCAAGATATGTACTTGGAGTACAACAGGCAGGATTTGTACTTGGCGCACAGCAGACAGGATTTGTACTTTGAGTACAGCAGGCAGGATTTGCACTAGTATATGACCTTACACAACCTAGACTGAAACAGGAAGGTTGCTCAAGCACCTCCCCAGTGGAGAGGAAGCAATATATTGCTGCTCAAATAATGCTGCACATAATGCCTCAAAACCATTGGCTGGGGAGGAAATAGCAAATGCACATGCCGGCCCTTAAAGATGGCAGATGTGCACGCGTGCCCTTAGAACATGGCCAGAAGTGCTGCTGGAAGCATGCGGAGCATGAGGGGGAGAAGGACTAACTGCAGCATTGTTGAGTGAACTGACACATCGAGATGCCGGCATGATGCTAACAGTACCCCCCTTTAAGGCCCCTCCTCTTCAAGCCATCTAGGAAATTCCAGAGAATTAGAGTGTGGATATTCTCCTTGGGCTCCCAGGACCTCTCTTCAGGATCAAATCCTTTCCAGCCAATGAGGAAAAAGGTCTTGCCTCTCACGTTCTTCATGGCCAAGATGTTCTCCACATCAAAAACATCATCCGAGGCTCTTGGCATGGGCATGGTACTGGGATCCTTGAAGAAGGGACTCAGGATGATTAGCTTCAGTAGAGACACATAAAAGGAATAGGGAATCCACAGAGAAGGAGGCAGCTTCAATTTATAGGAGACCTTGCTGATCCACTTCAACACCTCGAAAGGCCCGATAAAACGAGGACCCAACTTGTAGGAAGGGATCTTCAGCCGGACGTACCTGGATGAAAGCCATAATTTGCCTCCAGGATGGAAGCACAGAGGATCCAGGCGCCTCTTGTCTGCATGCCTCTACATACGAAGCGAGCATGCTTCTAACGTGACTCGGGTGTTCTCCCACAATTTCACAAAATCTTTAAAAAGGACATTTTCAGCAGGAACATCAGAAGGAACCGACACTGGAAGGGGAACCTCGGGTTGTCGACCGAATACGATGTAGAATGACGACTCTCCAGAGGCTTCACCAACATGATGTACGAGAACTCAGCCCAGGGAAGCAACTTCACCCAATCATTATGGTGGGCATTGATGACGTGTTGCAGGTAGTTGCCCAGAACCTGGTTGACCTGCTCTACTTGTCCATTGGACAGAGGGTGAAGAAATCCATGATGATATCCAGCTGTTTACAGTGCTCGCCAAAATCTGGAAGTAAACTGCGTACCTTGATCGGATACAACGTGGCGAGGAAATCCATGTAGATGAAAAATATGGTCAATGAAGCTGTCAGCCAATTCAGGAGCGGACGGAAGAGCAGACATCGGGGTAAAATGCGCCTTTTTTGAGAAGTGATCCACGACTACCCAGATGACGGTGCAACCCTCGGAAACTGGCAAATCCGTAATAAAGTCCATTGCTATGTGCTGCCAAGGAATGGATGGTATGGGTAATGGCAGAAGAGAACAGGTGGGAAGCCGTCTAGGAACTTTATTGTGTGCACAAGTCGGGCAGGCAGCCACATAATCATACATCTCATTCCTCATGAATGGCCACCAGTAATGACGAGAGAGCAATTGCAGGGTAAGTTCACACAGGGCGTTTTTGCTGCGTTTTTCTGCAGCAAAACCTGATTTCTTACCAGGAAAGAAGCTTTTGTATATCTTTGTGCATGCTAAAAAAGTTGAGAGCCCCCAGAGAAAACAAAATAACTGCTTCCTGTAGAAACACCCATATTTCACTGTGAGTAGAAAATGGAAACTGAACAGCCATTGCGATTGAGAAGGACACGTCCATTGCGACTAAGAAGGCCGTATAGGAAACTACTGCTGACAATTATCCATGATCAATTGCAACAGGTAAAGTATGTAAAGTATACATGTGACATATACATGGCATTGGTGTGTGATTAGTACCAATGCCTGTAAAAAATCGTTACATTCTGCCCTGTTCACAGGCACTGTGATCATATGTTTTTCTCATGCTCTGTGACATGTCATACTGATGCTTCACATGGTTGCCATATGTGTGAAGCACACATACACGGTGTGAGGCAGTGACCGGTGTCATATGTGAGGGTCGCTGTGTCCCCCAGGAAGCGCTTCGGAGGATTCAGAGTGCTGTGCACTGTGTGAGGTTTGTTGGACATTAAACACGTTTTGTTTTGAACTTGCTTGGGTCACTGCCTCATTCCTGCACAGCGTGGACACTGCTGCACTGCATATGGTTGGAGAATGTGGAGCAGTGTGAACTGAGGCATACCCCAAAGAGTGCTGCAGGTTGATAATTAAGCCAGTAACATTGCAGCTCAAGCCTGCTGACAAAATGGAGGATCTTTTAAAGCAGTTGGTCCTTGCTCAGCAATGGCAGGAGCAGCAGTTTCAGCAACCGCAGCAGACAAATAATCTGTTAATACAGCAGATCGCGGCAATGCGAGACGCAGCCCCACCAGCAACCATGTTACGGTTGGAGGCAAGGTACAAGGTCCGGTCCGTGCTGAGTAATATGGCGCTCGAGGACGACATGAAGGCTTTCCTCACTATCTTCAAATGCACTTCAGAGCGGCAGAGCTCGCCGGTGGCTCAGTGGGCTGAGGTGGTGGCCAACTTCTTGACGGGAGATGCACAGAAGGCCTACCTGGACCTCAGTCGGGACGATGCCCTGGACTATGGGAAGCTGAAAGGTGAGATCCTCGCTAGACTGGAGGTTAATACATATGTGCGGGCCCAACGGGTGTTTCATTGGTCCTTTTCCGAGACTCGTCCCGCCTGATCTCAGGTCTATGACTTGCTGCAACCGGTTAAAAAATGGCTGCATCCTGAGACATTAACCCCATTCCAGATGGTATAGAGCAGGGGTGGGGAATGTTTTTTCTGCCAAGGGCCATTTGGATATTTATACCATCCTTCGGGGGCCGTACAAACTCCGCCCACAAAGTACATCCTGACTCTGGTACTGGTTTCATGACTTAATCTTTCATTGCATACCCTTCAATGTTCAGTAGTGAACACTGCGTGTGTGTGCTAACAGAGCAAGAAGAAATTAATGAGATTGTGGCAATCAAAATACAGCTCCCTGCCCAAAAATACGGTCCCTGAGAATCTGCTCGAGGGCGTGATAAAAGGTCATTGAGGGCTGTAAATGGCCCTGGGGCCTGAGGTTCCCCACCCCTGGTATTGAGGGTGGTGGTTGACCAGCTGGTGAGGGCTCTGCCAGCAGCCATACAGCGTTGGGTGGAGCAAGGGGACCCGGGAACCCTGGACCAGGTGGTAGGACTGATAAAGCGGTATACGGCCACTCAGGACTTTATACGGAACACTGCTCTGCTTCGGTTGTCACGTAAGGCTCCACCAGCTCAGGAGCCTGAGAAACGTCCACGACCCTCCACTGGGGCAAAACCGGACTGACAATAGACCTGTGTCCCCTAAATTGTCCCCAAGGTTTCCTCATGGCGCAGTTAAGTGTTGGCGATGCCAAAGACCCGGGCATGTGGTTGCCAACCAGGGTTGTGGAGTCGGTAAACCAAATGTGCGACTCCGACTCCTCAATTTCCCTTGCACCGACTCCAACTCCGACTCCACGACTCTGACTCCGACTCCCACACATATTGCTTATATCTAAGTGAAAAATTTATTGTAGTACAATGTGAACATCAGACATTTAATCATTTTTATGATCCAATAATCAAGATATTTAGATAGAAGAGAATATATATTTATTGGAATACAACTTTAGAACACAAAAAACTGTAATAAGTTGTAAATATGTAATACACTATGTAATATCGATTACATATATACAATACAGACCAAAAGTTTGGACACACCTTCTCATTCAAAGAGTTTTCTTTTATTTCATGACTATGAAAATTGTAGATTCATTCTGAAGGCATCAAAGCTATGAATTAGCACATGTGGAATTATATAATTAACAAAAAAGTGTGAAACAACTGAAAATATGTCTTATATTCTAGGTTCTTTAAAGAAGCCACCTTTTGCTTTGATTACTGCTTTGCACACTCTTGACATTCTCTTGATGAACTTCAAGAGGTAATCACCGGAAATGGTCTTCCAACAGTCTTGAAGGAGTTCCCAAGATGCTTAGCACTTGTTGACCCTTTTGCCTTCACTCTGCGGTCCAGCTCACCCCAAACCATCTCGATAGGGTTCAGGTCTGGTGACTGTGGAGGCCAGGTCATCTGGAGTAGCACCCCATCACTCTCCTTCATGGTCAAATAGCCCTTACACAGCCTGGAGGTGTGTTTGGGGTCATTGTCCTGTTGAAAAATAAATGATGGTTCAACTAAACGCAAACCGGATGGAATAGCATGCCACTGCAAGATGCTGTGGTAGCCATGCTGGTTCAGTATGCCATCAATTTTGAATAAATTCCCAACAGTGTCAGCAGCAAAGCACCCCCACACCATCACACCTCCTCCTCCATGCTTCACGGTGGGAACCAGGCATGTAGAGTCCATCCGTTCACCTTTTCTGCATCGCACAAAGACACGATGGTTGGAACCAAAGATCTCAAATTTGGACTCATCAGACCAAAGCACAGATTTCCACTGGTCTAAAGTCCATTCCTTGTGTTCTTTGGCCCAAACAAGTCTCTTCTGCTTGTTGCCTGTCCTTAGCAGTGGTTTCCTAGCAGCTATTATACCATGAAGGCCTGCTGCACAAAGTCTCCTCTTAACAGTTGTTGTAGAGATGTGTCTGCTGCTAGAACTCTGTGCATTGACCTGGTCTCTAATCTGAGCTGCTGTTAACCTGTGATTTCTGAGGCTGGTGACTCGGATGAACTTATCCTCCGCAGCAGAGGTGACTCTTGGTCCTTTCCTGGGGCGGTCCTTATGTGAGCCAGTTTCTTTGTAGCGCTTGATGGTTTTTGCCACTGCACTTCGGGACACTTTCAAAGTTTTCCCAATTTTTCGGACTGACTGACCTTCATTTCTTAAAGTAATGATGGCCACTCGTTTTTCTTTACTTAGCTGCTTTTTTCTTGTCATAATACAAATTCTAACAGTGTATTCAGTAGGACTATCTGCTGTGTATCCACCAGACTTCTGCACAACACAACTGATGGTCCCAACCCCACTTATAAGGCAAGAAATCCCACTTATTAAACCTGACAGGGCACACCTGTGAAGTGAAAACCATTTCAGGTGACTACCTCTTGAAGCTCATCAAGAGAATGCCAAGAGCGTGCAAAGCAGTAATCAAGCAAAAGGTGGCTACTTTGAAGAACCTAGAATATAAGACATACAGTATTTTCAGTTGTTTCACACTTTTTTGTTAATTATATAATTCCATATGTGCTAATTCATAGTTTTGATGACTTCAGAGTGAATCTACAATTTTCATAGTAATGAAAATAAAGAAAACTCTTTGAATGAGGTGTGTCCAAACTTTTGGTCTGTACTGTGTGTGTGTGTGTGTGTGTGTGTGTGTGTGTGTATATATATATATATATATATATATATATATATCTAATATATAATATATAAAGCTCAAAGTGTGTATGTATGTGTGTGTGTATGTGTGTATGTCCGGGATAGGCATCCGCACCGTCGCAGCTACAGCCATAAAATTTGGCACAGTCACACGTCTGGACCCCGAGAGTGTCCTAAGCTATGTTGTGAGGCAAAATTTTAACCCCGCGCGTTCCAATTCACCAAACAATTTTGCCCCTATCTACATACTGGGGAAAAAAGTGTGTGCGTGTCAAGCCCCGCCCCTCATTGTGATGTCACAATGCCCCTATTTGCATACTGGGGAAGCAGTGTGTGCGTATCAAGCCCCGCCCCTCATTATGATGTCACAATGGTTGCCATGGCAACGCTGATGTCATCAAAGGTTGCAAGCCCTGCCGCCGCTCATTATGATGTCATAATGGTTGACTATGGAATGGAGGATGTGTGATGAGTATATGGGCACCGGACTATGGGATGGAGGATATGTATGATGGGTATATGGGAACGGAACTATGGGATGGAGGATGTGTGATGGGTATATGGGCACTGGACTATGGGATGGAGGATATGTATGACGGGTATATGGGCACGGGACTATGGGATGGCGGATATGTATATGGGCACGGGACTATGGAATGGAGGATGTGTGATGGGTATATGGGCACTGGACTATGGGATGGAGGATATGTTTGATGGGTATATGGGCACGGGACTATGGGATGGCAGATATGTATATGGGAACGGGACTATGGGATGGAGTATGTGTGATGGGTATATGGGCACTGGACTATAGGATGGAGGATATGTATGACGGGTATATGGGCACGGGACTATGAGATGGCGGATATGTATGATGGGTATATGGGCACGGGACTATGGGATGGAGGATTTGTACGATGGGTATATGGGCATGGGACTATGAGATGAAGGATGTGTGATGGGTATATGGGCACTCGACTAAGGGATGGCGAATATGTATGATGGGTATATGGGTATGGGACTATGGGATGGAGAATATGTATGATGGGTATATTGGCATGGGACTATGGGATGGAGAATATGTATGATGGGTATATGGGCATGGGACTATGGGATGGAGGATGTGTGATGGGTATATGGGCATTCGACTATGGGATGGAGGCTATGTATGATGGGTATATGGGCACGGGCCTATGGGATCGTGGATATGTATGATGGGTATATGGGCACGGGACTATGGGATGGAGGATAATTATAATTTTCTATAACTAACCACAGTTAGTTACTATGCCCGGGCAATGCCGGGCTCTTCAGCTAGTATATATTATAACACTATGACTTATCTCAGCTAAGACAAACCCTAGATCCTCAGGCTACATTCACACCATGGGCGTAGCCAGGATCAAACCTGGGGGGGGCAGAACCTCATACTGTTCCGCAGAACCTCATACTGCACACCTCAGCTGCTACAGAACCTCATACTGCACACCCCGACATTTGAAAATAAAGCCTGCACCTTAAGAAGATGTGGTGGTGATGAATGCAGTCTATTTATTCCAACTATCAATTTATGTTGATGTATTACTGAAGACGAGCAATGCCTGTCCTGGGCATCCTTTTGGGCAGCTATGAGGTGTACCTGACTGGTGCTAAAGAAAAGGAGTGTTAGTCTGTGTAATACCCGGTTTTCATTCTTTTTGGTACAGATACGATATGGATAGACAGATATGGATAAATGGATAGATAGAGCAAATTTCTAATCTGCTTTTGCTATTGAAAACATTATCTATGAGCTCAAAAACCTTTCAGGTGATGCAGTTTTTTAAAAAGCTGATCGACTTTTGCAGCTGAAAAACGTATCCTCAAAAAATGCAGGAAAAACGCTGTGTGTGAATGTAGCCTTAGATCAGGAATATAACAGCCATTTATAGGACATTTCATAACTTTCCCAAATTCATATGAAAAAATATTCAGCACATCCTGCATTGAATTACTGTACCCAATTTATTATATATTTTAGGAGTCGGAGTCGGTCCATTTTATACCGACTCCAACTCCACCAAAATGAGCACCGACTCCGACTCCACAACTCCGACTCCACAGCCCTGTTGCCAACTGCCCCCTAACAACAGAACCCATGGACTGCGGGTATACCTGCCGGGTATCTATGTATGCCCAGCCTGTCTGCACTGCCACTACAGACCCTGCCGGGACTGAACGTCAACTGTGCAATGTACTTGTTTATCGGTACCAGACGGACGCTCTCTTGGAATCGGGGAGCTTGGTGACTCTGGTACATGGGTCCCTGGTTTCTGGGGACAGTCCTAATGGACGTAAGGTGGGGGTGCTGTGCATATCCCAATCCCTCCCATCTTGGCGACCACCTTTTTTAGCACGGCTTTGAGGGTCTTATTAAACCTCTCCACTAACCCGTCAGTTTGTGGATGGTACACTGACGTACGTAGCGGTTTAATTTGGAGCAGCTTACACAGCTCCCTGGTCACCTTAGACATAAGTGGAGTTCCTTGATCGGTAAGGATCTCCTTGGGTAGCCCAACATGTTACTGCCCTATCTAATGTTCGCCATCCACGAAGCACCGCAAGAATCCATGGGGTTCTCCCCATTTGAGTTATTATATGGCAGGCACCCAAGGAGACTGCTGGATGTAGCCAAAGAGACGTGGGAACAGGAGCCCACTCCACATAAGAGTGTCATCGAGTATGTGGCAAACATGCAAGATCGGATTGCGGTTGTAAATGTGCATCTGTTGGATGCTCGAAGCCGCACCTATAATAAAAGCGCCACGGTCAGGACCTTTAAAGAAGGTGACCGGGTGTTGGTACTAGTACCCACCCCAGAGAGTAAACTCATGGCTAAGTGGCAAGGGCCTTGTGAGAAACGGGGGACGTGGGGGAAGTGAATTATAAAGTGTACCAACCCGGGAAAAGGAAACCCGAGCAGCTGTACCATGTAAATCTGCTAAAGGCCTGGAAGGACCAGGAATGTTTGGTCATGGAGGCGACTTCGATAGTACCAACAGGTGGCCCTCTGGCACTGGCCAAGGACACAGCAGGGGGTCAGGTTAAAATAAATGATGCTCTCACCAAACAGCAGCAGCGGGAGGCTCGGACCTTCATGCAGAAGAATATGGACTTATTCTCAGAGCTGCCAGGGCGAACCTCGGTGATACAACATGACATTGTCACTGAGCCCCGGGAAAGGATGCAGATGAAACAGTACTGAGTGCCAGAAGCCCAAAGGCAAGTCATCATGGCTGAGGTGAAGCAAATGCTCCAGTTGGGAGTGATTGAGGAGTCCCGAAGTGAGTGGACCAGCCACATTGTCCTAATCCCAAAACCAGATGGGTCATTACGCTTCTGTAATGACTTCAGGAGGTTAAATGAAGTGTCAAAATTTGACCTCTATCCCATCCCCAGGTGGACGAACTAATTGAGAGACTGGGGGAAGCCCAGTACTTCATCTTGCTGGATCTCACAAAAGGTTACTGGCAGGTTCCCTTAACCGAGTCAGCGAAAAAAAAGACTGCTTTTATAACACCAGAGGGTCTGTATCAATATGTCATCTTGCCTTTTGGGTTACATGGGGCTCCGGCCACATTCCAGAGGCTGATGGACATTGTGTTGGCGCCTCATCGGGATTACGTGTCAGCCTATTCGGATGACATAGTCATCTTTAGTACCGACTGGGATACCGATCTGTCCCAGGTACAAGCAGTGCTGGAGTCTCTTAGAATTGCGGGGTTAACAGCAAACCCAAAGAAATGTGCGATAGGTCTGAGGCCCAGTACTTAGGATACTTGATCGGCCACGGGGTTATTAAGCCTCAAGTGAACAAGATTGAGGCCATTCAAAACTGGCCCAAGCCCTTAAGTACCAAACAAGTGAGGGCATTCCTTGGCATAATTGGGTACTACTGCCGATTTATACCCAATTTTGGTGGGAAATCGGCACCCCTAATGGACCTGTTAAAAGGGAAGAAGACGGTGATGGTCCGGTGGAACCCTCAAGCGGAGGAAGCGTTCGGGTCTCTGAAGTCGGCGTTGTGTGGACACCCGATCCTCATCAGCCCCGACTTCAAGAAAACCTTTATTGTCCGAACTGATGCCTCAGAGGTAGGCTTAGGAGTGGTGCTGTCGCAAGAGGTGATCGGGGATGAGCATCCAGTCACTTATTTGAGCCGGAAACTGACCCCGAAAAAGAAAAATTATAGCGTAGTGGAGAAGGAGTGCTTGGCGATTAAATGGGCCTTGGAGTCCCTACGCTACTATTTGCTCAGGAGTCAGTTTCGGTTGGTAACGGACCATTCACCCCTCGTCTGGATGAGAAATACAAAAGAGAGGAATGCACGTGTCACCAGATGGTTCCTGTCTCTACAAAACTTCAGTTTCTCAGTGGAACATCGGGCGGGGAAATCACAGGGAAATGTTGATGCCCTGTCACGTGTCCCTTGTATGTTGACAAATGTTCAACCCCACAAGTTTGGACGGAGGGGGGGTATGTGAGGCAGTGACCGGTGTCATATGTGAGAGTCACTATGTGTCCCCAGGATATGCGCTCAGAAGCGTATTAGATCCGCTGGAGTGCCTTGTGGTCACAGCAGCGTGCCTGTGACTCACAAGGCAGAATAAAAGTAGGTTTGAACCAGGTCAAGTTATTTTTGACCAAGGAGCTTGTTCAGGAAAACCCGTTATGGGCTTTTATTTTTGAAACAGACTGCAGGAAGGTAGTGGTGTCTGGTCCGTTTCCTCCAACCCAAATCTTATAAGTGTATTTATAAGTGTAGAGAAGAAAGTGGATAGGCACATTCTGTCCCGTGCCAAGTAATCCTTTATTGTGGCATCAAGTTACCAAGAGCAGGCAGATAAAACCATGGAGCAAGTACAGACGACGATCGTTTCGTGCTTACATTGCGCTTCAACAGGCGATGACCTGTTGAAGCGCAATGTAAGTGCGAAACGATCATCGTCTGTACTTGCTCCATAGTTTTATCTGCCTGCTGTTGGTAACTTGATGCCACAATAAAGGATTACTTTGCACGGGACGGAATGTGCCTATCCACTTATCCACTTCTCTATGGATATACAGACTATTTTCCCTGGAAGTGGCACCCGTGTTCCCTGATGTGTGTGCAGCTTCATTAACCCGAGGTCATACAGCTGTGCCTTTGTCCTGCTTTTTTCTCTTCTATGGTATGTGATTCAAATCTTATAAGTGGCCTATGGTCACAGATTGGAGTGAAGGAAAAAAAACTCTGCAGGAAGAGTTTTGGGTGTGTCAGTTTTAGTTTTGCAAGGAGACAGTGCAGGTGGTCTGCAGAGCACTCCCTGTGTGAGGCAACACAGGGCCAAGCGGAGCCAAAAGGTCTGGCACCCCCTGCATACACAGCAGTGCAGTTGCTCACGGCAACTAGCCCCGAACTGTCTTTTTGTTTTCCCAGCTGTGATCCAGAGTATACAGCATGCTGTGCTTTGTGTGAGTTTTGTTAGACATTAAACACATTTTGTTTTGAACTTGCTAGGGTCACTGCCTCATCACTGCACAGCGTGGACACCACTGCGCTACAAAGGATATCCATTTGTTTTAACATAACGTGTGTGCCCTAACACAGTGTGCACTTTGTTTTATCTTACAGCGTTCTACAGCACGCCGTAGAATGTGGGTGCATCCTATTGTTGGTGATCGCAGAAAGGCCATTTTAATAATTTGTACCAAGATTTAAGACAGCAATGCAACATTACATATATATATATGTCACACTGCTGCGGCCGCTCCGGGGGTCCCGTCGAGTGCGCACGCACACCTCCCATACTTGATCCTATGGCTGCACAGCCTTGCCAAGGGCGCATGCGCTCATCTCTCTGTCCTGACTGCAGCTGCGCCATCTCTATGGTCCTGGAGGACCTGACCTGGAAGTTCTCAGCTCTCATGCGCTAGATCAGGCCGCCTCTTCCTAAGGAAAGCGCCTGATTATTGTTGTGCTTCCTTGCTAGGCCTGCTTAGTCCTGCTTGGCTGCTCTTTGTATTCAGGTCCCCTGCCTTGTGCTCTGTCATGCTTCCTAGCACATGCTCTGCTCCTGCACTGTGCTCTGTCGTGCTTCTTAGCACACATTCTGCTCTTGCCCTGTGCTCTGTCGAGCTTCTTAGCACATGCTCTGCTCTTGCCCTGTGCTCTGTCGTGCTTCTTAGCACACGCTCTGCTCTTGCCCTGTGCTCTGTCATGTTTCTGTGATGTCACGGGTGACTGGAATCTCCGCCTCCAGCAGGGGGCGAATTTCTATGACACCCGTGACCCTGGATACACCGCCTCCAGCAGGGCGAATTTAAACAATGAAACATGCAGCCGGATACACCGCCTCCAGCAGGCGAATGTCAATAGTTACACGTGTTTCTGCATACTCCACCTCCAGCAGGGCGAATTTACAGAGATAAGGGAAACACCAGGGAAACCGATACAATGGAGGGCCCTGCAATAGGAAACAGGGATGTGGAGACCTCCTGCACTCCCCTGAGTCAGTGTCTCTACACTCCTGACGGTCCCTAGGCAGGATCCGCACCTGGCGACGAGAAGGATACCTAAAAACCCTAGCTCGCCCTGCACCTATCCCTTTGTAATGAATTGGACGGTGCAGAAACTAATCCCACCACTGCACTAAAACACACATAAGGAAAGTTACAAACAGGGAAAAACTACTTAGCTTTGCTCTGTTGCTATTGCTCCCAGCAATAGAGTCCAGCACCTGAAAGCAGCTTTCCTCCTGAATAGCTGCTACTTCACCAAATCTTTGTCAGAGCTGCAAGGAACTCCTCACTGTTGCTCCTTCCACACCAGGACTCTGACTGAGCTGCAAGGAACTCTTCTTTAGCTCCTTCCTCCACCAAGGATGGTTGGAAATGACCAATAACAGCAACAGTGAGTGAGACCACCTGACTCCTTTATAGGCAAGAGCTAGAGCCATCACACCTGCTAGTGATTCCCGTGTAATAATACTAGCCACCACCAGGGGCAAAATTAGAACTAAAGACACCACTGTGTAATGACCCTAATGGCCACCGGGGGCAAAACAAACTTTAAGCAAACAGCTTAAAGGAAAAAAAAGGTTACATGTGCTTTTATCTGTCACAATCCAGCATGGATCGTGATAGTACCCTCCCTCAATGAGGGGCCTCTGGAACCTCAAGACCGCTCCTCATCAGGGAAACACCTACAGAGGGGACACCCAGATCCAGAGTTCACCCCAGCCACTACCTGAACTTCAGGTTCATGACAAACGAGCACCGCTGGTATTGGCAATGTATGTTCTGGAGGCACCACACCTCTCCAAAGCATCGACCTGGGGGACGAGTTGTGTATGTGCATGTTTGGGGGTAACTCGGGCTGGCAAGACTCCGCAACACACTTGCACTGGATGTTTATTGATGGCCACCCATACACGCTTGTTCACACACAGGTCCAGACCTGAACATTTATTGCCACACATTAGTTTGTCACAATACGGTGAACTCTTACTGGAACTCACAACAGAGGCATCCCCCTGTGTCACCACACTCACACCCCCTGCAATTCACCAAGGGGCTCACCACCCTCCAACCCCTTCCACCACGAGGTCTGAGCCTCCCAGGGTTGGCTAATGGCAAGGGTTGAGACTTGCCCCTACTCTCCTGCAGCAAATCTGCTGCTCCCACAGGAGAGGAAGTGGCCAGTTGCAGAGAGACGGCAGATACAGTAGCCCCTAGGCAGCAGCCCTCACACGACTGCCCCAGCTGATTACTTCCCTAGCCCGCCAATCTATTACCGGGTTGTGTTTTGTTAGCCAAGGGAGGCCTTAAACGATAGGCACCGGCATTCCCTCCAAGATGTAGCATGCCAAGGACTCCTCATGTTGTCCTATCCGCAGATGGATATTTTCTACGAGTTGAGTCAAGCTTCCCTGGCTCAGTGGAAGTTAATGACCTGGATGCTTATAGATTGGGCTAGCGTCCTACACCTCAGGCCTTGAGTCTGGACAAAGCGAGCATCCACGAGACTGACTCCTGCTCCGCTGTCCACCAGCACCGGTATCACCTCCGGTACCTCGCCAGCCAACACCTCCGCTGACATAGTACCTTGGGAGGGCAAAATGGAGGAAATATACACTCCCTGGTCACCTCCCTCCAAGCGACCAGGGGAATGCGGCTTCTGAGATGGCATAGATAATTTGGCGCATGTAGGGCAAGCCTTAAGGACATGACCAGTCTGCCCACAGTAGAAACATGCCGACACCACTCCCTGAACCGTAGGCAGCCCTGTACACAAACTAGCTCCTCCTACTTGCATGGATTCGTCTGGAGACTTGGCACGCACTGGGCAGGCTTCCATGAAATGGCTCGGCTTCCCACAGGAAAAGCATACCCCCCACCACGGCGAGCCGCAGACAACCCCTTTTTTGTACCAACAACACCGGGCTGCCTGGGTTCCTCCGTCCGCACTGGTGGGTCCTCCTCCCTAGCGAGGACAACAGGGGGCACATTTTGTGTATGTCTCTCCCTAAGGTGTCTATCTACCCGAATGGCAAGGGACATGGTGGCCTCCAGTGACCTGGGGGCGGCGTACTGCACCAGAGTATCCTGCAACTTTGGAGACAGACCCTGCACAAATTGACTCCTAAGTGCAGGGTCATTCCACTGAGTGTCAGTGGCCCACCTCCTAAACTCTGAGCAGTACTCCTCAGCAACCTGGGCTCCCTGTTTACACCTACGGAGTTGGGATTTCGCCAGGGAGACGCCATCAGGATCCGCATACACTAGCGCCAAAGCCGCAAAAAACTCGTCCACGGACTCTAATGATGGTGAATCGTCCGGCAGGGAGTAGGCCCAGGATTGGGGATCCCGAAGGGACATAATGATTCCCACCCGTTGCTCTTCACTGCCTGATGAACGAGGGCGCAGCCTGAAGTATAATTTACAGGCTTGCTGAAAAACCAAGAATTGATCTCTCCCTCCAGAAAACCTGTCAGGGAGGGATATCTTGGGTTCTGGCTGAGCCTGCTCCTGAACCAAGCCCCCAAAGCCCACCAACAGCTGCAGTTGCTGCACCAACTCACCGCGCAGCCCCCTAATCTCATCAGTAAATATCTGCAGCATTTGGGCAAAGGTCTGCATTGGGTCCATGGATCAGCAGAAAAAAATGTATGGTTGGTGATAATGTGATGTCACGGGTGATTGGATACTCTGCCTCCAGCAGGGCGAATTTCTATAACACCCGTGACCCTGGATACACCGCCTCCAGCAGGGCGAATTTAAACAATGAAACGTGCAGCCGGATACACCGCCTCCAGCAGGCGAATTTCAATAGTTATATGTGTGTCTGGATACACCGCCTCCAGCAGGACGAATTTACAGAGTTAAGGGAAACACCAGGGAAGCCGATACAATGGAGGGCCCTGCAATAGGGAATGGGGACATGGAGACCTCCTGCACTCCCCTGAGTCAGTGTCTCTACACTCCTGACGGTCCCTAGGCAGGTTCCGCACCTGGCGACGAGCAGAATACCTAAAAACCCTAGCTCGCTCTGCACCTATCCCTTTCTAATGAATTGGACGGTGCAGAAACTAATCCCACCACTGCACTAAAACACACATAAGGAAACTTACTATCATGATCCAGGATGAGATTTCGCTTTGGCCCGTCCTGGTCAGACTATGCTGCCTCTCTCTGGCAGAAGGCGGCTATTTATTGCTCACTGGACCTAGGTCCAGTGTCAGTTATACTCCTGCCCTCGGCTGAGTTAAGTGACCTCTTGTATACGTGTGCCTTGTGCCTGATAACTTGTTGCTTGTTTGGTTGTGATCCGGTTCTGTCCCTGTTATGAGTTCTGCCTGACCCTCTTGTACCGCACCGTCCTCTCGTGTATGACCCTCTGCTTGTGACTCGACTGCTCTCTGCTCGTCCCTTTGGTACCGCACCGCCCTCTTGTGTATGACCTTTGGCTTCGTCTGACCTCCCATCTGCTTGTCCCTCCTGTACCTTGATCGCCCGTATTGTGTATGATCTCTTGTTTTCCCGACTCTGAGTGTTCTTCCATATCAGTAAGCAGGACGCTAAACCCCGCCCCCTTGTGGTCACATGACCGTAAGTCCCGTGCCTGCTTGCTAATACTTCAGCGTTCAGGTCCTGTGTGTCTGTACTTTCCGGCTATTCCAGTCCCCGGGGCCCCTAGAGTACAGGTGAGTCCCTGCTCAGCGGAGGCTGCATGCCAGCGCTGCCAGGAACCTGATAGCTACAAACAGGGAAAAACCACTTAGCTTTGCTCTGTTGCTATTGCTCCCAGCAACAGAGTCCAGCACCTGAGTGCAGCTTTCCTCCTGAATAGCTGCTACTTCACCAAAGATTTGTCAGAGCTGCAAGGAACTCCTCACTGTTGCTCCTTCCACACCAGAACTCTGAGCTGCAAGGAACTCTTCTCTAGCTCCTTCCTCCACCAAGGATGGTGGGAAATGACCAATATTACCAACAGTGCGTGAGACTACCTGACTCTCCTTTATAGGCAAGAGCTAGAGCCATCACACCTGCTAGTGATTCCCATGTAATAATACTAGCCACCACCGGGGGCAAAACTAGAACTAAAGACACCACTGTGTAATGGCCCTAATGGCAACCCGGGGGCAAAACAAACTTTAAGCAAACAGCTTAAAGAAAAAAAAAAAGGTTACATGTACTTTTATCTGTCACAATCCAGCATGGATCGTGACAGTTTCTTAGCACACACTCTGCTCCTGCTCTGTGCCCTGTTGTGCCTCTTAGCACACGCTCTGCTCCTGCCCTGTGCCCTGTTGTGCTTCTTAGCACACCCTCTGCCTTGCCTTGCACCCAGGCGTGTTACCCAGAACACGCTCTTTTTACCCTTGTACTCTGGCGTGCTATCCTGCACACGCTCTGCTCTACTCCATACTCGGGCTTGCTTGTCACTGCATGCCATACGCGCTCCCGTACCAAGCGTGCTCCCCTGTACGTGCCTTGCACTACCCAGTACTCAGCGTTCCCGTGTTTACGCCCTGTACTGTCCTGAACCCTCTGTAGTCCCATGCACACGCCCTATACTACCCTATACTCTGCGTGCCCCTGTGTCCACACTTTGCACACTCTTGTATTCTGCACGTTCCTTGTTGCACCTGGCTAGACACACTCACTCGTGTCTCCTGTAAGCGGGCGACCTGGTTACAGCAGTCGTGGTACTTTACCCCCTTGGGTCTGCCCCTGACACTCCCTGTATAGGGGGTGGTCCTCACTACGTCAGCTCGCCTTGGGTGGGTTGGTATCACAACCCGGAGGGTTCACTCCAGGAGTCATCACAAAATATAAATAAATATATATATATATATATATATATATACACTGCTCAAAAAAATAAAGGGAACACTTAAACAATATAACTCCAAGTAATTCAAACTTCTGTGAAATCAAAATGTCTACTTAGGAAGCAACACTGATTGACAATCAATTTCACATTTTGTTGTTTTGTTGTTTAAGTGTTCCCTTTATTTTTTTAAGCAGTGTGTATGTGTATATGTGGCGCCCCTGAGGCTCAGTCGCCACAGAGGTACTGTACCTCCTCCTGAGGTGTGGTACCTACTAGAGTTGAGCGACTTTTGTTTTTTTAGGGTCGCGTTTCGTTTCGTGAAACCCGACTTTTCCAAAAGTCGGGTCGAGCAAGATCGTCCGATTATAGGGAAAAGTCGGGGTCGTCCCGAAACACGAAACCCAATGTAAGTCAATGGGGAATAAAAGTCGGCAGTGAGAGGAGGACAGGAAACACACCTACAGTGCCCATTTGAATGCCAAAAGCATCAATTCTTCTTACTTAAGCTTGTCAACCTTAATTAACTTCATAATACAAGTTACGCACTGAAAAATGGGGGTTATTTGGCTAAAGTTGGGGGGGGGAGGGCTGGCTGCAGGTTTTCATGTGCCCTGGGCGAAAGAGCGCCCCTTTAACACATACCACAACTCATCATGCTCCGATACGGCAGATAAATAGCGGTATAGTACAATGAAAAATACCTCACTTTTTACATCTCATGACGAGGCACATCTATTTCTCCATACAGAATCATTGGTCCCATATAATGTTTGAAACAGTATATGATGAGCTCCACATAATGCTACAGTATATGTTGGTCCCCATGGATGAAGCTCCACTGTCTTATGGGCCCAAATAATGCTCCAAACATAATGGGCCCCATTTCTAATGCTCTAGTGTATAATGGGCCCTGTAAATGCTGCTCCAGTGTCTGATGTCCACCTTTGGAATGTTCCAGTGTATGGTGGGCCCCATCTATCATTCTCCAGAGTATAGTGCTCCCCAAAAATTGCTGTCCCAACATTGAAAACAATCAAATAAGTCTCCTCACTAGGGAATCCCTGTAATTGTCTGGACAGGTGCTGTAGCTTGCTTAACAGCTCGCCAGCCGTTCTCACGACCAGTATGGATTGCACGTGATTGCACAAAGGTTAGAAAGGGTACCGTATCCCCGGATAACATGTATGGATAGCGTACACATTCAAAATATATGTCTCAGGAGGCAGGCTCAGACGGTGTCAGGCCCAGTATGGATTGCACGTGATTGCACAAAGGTTAGAAAGGGTACCGTATCCCTGGATAACATGTATGGATAGCGTACACATTCAAAATATATGTCTCAGGAGGCAGGCTCAGACGGTGTCAGGCACAGTATGGATTGCACGTGATTGCACAAAGGTTAGAAAGGGTACCGTATCCCCAGATAACATGTATGGATAGCGTACACATTCAAAATATATGTCTCAGGAGGCAGGCTCAGATGGTGTTAGGCCCAGTATGGATTGCACGTGATTGCATAAAGGTTAGAAAGGGTACCGTATCCCCGGATAACATGTATGGATAGCGTACACATTCAAAATATATGTCTCAGGAGGCAGGCTCAAACGGTGTCAGGCCCAGTATGGATTGCACGTGATTGCACAAAGGTTGGAAAGGGTAACGTATCCCTGGATAACATGTATGGATAGCATACACATTCAAAATATATGTCTCAGGAGGCAGGCTCAGACGGTGTCAGGCACAGTATGGATTGCACGTGATTGCACAAAGGTTAGAAAGGGTACCGTATCCCCGGATAACATGTATGGATAGCGTACACATTCAAAATATATGTCTCAGGAGGCAGGCTCAGACGGTGTCAGGCCCAGTATGGATTGCACGTGATTGCACAAAGGTTAGAAAGGGTACCGTATCCCCGGATAACATGTATGGATAGCGTACACATTCAAAATATATGTCTCAGGAGGCAGGCTCAGACGGTGTTAGGCCCAGTATGGATTGCACGTGATTGCATAAAGGTTAGAAAGGGTACCGTATCCCCGGATAACATGTATGGATAGCGTACACATTCAAAATATATGTCTCAGGAGGCAGGCTCAGACGGTGTCAGGCCCAGTATGGATTGCACGTGATTGCACAAAGGTTAGAAAGGGTACCGTATCCCTGGATAACATGTATGGATAGCGTACACATTCAAAATATATGTCTCAGGAGGCAGGCTCAGACGGTGTCAGGCACAGTATGGATTGAACGTGATTGCACAAAGGTTAGAAAGGGTACCGTATCCCCTGATAACATGTATGGATAGCGTACACATTCAAAATATATGTCTCAGGAGGCAGGCTCAGACGGTGTTAGGCCCAGTATGGATTGCACGTGATTGCACAAAGGTTAGAAAGGGTACCGTATCCCCGGATAACATGTATGGATAGCGTACACATTCAAAATATATGTCTCAGGAGGCAGGCTCAGACGGTGTTAGGCCCAGTATGGATTGCACGTGATTGCACAAAGGTTAGAAAGGGTACCGTATCCCTGGATAACATGTATGGATAGCGTACACATTCAAAATATATGTCTCAGGAGGCAGGCTCAGACGGTGTCAGGCCCAGTATGGATTGCACGTGATTGCACAAAGGTTAGAAAGGGTACCGTATCCCTGGATAACATGTATGGATAGCGTACACATTCAAAATATATGTCTCAGGAGGCAGGCTCAGACGGTGTCAGGCACAGTATGGATTGCACGTGATTGCACAAAGGTTAGAAAGGGTACCGTATCCCCGGATAACATGTATGGATAGCGTACACATTCAAAATATATGTCTCAGGAGGCAGGCTCAGACGGTGTCAGGCACAGTATGGATTGCACGTGATTGCACAAAGGTTAGAAAGGGTACCGTATCCCCGGATAACATGTATGGATAGCGTACACATTCAAAATATATGTCTCAGGAGGCAGGCTCAGACGGTGTTAGGCCCAGTATGGATTGCACGTGATTGCACAAAGGTTAGAAAGGGTACCGTATCCCCGGATAACATGTATGGATAGCGTACACATTCAAAATATATGTCTCAGGAGGCAGGCTCAGACGGTGTCAGGCCCAGTATGGATTGCACGTGATTGCACAAAGGTTAGAAAGGGTACCGTATCCCTGGATAACATGTATGGATAGCGTACACATTCAAAATATATGTCTCAGGAGGCAGGCTCAGACGGTGTCAGGCACAGTATGGATTGCACGTGATTGCACAAAGGTTAGAAAGGGTACCGTATCCCCGGATAACATGTATGGATAGCGTACACATTCAAAATATATGTCTCAGGAGGCAGGCTCAGACGGTGTTAGGCCCAGTATGGATTGCACGTGATTGCACAAAGGTTAGAAAGGGTACCGTATCCCTGGATAGCATGTATGGATAGCGTACACATTCAAAATATATGTCTCAGGAGGCAGGCTCAGACGGTGTCAGGCACAGTATGGATTTGACGGCCCAGATTACACAGCGGAGGAGCAGGGAGAGGTAAAGATTGCAAATGCTGGGGCCCTGCCCAAGCAAGGGGGGCCCACTCCTGGGCGTCGGTACTGGCACTGGGCCCCTCATAGTACAGCGGTGTGTCTGACGGCGGGTGTGCACCACCACCGTCAGAGACACTTGATTGCACTATGAGGGACCCTGTGCCAGTGCCCGCGCACAAGAGTCGGCCTACCCACCTGTCCAGGGCAACGGCACTCGCACGGTGTCATGCGGTAGGTGGTGACCCCGGCCATGGGGGGGGAGGCAGCACAGTTAGGGAGTTTTAGAAAGTGGCATATGTTGATGTTGGACATTCAGCTGATGCAAAAGGCGAAATAGGTGAAGTACCAGGAAGAGGTGGACCAAAGCAAGCCATTTTTCTGTCACCCTATGTGTCATCAGGGGAAGGTGGGACAAAATCCTTGGAAACCCATGGGTGGTTCATTTTAATGAAGGTTAGATCATCCACATTTTGGGTTGACAGACGGGTCCTTTTTTCTGTCAGGATTGATCCAGCTGCACTGAAGACTCTTTCCGATAGCACACTTGCAGCTGGGCAAGCGAGCTCCTGTAAGGCATATTGGGCCAATTCAGGCCAGGTGTCCAGTTTAGCGGCCCAATAGTCAAAGGGGAATGACCTGTGTGGGAGAACATCGATATGGGAGGAAAAGTAGTTTGTAACCATAGTTGACAACTGCTGTCTCCTGTCACTTTCCATCGATGCAGTATTACCAGTTGTGTGAGCGGTATTTGAAAAATCAGTCCACAACATTGTCATGAAACCCCTGTCTCCAATGCCACTTCTGCTTTGTGCACCACGAACACCTCTGCCAAGCTGCCCCCGGCCCATACGGCTCGTGTGAGAACCATCACTGCTGCTGTGTGCTGGGAATGCCTCAAGCAACCGATTTACCAGAGTTGCTTGTTTATTAGCCAATATTAGGTCAAGGTTCTCCTGTGGCATGATGTTTTGTAATTTGCCTTTATAGCGTGGATCCAGGATGCTGGCCAACCAGTAGTCGTCATCGTTCATCATTTTGGCAATGCGGGGGTCCCTTTTTAGGATCCGCAAGGCATAATCTGACATGTGGGCCAATGTTCCTGGTGTCAATGATGCACTGCGAGTGCTGGGTGGAGGAGCACTTTCTGGCAAATCCACATCCCTCCAGTCACGCACAAACCCTGCACCAGACCTTGCCACGCCAACATTTTCACTTGCCCCACGAGATGCATCCTCCTCCCCTAAGTAATCATCCCCATCATCCTCCTCCTCCTCCTCTTCTTCCTCCACCTCGTCCAGGAGAGGTCCCTGAGCAGACAATGGCTGAATGACATCAAGGATTCCCTCCTCCTCTTCCTCCTCATCAACATTGGCTGCAGACGCCTGCTCCTTAAGGTGCGTCAAAGTTTGCATGAGCAGACGCATAAGTGGGATGCTCATGCTTAGGATGGCGTCGTCTGCGCTTACCAGCTGTGTGCATTCCTCAAAACACTGAAGGACTTTACAAAGGTCTTTCAGCTTCGACCACTGCACGCCTGTCAACTCCATGTCTGCTCTCAAAGTGCCTGGCCGTGTATCCTCCCACAAATGCATTATGGCCTGCCTCTGCTCGCACAGCCGCTCCACCATGTGCAGGGTGGAGTTCCACCTTGTTGCAATGTCGATAATGAGGCGGTGGTTGGGAAGGTGGAGCAATCGCTGCAGCTTCTGCATACGAACGGAGTGTACAGGCGACCGGCGGATGTGCGCGCACAGTCTTCGCACCTTCTGGAGCAGGGCTGTTAACTCCGGATAATTTTTGAGGAAGCACTGCACCACCAGGTTCAAGGTGTGAGCCAAGCAAGGTATGTGGCTGAGTTTTGAAAGGGCTATGGCTGCCACAAAATTACGGCCGTTATCACTAACTACCTTGCCTGCCTCAAGATGTACACTGCCCAGCCATGACTCAGTTTGTCGCTTCAAGTACTCGGCCAGCACCTCGGCGGTGTGTCTGTCGCCCAAACACATCATCTGCAACACAGCCTGCTGACGCTTTCCACTAGCTGCTCAATAGGGGGACACATCGTGTGCAACAGTGACAGCTGCAGATGGAGTGCTCGTACGACTGCGCTCTGTGGACGAGCTTTCGCTTCTGGAGGAGGAGGAGGAGGAGGGTCGAACGCCTACAGCCAACTGTTTCCTATACCGTGGGCTAGGCAGCACTGTCCCACCACCGCTGTCCCCTGTGGACCCTGCATCCACCACATTAACCCAGTGCGCAGTGATGGACACGTAACGGCCCTGGCCATGCCGACTGGACCATGCATCAGTTGTGAGGTGCACCTTTCCGCTCACTGACTGCTTGAGTGCATGGACAATGCGGTCTTTCACATGATGGTGGAGGGCTGGGATGGCTTTGCGAGAGAAGAAGTGGCGACTGGGTAGGTCATAGCGTGGTACTGCATAGGCCATGAGTTCGCGGAAAGCTGTGCTTTCCACCAACCGAAAGGGTATCATCTCAAACGAGATTAGTTTGGCAATGTGGGTGTTCAAACCCAGTGTACGCGGATGAGAGACTGAGTACTTTCTTGACCTACTCATAGTGTCTGGGAGGGTGAGCTGGATTTGAGAGCTGCATATGGTGGAAGTAGCGGTGGAGAGGGCGGACTGAGAGAGGGTTGATGATGGTGATGGAGTTGGTGTTCTTTCTGATGGCCTAGAATCAGTCTTTCGTTGATATAACAGTGGGATTCCCTGACTGCTGTGGTCTTGCAACGACACCTCAACATTTGCTGCTGTGCTAACCGGTGGGCTTACAGTGGGGGAAACAATGTAGCGTTGCTGACTACCTTTGTTGTGATCAGTTGCACATGTGGCACTTGAGGTTTGGTGTTGTGTCCACGCTTGCAAGTGCATGCTGGTTAAATGTCTAAGCATGCAACTGGTATTCAAATTTTTCAGATTTTTCCCTCGGCTAAAGGTCTTTGCGCACTTCTTACAGATAACCTTGGCCTGATCATGAGGATTTTGTTCAAAAAAGTGCCACACTGCACTCTTCCTACTTTGGCAGACATTTTGCGGCCTAGCACGCTGTGATCTTTTGACCCTCTGGACAAGCTGTCCAGCAACTCTTTTGATGTTTGGAACCTGTCTTTGGAGTGCTCCGGGCCTGCCAGATAACAGCTGTTGCGATGTTGATGTCTGCTGTGGATGCTCCTCATCTGAGCTATTGGAAGCAGCACCCTCTTCCCCCAATGGATGCCAATCTGGGTCAACAACTGGGTCATCCATCACCTCCTCTTCTATGTCATGTGCACCTTTCTCTGTGTCACCGTGTATGGTGGTATAGTGTGCGGGAAGGGGCACCTGAGTCTCATCAGGGTCAAAATCTGGCTCTGTACACTGCGAGGACAATGTAGTGCTCTGAGTGAATATACCAGCAGAATCATCCATCAGCGGCTGTGCATCAGTGCACTCCATGTCAGATTCATCTTGGCCTGGGTAATTCACCATTTCACTTGATAATCCAGGCATGGTATGTGAAAACCGCTCCATGGAGTAATCAGTAGTATGGCCTGCGTCATCCTTCAATCTTGGTTGGGGTGAAGGACACAAGGAAAGGTGTGGTTCATGAACATGAGCCTCCAATGATGACTCAGTGCTTTTACTTTTTACAACTGAAGAAGAGGAGGCGATAGAGCTGGAGGCTGAGTCAGCAATGTAAGACAAAACTTTTTCCTGATGCTCTGCCTTTAAAAGCGGTTTGCCAACTCCTAGAAAACTAAGCGTTCGAGGCCTTATGTAGCCAGACGATGACGCAGGGTCAGCACCTCCTGCATTCGGTCCTATTTTGCTCTTGCCACTACCATCAGATCCACCACCAACACCATCATTACCAGCTGCCAACCCCCGCCCAATTCCACGGCCTCTTCCACCAGCCTTCCTCATTTTTGGTAGAAATGTAGACAAAATCCAACAAACTATATAGTAATGTAAAACAAGGTACAAGGTGTCTATAGGACAGGGGAGATTTAGAATTTCTGCACACACTTGTGGACAGTGGACATTTTTGGATTGTGTGAGGCCCACTGATATCTGAGCGCTATGTGACAGGCTCGATGGCACAGCTGCCTGTGACCAAAGTGACGAGAGGATAATGGAGATTTTGAATCTCTGCGCACACTTTTGGACACTGGACACTTGTGGATTGTGTGAGGCCCACTGATATCTGAGCGCTATGTGACAGGCTCGATGGCACAGCTGCCTGTGACCAAAGTGACGAGAGGATAATGGAGATTTTGAATCTCTGCGCACACTTTTGGACACTGGACACTTGTGGATTGTGTGAGGCCCACTGATATCTGAGCACTATGTGACACGCTCGATGGCACAGCTGCCTGTGACCAAAGTGACGAGAGGATAATGGAGATTTTGAATCTCTGCGCACACTTTTGGACACTGGACACTTGTGGATTGTGTGAGGCCCACTGATATCTGAGCGCTATGTGACACGCTCGATGGCACAGCTGCCTGTGACCAAAGTGACGAGAGGATAATGGAGATTTTGAATCTCTGCGCACACTTTTGGACACTGGACACTTGTGGATTGTGTGAGGCCCACTGATATCTGAGCGCTATGTGACAGGCTCGATGGCACAGCTGCCTGTGACCAAAGTGACGAGAGGATAATGGAGATTTTGAATCTCTGCGCACACTTTTGGACACTGGACACTTGTGGATTGTGTGAGGCCCACTGATATCTGAGCGCTATGTGACAGGCTCGATGGCACAGCTGCCTGTGACCAAAGTGACGAGAGGATAATGGAGATTTTGAATCTCTGCGCACACTTTTGGACACTGGACACTTGTGGATTGTGTGAGGCCCACTGATATCTGAGCGCTATGTGACACGCTCGATGGCACAGCTGCCTGTGACCAAAGTGACGAGAGGATAATGGAGATTTTGAATCTCTGCGCACACTTTTGGACACTGGACACTTGTGGATTGTGTGAGGCCCACTGATATCTGAGCGCTATGTGACACGCTCGATGGCACAGCTGCCTGTGACCAAAGTGACGAGAGGATAATGGAGATTTTGAATCTCTGCGCACACTTTTGGACACTGGACACTTGTGGATTGTGTGAGGCCCACTGATATCTGAGCGCTATGTGACACGCTCGATGGCACAGCTGCCTGTGACCAAAGTGACGAGAGGATAATGGAGATTTTGAATCTCTGCGCACACTTTTGGACACTGGACACTTGTGGATTGTGTGAGGCCCACTGATATCTGAGCGCTATGTGACAGGCTCGATGGCACAGCTGCCTGTGACCAAAGTGACGAGAGGATAATGGAGATTTTGAATCTCTGCGCACACTTTTGGACACTGGACACTTGTGGATTGTGTGAGGCCCACTGATATCTGAGCGCTATGTGACACGCTCGATGGCACAGCTGCCTGTGACCAAAGTGACGAGAGGATAATGGAGATTTTGAATCTCTGCGCACACTTTTGGACACTGGACACTTGTGGATTGTGTGAGGCCCACTGATATCTGAGCGCTATGTGACACGCTCGATGGCACAGCTGCCTGTGACCAAAGTGACGAGAGGATAATGGAGATTTTGAATCTCTGCGCACACTTTTGGACACTGGACACTTGTGGATTGTGTGAGGCCCACTGATATCTGAGCGCTATGTGACACGCTCGATGGCACAGCTGCCTGTGACCAAAGTGACGAGAGGATAATGGAGATTTTGAATCTCTGCGCACACTTTTGGACACTGGACACTTGTGGATTGTGTGAGGCCCACTGATATCTGAGCGCTATGTGACAGGCTCGATGGCACAGCTGCCTGTGACCAAAGTGACGAGAGGATAATGGAGATTTTGAATCTCTGCGCACACTTTTGGACACTGGACACTTGTGGATTGTGTGAGGCCCACTGATATCTGAGCACTATGTGACACGCTCGATGGCACAGCTGCCTGTGACCAAAGTGACGAGAGAATAATGGAGATTTTGAATCTCTGCGCACACTTTTGGACACTGGACACTTGTGGATTGTGTGAGGCCCACTGATATCTGAGCGCTATGTGACACGCTCGATGGCACAGCTGCCTGTGACCAAAGTGACGAGAGGATAATGGAGATTTTGAATCTCTGCGCACACTTTTGGACACTGGACACTTGTGGATTGTGTGAGGCCCACTGATATCTGAGCGCTATGTGACAGGCTCGATGGCACAGCTGCCTGTGACCAAAGTGACGAGAGGATAATGGAGATTTTGAATCTCTGCGCACACTTTTGGACACTGGACACTTGTGGATTGTGTGAGGCCCACTGATATCTGAGCGCTATGTGACACGCTCGATGGCACAGCTGCCTGTGACCAAAGTGACGAGAGGATAATGGAGATTTTGAATCTCTGCGCACACTTTTGGACACTGGACACTTGTGGATTGTGTGAGGCCCACTGATATCTGAGCGCTATGTGACACGCTCGATGGCACAGCTGCCTGTGACCAAAGTGACGAGAGGATAATGGAGATTTTGAATCTCTGCGCACACTTTTGGACACTGGACACTTGTGGATTGTGTGAGGCCCACTGATATCTGAGCGCTATGTGACACGCTCGATGGCACAGCTGCCTGTGACCAAAGTGACGAGAGGATAATGGAGATTTTGAATCTCTGCGCACACTTTTGGACACTGGACACTTGTGGATTGTGTGAGGCCCACTGATATCTGAGCGCTATGTGACAGGCTCGATGGCACAGCTGCCTGTGACCAAAGTGACGAGAGGATAATGGAGATTTTGAATCTCTGCGCACACTTTTGGACACTGGACACTTGTGGATTGTGTGAGGCCCACTGATATCTGAGCGCTATGTGACACGCTCGATGGCACAGCTGCCTGTGACCAAAGTGACGAGAGGATAATGGAGATTTTGAATCTCTGCGCACACTTTTGGACACTGGACACTTGTGGATTGTGTGAGGCCCACTGATATCTGAGCGCTATGTGACACGCTCGATGGCACAGCTGCCTGTGACCAAAGTGACGAGAGGATAATGGAGATTTTGAATCTCTGCGCACACTTTTGGACACTGGACACTTGTGGATTGTGTGAGGCCCACTGATATCTGAGCGCTATGTGACACGCTCGATGGCACAGCTGCCTGTGATCAAAGTGACGAGAGGATAATGGAGATTTTGAATCTCTGCGCACACTTTTGGACACTGGACACTTGTGGATTGTGTGAGGCCCACTGATATCTGAGCGCTATGTGACAGGCTCGATGGCACAGCTGTGACAAAAGTGACTAGAGGATAAGGGAGATTGGATTGCTTTTAAAAAAGCAGTTTGCGGAGCAGTGGGTAAACAGCAATGCCAGCGTGTCAGGAAGCCTTAAAAGGCAGCCCAACAACCAACACCACTGATACACCACAATATAGCCTCCCCTTGCACTGCACACACAGTGACTTGTGTGTTGTGCAGGCCAAATCGCTAGCAGCAGAAGCAGTTTTTTTGTCTTCTTCCCTGCCTAACGCTCTCCCTACAGAATCAGCAGCAACCTCTCCCTATACTAAGATCGGCAGAAGTAAGATGGCGGTCGGCGTGCACGCCCTTTTATACCCTCTGTGACGCCCACCAAAGCAAGTCAATCACTTGCATGCCCTTCTGAAAGATGGTGGTGACCCGTGCCTAGGTCATCACGTTGCCCACAGTGTCCGTGGATCCTGATTGGCTGAGAAAGAGCGCAAAACAAACTTTTGAAACGCGACTTTGGCGCGTAAGTCGCCGACCTCGTGCCGACCTCATCCTAGGGTCGGGTTTCGTTTCATGAAACCCGACTTTGCCAAAAGTCGGCGACTTTTGAATTTTTTCGACCCGTTTCGCTCAACTCTAGTACCCACCATCCAAGTAAGGTGGAGACTCCTGACCACACTCCAACACCTGCACCCCACACCACAAAGTAGTGTAGCAAAGCACCTTCGGCGGCTCCCTGCTTGGAGTATAGCAAAGCACCCATTGGTGGCTCCCTGCTTGGAACACGAAGCGTGCTGGGAAGTGGGTGGAGCTTAGTTTACTTTAAAAGAGCGGGAAGAGTTTAGGATTTGGTCATTCATTCAGTCACTCAGTGAGTGAGAGAAGAAGATCCCCAGAGTGAGGGATAGATGGATGGAAGTGCTGCAGCAGATCCCAGTGACCTGGGTCTGCTGGCACAGGAAAGGAAGAGAGAGCGACATAGACTGAAAGCCTGATTCTTCATAAGAAGGAAAGATTAGTACGGAATGTGAGGAGTAAAAGAGAACAGAGGACGTGGGTTAGAAGAGAACCCTTCCTAGAAGTTCTAAGCGCAAGGCCAGGGCCCGGTCCCCGAGGTTGTACGGATACTAATGGTCCTGCAGCAGACGCCGGAGGAATAGAAGTTGTTACCACTTTATTCCCACATAAGACTTGGGGGCACAACAGCATCAGAGAAGTGAGCCGGGACTAGGTAGCAAGGAGTCCCCGAAGCAGGCTACAGCTGTCTGCCATAGAGTTCATAAGAACAACGGACAGGAGGAACTCCAGTGTAACTCTGTACTGGGAGTACTTTATAATAAATATAATTTATAGGCGCTATAAGAGGAGACGTTCAGAAAGGCACATGTTGGCGGAGTGTTGGAAAGGAGTATTCCATCTGGCCTGGAGGTTGACTGAGTCCCTGACCCGGAGGACACGGCATGGAGGCAGGCACCTGTTTGTACAACAGACTGTGAGTAAAGCTTTGGAACTACATGCCCTTGTGTCCTCCACTCATTCCTGTGCCAACACACCTGGCACCACTACATCCCTGTGCCTACCACTGCACCATTCCCGCAATGCACATCTACACTGCCCTGGGACTACAGCTTCACCTGTGGGGAGCTTTTACATCTTTGCTGCACCATACCATCAGTCCCAGAGGATCTGCATGTGTGGTGCCCCTGAGGCTCAGTCGCCACAGAGGTACTGCACCTTCTCCTAGGGTGTGGTGCCCCACCATCCAGGTGAGTTGGAGGCTCCTGACCACGCTCCAACACTCGCACCTCACACAATAGAGTAGTTCAGCAAAACCACATTGCGGCTCCTTGCTTAGAGAGAGGCAGAGCACCTTTGGTGGTTCCCTGCTTGGAACACTAAACTGTTGTGAGCTCATCTGTTCATTCACCTTTTGTGTCCGAGGATCTCCCTCTTCTGATGAAGGAAGGTACTGAGGCTGATTTGGATGAAAGAAACCAAACACCTGATCAGGTGGATTGTGACAGGGTAACAGGAACTTCAGACTGGATATAAGGCAGCCGACACCCTTCTGAGTGGCTGGTGATTTCTCTGCTGGATTCTTGGAGACCAGTCTGATTCCTGCTTCCCAAAGATAAGTTTTTGCTCTGCTATTGAACTTATTAGTTTTGGTTTTGTTTACCTTGTTTTGGAGTTCAGCCATCCCCGGCTGGGGGTCTGCTGGATTCTTATTCCTTGATCAGTGTTCTCTTTTGCTCTGCTTCCAGAATATTCTGAGTGCTGATATAGAGTTTGAAGTCTAGTGACTTCAGGGTCCTTTTTGCTTATCAGTTGTGTTGGTAATATTTTTAGCAGGGTTTTCTCGGATTGCAGACAGCAGCTTTTCTGTCCTGTCCTTTTTAGTTAGCTTTGGCCCCATCGTTTGCTCATCCTATCTTTCTATCTGTGTTAGTGTTTTCATCTTGCTTCACCGTCATTATATGTTGGGGGCTGCCTACTGCTTTGGGGTCTGCTCTGGGGCAGTCAGTTTTTCCCTTTTCTCTCTTTAGGCTTATTTAGATCTCCGGCTGTGACGAGGTGTCTAGGATCACCGTAGGAACACTCCACGGCTACTGCTAGTTGCGTGATAGGATTAGGGGTCTGCAATCCGCTAGTTTCCAACCTCTCTGATTTTCTGGGCTGAGCTTGCATTTTTGTTTTTTCCTCCTCGGTGACTCAATCATAACACTAAACGTGCTGGGAGGTGGGTGGAGTTGAGAATACATATAAAAGAGCGGGACGGTTCCAGGATTGAGGTTCAGTTGAATTCAGAGGTTGAGTAGGAGAAAGGAGGCCACTCGGAGAGGAGTGGGGATCCCTGGAAGAGGGATAGAGGAAGGAGTGCTGCAGCTGGCACGGGAAAGGAAAGAAGGAGAAGGACATTGAACCGAAGCCTGGGCTTCCATAGAAGGGAAAAGACAAGTATGGGACTACAAGTGGCACAGACCACCGGAGCCTGCACAGACCACCGGCAGGCCGGCACAGCCCCACGGTAGGCCGGCACAGACCACCAGAGCCTGCACAGACCACCGGCAGGCCGGCACAGCCCCCCGGCAGGCCGGCACAGACCACCGGAGCCTGCACAGACCACCGGCAGGCCGGTACAGACCCCCGGACAGTCGGCACAGCCCCCCCTAAGGCCCGAACTGACGGCGCATCATGATGCGCACAGACAGCGCATCATGATGACGTCATTTCGGCAGCCAATCAGAGCCACAAAAGTGGCTCATTGCATTTTGGACTTCCGATTCCGGTATCCGATACGAAAAAAGTATCGGTACTCGGCATCGGAATTCCGATACGGCAAATATCGGCCGATACCCGATACTTGCGGTATCGGAAAGCTCAACACTAGTAACTAGGAAATGACTTTTATATAGAATTAGGAATGTTTTGATACAGAGATGAGAGATTTGAATAAAGAATTGAAAATGTATATGATGAACCAGGCATCACGGTTGTCACTCAGAGTTGAAAGAAAGAAGAAAATGTGCACTAAAGAGAGAAAAGAAATGTGTTGATGAAGAATACTGAAGTGATAGTGAGTAACAGACAATAGCACTTTGTATTAAGTATTGCATGGAAAATTGCACTTTTCACTTAGGATTTTAGATAGTTAATTAATAACTGTTTGCAATGTTCAAGAATGAGTGCCTCTCACATTGGGAAGTTTAGTATAAGAAATGTTTATTCAGCATTGCAAAAATTTGTATGTTCCTGTACTGTCAACTTTGTTTGCCTTGCAGCCCGCGGACGTGCTGTGTTTAGCGGGGGGTATGTGGCGCCCCTGAGGCTCAGTAGCCACAAAGGTACTGCACCTTCTCCTAAGGTGTGGTGCCCCACCATCCAGGTGAGTTGGAGGCTCCTGATCACACTCCAACACTCGCACCCCACACAATAGAGTAGTTCAGCAATACCACATTGCGGCTCCTTGCTTAGAGAGAGGCTGAGCACCTTTGGTGGTTCCCTGCTTGGAACACTAAACGTGCTGGGAGGTGGGTGGAGTTGAGAATACATATAAAAGAGCGGGACGGTTCCAGGATTGAGGTTCAGTTGAGTTCAGAGGTTGAGTAGGAGAAAGGAGGCCACTCTGAGAGGAGTGGTGATCCCTGGAAGAGGGATAGAGGAAGGAGTGCTGCAGCTGCCTCAGAGACCTGAGCCAGCTGGCACGGGAAAGGAAAGAAGGAGAAGGACATTGAACCGAAGCCTGGGCTTCCATAGAAGGGAAAAGACAAATATGGAACGTAGGAGTAAAAGGGTACATAGAGGATGTGGGTTAGAGGAAGAACCCTGCCTAGAAGTTTTAAACGCAAGGCCGGGGCCCGGTCCCCGAGGTTGTATGGACACTAATGGTTCTGCAGCAGACACCGGTGGAGTAGTGGGCTGTAAATGCACTACTCCCATCTAAGACTTGAGGGCACAACAGCAACACGGATAGAGAGCCAGGACTCAGGAGTAGAGAGTCCCCGAAGCAGGCTACAGCTGTCTGCCATGCAAGTAGAGTTCTTGGGAATATCTGTCAGGAGGAACTCCAATGTAACACAGTACTTGGAGATCTTCACACTTAAAGGCGCTATAGAGGAGACGTTCAGAAAAGGCACATAAGTTGGCGGAGTGTGGAAGGGAGCATTCCATCTTGCCTGGAGGTTGACTGAGTCCCTGACCCGGAGGACACGGCACAGAAGCAGGCACTACAGACTGTGAGCAAAGCTTTGGAACTACATGCCCTGGTGTCCTCCATTCCTTCCTGCATCCGTCTGCCTGGCACTGCTACATCCCCTGCGCCAAACACTACAAGTGTCTCCATATCTACACTGCCCTGGGACAATAGACCTGCCTGTGGAGGGCTATTACATCATTGCTGCACCACACCATCTGTCACGGAGGATCTGTCTGCAGCGTTGGGTTAACACCTCCCTTGCCGAACACCACAGATGGCGTCACAAACTATTCATCGAACTACATTCCACCATTGTGACGAGTGTCAGCTTACGCTGAGTCGTTCTTCTTAGAAAGAGTGGACCCTCTGGGCCGTGGCACCCACCCACCTAGGGCGAGCTGACCTAATGAGAACCACCCCCTGTACAGGGAGTGTCAGGGGCAAGACCAAGGGGGTGAGCCACCACGGCAGCTGGACCCGACGGCCAGCTCAGGGAAACAAGACAAGGCAAGACGAGTCATTAATTCAAAGAAACTTCATTAAGGAAGACTTCATGTACAACAGGTGCAAAACGTGAACACACAGAACATAAGACAAGGTGCGTGCAAGAGCACGCCGAGGTCCAAGACTTGTGGAACTCTTCAGAGTGCAACAGGAGCAAACGTGAACACACAGAGTTCATGAAACAGGGTGCGTGCAATGGCACGCCGAGGTCCAGGCATGGAACGTGCAGATGGTACACGGACATCGGACTCCGGACAACAGTCCACGATCAACCAGGGCATCAGGATCGATCTGTAGCTCAGAGGATGATCGGCAGGATCCGGACATCCAGAAGTTAGCCAGGGTTCCATGCAAGGAAACAAGAGAGTTAGTGACATGGTGCGTGTCAACGGACACGCCAGGATCAGGTTCACAGGACAGAGACCTGCGCATGCCGAGGGGCATGCCAGGGGCGGGTCAGGTTCACAGGACGGTGGCCTGCGCATTCCAAGGGGCATGCCAGGGAGAGGCACAGAGTACGGTGGCATCGGAATCCAAATGCTGGCATCGACCGACAGGGTTCAGGTATCTGGCTACGGACATCAGCTCCGGACATCAGGCCGCAGTCATCTAGATCCGGACCTCTGGCAGCGGTCGGCAGGTTTTGGAATCCGGCAGGCAAACTAGAGGTACAGAGAAGAGCAAAAGAGACAAAGGCTTTGTGGAAGAGTAGCACGAAAAGGCACAGTGCTAGAACCAGCGTGAGTGCAAGGAAGCACAGAGACCACGGCTGGGGAGCACCGGCAGGTGGTACCGACGATGGCAGTTGCAAGCGGGCACGACTAGAGGCGGCACCGCTGCGGGGCCACGCAGCCAGACCACTATAGCACTGGACGGGGCACGGCTGGGGCACACAGGCGAGCATGGCTAGAGGCGGCATGGCTGAGGCACACCAGGTAGGCACAGGCGACCAGGCACGTGCGCGGAGGCACGGAGCCACAAGGCAGGGCTAGGCAGAGGGTACAGGACAGAGCCACATGCGAGACAGCATGGCAAAGCCTAGTACAAAATGTGCAAGGCGCACGAAACATCAGGGACAATACAAAGAACTAGGCAGAGACCTGCGCTTGCAAAGAGCATGCCAGGGACAGGGACAGTCTAGCAGCGGAGCGTAGGTCGAAGCCCAGAGCCGGGCCAAGGAAGGACCTTGGGACTAGACAGGGCACAGAGCGAGGCCTGCACGTGTAGAGACACGCCAGGGACAGGTTCAGAGCGGAGGCCTGCACGTGTAGAGACACGCCAGGGACAGGTTCAGAGCGGAGGCCTGCACGTGTAGAGACACTCCAGGGACAGGTTCAGAGCGGAGGCCTGCACGTGTAGAGACGCGCCAGGGACAGGTTTAGAGCGGAGGCCTGCACGTGTAGAGACGCGCCAGGGACAGGTTCAGAGTGAAGGCCTGCACGTGTAGAGACACGCTAGGGACAGGTTCAGAGCGGAGGCCTGCACGTGTAGAGACACACCAGGGACAGGTTCAGAGCAGAGGCCTGCACGTGTAGAGACACGCCAGGGACAGGTTCAGAGCGGAGGCCTGCACGTGTATAGACACGCCAGGGACAGGTTCAGAGCAGAGGCCTGAACGTGTAGAGACACGCCAGGGACAGGTTCAGAGCGGAGGCCTGCACGTGTAGAGACACGCCAGGGACAGGTTCAGAGCAGAGGCCTGCACGTGTAGAGACACGCCAGGGACAGCTTCAGAGCGAGGCCTGCACGTGTAGAGACACACCAGGGACAGGTTCAGAGCGAGGCCTGCACGTGTAGAGACACGCCAGGGATAGGTTCAGAGCGGAGGCCTGCACATGTAGAGACATGCCAGGGACAGGTTCAGAGCGAGGCCTGCACGTGTAGAGACACGCCAGGGACAGAGACAGAGGCAGGGTACCTGAAGCCACAAAGCAGAGCGAGACATGACACGAGGACAGAAACGCGGTACAGAAACATAGCAAACAAGGACTACAAGGCAGAGCAGAGCAGGGACAAAACATGGCACAAAGGACAAACACTAGACAAGACCAGAGACGGAATACGAGCACGGAGCGTGTGCAGAGACGCACAACAGAGCAGAGTGCAAGGGCACAGAATAAAGGGAGCGCCCCACAGACCAAGCAGCCATGCAGGGACAATACTCAGGCCCTGAGCATAGGAAGGGGCGGCCTGATATAGAGCATAGCACCTCCTCTTCCAGGTCAGGACCAGGGGAGCACTTCCGGGTTCAGATCCACAGGACAATAGAGCGCAGTCACATGATCGGAGTTCCAGACATGACGAGACGACTGCAGAATCAGTGCTGAAACCTAGACAGGTTACATGATCAGAGTTCTAGACATGACGAGATAATTACCAAACCAGACAGTGCAGGATCCTAGGAAAGGTCACATGATCAGCGTTCCAGACATGACGAGATGATTGCAGAACCAGACAGTGCAGGATCCAGACAGGGACACCTGATCAGAGATTCTAGACATGACGAGAAGAACACAGAAGACAGAGCAGAAACGCAGGCATTCTGCAGCTCAGACATGAGGTGAGTGTGCACACTGCTCTAGGGAATGAGCAGGATAGCAGACAAGATATGCGCATGCACATCGCTCTAGGAGTTCTTGAGAGAAAACAGACAGGGCAGATATGACAGACATGGCGGACATGACAACCATTCACATCTCCCCCATTACTTGGGTGCCCAGGGCCACGGTCCGGGTCACCACTACTGTGACACATCCCGCTGATGCCGGCCCAGTACCGAGTACCCCACAGCCGTGGGAGGGCGACCCACATGCAGCGTCGGCTTAACACCTCCCTTGCCGAACACCACAGGTGGCGTCACGAACTATTCATCTAATCAACTACATTCCACCATTCAAACTCTCTTTCACTTGGGCGCCCAGGGCCACGGACCAGGTCACTGCTGCTGTGACACCTTCCCCTCTGAGTTACCGGCCCGGTACCAAGTACCCCACAGCCCTGGGAGGGCGACCTGTTATGAATGAGTCACCGAAGGAGGAAAAAACAAAAATACAAGCTAAGTCCAGAAAACCGGAGAGGTTGGTAGCTATCGGATTGCAGACCCCTGATCCTATCCACAACAATTAACAGTAGCCGTGGGGGGTACCTATGATGCCCCAGACCCCTCGATCACAGCCGGAGAACTAAATAGGCCTATAGTCTTCCCTTCTTTTGAGGTCCATGCTGTCAGACTCTACACCCCCTTCTCCTTGCGAGTGGCGGTAGTGTATCGTCCTCCCGGCCCCTCCCATCAGTTCCTGGATCATTTTGCCACTTGGCTTCCACATTTTCTCTCCTGTGACATCCCTACCCTCATCGTGGGCGATTTCAACATCCCCATTGCTCTTCCCCTCTCCCCATCTGCTACTCACCTTTTATCTCTAACCTCCTCGTTTGGCATTTCACAGCTTACTAATTCTCCAACGCATGAAGACGGAAACTCCCTCGACTTGGTCTTCTCTCGACTTTGTGCAGTGGATGATTTCACAAACTCCCCTCTCCCGCTCTATGATCACAACCTTCTTTCATTCTCTATCAAGAACTGCCAGGCCGCTCAGGTCACCCCCACTGTCCATACTTATAGAAACATACAGGCCATTAACACCCAGAAACTTACGATGAACTTGCGGTCTTCATTTGCCCCTATCTCTTCCCTCTCATGTCCTGATTCTGCACTGAAGCATTACAATGAAACACTTCAAACTGCCCTGGATGATTTTGCACCTCCTATACATAGAACAACACGACAAAGACAGCGACAACCCTGGCACACCCTGCAAACACGTTTCCTGCAGCGGTGCTCCAGGTGTGCTGAACGTCTATGGAGAAAATCCAATCTATACGAAGATTTCATCCATTATAAGTTCATGCTTAGAACATACAACTGTCAAATGCGGGTTTGACTTGCACACGTGAGGTTAGTGTCTGGAACCAGTGTTGATGACTGGCATTTCTGTGGTTAAAGGTTGTGATCCCGGTGCAGGCTTACCTGCACACCTGGGGCTGTGATTGTGGCCTCTTCCTGGTTCTGGGAGAGGCTTCTTATAGCCTCAGGACGCTCCCATCCCAGTCAGTTATACTTTCGCCCTTGGAATTGTGTGGTGACCCCTGAGTGTGTTTGTGCTGTGTTCAGGTTGCTTGATTCTCTGTGTACGACTCGGTCTGTTCTCTGGATATTGCTTTGGATTCTGCTTGGTACCTTCTATGTCTTTTTGGTTTTGACTTCTGCTTGGCCATGACTATCCGTTCTGTCTCATCCCTGGTGCTTTACTGATATCTCTGTGTATGACCTCTGTTTTGACTGACTCTGAGTATTTCTGTATAGTGTCCTGCCATCTCTGAAAGCAGGATGCTAAGCCCCGCCCCCTTGCAGTCACATGACCATAGGTTCTGTGACTGCTTGCTAAACTTCAGCGTCCACAGGTCCTGTGTATCTGTACTTTCCGGCTGTACCTGACACCGGGCTCCCCTACAGTGCGGGTGAGTCTCTGCTCAGCGGAGGCTGCACGCCGGCGCTGACAGGATCCTGACAACAACACTGCCCTTCACCTCTCCAAGCAAACCTATTTCAACACCCTCATGACCTCACTGTCCAATAACCCGAAACGTCTCTTTGACACTTTTCATTCCCTGCTCAACCCAACAGTGTAGGCTCCAACCACAGAGCTTCGAGCTGATGATCTGGCCAATTACTTCAAAGAAGAAATTGATCATATCCGACAGGAAATTATCTCCCAATCATCTCATATCATGCACTGTCCTCCCTCCCCCACTGGATCTAGCTCACTCTCTGAGTTTGAACCAGTCACAGAAGAAGAAGTGAGCAGGCTCCTTGCATCTTCTCGCCCAACCACTTGCACCAGTGACCCATTTCCGTCACATCTGCTCTAGTCCCTTTCCCCTGCTGTCACCCCTCACCTAACTAAAATATTTAACCTCTCTCTCTCTTCTGGTATCTTCCCCTCCTTATTTAAGCATGCCATCATACATCCACTACTTAAAAAAACATCCCTCGACCAAAACTGTGCCGCTAACTTTAGACCTGTCTCTAATTTTCCCTTCATCTCTAAACTCCTGGAACGCCTGGTCCACTCCCATCTGATCCGCTATCTCTCTGATAACTCTCTTTTTGACTCTCTCCAATCTGGTTTCTGCTCTCTACACTCTACTGAAACTGCCCTCACTAAAGTCTCTAATGATCTACTAACAGCTAAATCTAACGGTCACTACTCCATACTAATTCTCTTGGATCTCTCTGCAGCATTCGACACGGTGGATAATCAGCTCTTCCTCACTATGCTCTGCTCCATCGGCATCAAGGACACCATTCTCTCCTGGTTTTCCTCCTATCTCTCTGACCGCTCTTTTACTGTATCTTTTGCCGGCTCCTCCTCCTCTCATCTTCCCCTTACTGTTGGGTGTGACGACTCCTGGAGTGGACCCTCTGGGTCATGGCACCAACCCTCCCAGGGTGAGATGACCTAGTGAAGACCACCCCCTATACAGGGAGTGTCAGGGGCAAGCCCCAGGGGGTGAGGTACCACGACTGCTGGCACCAGGTGGCCGGCTCACAGGAGACGAGTGCGTGAGTGTGTCTGCTGGAACGTATAAAGCGTAGACACAGGAACACGTGGTATACAGAGACTTCGTACGTCCGGGTGTGAGTGAAGCAGGATGCGTGCAAGGAGCATGTCAGAGCACTGAGTCAGGCAGCAGGTGTGCCAGGAGGTGTAACAGAGTACAGGAGCAGGGTGTGTGCCAGAGGGCACAAATGGGCATAAGACAGAGTGCAGGATTGGAACATGAGCCAGGAGGCACAACTGAGTAAGAGACAGACTACAGGATTGGAACGTGTGCCAGGAGGCACAACTGAGTAAGAGACAGAGTACAGGATCAGAGCATGTGCCAGGAGGCACAAATGAGTATGAGACAAGGCACAGGGTCCGAGTGTGTGCCGGGAGGCACAACTGAGTATAAGACAGAGCACAGGGTCAGAGCGTGTACCAGGAGGCACAACCGAGTACAAGGCAGAGTGCAGGTTCAGAGCGTGTGCCAAGAGGCACAACAGAGTGCAAGGCAGGCGACCCGAATACAGCGCACAGCCAGGCAGGGACACGGCAGACCAAGCCAGGAAGCACAACAATAATCAGGCACCTCCCCTAGGAAGAGGTAGCCTGATATAGCACATGATCACGAGAGCTTCCGGGTCAAGTCCTCCAGTACCATAGAGAGGACTGACCTGGAGACCGAACTGAGAAAAGCACGCAAGCGCAGACATAACATGAAGGAGACAGGGACCTAGGTACGAGAGGTGCGCGTGCGCACCCGGCGGGACCCCCGGAGTGACCGCGGCTCCGGAAGAGATGACGTCGGGGCCGAGGTCCCGCCCCCTGGTGAGCGTGGCGTGACAGTACCCCCCCTTTACGCCCCCTCTTTCTAAAACTGGAGAGGAACTTAGACAAAATCTGGGGTGCGTGGATATTCTCCCTGGGCTCCCATGACCTCTGCTCGGGGCCAAAACCCTTCCAATCGATCAAGAACTTGTTCTCCCTCTTACCTTCTTCATGGCCAAAATGTCATTCACCTCAAACTCATCCCCCAAGCCAACAGGCTGGGGTGTGTTGCCTGGAGAAGGATGAAATCGGTTAAGAACCACAGGTTTAAGGAGAGACACATGGAAGGAATTGGGAATACGGAGTGAAGGAGGCAGCTTCAATTTGTAAGCAACATCATTAATCCGCCTGAGGACCTCAAAAGGACCAATGTAATGGGGACCCAGTTTGTAAGATGGTACCTTAAGGCGGACATATTTGGTGGAGAGCCACACCTTGTCACCAGGGAGTAATGGAGGAACGTCCAGGCGCCTCTTGTTAGCGTGTAATTTCATTCTGTCCCGTGCTTTCTCAAGAGCGGTTTTGGTCTCCTGCCATACCCTGGAGAACTCCACAGACAGAGAATCGGCAGCAGGTACCCCCGAGACAGGAAGTACCGGTAGAGGCACATTGGGATGCTGTCCAAAGACGATGAAGAAAGGCGACTTGGTAGACGATTCACTGGAGTGATTATTGTAGGCGAACTCAGCCCAAGGAAGTAGACCGACCCAGTCATTCTGATGAGCATTACAAAAATTTCGGAGGTAGGATGTAAGGATCTGGTTGGTACGTTCCACTTGCCCATTGGTTTGGGGGTGATAGGCGGAAGAAAAATCCAATGACACTTTCATGAGTCCATATAGAGCTCTCCAGAACCGAGAGGTGAATTGGACCCCTCTGTCTGACACGATGTGCTGGGGGAAGCCGTGAATCCTGAAGATATGGGAAATGAAGATCTTCGCCAAGTCAGGAGCAGAGGGTAGTCCGGGAAGAGGAATGAAGTGGGCCATCTTTGAAAATCGGTCTACGACCACCAAGACCACAGTACAACCGGAAGAACAAGGCAGATCAGTAATGAAATCCATGGCTATGTGCTGCCATGGAGCCGACGGAACGGGAAGCGGGAGCAGAAGACCAGAGGGTGGTTGTCTGGGTATCTTGTTCTGGGCACAGGACGGGCAAGATGCCACAAAGTCTTTAACATCCTGGGAGAGTGAAGGCCACCAATAATAGCGAGAGATTAAGTCCAAAGTCTTTTGGACACCAACGTGGCCGGCAATCTTGGATGAATGTCCCCAATTTAACACTCGTTTTCAGTTATTCTCAGCCACAAAAGTTTTTCCCGGAAGTAACGTGGTTAACTTGACAGGAGCCACGGTAATTACTTTTGATGGATCAATGATATGAGAGGGTTCTTCCTCTGCATCAGACGACAGGAATGATCTTGACAACGCATCCGCTCTAACGTTTTTATCGCCGGGCCGAAAATGTAGCTCAAAGTCAAAGCTGGCGAAGAATAGGGACCACCTGGCTTGCAGAGGATTGAGCCTCTGTGCGGACTGGATGTACGCCAGGTTCTTATGGTCTGTGAAGATCTTGAATGGATGTATGGCGCCTTCCAGTAAGTACCTCCACTCCTCCAAGGCCAATTTAATGGCCCATAGCTCTTTGTCGCCAATGGAGTAGTTCTGTTCAGTGGAGGAAAATACTTTAGAAAAGAAGCCACAGGTGACAAAACGTCCAGAAGAGGATTTCTGCAGAAGGACTGCACCAGCCCCGGTAGAGGATGCGTCCACCTCAACAGTGAAAGGTCTACTAACCTCAGGTCGGTGAAGTGCCGGAGCAGCGGCGAAGGCTTGTTTCAACGACTGGATGGACTCTTCAGCCTCAGAGGGCCAAGCCTTTGGGTTAGCTCCCTTGCAGATAAGGGACAAGATGGGGCGAACCAACGAGGAGAAATGAGGAACGAACTGTCGGTAGTAGTTCGCAAAACCAAGGAAGCGTTGGATTGCCTTCACCCCATGGGGCTGTGGCCAATCGAGGATGGCGGACACCTTTGCCAGATCCATGCGTAGACCTGATTCTGAGATAATGTACCCCAAGAATGGCAGGGACGTTTGCTCGAAGGCACATTTCTCGAGCTTGGCATAAAGGCGGTTCTCCCTCAGGCACTGGAGGACTTGACGCACGTTCTTTCTGTGGGCGGAGAGGTCTGGAGAAAAAACGAGGATGTCATCCAGATAGACTACCACGCAGGAGTACAGCATATCCCGGAAGACGTCATTCACGAACTCCTGGAACACCGCTGGAGCATTGCAGAGGCCGAAGGGCATGACCAAGTACTCATAGTGACCGTCTCTGGTGTTAAAGGCGGTCTTCCACGCATCACCGGAACGAATGCGGATCAAGTTGAAGGCCCCACGAAGATCCAGCTTGGTGAAAATTCGAGCTCCTCTAAGCCGGTCAAAGAGTGCCGGGATCAATGGCAATGGGTACTTGTTCTTGACCGTGATATCGTTCAGGCCTCAGTAGTCTTTTTGACAAAGAAAAATCCCGCTCCCGCGGGCGAGGAGGACTTACGGATAAAACCTCTCGCAAGGTTCTCCTGGATATACTCAGACATAGCTTGGGTTTCAGCAGGGGATAGCAGATATATTCTACCCCTGGGTGGTGTAGCACCAGGAATGAGGTCAATCGGACAGTCATATGGCCGATGGAGGGGCAGAGTCTCGGCCTCCTTCTTGTCGAAGACATCTGCAAAGGAACAGTAAGCCGACGGCAGACCTGTAGGTGCCAGGGATGGACAGGCAGAGTTCATCAGATGGACGGGCAACAGGCACTTCTCCTGACAGGACGGTCCCCAACGGAGTATCTCGCCCGACCGCCAGTACAGGGTTGGCTCATGAGTCCGTAGCCAAGGGAGACCTAGAAGAAGCGTGTGAGACATGGTAGACCAGACGAGGAAGGAGATCTCCCGGTGCAGGGCTCCGATCTGCAGCTCGATGTCTTCGGTGGCCTGGGTAATGGTCTCCTGCACGGACGTACTATTGACCGAAACTATCGACCGAGGAGTCTCCAGGGATCTGACAGGAATCCGGTATTTTTTAACCGCCTCGAGTGCGATAAAATTCCCCTCTGCGCCAGAATCCAGAAAAGCCTCCTCAGAATAACGCTTGGCACTGAGATTCAATAACACGGACACGAGCAGGGGAGGAGAGGGATCACGTACACCTAGGGAGGCCTCTCCTATCAACCCTAGGCGGAGAAGTTTCCCGGCTTCTTGGGGCAGGAACGAAGGAGGTGAGAGGAGCTCCTCTCTCTGGCTGATTCACGGGCACGTTCCTGAAACCGCAGGTCAATGCGTGTCTCCAGAGAGATCAGATCCTCTAAAGAGGTGGGAGTATCCCGACCTGCCAGTTCGTCTTTGATCCGACTGGACAGGCCACACCAAAAGATCCCTACGAGAGCCTCGTTCCAACCGAGTTCGGAGGACAAGGTACGAAAACGGATGGCATACTGTCCCACCGGTAGCGTACCCTGATGGAGGTTAAAGAGAGACTCGGTGGTAGAGGCCATCCGACCCGGCTTATTGAACACCTTGCGGAAGGTGTCCAAAAAGGTGGAAAGCTGAGAGACGAGTGGGTCATTGCGCTCCCAGAGGGGGTTCACCCATGCTAACGCCTCCCCCTCTAAGTGTGAAACAATAAAGGCAATTTGGGCGAGCTCAGTGGGATAGTGCTGCGGCAAAAGCTCAAAATGTAACCAACCCTCCCAGGGCGAGCTGACCTAGTGAAGACCACCTCCTATACAGGGAGTGTCAGGGGCAAGCCCCAGGGGGGTGAGGTACCATGACTGCTGGCACTAGGCAGCCGGCTCGACAGGAGTGGGTGAGTGTGTCTGCAGGAACGTGTAAAGCGTGGACACAGGAACACGTGGTATACAGAGACTTCGTACGTCCGGGTATGAGTGAAGCAGGATGCGTGCAAGGAGCACGTCAGAGCACTGAGTCAGGCAGCAGGTGTGCCAGGAGGTGTAACAGAGTACAGGAGCAGGGTGTGTGCCAGAGGGCACAACTGAGCATAAGACAGAGTGCAGGATTGGAACGTGTGCCAGGAGGCACAACTGAGTAAGAGACAGAGTACAGGATTGGAACGTGTGCCAGGAGGCACAACTGAGTAAGAGACAGAGTACAGGATCAGAGCATGTGCCAGGAGGCACAACTGAGTATGAGACAAGGCACAGGGTCCGAGTGTGTGCCAGGAGGCACAACTGAGTATAAGACAGAGCACAGGATCAGAGTGTGTGCCAGGAGGCACAACTAAGTACAAGACAGAGCACAGGGTCAGAGCGTGTGCCAGGAGGCACAACCGAGTACAAGGCAGAGTGCAGGTTCAGAGCGTGTGCCAAGAGGCACAACAGAGTGCAAGGCAGGGGACCCGAATACAGTGCACAGCCAGGCAGGGACACAGCAGACCAAGCCAGGAAGCACAACAATAATCAGGCACCTCGCCTAGGAAGAGGTAGCCTGATATAGCACATGGTCACGAGAGCTTCCGGGTCAAGTCCTCCAGTACCATAGAGAGGACTGACCTGGAGACCGAACTGAGAAAAGCGCACAAGCGCAGACATAAGGCTACTTTCACACATCAGGTTTTCGGCGTCAGGCGCGATCCGGCGTCGTGCCGGAATGCCGGATCCGGCAAATGTTTTGTAAAACCTGATGTGCCGGATCCGGTTTTCTGCCGGATCCGTCTTGTTCTTGACAGACAAAACCGGATCCGTCTCATCCGGTTCATCCGTTTTTCTATCCGTTTTTCGACGGATTACGCCGGATCTGGTTTTTAAAATTGACCCTTGTGGCCTTCCGAACGGGATTGGCTACTGGAAAACTACACTCACTGGCCACTTTATTAGGTACACCATGCTAGTAACGGGTTGGACCCCCTTTTGCCTTCAGAACTGCCTCAATTCTTCGTGGCAGAGATTCAACAAGGTGCTGGAAGCATTCCTCAGAGATTTTGGACCATATTGACATGATGGCATCACACAGTTGGCGCAGATTTGTCGGCTGCACATCCCTGATGCGAATCTCCCGTTCCACCACATCCCAAAGATGCTCTATTGGATTGAGATCTGGTGACTGAGGAGGCCATTTGAGTACAGTGAACTCATTGTCATGTTCAAGAAACCAATCTGAGATGATTCGAGCTTTATGACATGGCGCATTATCCTGCTGAAAGTAGCCATCAGATGCCTGTTCTTAGCTGAGAGGAGTGGTACCCAGTGTGGTCTTCTGCTGCTGTAGCCCATCTGCCTCAAAGTTCGACGCACTGTGCGTTCAGAGATGCTCTTCTGCCTACCTTGGTTGTAACGGGTGGCAATTTGAGTCACTGTTGCCTTTCTATCAGCTCGAACCAGTATGCCCATTCTCCTCTGACCTCTGGCATCAACAAGGCATTTCCGGCCACAGAACTGCCGCTCACTGGATTTTTTTTCTTTTTCGGACCATTCTCTGTAAACCCTAGAGATGGTTGTGCGTGAAAATCCCAGTAGATCAGCAGTTTCTGAAATACTCAGACCAGCCCTTCTGGCACCAACAATCATGCCACGTTCAAAGGCACTCAAATCACCTTTCTTCCCCATACTGATGCTCGGTTTGAACTGCAGGAGATTGTCTTGACCATGTCTACATGCCTAAATGCACTGAGTTGCCGCCATGTGATTGGCTGATTAGAAATTAAGTCTTAACACACAGTTGGACAGGTGTACCTAATAAAGTGGCCAGTGAGTGTATATATAGCATGTTCCTACAGCCCTTCTTTGACAGGTTGTAGAGGAGAAAGTGCAGGTTGGAGAGAAGAGCAAGTTCTGTGACGGTTTCAGTAATGAGGGACAATTTTGCACTATACTTTATGTCACCTCAAGGCAGAGTACACTGGCAGGATGACAGAGTGTGAAAGATTTGTGCCCTAACCAAACTTGTGTACCTTCTGGACCAACAGTATATCATAGAATCATAGAATCATAGAATCATAGAATCGTAGAGTTGGAAGGGACCTCCTGGGCCATCTGGTCCAACCCCCTGCTCAAAGCAGGATTCGCTAAATCATCCCAGTCAGATGTCTGTCCAGCCTCTGTTTGAAGACTTCCATTGAAGGAGAACTCACCACTTCTCGTGGCAGCCTGTTCCACTCATTGATCACTCTGTCAAAAAGTTTTTTCTAATATCTAATCTGTGTCTCTTCCCATTCAGTTTCATCCCATTGCTTCTAGTCTTTCCTTGTGCAAATGAGAATAAAGTTGATCCTTCTACAATGTGACAGCCCTTTAGATATTTGTAGACAGCTATTAAGTCTCCTCTCAGTCTTCTCTTTTGCAAACTAAACATTCCCAAATCCTGCAACCTTTCCTCATAAGACAGGGTTTGCAGACCGGTCACCATTCTGGTCGCTCTTTTCTGAACTTGCTCCAGTTTGTTGATGTCTTTTTTAAAATGTGGTGCCCAAAACTGGACACAATATTCCAGATGAGGTCTGACCAAAGAGGAGTAGAGGGAAATAATGACTTCACGTGATCTAGACTGTATGCTTCTGTTAATACATCCTAGAATTGCATTTGCCTTTTTTGCTGCTGCATCACACTGTTGACTCATATTCAGTCTGTGATCTATTAGTATACCCAAGTCTTTTTCACATGTGCTGTCACTTAGCCCTATTCCTCCCATTCTATATATGCTTTTTTCATTTTTATTGCCCAGATGTAGTACTTTGCATTTCTCCCTGTTAAAAACCATTCTGTTAGTTGCTGCCCACTTCTCCAGTTTATTTAAATCTTTTTGAATCCTCTCTCTGTCTTCTCTAGTATTAGCTATCCCTCCTAGCTTTGTGTCATCAGCAAATTTAATCAGTTTACCCTCAATTCCTTCATCTAAATCGTTGATAAAGATGTTGAACAATACAGGGCCCAGGACAGAGCCCTGTGGTACCCCACTTGAGACATTCTTCCAACTGGATGTGCAGCCATTTACGACCACTCTTTGGGTCCGATCACTAAGCCAGTTATGAATCCACCTAACAGTTGCCTTGTCCATTCCATACTTAGTCATTTTTTCAATAAGGATTGTATGAGAGACTTTGTCAAATGCTTTGCTGAAGTCAAGATATACTATATCTACAGCATTTCCTTGATCCACCCAATCAGTGATACCGTCATAGAAGGAAATTAAGTTAGTCTGACATGACTTATTAGTTAGAAACCCATGCTGACTCTGTTTAATCACTTCATTCTTATCCAGGTATTGACATACATGTTGTTTAATAATTTGTTCAAAGATCTTTCCTGGTATAGAAGTCAGACTCACCGGCCTATAGTTGCCTGGGTCCACCTTCTTCCCCTTTTTGAAGATAGGAACAACATTTGCTCTTCTCCAGTCTTCTGGCACTTCTCCTGTTCTCCAAGAATTTTCAAAGATTATGGAGAGGGGTTCAAAAATTTCTTCTGCTATCTCCTTCAGTACTCTGGGGTGTAATTCATCTGGACCTGGAGACTTGAATTCATTTAGGTTAGCTAAGTGTTTCCTCACTATCTTTCTGTTTATAGATATCCTGGATTCTTCTATTCCCTTAATAGGACAGTGAATAACAGTTGATGTTGCATTTCCTTTCTGAGAGAAAACAGATGCAAAATATACCTTTGCCAACCAAAGTTGGCTATCTTGTCATGGTCTTACTATTTTTAGCTTTAGGCCACAGGTGTGTACCTGGTTGTGTTTTATGCAAAGTATTTCACCTTTTAACAAAAGTTGTGTACATTGTTAGGAAATCACCAACAATAAACACAACTTTTCAGGTGAAATACTTTGCTTCAAACACAACCAGGAACACAACTGTGGCAAAAAGCTAAAATTTACCCACAGTTATATACCTGGTTTTGAATACCTTTTTACCTTTTAAATACCCTGTATTTAACCTTTTTTTTAAACATATTTCGCCGCAGAAAGAAATGACAGACAACCAGTGTAAACAATAATTTAACTTTTATTTAAAATATTTTTTTTTGTGTAAACTGTTTTTAAAGTTAAAAAAACTTTTTTAATAAAGGTTTGAAACCAACCAAATGGGCATTTTTATTACAAAAAAAACATTATAACTCGGTGTAGTGTGGGGTGGAAATACTGCTGGAGGGGCTGCGGGACACTTCGACAATGGGAGTGTGGAGAGAGGACTGGGATCGTGGTGGGGAAGGAACAGTTAGAGGTGATGGTGTGGAAAAAGCTACAGAATGGGTGGACATGTGGGAGGCAGAAGAGGTGGTGGGCGGTGGAGTGGAGGGTTGGGCAGGGACTGTAGGAGCAGATGATGTTGATGGAAAGTTGTATGGGGAAGGAGTTTGGTACGGGGAAGGAGTTTGGTACGGGGAAGGAGTTTGGTACGGGGCAGGTTGCTGGAAGTGGGGAGATGTCTGGTACTGGGGAGGTTGCTGGTACTGGGAAGGTTGCTGGTACTGGTGAGGTTGCTGGTATGTAGTAGGAGGGGGAGGATGGAAAGTGGCTGGAGGGGGTGCAGATGTAATAGGAGGGGGAGGATGGAAAGTGGCTGGAGGGGGTGCAGATGTAATAGGAGGGGGAGGATGGAAAGTGGCTGGAGGGGGTGCAGGTGGAGGAACTACAGTGGTGGGAGGTGGAGGTTGGGAGGTAACCTGCTGTAGAGCACCGTGGCACGAATGCATTACATGCATCTGCTGGGTAGGAGATAGTGTTGCCATGCGCTCCACAACAGACCTGAAAAAGGTGTGGTTTGGCGAAGATCTTGCTTCTGAATGCATGGTTTGCAGAAGTGTCTTCACCTCCAGAATGCTGGAGTTGATCTGCTGAAAGCCTGCGGAGATTTGCTCTGACAAGACTTTTAGACAGTTCTGGAAAGATGCATTCAGATGCAAGAACTGTGGCGCATAACTCTTTTCTTGACCCCTCTGCCGCTGCCGCCCAGTACCCGCAGGTGTACTAGAGGTGGCAGGGGCAGAAGGGTGGGGTAAAGGGAAAGCGATCTCCTCACCAGCAGCTTCATGTAATGTAGGCGGCCACGATGCTCCTGTGCTGGTGGATGGGACAGATGGGTCGAATGTGTGGGAAGGCTGGGAAGTTGCAGATGTACCGGGGCGGTCGAAGTGTCCCTCGGTGCCGGTCTCCTCAGGGATCGCCTCAGAAGGGTCCAATCGTGCAGGCTCCCGAGTGCTGCTCACCGTGCTGTGGAATAAAGAGAAAAAAAAACAATTAAAATACTGACATGGTATGGCCCTGGCTGAAAAAAAAAAGTTACATCTAACATTTTTTTTCACATGTGGTGTGTAATATTTACCTTCTAGTGACCATTGTTTCCCGGAGGAACGACAGGGCTTGTGCGTACTTGTACTTGCTCCTGCGTCCTCCAGATCCACTCGGGGCCCGCATCTCTTTATTGAACTCCTTCTTGAAACGATCCCTCACAGACCGCCACCGATTCACAATTCTGTTCCCTGAAACGAGAAAGGAGTGGTTAGTATACAACATCAGTGGTTCACAAACTCCAGTCCTCATGGTCCCCAGGGGTCATGTTTTCAGGATTTCCATAGTAAATAGAAATCCTGAACACATGATCCGTGGGGACCACGAGGACTGGAGTTCGGGAAACACTGGTTTACATCAAGCAACCGGTACTGTATATACTTACGCTCTTTAATCTGGGCCCGAACATCGAGGTCCTCCCAGCGGCCCACAAGGAGCGAACAGATTTCCTCCCAGAGTCGTCGGGTAACGATAAGGTCAGCGTGGCGGCGGTCAGCCATATTCCAGAGCGGCTCCCTTTCTCTGACGAGATCGATGAGGTGGTCCACATCGAGTCCTCCATCCTCACCGTCAAAGTCGGGAGCACGCTGTGAAGGCTGTTAAAGAAAAAGACAAAAATAACATAATTAGCCTCCACAAAAGAAATGAAATAAAAAGTGCAAAAAAACAAAGCAAAAATATTTATACTTACACGCTGGTGACCGCCGCGTTGCTGTCGCTGACGACCCTGGGAGGCACTGCGAGGACCTCTTGGCCGAGCACCAGATTGGGAAGACTAGAGAAGAAAACAAAAAATGTTATGTCTTTGGATGTAGGCATTTGTTTGCTGTGTGTGGTCTGCAGAACATTGTTTTCTATGTGTTGTGTGTAGTGTGATGTTGTGTTTCTGCGTTTGATGCAAAAAACTTACCAATTGTGAGCCCACTCCAGGTGTCTGTCCACCCCTTCCTTCTTCTTCTGGGAGCTCCTCTTCATCTTGTGAATCCTGTTTTGAAATAAAAGGCAATGAATAGACATATATTACAGAGATGATGGATTTTGGAAATAAAAACTTACCGTCAAACGCTGACGATGCGAGGGAGGGCTCCCAGAAGATGATGTGCTGTCTTCCTGGTGGACACACTCCATGCCTGTGGGTGGTGTTCCAGCTGCTGCCATTGCTGCTGCTGCATCTATTGGGCGGCTGTTGAATAAAGAGAAACAAAGGGCCAATGAATATCTTGATATTCAATAGCCCTAGTTTGGAGGAATGGGGGATTTGATAATTACCGTCTCTCATCTGCTGCTGGCCTCCCCTCCTCAGCATGTTCCATTTGCTGCTCCATTTGGGGTGGTGGTGGTGCTGATGGTGCTGCAGTGGTCTCCTGCCTTCTCCTGCTGCGCTTGGTTGCTTTCTTGGGTGGCATGTTGGGTGTGGCTGTGGGTCCCACTGTCTTGCTTTTATATATGTCTTGTGGGCAGAGCTACTGAGCATGCTCAGACCAAAAAAACCGGATCCGGCCACCGGATCCGGCTTTCGCCGGATCAGGCGCATTGCGGCGCTCATAGGCTTTCATTGTGTGAAAAAGACGGACGCGCCGGATCCGGCGCGTCCGGCTTTTTCGCCGGAGACAAAAAACGTTACAGTAGCCGTTTTTTCCAGACGCCGGATCGCGACACATTGCCGGATCCAGCGAAAACCGGATGAAACGCATGGCCATCCGGCGCGATCCGGCGCAAATGCAAGTCAATGGGGGGGAACCCGGATCCGGCATTGCATTTCGCCGGATCCGGTTTCTGTCAAAAGCGCCGGATCGCGCCTGACGGCGAAAACCTGATGTGTGAAAGAGGCCTAACATGAAGGAGACAGGGTCCTAGGTACGAGAGGTGCGCACCCGGCGGGACCCCCGGAGTGACCGCGGCTCCGGAAGAGATGACGTCGGGGCCGAGGTCCCGCCCCCAGGTGAGCGCGGCGTGACATTGGGGTTCCTCAAGGATCAGTTCTAGGCCCCCTCCTCTTCTCCTTGTATACTGCCCTTACTGGTAAAGCAATCAGTAGAATTGGGATCCAGTACCATCTCTATGCTGATGACACCCAATTATACGCTGTGTCTAACATCATGTCCTCACTATATCTGAAACTGAACCTGTCAAAGACTGAACTCCTTGTGTTTCCTCCCTCTACTAATGCACCTATACCCGACACTGCCATTTCCGTGTGTGGTTCCACTATTACTCCCCAGCAATATGCCCGCTGTCTTAGGGTCATACTTGAGCTTTTATTCACCCCCCACATCCAATCACTGGCTCGCTCTTGTTATCTGCATATCAAAAACATTTCTAGAATTCAACCTTTTCTTACCTTTGACTCTGCAAAAACTCTTACTGTTTCTCTTATTCATTCTCGCCTGGACTATTGTAACTCTCTTCTAATCGGTCTCTCTCTTACCAAACTTTCCCCCCTCCAATCTGTCTTGAATGCTGCAGCCAGGATCATATTCCATGCCAATCGTTACACCGATGCCTCTACCTTGTGCCAGTACTTACACTGGCTACCCATCCACTCCAGAATCCAGTACAAACTTATTGCCCTCACCCACAAAGCACTCCATGGCTCAGCACCACCCTACATCTCCTCCCTTGTTTCAGTCTACCACCCTACCCGTGCCCTCTTTTCTGCTGATGACCTGAGGTTAGCATCCTCGATAATCAGAACCTCCCACTCCCGTCTCCAAGACTATACACGTGCTGCACCAATTCTTTGGAATGCACTTCCCAGGTCAATACGAGTAGTCCCCAATCCCTACAATTTTAAGCGTGCCCTGAAAACTCATTTATTCAGACTGGCCTACTGCCTCAACACATTAACCTAACTATCCCTGTGTGGCACAGTCAAAAGTTTTACCATAACCAGGTTCCCCGTATCATGTTCCCACATGCTTTATGCATCTATTAGCCCTCTGTGTCCGTACTGTTACACACTTAACATTATGGCTGGTCCAAACAATCAGGGCAATTGTTACCACCCACCTTTCGTGTCTCCCCTTTTTCCCTCATAGATTGTAAGCTTGCGAGCAGGGCCCTCATTCCTCTTAGTATCTGTTATGATCTATGTGATTATTGTTATGCTGTAATGTCTATCGTCCGTACAAGTCCCCTCTGAAATGTAAAGTGCTGCGGAATATGTCGGCGCTATAGAAATTGCTCAAACTATAGGTAGAGAAGAGCGCAATAGGGTCTTATCCGGGTGATTTATAAGAAACAATATAGAGATATACTCACCCATTCCAAGAGAGAGCTGAGCGTATAGAATCAATTCGTCATCCTGCTGCTCGTCCAATGGTCCACTCAGTGACCGCTTCGTAAATCTCTTTATGGAATAAAATTCTTGGACTTATGTGCGCTGCTAGACAAATTATCAGATCCAGATCATGTAGATAAATTGACCTTTTATTTTCCAACGCGTTTTGAAGTCCATATACTTCTTCCTCAGGGGATGACATATATGAGTACATAGAGCTGTCTTCACAATCACCCTTTCTGCTGTGCCTTGTGGGCTTCCAGGAATAACTATCTCTGCCAGCAGCACTCTGCTTTTGGTGGGCTCCCACTGAGATGATAATGTATTAGATGTGACCTGCAGTCCCATGTAACCCCACAGATAATACAGTGATACTTTTGTGAGTACTCATAGCAGTGATGGCTCCTCTGGATCATCACAGAGATAGTCAAATCCAAGAAATTGACTAGTTAAAGTGATGGCCTGTTGAAAACATGTCTATATCGAAAACCGACCTCAACCAATAGTTTACTGAGATGGGACAGTCACCATCCTCCTCCTATGAAATGCGGGATTCCCAGGGGGCAGTTTCTAAGGATCCGCAGGAACTGCTCTGACTGGGCTGAATTTGAAGAACAATCTAAAGATCTGTGGGGTAGATTCAGGAATAGAGGCTATCCCACTAGAGCTATTGAACCCACCTATAGACATGCTAGAAAGGAGGACCCTAATAACTATACTAGATTGATAGGTACCTTTGATGATCAGTCTAAAAAAGTTTGTGACATACTTACACGGCATTGGGGGATTTTGAGGACGGATAAAGATATATGTGGGTTTATTACCCCTAAACCCTCAATCACATATAGGAAGGGGAGGTCAATTAAAGATCAGGTGGTGAAGAGCCACCTAGAACCATGTAAATAAGAGGGTACATGGCTACAAAACAGAGCTATAGGTACATTTAGATGTGGACATTGCAGCTTCTGTAAATATGTTCGTCCTTCACAAACATTCTGTAGTGCAAATACTAAAGGACGTACAATATGAAAACATTTGCCAATTGTAAAACAATAGGAGTTGTATATCTATGTACCTGCTCTTGACCCCTTGACTATGTAGGCAAAACGAAACGTGAGTTGAGAGTCCGTATGGGTGAGCACTTGGGAGACATCAGACACGGTAGGGACACCCCCCTTGCACGGCATGTCAATTTGGTGCATGGGGGAGATGTCAAACAAATCTCATTTTGTGTTATTGAGAGAGTTCAGCCTGCAATAAGACAGGGAGATTAGGATAGAAGGATCCTACAGCGAGAAACACGCTGGATCTTTTGGCTCAAATCACAGAGCCCTAAAGGTTTGAATGAACAATTGAATTTTAATAGCTATTTATAATCAATGTGGTCCCGTACAGTTCCAACATATCTCTTTAGCTCTTTTTAAGCTCTATTCCGACTGTGGAACTTGAATTATTTATGACTTTGTGTATTATTTTTTAGACACAATTACTTGCTCCATGTTCATTTAAATATTTGGGGCTAATATATAGAGTACTTTTAATTATTGATATTAAGTAGGTTTGCAGCGCTTTTTGTGCCTATATTATATTTGGGATATAGCATGGGTTAATGTAGCGCCTTATTGAAGGATTGAGTTTTAAATATCATTTACATTTCTATTTCCGTTTAAGCGCTTCAAATGTATGTGCTGTATATAGGATTTAGCATGGATCTACTTAGCGCCATATTGAATGGTCTCTTATGGCCTCGTGCAGCCACCAAGAGGCTTTGGTTGCTAAGGGCTTATCACTAGGGAACGCGTCATTGATATGCGCCATAGCTGATCGGCGCTTTTTTGGTGATCCTGCTGATATCTCTCTCCTGACTAACGCCGCTTAGTACGATATGCCCCTCCACTTTATGACACACTTCTGTTCTCTGGAGCGCAGATTGCGTTCCATTAGGCATCCATTTTCTGAGACAATGAGACCGGAAGTGGGCGTGTCATATCGGCACTGAATCTTTAAATAATGGCGCCGGACGCGCCTGGAACTAGCCGCACACTGCATTTTTTCTCTCAGCCAGGGGTGATGAGACCCCTTTGTTCTGACCCCTGATGAACCCTCAGCTATCCAGAGGGGGAAACGTGTTGGGTTGCGCTGTCATCAATCGCTGATAAGTATTTTTATTTTTTGTACACTGTATGTGGCAGACTGTGATATTATATCTTGTACCACTATGAAGGTTAATGTAGTAACCGTATGAGACGGTCTTTTCAAGCATTTGCTTTGTTCATGTGGAAACTGCACAAAAAGTCCACTGGGAACGATTATATGCTGATGTGGACGTAACCTCTTGCTACATAGGGTCATTGGTAATCCTGTCCCTAAATTTATAGCCGGGACATACCCATATTTTATGTGGGTTATTTACATACTTTGGACATTACTGTTTAATACAGTGTGCTTGTTTACACAGGCTTGTCCTGAGAATTCTTTGAGTGCTTTATTGCCACATTTTTGCTGTAATCGTTTTTTTGAGGCATATGGAATTACATGTCTGCCCGTTAGCAGCATAAAATATTGTTTTGACTACGAGATAAGTGTCAATAAGCTGCTTTAGCTCTCATTTTTCTGGTATTACTCTGAGATAAGATGATATTTTTCTGAGAGTGTGTTTACTACGAGGTAAGTTTACAGTACTTTACATTAGTTTTTTTTCGGTATTTTGGTGTATGTGTGCTTTTGTGTCCTCCTTTTTGCATACGCAGGGTGGTCTAGGGCGTTATTAGGGACGCCGACGTTGAGCGGGGGCGCCATGTCATCAACAACTAGGGTGCCAACCTCCGCGGTCAGGAAGGGCCTTATTAGGGCTTTCTAGGGCATTATAGCTTTTTTGCCCCATCTGTGATTCATATTTAACCATATTTGGAATATAAATAGATTTCTCTTTTGGACCCCCTGGTATTTTTTGTTTGATTCTACATGTGTGTGTTTCTTTTTAATCATTGAATTAAAAGTTATATTTCAGGGTTTTTTCCTTGCTGTGCTCTCTGGTTTACTACTTGATTTTGGAACCCCTAAGTTATTTTCTCTTGAGGTTTCCTCCCTTGTAGCAGGTTGATTCTTGTTTGATTCCGTGCCTTAGTCCATCCCTGCTTAATTATACGGTTAGAATATCCTCTCTGGGAAAATCGATTAGCCAACTCTGACACTTGAGTCTCAAATGAAGATTCACTGGAACAAATTCTTGTACGTAAAAACTGGCTGTATGGAATACTGTCCTTTAGGGGTTTAGGATGAGAGGAACTGGCATGTAAAACCGAGTTAACGGCAGTAGATTTTCTAAAGACTTCTGTGTGTAAAAAGCCATCTTCCCCCTTGAAAATTCGTGTATCCAAAAAGTAAATACTCACTTGACTATATTTGCATGTTAGTTTGATGTTCAAGACATTCTCATTCAAATGTTGAGTGAAGAGCAATAAATAAGTTTCAGAACCCTGCCAGATAACCAGAATGTCGTCTATGAAGCGCATCCAAATAGAAACCTGTTCAATTAGAGGGACACAATTTGTTTGAAAATTGTCACATTCCCAGGCGCCTAAAAATAAATCCGCGTACGAGGGCGCGAAACCCGCCCCCATCGCGGATCCTTGCAATTGAAGATACAAAATTTCCTTAAATATAAAGAAACTAGCTGAAGAGCCCAGCACTGCCCGGGCATAGTAACTGTGGTTAGTTATAGCAAATTATAATTATCCTCCATCCCATAGTCCTGTGCCCATATACCCATGATACATATCCACAATCCCATAGGCCCGTGCCCATATACCCATCATACATATCCTCCATCCCATAGTCGAGTGCCCATATACCCATCACACATCCTCCATCCCATAGTCCCATGCCCATATACCCATCATACATATTCGCCATCCCATAGTCCCGTGCCCAAATACCCGTCATACATATCCTCCATCCCATAGTCCAGTGCCCATATACCCATCACACATCCTCCATCCCATAGTCCCGTGCCCATATACCCATCATACATATCCACCATCCCATAGGCCCATGCCGTCATACATATCCTCCATCCCATAGTCCAGTGCCCATATACCCATCACACATCCTCCATCCCATAGTCAACCATTATGACATCATAATGTGCGGCGGGGCTTGCAACCTATGATGACATCAGCGTCGCCATGGCAACCATTGTGACATAATAATGAGGGGCGGGGCTTGATACGCACACACTTTTTCCCCAGTATGTAGATAGGGGCATTATGACATAATGAGGGGCGGGGCTTGACACGCACACACTTTTTCCACATTATGTAGATAGGGGCAAAATTGTTTGGTGAATTGGAACGCGCAGGGTTAAAATTTCGCCTCACAACATAGCTTAGGACGCTCTTGGGGTCCAGACGTGTGACTGTGCCAAATTTTGTGGCTGTAGCTGTGATGGTGCGGATGCCTATCCCGGACATACACACATACATACATACATACACACTTGAGCTTTATATATTAGATTATGTGTTAGAGCAAACTCCAATAGAGTGAGAAGAAATTCATTCAACCCATTATCATTATTAGACATCTGTAAAAAATGCCTCACCGCCTCAATACCATCACTGTGTCGGATTGACGTATATAAGGATTCAACATCGTAACTCACCAACCACATGTCTTCAAATGGAATCCCTTCTAGTTTCTTTAAAACGTCATTAGTATCCTTAATATATGACGGCAGTGATTCCACCATTGGTTTGAGGTGGTGGTCCAAGAATTTGTTAACAATTTCACATAATCCACCACAGCCCGACACAATGGGTCGCCTAGGGGGGTTTGTGATGGATTTATGCACCTTGGGTAACAAATATAAACAAGGTGTTCTTGGTTTGTCAGGAACTAACCCCGTACTCAGTTCCTTAGTGATGGTCCCATTAAGGAAGGCCTGTTCAGTAATTTCATGCAATTGTTTCTGGAAGTTAATCATAGGATTGAACGATAGTCTTTTATAACAATCCGGATCTCTCAACTGCCTGAACGCCTCTTTCTCATACATTAGGGATGGCCATAATACTATGTTGCCCCCCTTGTCTGCAGGTTTTATTACCACATTTTTCAGAAGTTTCAACTCCTTCAATGCTAACCTCTGATTTTTGGTCAGGTTGTCATTACGCACCCCAGAAGATATATTGCGAAATTCCTCAGTGACTAATCTAACAAATAGATCAATCTCAGAGTACAAGTTAAGGGGTGGAAATTTCTTCACTTTAGAGAGAGAAAACTTACTGGTGGTAGAAGACGTGGAGGCAGAGTCACTCAATTCCACCAATATAGCAATCGATTCACGTTCTTCCGGCGTCCATTCACATTGGGTGGATGGTTTGTCATGCAGTTTTCTCAACACTAATTTCCTTGCAAACAAGTGCAGATCTTTTATTGCTGTGAAATAGTCGAAAGACGCCACAGGCGAGAAGGTTAAACCCAAACCTAAAACATCAATCTGATCTGAGGATAATTCAATGTCAGTTAAATTTATTACCTGCATTTTATCAGGTGCATTAGAAGATCTCAAATAACGTTGTTGAGTGGGACTGTATCTACAATGACCACCACGTCTCCCTCTGTTAACAAATCTTCCCCTCTCGGGTCGTACTCCAGACATACTCTCCATAGATGATAAGGAGGACATAGAGGTAGTCCTATTTGGAGTAAAGGGTTGTTGCCACTTATAGACATTATTGTTCTGGTAATCCATAAGATCTCGTTGGAATTTTTTAGTCTTAGTGTCCTGTATTTCTTTTGCCCAATTATTGAGCAGTTTATCCACTTCACCCCTAAAGGACTCCATATCAGCAACAGGTAAAACACCATTAAGTTTAGTTTGAAGGGTGTCAATTTCACCCTCAAGGGACTCGAGGGACTTCTTGTTCAAACAGATAAGTATTTCAATAAGAGATCTGGAACAATTTGTACAAACTTCTTCCCATCTGGTACGTATCAGTTGGTCACCGACAGGGAAGGAGGGAAGAATCCTAACCCTAAGACCTCGTGGAATCAAATTCTTATTCAAATAATTTTCTAATGACACCTTGTTCCACCAGATACGAGTTCATTTTCTAGTGAGCTGCTTAAATGTATTCATAAGTTCAAGAATGCTCCCATTCTCATTATCCACACTCTGCACACGTTCACCTTTAAAAATGGAATTTATATTAGAGAGCCACGCCTGGTCTCTCGCTCTAATGTCCATGGTCACAGCTGTGAAAACACAGAGATTACAATCAGAAACCCAAAAAAAGACGACCAATATTAAAGTCAACTTCCAAAAATACCACAAAAATCCAAAAGGGGAAGCTCAAGACCAAATAACGTTAATAAAAAATAATTTTTTATTAGGTACAATCTAAAATTTCAACACAAGAATATTCAGAACATGGCAGAGAGTGCTTCATGCAATCAAGAAAGCACACAAAAATATATATGCACACAAAGAAAGCACTAATAAAATACACAATGTATTCCCAACATTTGTACTCACATCTATACAAAAATCCAAGTGGATAACAATATAATAGGCTGAGTTAAATATATGTTAATTCAAATCCATGAGCCACAATATAATATATAAAGTGCATAATGCTACATAAATTCAGGTTCATGGATTATAAAATGAGGTGCTGAAAAGTGCATAGTGCTATAGTGCTATAGAGGTCCCTGAACACAGGGATTATCCCATATAACACACATGTCAAGCAAAGTTGCTAATAAGGTGCATGATGGGAGAATAAAGTGCATGTAATAGGAATACTAAAAATAAACTAGTCAAAGGCTTAGATGAAAAGGTCTGAACTATACCTATGAACTGATGGCATGGAGGTAGAATGACCCCGACGCGTGTTTCGCTGAATTACTTCTTCCATAGGGGGTGTCAGTGTATACAGCGATAGTGTCAGCTATTTATAACACCGCGCATGAAGCGGCGCTGACGGAGGCCACACAGAGACCGGAAGCGGCGGGTCCGGCGTCCCACGTCATCAGTCCCCACCCACCTCTGACGCGCCAGGGGGAGGGAGGGAAAGACAGCGCTTTTTTTTTTACCAGCACATACTGGTCTGTACCGCTGACTGTTGACATGCAGCACAGTATTGACCCTCCTGTACATGCTGACTGTAGTAGCGGTACTGCAGCCTTCACTCCGGGACTTTTCTCACCAACTGCGGTGTATCAGACCACCATATGAACAGCGGCTCATGTCAGGAACGCGAGAACACGTGTGAGAAAGCCAGGATTCTTCGCCGCCACTCAGAGATAGTGCTTCACCTTCTTTCAGACCGGTTCAGGAACTTCTCGCGCCACCTACGTCGCCAACGTGGGATCTTCCAGCCTCCGCCATCCGGGAACCAGAGATTGATAAATTAACTCGTTATATTACACTCTATTTTTTTGTTACTGTATACATCTTGTGTTGTGATATAACCACACCCTCTCACTCCCTGTGTGGAGTATTTACTGCTGTCAGATTTCTATATAAAAAACCTGTTAACTCATGCTCTGCCTCCTGCTCGTCACTGCATCCCATGTTCCTGCTAGTACCTTACAGATAGCCCATATGTAGGGGTAAACCACTGTTTGGGCACGTGGCATCTGCATGCCATAGAAGCTGTCAGCGCTGCACTGACAAAGAGTTGATGATCATGTACTGCGCATGATCATCAATTTTGCTAGGTCTGCTAACCTGTATGTCGTCATGACGACATCGGGTCACCATAGCAGCGATTGAGACCACGCATAATGCCGCGGGGTATCCGATCCAAAAGCAGAGGGCCTGTCAGCCCTGTGCCAGCTTCTGGAATGCTGTGATCGTGTTTGATTTAAATCACACCACAATGATCCACAAAAACATAACATTTGTGCTATATATTCAGTATTGAAATCCTAATAGCTTCCTCTATCTCTACTTCAAGAAAAAGGAGACGAGAAAAAGCACAAGATCCATCCAATTATCAGTAAACAATTTCAATATTTTATATACATTATAACCAAAATCATTAATTCAAAAAAGGAATGCCTCCAATGTGAGGAATTTATATGGCTAAGGCATACCTCCCAACTTTTGAAGAAGGGAAAGACGAACAAAGGATGTGGCACATGCAGTGCGCTGCGGCAAATTTTAGGCCACACCCCAACCACACCCATTTCACAACTAGTCACACTCATGTCCATACCACACCCATTTAGCACTGGTGATCACACTGACTGGTACTGAGGGCACAGTGGCTGGCATTATGGGCACAGTGGCTGGTACTGTGGGCACACTGACAGGTACTGAGGAAAAGAAAGAAAGAAAACAGAGAGAGAAAGAAAGGAGAGCGAGAGCGAAAGAAACAACAGAGAGGAAGAACAGCGAGAGAAGAAAAGACAGAGAGAGAAAGAAGAAAGAACAGAGAGAGAAAGAAAGAGGGGAAATAAAGAAAGAACAGAGAGCGAAAGAAAGAACAGAGAGAGAAAAAGAGGGGAAGAAAGAACAGAGAGAAAGAAAGAGGGGAAAGAAAGAACAGAGAGAAAGAAAGAGGGGACAGAAAAAACAACAGACAGAGAATGAGGGGAAAGAAAGAACAGAGAGAGAACAGATAAAAAGAAAGAACAGAGAAAGAAAGAACAAAGAGAAAGGAAGAACAGAGAGAGAGAAAAAAGAGAAGAAAGAACAGAGAGCGAGAGAGAAAGAAAGGGGAAAAAAAGAACAGAGAAAGAAAGAAAAAAAAAACACAAAGAGAAAGAAAGATGGGACAGAAAAAAGAACAGAGCGAAAGAAAGGGGAAAGAAAGAACAGAGAGAGAAAGAAAGAAGGGAAAGAAAGAAGAGACAGAAAGAAAGAAGTAAAGAAAGAAAGAGAAAGAAAGAACAGAGAGAAATAAAGAGGGGAAAGAAATAGAAAGAAAAAGGGTAAAGAAATAGAAAGAAAAAAAGAGGGCAAAGAACAGAAAGAGAATGAAAAAAAATTAGAGAGAGAAAGAAAGAACAGAGAGAGAAAGAGAGGGAAAGAAAGAACAGATAAAGAAAGAAGGAAAAGAAAGAACAGAAAAAAATAAATAATGAGAAAAATAAAGAACAGAGAGAGAATGAAAGAGGGGACAGAAAAAAAGAACAGAGAGAGAAAGAAAGAAGGGAAAGAAAGAGGGGAAAGAAAGAACAGAGAGAGAACAAATAGAAAGAAAGAACAGAGAGAGAGAAAGAAAGAGGGGAAAGAAAGAACAGAGAGAGAAAGAAAGATGGGACAGAAAAAAAGAACAGACGGAGAGCGAAAGAAAGAAAGAGGGGAAAGAAAAAACAGAGAAAGTGTCAGAAACACCGCACTGAACTTGCGCAATGAGCCAGTGCTCGTGTCCTGAGTAAAGCGAACTGTGCTCAAAGATTCCTGTGGAGCGGGCAGCAGCTGAGTAGATGCGTACTTCAGAGCCGCAGGACCTGAAGCACGGGACTGTTAGGGGCGTGGCCTAAACTCCAGAGAGCTAGGAGCTGCAAGAGAACTCCTAGCAGGGTAACTGCAAGACAAAGTTACCAAGGGGGCATAGACAGGGAGGATAGTCAGGACATAGCCAATGAGTCATACACAGAGATAGCTGCAAGGTACAAGAGGGGCGAGCAGAGAGTAGTCAGATCACAGGCAATGAGTCATACACAGAAAGGATAGCACAGTACAGAATCAACAGGCAAACTCACAACGGGAAACAGAACCGGGTCAGAACCATATAAACAAGCTATAACAACGAACAGGCACAGGCACACAGAGGTCAGCACACTCGGCCAAAGGCAAAAGTATAACTGGCAGGGATTGGAGCTTCCCAGGGGTTTAAGAAGCTCTCCCAGAACCAGAAAAAGGCCACAATCATTAACCCCAGGTGTGCAGGTCAAAACCTGCACTGAGCTCCAGACATTAACCCCTGACATGCAGCTCAAAAACCTGCACTGGGATCATGACAGAAAGAAAGGTGAAAGAAAGAATAGAGAGAGAAAGAAAGAACAGAGAGAGAAAGAAACAAAGAGGGGAAAGAAAGAAAGAACAGCGATAGAGAAAGAAAGAGGGGAAAGAAAGAACAGAGCGAGAGAAATAAAGAGGGGAAAGAAAGAACTGAGAGAGACAGAGAAAGAAAGAAGAAAAGAATGAAAGAATAGAGAGAAAGAAAGAGGGGAAAGAATGAACAGAGAAAGAAAGAACAGAGAGAGAGAAAGAAAAAAGAAAGATTAGAGAGAGAAAGAAAGAACAGCGAGAAAGAAAAAGAGAGGGAAAGACAGAGCAGAGAATGAGAAAGAAATGGAGAAAAAAAGAAAGAGAGAGCGAGAAAGAAAGAAAGATTCTATAAAGATACTATAGCAGCCCCGCTCCCATTGTAATGCACACCTGAGCCTCCCGGTGCAGGACATATCATGATCCACTCACATGGCCGGCATCCCCGATTCCAAGGCGATCCTGTTGTCCGCGCTGTCGGAGGAGGACATGGTGATGGATCTGAAGCATTCCTGGTTCCGTCACAATCTCCTCATGAAATTACCTCATTTCCCGTCAGCTTCCAGCACATCACTTCCGGTGGACCATCATGTGCGAGTTTTAAAGTGCTCCTCGGGGCTCCGCCATGTACTCATGTGTCAGTGGGAAAAGCCTGCTTTGTATGCCTCGTACACACTTGGCTCCACTCCATACATCCCGCACACATATGGCTCCACTCCATACACACACGGCTCCGCTCCGCATACCCCATACACACGCGGCTCCGCTCTGTACACCAAGTACACACACGACTCCGCTCCGTACACCTGCGGCTCCGCTCCGTACACCTCGTACACGCGCAGCTCCGCTCAGTACACCTAGTACACACACGGCTCCGCTCCGTACACCTCATACACACGTGGTTCCATACACCTCGTACACGTGCAGCTCCGCTCTGTACACCTCATACTGTTATAGAACTATATATGAATATGTATTTCATCTAGATCTCACTTGCCTGCTATAGGCTATATGCTGAATGCTATATACTCTATATACTCATAAATGCGCACATAGAGACTTATTCAGAGCTATCTTGAACTTTGTAACCAGTTGCTGGAAATGACTTGCTACACCCCATGAGCTAGTCTGGGGAGCTGATGTTATCTCATGATAGCATTGTCGTGTGACATTTCTCCCAGACATAGAGAAGAGGAAGTAACAACAGATGTGCCAAGCCGATATTGGAGTCTTGCTGACATTGCAAGACTATGGACAGTAAATCATATGATGTTTAAGTCACCCCATGTCGGACACCAATATTTGTTCATGTATTTAAACTGACCAATTAGAATATGAATATGTATTTCATCTAGATCTCACTTGCCTGCTATCGGCTATATGCTGCATGCTATATACTCTGTATACTCATGTATTTAAACTGACCAGTTAGATTAGAAGTTCAGCCTTTATGTTGATGAGTAACCACTCCTTTCTGTACGAACTGATAAAACCATGTATGTGCAATAAACCAGCAGAGTTCTGCAGGAATGGATTGCTGCTAACTAGGTTTGGCGTCTTTCCTTCCTTGAGCGCTCAATAAGACTCTATCAAATTAGGACAGGCTGCAGCACACAGAGATATAAATCTATATCAATCAAATTTCCATAACAATACATGCGTGGCTCCGCTCCGTACACCTCATACATACGCAGCTCCGCTCCGTACACGCGCAGCTCCGCTCCTTACACATGCGACTCCGCTCCGTATGCCCCGTACACACGCGGCTCCGCTCCGTACATCCCATACACACGTGGCTTCGCTCTGTACACCTCATACACATGGCTCCATACACCTCGTACACACGCAGCTCCGCTCCGTACACACGCGACTCCGCTCCATATGCCCCATACACACGTGGCTTCGCTCTGTACACTGCATACAGACATGGCTCCGTACACCTCGTACACATGCAGCTCCTCTCCATACACCTCGTACACATGCGGCTCTGCTCCGTACACCTCGTACACATGTGTCTCTGCTCTGTACACCTCATACACATGCGGCTCTGCTCTGTACACCTTGTACACACGCAGCTCTGCTCCGTACACCTCGTACACACATGACTTCACTCCGTACACTTCGTACACACGCGGCTCTGCTCCGTACACCTCGTACACACACGGCTTCACTCCGTACACCTCTTACACACGCGGCTCCGATCAGTACACCTCGTACACACGCAGCTCCGCTCCGTACACCTCATACATGCGCGGCTCCACCCTGTACACCTCATACACACGTGGCTCCACTCCGTACACCTCATACACACGCGGCTCTGCTCAGTACACCTCATGCACACGTGGCTCCGTACAACGCGTACACGCACGGCTCCACTCTGTACACCTCATACACACGTAGCTCCACTCTGTACACCTCGTACACGCGCGGTTCCGCTCCGTACATGCGACTCCGCTCCGTATGCCCCATGCATATGCGGCTCCTCTCCGTACGCCCCATACACACGTGGCTCTGCTCCGTACACATCATACACATGCGGCTCTGCTCCGTACACCTCGTACACACACGGCTCTGCTCCGTACACCTCGTACACACGCGGCTCCGCTCCGTATACCTCATACACACGTGGCTCCGCTCTGTACACCTCATACACACGCGGCTCCGCTCCGTACATCCCATACACATGTGGCTTCGCTCTGTACACCTCATACACATGGCTCCGTACACCTCGTACACACGCAGCTCCGCTCCGTACACACGCGACTCCGCTCCATATGCCCCATACACACGTGGCTTCGCTCTGTACACTGCATACAGACATGGCTCCGTACACCTCGTACACATGCAGCTCCTCTCCATACACCTCGTACACATGCGGCTCTGCTCCGTACACCTCGTACACATGTGTCTCTGCTCTGTACACCTCATACACATGCGGCTCTGCTCTGTACACCTTGTACACACGCGGCTCTGCTCCGTACAGCTCGTACACACATGGCTTCACTCCGTACACTTCGTACACACGCGGCTCTGCTCCGTACACCTCGTACACACGCGGCTTCACTCCGTACACCTCGTACACACATGGTTCCACTCCGTACACCTCGTACACACGTGGCTCCGCTCCGTACACCTCGTACACACGTGGCTCCGCTCCGTACACCTCGTACACACGTGGCTCTGCTCCGTACACCTCGTACACACGTGGCTTCACTCCGTACACTTCGTACACACGCGGCTCTGCTCCGTACACCTCGTACACACGCGGCTTCACTCCGTACACCTCGTACACACATGGCTTCACTCCGTACACTTCGTACACACGCGGCTCTGCTCCGTACACCTCGTACACACGCGGCTTCACTCCGTACACCTCGTACACACGTGGTTCCACTCCGTACACCTCGTACACACGTGGCTCCGCTCCGTACACCTCGTACACACGTGGCTCCACTCCGTACACCTCGTACACACGTGGCTCTGCTCCGTACACCTCGTACACACGTGGCTCTGCTCCGTACACCTCGTACACACGTGGCTCCGCTCCGTACACCTCATACATGCGCAGCTCCACTTCGTACACCTAGTACACACACGGCTCCGCTCCGTACACCTCATAAACACGTGGTTCCATACACCTTGTACACGCGTGGCTCCGCTCTGTACACCTCATACATGCGCGGCTCCACTCCGTACACCTCATACACATGCGGCTTCGCTCCATACGCCAAGTATACACGCGGCTCCACTCCATGCGTCCCATACACACGAGGCTTCGCTCTGTACACCTCATACACACATAGCTCCGTACACCTCGTACACACGCGGCTCCGCTCTGTACACACGCGACTCCGCTCCGTATGCCCCATACACACGTGGCTTTGCTCTGTACACCTCATACAACTATGGCTCCGTACACCTCGTACACACGCAGCTCCTCTCCGTACACCTCGTACACATGCGGCTCTGCTCTGTACACCTCGTACACATGCGGCTCTGCTCTGTACACCTCGTACACATGCGGCTCTGCTCTGTAATAATAATAATCTTTATTTTTATATAGCGCTAACATATTCCGCAGCGCTTTACAGTTTACACACTTTTTCATCACTGTCCCTGATGGGGCTCACAATCTGAATTCCCTATCAGTATGTCTTTGGAGTGTGGGAGGAAACCGGAGTACTCAGAGGAAACCCACGCAAACACGGGGAGAACATACAAACTCCTTGCAGATGTTGTCCTTGGTGGGATTCGAACCCAGGACCCCAGCGCTGCAAGGCTGCTCTGTACACCTCGTACACACGCGGCTCTGCTCCGTACACCTCGTACACACGCGGCTCTGCTCCGTACACCTCGTACACATTCGGCTCCGCTCCGTACACCTCGTACACACACGGCTCCGCTCCATACACCTCATACACACACGGTTCCGCTCTGTACACCTCATACACACGCGGCTCCGCTCTGTATACCTCGTATACGCGCGGCTCTGCTCTGTACACTTCGTACACGCACGGCTCTGCTCTGTACACCTCGTACACATGTGGCTCTGCTCTGTACACCTCGTACACATACGGCTCCGCTCTGTACACCTCGCAAACTCGCGGCTCCGCTCCGTAAACCTCGGACACACGCGGCTCCGCTCCGCACACCTCGTACACACGCGGCTCCGCTCCGTACACCTCGTACACACGCGGCTCCGCTCCGTACACCTCGTACACACGCGGCTCTGCTCCTTACACCTCGTACACATGCAGCTCTGCTCCGTACACCTCGTACACACACGGCTCTGCTACATCCACACTGTAAACCCCTCCTAACTCCACACAGAAACTTTACCTCATCCAGCACTATGACGACCAGCACAGGAGAGTCCTGCAGAGTGCAGACAGACACGAGGCCCCTGATCATGTGACACCTGACTCCTCCCCTCTCACAGGTCCTGTGCTCACAGTAGTGATGGGAAGTTCGGCTCTTTTTGGTGATCCGGCTCATTCGGCTCCGCTCACCATAAAGAGCCGGCTCTTTTGGCTCTTTAAACAGCTCTTTTTTTAAATAGAAATCCGTTTTCCACAGTCATCGTTCTAGGTCTTTGCCGGTAAAGTGAGGGCCTCATTCTCCACCTGTATAAGGATCTAGTGACGCAGTGTAGACTGTTATTCAGCATTGCTGTGTCCTCAGATTGTCAGCTCTTGTGGTCAGGCCCCTGCTCCTCGCTCCAGTCTCTCCTGTACAGTGAGGGCCTCATTATACCTCTGTATAAGGATCTAGTGACGCAGTGTAGACTGTTATTCAGCAATGCTGTTTCCTCAGATTGTCAGCTCCTGTGATCAGGCCCCGTCTCCTCGTTCCGGTCTCTCCTGTACAGTGAAGCCTCATTATACCCCTGTATAAGGATCTAGTGACGCAGTGTAGACTGTTATTCAGCATTGCTGTGTCCTCAGATTGTCAGCTCTTGTGATCAGGCCTCTGCTCCTCGCTCCGGTCTCTCCTGTACAGTGAAGCCTCATTATACACCTGTATAAGGATCTAGTGACGCAGTGTAGACTGTTATTCAGCATTGCTGTTTCCTCAGATTGTCAGCTCTTGTGATCAGGCCCCGACTCCTCGGTTGTAGTCTTAACATGTATTGTGGCATTTTTTGTTCATGTCCTTTGTGAATTAGTAAATGCTGTGATATGTGTTGGTGCACATGATGCATCCTGATCCTGATGCAAACGCAGGTCCGTGCATCCCTATGTTAAGTATAGGGATGTAATCTGGATCAGGATGCATCAGGATTGCTACGCATCACAACGCACCGTACCACAACGCTAGTGTGAATGCAGCCCCACTCGTGCAGCCCCTAACCAGGAGCCCCCATGTCATATACATGATCCCAATACATTTTATTATCATTACCACACTATAGCACAGGGCATAAGCCCTTCTAGTGAGGCGGGAAAGATCACTGTATGACAGAGCAGCATGCGGACATAGTCTATACTATATCTGCATACTGGTCCCATACAGCACATCCCTCGCTTCCGAGCATGCTCAGTGCCGCAAAACGGATTCCTGCACACAGAAGCACATGGATCCATGTTGTCCTGGATCCGTGCTCCATAGAGCTCCATTTTAATTCCCGATGTGTAGCCGTGGATCCGTGCGTCTCCCTGCGCCTGTGTGTTTTTCAGATGACACAAAACTGCAACAAGTTGCGTTTTTGTGCATCTGATAAAATATGCAGACATGCGGATCTGTGGGAAAACGGTGACAATTGGATGCACACGCAAGTCCCATCCGTCACCACTGAAAGTCAATGGAAACGAAAACGGATCCGTGTGCAGCTAAAATATGCAAGTGTGAGACCAGCTTAATCCTATATAATGATTGGAGCTGGACCTAGATCTCTCCACAGGTTTTGCCTAAAATCACTTTATATTACTTACGCTACCCTTAGGGCTCATACTTGCGAGAGACTCGCATGATTCTCGTGTGAGTCTCTCGCATGGAAACCTGGCACTGCCGCCGGCACTCGGACCGGAGGGGGTGACTGCATAGAAGTACATGTAACCTCACGCTCCGGTCCGAGTGCTGATGGCAGTGCCATGTTTCCATGCGAGAGACACGCACAAGAATTGTGAGACTCTCTCGCTAGTGAGTATGAGCCCTTAGCAGCAACAACTGACGTTGTCTATCCTCCTCCCTGTAGTGTTGTCCTGAATCCTCCTGGCCCTGCGTTCAACGGGATCCATTACATAGCAGCACTAACGCTATGTAGCAGATGCGTTAACGCACCCTTTGGCCACAATGATACTAACGCATCCAAAATCGGCATGATGCGTTACTTCATGACGTACCCTTGAACGCGGTCTGCAGCAGTCGGGGGTGCGTCATGAAGTAACGCATCATGCCGATTTTGGCATCCGTTTGGATGCGTTAGTAGCATTGCGGCCAATGGGTGCATTAACGCATCCGTTACATAGCGTTAGTGCCGCTTGCTATGTAACGGATCCCGTTGAACGCAGGGCCATTAACGCAATGTGAACCTGGCCTAACACTATGAGAAGATGATATACCAAACAATGTGCTGAGTCTCTCCTCCTGCACATACCATATACTGTATGTATATGTGGCACCCCTGAGGCTCAGTCGTCACAGAGGTACTGCACCTTCTCCTAAGGTGTAGTGTCCCACCAACTAGGTAAGTTGGGAACTCCTTTCCACACTCCAACACCTGCACCCATACACAGGATAGTTCAGCAATGGGTCCTTGCTTCGTAACACGAGATGTGCTGGGAGGTGGGTAGAGTTAGATATAAAAGAGTGGGAAAGTTTAGAATTACAGTTCAGTCTGGGAGAGTGTCACGTCCGCCATGTCTGTTTTGCCTCATGAACCCCTTGGAGCGGTGTGCATGCGCACCTTGTGTCTGCTATCCTGTTTGTTCCCTAGATCAGTGTGCACACACACCTCATGTCTGCTGAGCTGCAAGATGCCTGCGTTTCTGCTTTGCCTTCTGTGATCTTCTCGTCATGTCTAGAATCCCTGATCATGTGACGTTTCCTAGGATCCTGCACTGTCTGGTTCTGCAATCATCTTATCATGTCTAGAATCCCTGATTATGTGTCCTTCCTAGGATCCTGCACTGTCTGGTTCGGTGATCATCTCGTCATGTCTGAAACTCAGATCATGTGACCTTTCCTAGGATCCTGCACTGTCTTGTTCTGCAATCATCTTATCATGTCTAGAATCCCTGATTATGTGTCCTTCCTAGGATCCTGCACTGTCTGGTTCGGTGATCATCTCGTCACGTCTGAAACCCTGATCATGTGACTGCGCTCTGTGATCCTGGAGCATCTGAACTAGGAAGTTCTCCCCTGGTCCTGACCCGGAAGAGGAGGTGCTGTGCCCTATATCAGACCACCCCTTCCTTTGCTCAGGGCCTGGTTATTGTGTTGCTTCCCCTACTCTGTGCCCTTGCACTTTGCTCTGTAGTGTGTCTCTGCACACGCTCCGTGCTCGTATTCCGTCTCTTGTCTTGTGCCATGTCTTGTGTTGTCTCTTGTGCCTTGCTTGTCTTTGCCTTGATTTGCCTTGTAGTCCTTCTGCTGTTCTCTGCTTTAGTCTGTTTTGCTATGTCTCACCTTAGCTATTCTTTGACTTGTAGTCCTTCCTCTGTTCCCTGCCTTGCCTGTTTCGCCATGTCTGGACTTTGCTATCCTGAGCCTTGTAGTACTTCTCATGTTCTTGTCTCGGCCTGGTTTTCCACACTCTGTCCTCTGGTGCTCTCTTGCACATTTCCAAGTCTAGTCCCAAGGTTCTCCCTTGGCCCGGGCTCTGGGTTTCGGCCAACGCTCTGCTGCTAGACTCTGTCCTCGCTCTGACCTGGCTCTGCTTCTGCCTATGTTCCGCTCCGTGTTCAGTACCTTGTTTCTTTCCTAGTCTTGCCTTGTTTCTTGCCTTGTCCTTGCCTTGAACCCCGGCGTGGGTTCCCCTTGGCCGTTTCCTGTGCCATGGTAATAGCCTCGTGTTTGTGTACAGCCGTGTGCACTGGCCAGTGTGGTGTGCCTCCTGCGTGGGTCCTAGCACGCAGTCCTCCCTTGAACCTTGGCGTGGCTCCTAGCACGCACCCTGCCCTGAACCTGGCGTGGCTCCTAGCACGAAGGTTCCTTGCCCGCCTCCTGTGCCAAGGTCGTGCCTCGTGCTGGCGTTGCAGCAGTGTGCACTGGCTAGTGAGGTGTGCGTCCCGCGTGGCTCCTAGCACGCACCCTGCCTTGAACCTTGGCGTGGCTCCTAGCACGCACCCTGCCTTGAACCTTGGCGTGGCTCCTAGCACGCACCCTGCCTTGAACCTTGGCGTGGCTCCTAGCACGCACCCTGCCTTGAACCTTGGCGTGGCTCCTAGCACGCACCCTGCCTTGAACCTTGGCGTGGCTCCTAGCACGCACCCTGCCTTGAACCTTGGCGTGGCTCCTAGCACGCACCCTGCCTTGAACCCTGGCATGGCTCCTAGCACGCACCCTGCCTTGAACCCTGATCTTGGCGTGTCTCTACACACGCACTCTGTCTTGTACCTTGTGCTTTGGCGTGTCTTTACACACGCACTCTCTCTTGTACCTTGTGCCTTGGCGTGTCTCTACACACGCACCCTGTCTTGTACCTTGTGCTTTGGCGTATCTCTACACACGCACTCTGTCTTGTACCTTGTGCTTTGGCGTGTCCCCTACACACGCACCTTGATTTGAACCCTGGCGTGTCCCTTACACACGCACCTTACTTTGCATCTCGCTTTGAACCCTGGCGTGTCCCCTACACACGCACCTTGTCTTGCACCTAGCCTTGGACCTTGGCGTGTTCCCTAACACACACCATGCCTGGATATCTGTCGTGCCTCCTTGCCTGAACCCTGGTTGCCTGCCGGATGCCCAGAACCTGCCGATCGCTGCCAGAGATCGTAAGCTGGATGACTGCGGCCTGATGTCCGGAGCTGATGTCCACAGCCTGATGCCTTGGTCATGTCGGTCGTCGCCAGCGGTCCGGAGTCCGATGCCATTGTGCCTTTACCTGTACCTAGGCGTGCCACCTGGCACATACTATGCTATGGACCTTGGCGTGCCCATGCGCGCACCTTGCACGTTTTGCTTGTTTTCACGTTTGCACTGAATGTAATCCTGAAGATCTTAATGAAGATACCTTGCACTTACGTTTTGTCTTGTCTTGCTTCCTGCTTGTCCCTGGTCATCAGACACTCCCATAGTGTCCCGCTGAGCTGGCTGTCTGGTCCCAGCAGTCGTGGTGGCTCACCCCCTTGGTCTTGCCCCTGACACTCCCTGTATAGGGGGTGGATTCTCACAAGGTCAGCTCGCCCTCGGTGGGTGGGTGCCACGACCCAGAGGGTCCACTCAAAAAATGGGCTCAGCAGGAGCTGAGTCCATCACAGAGAGCAGTCTGACAGAACGTCAGCCTGAGGGGAGCTCAAGGCAGAGGAAGACAGTCAGTCAGGCGAGGCTGAGGACTGGTCTTAGTGGAACGAGCTCCCTAGAAGAGGAATAGAGGAAGGAGTGCTTCAGCTGCCTCAGTGACCTGAGCCAGCTGGCACGGGAAAGGAACAGAAGGATAGAGACGTAGAACTGCAACCTAAGCTTCCATAAGATAGAGAAGGAACAGCGCGGAACAAAGGAGTAGGAGAACAGAGAGGAGTTGTGGGTTGGAAGAGGAACCCTGCCTATAGGTTCTCAGCGCAAGACCGGGGCCCGGTCCCCGAGGTTGTATGGACACTTATGGTTCTGCAGCAGACACCGGTGGAGTAGTTGGCTATAAATGCACTACTCCCATCCAAGACTTGGGGCACAACAGCATCTGTATAGGGAGCCGGGACTCAGGAGAAAGGGAGTCCCCGAAGTAGGCTACAGCTGTCTGCCGTACAAGGAAGAGTTGTTAGGAACATCTGACAGGAGGAACTTCAGAGTACCACGGTACTGGAGCTCTTCACACTAAAAGGCGCAATAGAGGAGACGTTCAGGAAAGGTACATGTTGGCGGAGTGTTGGAGAGGAGAGCCCTGACTTGCCCGGGAGGTTGATTGAGTCTCTGCCCCAGAGGACACAGCATGGAGGCAGGCACCAGTGTGTACCACAAACTGTGAGTAAAGCTTTGGAACTACAAGCCCTGGTGTCTTCCAGTCATTATGCGCCAACACCGTCAGCACCGCTACATCTAGGTATCATCCTTTACACTACCTGCGCCTACACACTGCCCTGGGGTTACAGCTTCACCTGTGGGGAGCTATACCATCTATGCTGCAACACACCATCAGCCCCAGAGGATCTGCACGCAGCGTTGGCTTAACATCTTGCTTGCCAAACACCACAGGTGGCGTCACAAACTATTCAATTCACTAAACTACAACCCCCATTTCTTGGGCGCCCAGTGCCACGGACCGGGTCACTGCTGCTGTGACACATTCCCCTGACACTGGCCCGATACAGAGTACCCCACACCCCTGGGAGGGCGACCCATATACGCCATGTGTGAGGGGCCAGGAAAGTAGATCTTTATTCGGGACTAAAGGTAACACACAGGTCATTGCAGATGATGATGATGACAATGTGCTGAGTCCCTCCATGCCATATATGCCATGGAGGAACTGGCAGTGTATATTTGGGACTGAAGGGTTAACTCCCCTGCATTTATTCACAGTCCTCTCCTGACTGCTCCTCCCCCAGATGAGTCACAGGCTTCAGTAAGCTGGGTCTGATAAGCTGCTGACAGGGAAAAAAAAACAAAAACGGCTCGTTCACCCTGCAGAGTCGGCTCATTTCGTTCCCAGCAGGGAGCCGGCCCTTTGAATCGGATCGTTCATGAACGACACATCACTAGCGCACAGAACACACAGCCCAGCCACATCATTGCAGGCTGTGGTGGGTCTATCTGGGACGGTGAGGATAGCATCGGTGCATGGGGGGGCGTGGCGGCTCAGTGCAATGAGGGAAAAATAGTGTCCCGGGCGGGATGCGGGTGGGGGTGTCAAAAAACGGGACTGTCCCGTGGGAAACGGGACTGTCCCGTGGGAATCGGGACGGTTGGGAGCTATGGGCTAAGGACACCATTAAACACGCAATATGTTTCTTAGTTACAAGGCTATAAATAACAATTGAATCTGAAATTAGATCTCCTACCAATAAAAAAAGAGTCCAATATAATGCCAAATATATAGTAATGAATATCAAATATATTAAAGTGCCTATGCTTATTGTAAAGTTGAGCTGCCACCTAATTAATCACCACTATAATGTCTATAAAATAGGAGAATGCTCAGTAGTGATGAGCAAACCTGCTCGCCACTACTCGTTACTTTTCTGAGTATCACCGTACTCGGCGAGCACCCAGCATTTCCGGGATTACTCGACGGGAACTCGTGTCTCCACCCAGCATTTTTGGCTGTCTTTAGAGACACAATAACCATGCAGGGATTGTCTGCCAGGCACTGATGCACCGCAGTCATCTTTCTTGTGGTCTTGCAGTGATTGGCTGGCAGCACAGCATCATCAATGCTCAGCGCATTCAGCTCCGGATTTAGACAGTGTAGGGAGAGCTGCTGCCAAGATAGGGTCAAATTTGGGGATTTATTAGTCAGTGTGGGGTCTACCATCCTAAAGTACTCAAATCAAGCTAAACAAACAGTCCTTCTATGGACTAATTCCAAGGTATATAGGTTGCAGTGTTATGTAGGCAGGGGATTGTATGCTGCACTATACATATTAGTGCAAGGCCTGCAGGCACCGTATGTGTGTATATATAGACTTCACTGCATACATCAAGAGGGTCCATTCCCTTACTGTCTGCTGCTGCTACCTATAGGATATATTGACTGTATATACCTAGCACCAGGTATAATTGGCTAGGATTTTTTTTTTTTGCCAGGTTAATAGAACTTATTTTAATGCAAAGCAATCCAGAGCCCTTTTTATATCCATTTGCTTTTTGACACTGCACAATACAGCCAGATTCTTTTCTTAGCACAACGTCAAAATCCAGCAATTTTAAAGGGGTCCCAAAAATCACTTTTGAGTGCGCAGAGAAATCTTTCATTTTTATGTGGTACGGTAGAGTAGAATTTTTTTGGAGTGTATTACACAATTTCTTGACACCATTTTGCTGAACCCCCAAAAAATACATACAGGTCACATGTTTTACAGTGTGGTGTATCCGTGACACACTTCATCCATCCGTCTGCTAAAAATTTGGACATTTTAAGCCTAAATTCCATTTTTTTTGCGGTCTGTCACTGTAGTTATATACAGCACTAATTTTCATTTTTTTTTTTTAAAATGGCCACATATTTGGCAGTGTGGTGTCTCCGTGCCAGGCCTCATATATCTGCATTGTCCAAGTTTTGCAATTTAGGCTGGTATTCCAGTGTTTTCCTGTGTATCACTCTAGTTACATACAGCACTATTTTGCATGAAAAAGAAAAAAATACAGGCCACATATTTGTCAGTGTAGTATCTCCGTGCCGGCTCATATATCTGGGTGCACCAAGTTTGGCCATTTTAGGCTGGTATTCCAGTGTTTTCCTGTGTGTTACTGTAGTTATATACAGCACTATTTAACATAATAAAATACAGGCCACATATTTGTCAGTATGGTATCTCCGTGCCAGGCCTCATATATCTGCGTTGTCCAAGTTTGGCCATTTTAGGCTGGTATTCCAGTGTTTTGCTGTGTGTCACTGTAGTTATATACAGCACTATTTAGCAAAAAAAAAAGAAAAAATGACAGGCCACATATTTGTCAGGGTGGTATCTCTGCGCCAGCTCATATATCTGCGTGCTCCAAGTTTGGCAATTTTAGGCCGGTATTACATTTTTTTTCCTGTTTGTCACTCTAGTTATATACAGCACTATTTAGCATAAAAAGCAAAAGAAATACAGGCCACATATTTGTCAGTGTGGTATCTCCGTGCCAGGCCTCATATATCTGCATGCTCCAAGTTTGGCCATTTTAGGCCGGTATTACATTTTTTTCCTGTGTGTCGTTGTAGTTATATACAGCACTATTTAGCATAAAAAAGAAAAAAATACAGGCCACAGATTTGGCAGTGTGGTATCTCCATGCCAGCTCATATATATGCGTTGTCCAAGTTTGGCCATTATAGGCCGGTATTACTTTTTTTCCTGTGTGTCACTGTAGTTATATACAGCACTATTTAGCATAAAAAAATACAGGCCACATATTTGTTAGTGTGGTATCTCCGTAACACGTCTAATTTATCTGTGCAAAAAAATTGGCCATTTTATGCCTGCCTATTCTAGTGTTTTTGCAGTCTGTTACTGTTCTTATTGAGTGCAAGAAAAAAAAGTGTTCAGCTCACCCTTTATACTTCCATGTTGCTTTCAAGCACGAGCCACAGCTCTGTCAGGCAGTAGACAAAATACGGAAAGGACGGTCCAGCTCAAAAGGGTAAAATCCAAAACATTTTATTTAGACATCCATAAAATAGTTATGCAGAATACAAAAATGCATGAACCCGACCGGAAAACCGGAGGGAAGATTGAGGAGACACTGTACGCGTTTCGAACGAAAAGTTCTTAAAGGGAATCTGTCACCCCTTTTTTGAGATATCATATAATGATATCATTCAATTGTGTGTCACATAAGGATTCTCTTAGTACTTTTGCTACCCCCTGACCCCGCACCTTTCATGCATAAATACCTTTTTTATATCGGTTCAGATGTATGTAAGCTGCCGCTGTCGGGTCCGATGGGCGGGGCTTATTCAACTGCTCCCCCCCTCGCTGTCTTGCTCTACACAAGAAGAAATACGTAGAGCAAGACAGGGAGGGGGGAGCAGTTGAATAATCCCCACCCAGCGGACCGGACAGCGGCAGTTTACATACATCTGAACCGATAAAAACAAGGTATTTATGCATGAAGGGTGTGTTGTCAAGGGGGAAGCAAAAGTACTAAGAGAATCCTTATGTGACACACAATTGAATGATATTATATGATATCTCAAAAAAAGGGGTGACAAATTCCCTTTAAACTCAGTATAGCTCCAAGGGAAGGGGTGTGGGAATATAACTGGTACACACAGGTGGCACCAATTAACATGTGATGCACATTTAAAACCACCAAATAAAACTAACACAATCAATAATGCAACATGAGTTTTTTCCATAAATTCAATCCAGTGGGAACACATGCATCTAGAAGAAGAATCCATAAAGCTTCTTTGTCCCGTAGTTGTTTTTCTCTATTTCCTCCATGAATGTGTCTCGTTACCTGTTCAATAGCAAAAACATTGAAAAACGACAAATCTCTATTGTGTGACATAATAAAGTTGGATATTCTGCGCACCGTAGGATTAATAACATCATAGATGTGTTCTCGGACACGTTCCTTTAATTTTCTAATGGTGGAACCTACATATTTTAAATTGCAATGTTTGCATTCTATAATATACACTACGTGATCTGTGTTACAGTTCAAATAATCATTAATAAAAAACTTGATTGGTTAAACGATTAGAAAAAGACAGCGTTCTAGTCGAATGTGAACAGGTTTTACTTGGAAAAAGACCTCATCTGAAAAAACCCTTGGTTGTCAGCCAATTTGTTTTAGTGCGCTTATTGGACCTGAGAGACTAGGTGACAGAAAATTACCAAGTGTGGGAGCCCTTCTGGAAACAATTTGAATCCCATTTGCTAGAATTTTGTCCATAGTGTCATCACTTCTGAGTAAATTTAGATTGAGAGGTACTATATCTGAGATGGACTTAAAAAAAGTGCTATAAGTAAGCACTAGAGTGGGGCTATTATTTTTAGACCTAGAATTAGATCCAGAATTAGATCTATTTCCTTCATTAGACAAAGATGCATCATGTGAACCTGGTTCAACATTTATAAGGGAATCACTCGTTTTTTTTCCCACAATTTTATGCACTCTTTGGAGAGACCATTTGGGATAATTGCGATTCCTCAATCTGTTCTGGATGCAGGCACTTTCCTGTTCATAGGAGAGAGAATTGCTGGAATTGCATTTTGCTCGAATAAACTCACCAACAGGAATTGATTTGATGGTGTGAATAGGGTGGAAACTGTCTGCAAGCAGAATGGGGTTTCCTGCACTTTTTTTCGGTAAGTAGAACTGGCAATAGTACAAGAAGGTGTTCCTACTAAACACAGATCCAAAAAACACAGTTTTTCAATCAAATGAGAACGTAAATTTTAAATAAAAAGGATTAGAATTAAATAATCCATGAAAAAATGTATGTGGTTCACATCTCCCTTCCAGATTAACAGAAGGTCATCTATAAATCTGGAATAATATTGAATAGAATCTGCAAAAGAGTTAATAATATTGTAAATATACAACTCCTCCCACCACGACATAACAAGGTTTGCAACAGAAGAGGAGAATTTTGCCCCCATGGAAATGGGTCGCCCTCCCAGGGCTGTGGGGTACTCGGTACGGGGCCGGTGTCAGCGGGATGTGTCACAGTGGCAGGGAATCTGGTCCATGGCCCTGGGCGCCCAAGTAATAGGGGAGATTGAATGGTACAATAGATTAGAAGCATAGTTCGTGACGCCACCTTTGGTGTTCGACAATTGAGATGTTAAGCCGACGCTGCATGCAGATCCTCTGGGACTTGTGGTGTGGTGCAGCAAAGATGTTAAAGCTCCCCACAGGTGGAGCTGTAGTCCCAGGGCAGTGTAAAGGGGATGATAGCGGGGAGACGTGGACGGTGCAGAGATGTAGCGGTGCTGAGGGTGTTGGCGCTGGAATGAGTGGAGGACACCAGGGCTTGTAGTTCCAAAGCTTTACTCAGTCTGTAGTACATACAGGTGCCTGCCTCCGTGCTGTGTCCTCTGGGTCAGGGACTCGGTCAACCCCCAGGCAAGATGGAATGCTCCCTTCCAACACTCCACCAACATGTGCCTTTCTGAACGTCTCCTTTATAGCGCCTTTGAATGAAGTACTCCCAGTACTGAGTTACACTGGAGTTCCTCCTGACAGATGTTCCCAAGAACTCTACTTGTGCAGCAGACAGCTGTAGCCTGCTTCGGGGACTCCTTGCTCCAAAGTCCCGGCTCACTATCAATGTTGCTGTTGTGCCCCCAAGTCTTAGATGGGAGTAGAGCATTTACAGCCCACTACTCCTCCGGTGTCTGCTGTAGGATCATTAGTATCCATACAACCTTGGGGACCGGGCCCCGGCCTTGCGCTTAGAACTTCTAGGCAGGGTTCTCCTCTAACCCACATCCTCTGTTCCCTTTTACTCCTCATGTTCCGTACTAGTCTCTCCTTCTTATGGAAAATCAGGTTTCTCTTGTATGTCTTTCTCTTTCTTTCCTTTCCCGTGCCAGCAGACCCAGATCACTGTGAACTGCTGCAGCACTTCCTTCCTCCATCCCTCTCTCAGGGATCTTCTCTGCTCCACTCCAAACTCACACACTCCACTCAACTGAACACTGAACTGAAATCCTAAACCTTCCCGCTCTTTTATGTATTCTAACTCCACCCGCCTCCCAGCACGTTTCGCGTTCCAAGCAGGGAGCCACCAAAGGTGCTCTGCTACACTCCAAGCAGGGAGCCGCAATGTGGCTATGCTATACTACTTTGTGATGATGGATGCAGGTGTTGGAGCGTGGTCAGGAGCCTCCAACTTACCTGGATGGTGGGGTACCACACCTCAGGAGGAGGTGCAGTACCTTTGTGGCAACCAAACCCTCAGGGGTGCCACACTCCCCCCTGTTAAACACAGCACGTCCGCGGGCTGCAAGTTAAACAGAGACACACAATCCTGTAAAATACAAATATTTTATAATGCTAAATAAACAATTCTTATCTAAACTTCCCAATGTGGGAGGCATGGTTTCTTGAACGTTGCAAACAGTTTTAACTAGCTATCTAAATTTAAAATTACGCTACCTAATTTAAAGTGCTATGGAAGCAAACTCAATATCCAACATCAATTCACATTTTCTAGCAACACATCTCCTTTCTGTTACTTTACACATTTTTCTACTTTCTTCCTTACATGACAACCTCTGGTGTCTGGTTCATCACCTGTAACTTCAATTCTTTATTCACATTCAAGGCATATTTATATTTTATATATTTTTTTTCCAACGCTTTTGGTATACCATTTACTATATTTCTTTCTCATTATAATGCTATAAAATCTGTCATTATTACTCTCAATACACACTATCACTTCCTAGTTTCTATTCAAGAATAACTTTAAATATTATCAATAAGTGCAATTGTAGACACTGGTCCAGCCAACATGTCTGGAAATGTCCTTATGGTGAGATAGTTCTTCTTTCACGAAGAGATTCCTATGTAAAACCAAGAAAGAGCACCTAAAGGGGTGCAAACTATATACAAAATCAGTTCTGGACCATTCAGCGTTCATGATCTCTACAGTTCAATATGAAAGCTGCCAATATAACTGGGCAACACTAGAAAAACAAAACTAGAACATGATGATCAAAAATAGGAAACAGGTACAAAAATAGAAAACAGAAGGCACAATGGTGCAAATACCCTCCTGGGTAACGAGAGTTATTTTACTGCAGGTTACTAGTGGTGGTCCTCTCCTGGGGTTCTGGAAGCTGGTTGCTGGGGCTGCTTCCAGGGGAGATGCTTTGGGTGTCTTCATCCTGTTGCTGAGTGCTTGCCAATTGCATGTACTCTGCCTCCCAAAGGGTGAGAGTGGGACCGGTCAGGGTAATTGAGAGGGCCAAGGAAATGTCAACTGCCTGTGGGGATGGTGTGTCAGCGATTTCCGAGGGTACTTCTGCCGCTGCCAACAATTCAGCAGGTGTCATCGCCGGCACCACCGGATCGTCTTCCTCCAGCTCCATCAGGACCTCAGTTGATGGTACTGTAGCCTGGGGTCGCCGTCAGGGGTCAATTAGACCATTCTGAGTCGTTGGCTCCGTTCCTAACATCAAGGTCATGCTCAGAGCGGTAATCATACCTTGCGTTCCCTGATGAGGTTCCGGCCCCAGTACCTGGTAGCGAACAGCGGCGGCCGCGACTCCCGGAGTTGCCGGCTGGGCAGGTCGCAGTTGGATCCGGGCAGGTGCAAGGTTGGCTTCGGCCAAGGCCATCGGCAGGGGCCTGCGCGACTGCGCCAGGTTCAGACAGGGATGCTGTCCCGGTCCTTCATTCTGCTCCTGGACTCTCATATACCTCCTCCGGGCAGGCCTCATCCAGTGGCAATATCTGCTTTGAGGTGGTGATGAGCGCTGCAAGGGGTGTCTCAGCAGTCGTATACTCCACAGGGGCGGCCTGGGGGCGAGTTGCCTTTCTTCTCTCTGCTCTGGCCTCTGCGCTCCTTCCATGATGGCGTTCTCGCGTCTTTCTTCCTGTCTGGGCTCTTTTCCCGCCACTGGCTTCCGCTCCTCCTTCTGGGGGAGGCGTCTTCTTCCAACTCCTCCATACCAAGCCAGTATACGAACCCTTCGGGGGGGTGGGTCATGTTGCTGTCGCATAGTAATTCAGGCAGGGGAGGCCCAGGACAGTTTGCGGTCTTTTCTTAGAACCTCACATGTTATCACGCCCTTCTTCACCGCACCAGTGGCCATTTTTAGCATTCATTTTACAGTCTATTAAATTGGGTCTTCTGCACATTTTCAAAAACCCTGAGTCTTAGGCACACAGAACCCGTTGGCATCGGGTCTCGTCATCCTGTTCGTGACGCCAAGTTGGGTCATCCTCCTAGGGCTGTGGGGTACTCGGTACCGGGCCGGTGTTAGCAGGATGTGTCACAGCGGCAGGGACCCGGTCCATGGCCCTGGGCGCCCAAGTAATAGGGGAGATTGAATGGTGGAAATACAATAGATTAGATGAATAGTTTGTGATGCCACCTGTGGTGTTCGGCAATTGAGATGTTAAGCCGACGCTGCATGCAGATCCTCTGGGACTGGTGGTGTGGTGCAGCAAAGATGTTGAAGCTCCCCACAGGTGGAGCTGTAGTCCCAGGGCAGTGTAAAGGGGATGATAGCGAGGAGACGTGGATGGTGCAGAGATGTAGCGGTGCTGAGGGTGTTGGCGCCGGAATGAGTGGAGGACACCAGGGCTTGTAGTTCCTAAGCTTTACTCACAGTCTGTAGTACATACAGGTGCCTGCCTCCGTGCTGTGTCCTCTGGGTCAGGGACTCGGTCAACCCCCAGGCAAGATGGAATGTTCCCTTCCAACACTCCACCAACATGTGCCTTTTTGAACGTCTCCTCTATAGCGCCTTTGAATGAAGTACTCCCAGTACTGAGTTACACTGGAGTTCCTCCTGACAGATGTTCCCAAGAACTCTACGTGTACAGCAGACAACTGTAGCCTGCTTCGGGGACTCCTTGCTCCAAAGTCCTGGCAATGTTGCTGTTGTGCCCCCAAGTCTTAGATGGGAGTAGTGCATTTACAGCCCACTACTCCTCCGGTGTCTGCTGTAGGATCATTAGTATCCATACAACCTCGGGGACCGGGCCCCGGCCTTGCGCTTAGAACTTCTAGGCAGGGTTCTCCTCTAACCCACGTCCTCTGTTCCCTTTTACTCCTCACGTTCCGTACTAGTCTCTCCTTCTTATGGAAAATCAGGTTTCTCTTCAATGTCTTTCTCTTTCTTTCCTTTCCCGTGCCAGCAGACCCAGATCACTGTGATCTGCTGCAGCACTTCCTTCCTCCGTCCCTCTCTCAGGGATCTTCTCTCCTCCACCCCAAACTCACACACTCCACTCAACTGAACACTGAACTCTGAACTGAAATCCTAAACCTTCCCACTCTTTTATGTGTTCTAACTCCACCCGCTTCCCAGCACGTTTCGTGTTCCAAGCAGGGAGCCACTAAAGGTGCTCTGCTACACTCCAAGAAGGGAGCCGCAATGTGGCTATGCTACACTACTTTGTGATGATGGGTGCAGGTGTTGGAGCGTGGTCAGGAGCCTCCAACTTACCTGGATGGTGAGGTACCACACCTCAGGAGGAGGTGAAGCACCTCTGTGGCAACCGAACCCTCAGGGGCGCCACAGAAACACCTGAATTCTGTAAAAAATGTGTTACTGAAAGAAAAATAATTGTGAGTAAGAAGAAAACTCAAAACCTGCAAAATAAAATCAGAAAAATCATTGGTAAAATGACCATATTTCTGTAAATGAAATTTAACAGCTGTTAAAGCCACATAATGAGGTATACTGGTGTACAATGCAGTTACATCGCAACTAAGCCATGACCAAGCTTTATCCCAAGTAATGTTGTGAAATAATTTCAGGACATCACTGGAATCTTTTAAGAAACCAGGTGTGCGTCGAACCAAAGGTTGGAGAATAAAATCTAACCACTGTCCCAGGTGTTCGCTCAAAGAGCCGATACCTGAGACAATGGGGCGCATGGGAGGAGGAAAAATTTGTTTGTGTGTCTTTGGCAGGGCATGTAAGATAGGAATAATAGGTTTGGCTACAAAAAGAAAATCCACTTGTTTAGAGGAAAAAAACCTTTACAAACACCAGTATCAATTATAGCTTTGCAGTCCTGTAAAAAATGCGAAGTGGGATCAAAGTCCAGCTTAAGCCCCGTCACACACAGCGAGATCGCTGCTGAGTCACAAGTTTTGTGACGCAACAGCGATCTCACCAGCGAGATCGCGGTGTGTGACAGCTATCAGCGTCCGGCCCCCCTGCCGGGTATCGCTGATCGTTCATGAAAGGTCAGGATTTTTTTTTGGTCGTTGGTCTCCTGCTGGCCAGCACGCATCACTGCGTGTGGCAGGCGGGAGCGCAACAACCAGCGATCAGCTAGCTGGTAACCAAGGTAAACGTCGGGTTTCTAAGTGGCACGTGGTGCTTAGAAACCCGATGTGTACCTTAGTTACCAGCGCGCTAATGCACGGAGCTGGTAACCAAGGTACACATCTGGTTTCTAAGTGCTGCGCGCCGCTTAGAAACCCGATGTGTACCTTGGTTACCAGCTCCCTGCATCAGTGCACTGGTATCTAACGTACATAGCGACGTGCCTGCTCGGCGTCGCTGGTGCTGATCGCTGGTGAAAGCTGCCTGTTTGACAGCTCACCAGCGATCCTGACAAGTTCATATCGTTGTCGGGATTGCTGGTGAGTCACTATGTGTGACGGGGCCGTTAGAATAAATATCATCTTGCATCAACATATTATCAATGGCAATTACATAATCAGTAGTGTTCGTCAAAACCACTGATCCCCCCTTATCGGACATTTTGATGGTTATGTCCGAATTCCCTTTTAGAATTTCAAGTGCTTCTTTTTCTGATGTAGACAAGTTAGATTTAAAAGGGACAGAATGTTCTGCTAATTTTTTGATGTCCCTTTCGATATTTTCTTGGAAGAGATCCATGGCTTCAGTGCGAGTATTCACTGGCTAAAACAAGGGATTTGTGATGCATAAAGGAAATGACGAGTTAATGGGTTCAGTGGTGTCCACAGTAGAATCCAAGTCGGTAAGATGTAACAAGCTACATTGTTCCTGGAAATTTTTATTTGAGAAAAAAAAAATTTCTGATAAAACATTGGAACAAAAAGAATTAGAGTCCTCGCATTCAAAAAAATGTTTACGGACCGTCAGATCTCTTACAAATTTGTTAATGTCCATTAACGTTGAAAAGACATCTAATCGAGAATGAGTAGGAACGAAATTCATACCACGAGAAAGAAGTTTGGTTTCTGCATCCGAAAGAGCATATGAGGATAAATTGACCACATTCAATATTTGCTCTTGTTGGAACGTCTCAGTCTGCTTTTGAAAAAGATCGTCACTTCTGCGGTGTTTCCTCCCCGCCCTCCTTATCGTTTTTTGGATTGTGTCTGCGTGGTCGACGATAATAGTTAGACTGCGCCTGTGTAGCAGTATTCCCACCATCATGATCCGATAATGAAGACACATCCTGTAAATTATCTGTAGATACATCAGATGAATCCGGGTCAGAGGAGGAGAAAGTGACTTGATTTTTCTGAAAAAAAAAAAGTGCGGGTTCGTTTTTTCAAAATAGATTGGGGAAAGAACCAGGTCTCTCCCATCTGCCCCATTCATAAATTTGATTATTTTCATAGTCGAATGCATCTCTGTTAAATTTTTTCTTTTTTAGATTTATGACAATCCTCTAAAGATTGAACTTTAATTTTCAGCTCTTCTTGAAAAGCTTGGTAGGAATCACCCACCATAGATGATTTTAGGGCAGAAGATTTAGGCCGGGGTCACACTGGCGAGGAATACGGCCGAGTGAGAGGCGCTAAAAGCACGCATTACACACGGACAAATGATTCTCTATGGGGTCCCTCGCACCAGGCGTATATATTTCTCATCCGTATTCTACGCTCCGTGCCAATTGCAGCGTGCTGCGATTGTCAGCGTACTACGCCCGTAGTACGCCAATGCAAGTCTATGGGTGCGCAAAAAATACGGATTACACACGGACCAGACGTGTGACCTGCAAGCAATGCGCAGGTCTTTTGGCTGGTGACAGGAAATGGGCCAATCCATCATCAGGAAGCCTAGACATGCAAATGAGCTCAAAAAGCGCTCCAGACATCCAGGAAGTACGCCTCCACGGAGTACAGCAGCAGCATGGCGTCCACTTACATAAGTGTGGAGATGTTAATAGTCCTGGTGCAGGAGCGTCCCGAAATCTGGGACCAACGCGATGCCAATTATTCAAACCGGGCAAGAAAGGAGGCTTCATGGAGGCACATCTGTCGCCAGATGTACCATGACTTTGTTGACCGACCACATGAGGAGCAGCATAAAATTCGTAAGTACAAGGCAAAACATGAGTAACCATAGCGCACAACAAAAAAGGAATATAGAATCAGCACCCCCCTTCCTGTGCAGGTACTTTTTGCCTCATGAGGCCGTTAGATTTGGATGTGACACGTGGATTCACACAGCCATAATTTGGGTTTAGGCCACAAGCTCCTCATCCTCCTAGACAAATCAATTATTAAATGTAGCTAAAGAGACCCTGTGTATCTTCCCAACTAGATATGCCACCATGGGTAGAAAGCACACCCCAAAAGGCCCCATGCCTAGACTACTGGTAGCAAATGTGACCTATCAAATATGTGAAATTGACAATATTTCCTGTCACATTGCAGTGGAAGATGTGATGAAACGCTGGCGAAGCATCCGGGGCCAATACCGCCGGGAACGCCAGCAGCGGTCCAGGAGTGGGGATGCTGGATACGTAAAAAGAAAATATATCTATTACGACCGGCTCTCCTTCCTTGCCCCAATTCTGGAACTGAGACCGTAAGTAGATACCTCACACCACATTACACAGATACTTTACAGGGCCAAAAATATTGATGTATTTTTGCCTCTGTTCTATTTCATAGCAGAACTCAATCCAACCTTAGGGATCGAGGAACGGGCTCAGAGACAGAGCCCATAATTGATCCTGTAGGGGATGAGGTGGCTGGCCCATCTTCTCCCCCTACAAGAAGCATGGCAGAAGATGAGTCATCACAGGAGAACCCATTGGCTGCCCAACAAACAACACCACCAGGACGGTCTGCTGCTGCCCCATCACCCATCCTGGAAGAGCCGGGCAACTTGAGCAGCAGCCCAACTGGCCAGATCAGGGGATCCCCACAGGCTGCTGTTACATCCCGGCGAGGCCGAAGAAGGCGCCAGGTCACTGTTCAAGAGAGCAGGACCAATGTGGACACAGGGGTGCTAAATTATTTATCAAGAGTCACTACAGATGATGGGGAGGAGGCCTACTCACGTAGCCTGACCCTTTATCTCCGTGCCCTTACCCGTGAGGTCAGGCTCCGTATTAGGTGATGTTTTCAGATCCTGCTTGATGCAAGCACCCCTCCCAATACCCCATATGAGCTTTTCGAATATCTGGAGAGGTGGCAGCTTTCCCCCAGAAATCTAATGCACATGAGACCATCCACACAGATGCTTGCTCAAGCAGGGTCCGAACATCCTCTACCTCACCCCCTTCCTCCCCCTACCCAACCTTCCCAACACCAGCAACAGATTTCTGACTCTAGCCAACCCCACCAATATGGCCACTTAGTCCCACCCAGTGTTGGAGGCTGGTCCCAACCTGGTTGGGGACAACATGGCTATATTGCTGGGTATGAGACACGGGCCTACCCGCCCCAACAAGATGCCCCTCAGCGGTATTACTATGGCCACTACCCCCAGCAATCACAGGAGGAAGGCCAGTACCAACAGCATGGGCAACAGTATGCACCCACACAGGGCGATGTTGCTCAAAGTAGTCAGCAGCAACCACAGGCTGCTCCTCCGCCTTCTCCTTCCCCAACATTCCACAATTTATAAGTGGCTTAAAACATGGACTTAGTAAACCCATACTGTACATGACTGTTGTTAATTGGTCTGATGGGAGGAGATGTCCAGTGTGTTTGAACTGGTGGTTAAAATCCCAAGGCAAAGTCAAAAAGAGGTTTTATCCAGCAGCAACATGAGCTAAAACAGATAATACTAACATTTCTTATGACGGTTTTCAAATCATATGATTAAGACACCATGACGGGCAAGGCTACTTTATGAGTTTCTGAGACATATTACATGTCTGTAAAAAAAACAATATTTCATGGGGCTATACTGGCAAAGTCAAGGGATCAAAATAGAGTACTCACTTGAAAATGCATAGAAAAGGCGTGCTGTCCATATTCTCTTAGGCTACGTGCACACACTGCAGATTCGTCTGCAGATTCATATCTGCGGAACCGCAGGTAAAACCGCAGGTAAAATGACCTGCGGTTTTTCCTGCGGATTAGCCTGTGGTTTTGCCCTGCGGTTTGCCACTTGGACAATGGAACAGGTGGCAAACCGCAGCAGAATCCACAGAAACAATTGACATGCTGCGGAAAAAAAAACGCAGCTTTTCCACAGGTAAAAATCTGCAGCATGTGCACAGCAGAATGTTAATCCCATAGGATAACATGCTACTGTACACTGTCTGCAGAACTGCTGCAGTTCTGCTGCGGTCAAAACTGCAGCGGAACTGCAGCAAAACCGCAGTGTGTGCACATGGCCTTAGTCCAATTTAGGCCAGCTAACTATATTCCAAAATCAAGGCAAACAGCCTCAAGACCATCACGCTCTCTCTATGTATTATCAAGTCAGTCTTCTAATTTGATCCTTTGACTTTCCCAGTATAGTGCGGTGAAATATTGTGTTTATTACAGACATGTAATATGTGTCCGAAACACGTAAGGTAGCCTTGCCTGTCATGGTGGCTTATTAATATGATTTGAAAACATTCATAATAAATGTTAGTATTATCTTGTGTAGCTCATTTTGATGATGGCTAACTCCTCTTTTTTACTTTGGATTCCAAATGTGTACAGTTGCAATGTTGTTATTGCACTATGTATGTTGTAGGATATGTTTGTAATTTTGTTTGAACAACAATGTTGAAATATGCCAAAAGCCCAATTTGGGCCATTGCCCAAGCTTTTCATAGGGCAAGAATATGTTTGCCTTACAAACTTAAAAAAAACCCACAAAAAAGCCAACAGTAAAAATTGGCCAACTACACTTTACGTCTCTGTCTTAATTGTCCAAACCCATATCAAAATACGCTTACTAAATCAAAGCAACAGTCAGAGATTCAGAAGGGGTAGAAATATATATATTTTGACACACATCAAACCAACATTGCCAACATAGATCCAGCATGCTCTTGCCAAGAAGGTTCCCCCTGAGGTGCCATAAAGTAATTAGTGAAATGATCACGCACATTGAGGCCAGAGATCGGTCTACATTGATGGTTGATAGGTGGTCTCACCCTACACACATTGTCCGGCCTACGCACAACACCAGCAGAGGAGGAACAATCATGTATCCTGGTGAAGTTATGAAGTACCACACAGGCTTTCACTACTTCATTTACATTTTGTTCACTCAGCTGAATGGCAGACTGGAGTACCCACCATTTGGCACAAATAATGCCAAAGGAACACTCCTCCAGTCGCCGAGCATGTGATAGGCGCAAGTTACATATCCTGCGCCTGTGGTGAAGTTTGCGCCGGGGATATGGCCTCATGACATTGCGCATTAACTGAAAGGCCTCATCTGCAACAAGAACATACGGGACAGATTCTTGAGTGGAGCCTGGTAGCTGGCGTGGTGGTGGTAGATCCAACTGGTTGGTGCGTAGTCGCCGAGCCATAATGGAAGTATTGAAGACTCTAGAGTCTCCCGTCCTTCCATAGGTCCCAATGTCAACAATTATAAACTTGTATTGAGGGTCGGCCAGAGCCAACAATACAACAGAAAAGTATTGTTTATAATAGAAGAATTGGGAGCCAGAGTTCGGCGGATTATGCCCCCGGATATGTTTGCCATCAAGGGCCCCAATACAATTTGGAAACTGGCATTCTTCCTCAAAGTCCCTTGATATCCTCAACCAGTCTTCCATCCTGGCCTCGGGCATGATGACTTGATATACTCTTGTCCATATTTCAAAACATGTTGACCTGACTATGCCAGATATGGTTGATCTTCCAATCCCAAACTCATGGTGGAGGGCAGCATAAGACAGGCCAGTGGCCAGGAAGCTGAAGAAAAACAGAAAAGGATGATTGTCGAATGCACATATTTACAAAACAAACAGGTCCATACATACCAAACTTGGTAAGATTTCAGAGCAAATAACACACACATCTTGCTTTGCACAATGAGTAAGTGAAATTCAGTACATATTCCACACAACATTTGTGTCTGTAAGTTGAAACATATGTGGATTAAGATGAGGGCCTACAACTTACTCCAAGAAGGCAAAAATTCAAACTTTGCCCAACACATCATGAACATAGAGAATGTGGTTGTGTAGTACATATCGTATTGTGAGTACAAGTCGCTCCTCTGCAGATATAGCTTTGCGCATCCTTGTATCCTGAAAGGTTATCCAAGGGCGCACTGTCTCCAAGAGTTTAGAAAATGTTGCAAGGCTCATGCGACAGTATTGGTAGAATTTGACAGGATGCTCCCACAGAGAATAATAGAGGCGGTGAAAATGACCTCTTGTGAGTCGTTGCCTCAAAAGTGGATGTACCCACATGCGTCTCCTCCTCCGCGGATCCCCTATCACAGGGTATGGTTGGCCAAAGCACCATGACAAAAGCCAGTTGAAGAGAACCTGCTCAGTTGTGTTGAAAGTCAGACTGTCTGCCATGTTGCACATACCACAGCAACACACCTAGTGAAGGCAAGGTGACAAATGGACAGAATGGAGGCTGCCACCTGTTCCTGAGCCAATAAATACAGTGCAGGCTAATGTTTTAAATATTTATTAGGCCTCAAAACCGTTAAATGTCCATTTTGCAAGGCTGCGAGAAAATCTCTCCATACGGATTGCATACGGATGCCATACGGATTACATACGGATGCTGACATGCGCAAAATACGCGACCGCACCTTGCTTACGGATGACCTACGGAGCACTATTTAGGGGTCATTCATCCGTATTACGCCTGTAAAATACGGACCGTATTTTGCGCAGGTTAGTGTGACTCCAGCCTTAGAGTCAATATCAGACTGAATTTTAGAAGGTTCCTGAGTCTCAAATTTGATGATTAACTCCATTAATTTCAAAGAGCAATTAGATAGACCTATTTTATGGATATCTAAATAAAATGTTTTGGATTTTACCCTTTTGAGCCGGACCGTCCTTTCCGTATTTTGTCTACTGTACTTATTGACACAAACTTGATAAGCAAAAAAACATTTTTACTTACTGTCTATATAGGTTAAAGTTTGATTTTCCCGCACACATATCACATACAAGTTCGCTCCCAATTCAGCCTTTTGTAGTGAATGTGTATAATATTCTAATCCATTTACAATGGGCATGGCATGTGGCAAGGGACAGGGAAGTGGACGTGATGGTGATGGTGCAGGCCAAGGCCGTGGGCAAGCTGAAATTGGGCCACCAAAAACACCCACATCTTCTCACTGGACCTTAGTGTCCGGAGTCCTAGGGGACCGCAGCAAGACAGCACTATTGAAGCCCGAGCAGTGTGAAAAGGTTGTTGCTTGGATAGCGAATAATACTTCCAGTTATTTATCCACCACCACCAGCACCCTGTCTTCCACACAGTCACGTCAGATTAGCCGTGAATCTGGACCGCATATTCCTTACCCTGATCCGCCTTCCTCCCACCATGCTGAGTGCCCTAAGACAACTGATCCCACACTCGAACACTCCGAAGAGCTGTTTAGTTTTCCATTTGTAGATTCATACCTCTCACCTGGTCCACTTCAAGCAGGGCAAGAAGAAATTCCATGTAGCAATGCAGAAATATTTGAGCAGCCACAGTCACAAGAGGTGGACAATGATGAGACACAATTGCCGGAGAGTCAGGAGGAGGACCAGGGTGCGAAAGTGGAAGATGAGGTGGTAAATGATATAGTAACTGACCCAACCTGGCAGGAGGACATGCAGAGCGAGGATAGCAGCACACAGGGGGAGGAAGGCGTAGCACCCAAACAGGCAGGAAGAAGCAGTGTGGTGGCTGCAGACAGAAGGTGGGCATCTGTACCCCGTAATACCAACATGACAGAAGTTGCCAGTCCAACTGTTAGGTCTTCCCGAGTCTGGTTATTTTTTAAAGACTCTGCCGATAACCCCAAACAAGCCATTTGCAACACCTGTCATACCAGCATCAGCAGGGGTAGCAAAACTACCAGACTTACCAACACCAGCATGATCAGGCACATGGCAGCAAAGCACCTGACTTTGTGAGCCCAACCCCAGGCTCAAGGAACAGTGTCTGTGGGTGACAGCTCTGCTTCTTCCACTGTTGTGCATGTAAGTCAATCCCCTGTCCATGGTGCATGCGAAGATGACTCCTGCCCTGCACCTGCCGTTGCCCACAGTCAAATAGCACCATCATCAAGCACGTCCACATTCTTGTCCCAGCGCAGCCTTCAGTTGTCCATACCCCAGTCATTGGAATGTAAGCGGAAATACGCAGCCAATGCCCCACAGGCCTCAGTACTAAATTCTCACATTTCTCGTCTGCTTGCGCTTGAAATGTTGTCTTTTAGGCTTGTGGAGATGGAAGCTTTCCGCAACCTGATGGCGGCGGCCATCCTAAAGTTCTCGGTCCCCAGCCGCCACTATTTCTCCCGCTGTGCCGTCCCGGCATTACACAAGCACATGTCCCACAACATTACCCGTGCCCTCAACAATGCCCTCAACAATGCAGTAACTGGGAAAGTACACCTAACCACGGACACTTGGACAAGTGCTTGTGGCCAGGGATGGTACATCTCGCTGACGGCACACTGTGTTAACATATTGGAAGCTGGGACCCGTCAGACCTTGGGATGGAACATGTCCTCCCGACACCAAGGATTGCAGGCCCTATGTCAATAAGGGTTGCCCCCACTGTGTACAGCTCCTGCACCTCCTCCTCCTCTTTAGCCTCCATCTCTAAAATGAGCACATCAGTCACAAGCTAGAAGCACTGCAGCACTGCCAAAGCTAAGCGGCAACAGGCTGTGCTGAAGCTAATTGCTTAGGTGACAAACCACACAATGCTGAAGAGTAGTTGGCATCTCTGAAAGAGCAGGCAGATGTGTAGCTGACACCGCTGAATCTCCAGCCAGGCATGGTTGTGTGTGACAATGGCAGGAACCTGGTGGCGGCTCTGAGGCGAGGCGAACTGACACACGTACCATGCCTGGCCCATGTGCTTAACCTCATAGTTCAAAAAGTTTTCTAAAAAGCTACCTAGAGCGGCCAGATCTGCTTGTGAAAGTATGCCCTTTGTGTGCCCATTTTAGAAAGTCAGCTACAGCATCAGCCATCCTTGCCGTGCTTCAGCAGCGATTGCAGATTCCGGCTCACCGACTGGTGTGTGATGTCGCCACACATTGGAACTCTGCACTGCATATGTTGGAAAGGATTTGTGAGCCAAAGAGGGCAGTTGAATACCAGCATCAACAAGGTCATTGTTTTTCAGGTTTGACTCCACATATAAAACCTCAGGAGTGGGCTTGGATGTCAAACATATGTAATATCCTCCAAAACTTTGAGGAGTCCACCAAGATGGTGAGCGGCGATGATGTCATAATTAGCATCACCATCCCGCTCATCTGCATTCAGAAAAGCTCTCTGCTCACAATGAAAGAGGATGCAGTGTGGGCGGGGCACGAGGACATGTATCAATGAACCATACAGGGTGATTACACACAGTCCAGCCTCATGTCTTCCCAACGTGGATTGGTTGACAATGAGGAAGAGGAGGAGGAGAAGGAGGAAGAACAGGAGCTACTTTCATGCGCTATAGACGGTACTACAACTACAACTGTCATACCGTCTGTTCAGCGTGGATGGCCTGAGGAAGGGAGGAGGAGGAGGTGGAGAAGGAAGACACCTTGGTCAGTCATCCTGTCAGTATCTAGTCCTGGAATCTGTTTCTCTTGCCCTTAGACTTGCCCTTAGTTAACATGGATCTTGAGGTTTCCACGTCGGCCATCTTGCTTCCTGCCAAAGCTGTATATAAAGCCAGCACCTGCTCTGATTCATTGCTTGTGTATTATGTATTGGACTTTGTGCCTCTGCAGTCCCAAGCCTGGACTTACTATCCCTGTTGGTCCTCTCTTAACGGCGGAGTCCTCTGCCAACCTGCACGTCTGGATCCCTGCCTGCTGACCGAGTGATTGCTGAACACTTGACTTCAGGAACCTCTGCCTGACTACACCTGCGGTGAAGTAAGAACTCCAGCCAGCTAGTGTGTTCCTCCACCCTGCAAGAGTCTGGGTCTTGTGCACTCATTGCTCAGTGACTTTGCATGCTGTGTCGCAGAGTATCAGCTCTGCTATTACCATTATTCATATTGACTGAACATTTATCTGGACTTATATGCTATATTGCATTCAGATCATTAATACAATATTGCTTGCGCAATCCACTGTGTCTGTAGTCTCTTTGACCTAGCCACTGGTGTCTAGTTGTATCCAGTTGTATCCACTAGTATCGTGACAGGATACACAAGCCTTAAAAATGGATGCCGCTGGGTCAGAGACTTTAGAAGTGCGTGTTAAGAAGCTAAATAATATCACTGCCACTGTACACGCTGAAGTGCAGACATGGAAGAGCAGAATAGAAGGCCTAGAGGGGCAGACTAAATATGATATACAAGTGCTCAGTCAGACCCTTCAGGAATTGCATGGCCGAGTTGCGGCTCTGGAGGCACAATCTCAGGCTTCTGTTCCTACCATCCCCAAACTACCGCCATTTAGGTTTGGTGGCGACCGAGACAAGTACCGTGGGTTTCTGAACCAGTGTCGTTTATACTTTGCTGCACATGTCACACAGTTTCCTACAGACCGATCCAAAGTATTGACTATCATCATGTTGCTGACTAATAAGGCCCTTGCCTGGGCAAACCCTCTGATAGAATCACAGGATGCATGTCTGAATGACTTCAATATGTTTATCGCCACCATGGGGCAGATGTTTGACGATCCGAACCGTGGCCTTACAGCTGAGACGGCCCTGTTGAATTTGCGTCAAGGTAAACGCTCAGTGACTGAGTATGCTATGGATTTTAGAAGGTGGGCTCAGGACACCAGCTGGAATAGTGCAGCGAAGTACTCTATATTTAAGAAGGGGTTGTCCAGTTCTATCAAGGACGAGCTTGCACGTGCGGAGGCTCCCACTGCTCTAGGTGATTTCATCAATCACTGTATTCGCCTAGACGCTCGCATCTCCGAACGAAAACTAGAAAGGTGGTCTGAGATGAACCGCAGCAATAAATCGCTTCTTCCTTTCCTTCCTAAGGAGATTCCGGACCCAAGTCCTCAGGAGTCCACACCTGAGCCGATGCAGGTAAATTCCCTACGAAGTCGAGTAAGTGACGAACGGAAGGAATTTCGCTTCAAGGAGAATGTATGTTTTTACTGTGGGAAGTCAGGACATTTTATTATCAACTGCCCCAATCGTTCTCGCAGAACAACCGCAGCCGTGGTAGAACGCGACTTCTCTGAATCATACTCCATGACTTCCGAATCAGGGCCACCCGAAATTGCAGCAACCGCTCCGGATTATGACTTTTCAGATATGAACTCTGTTACATCTGAAACGATACTACCCATTAATGCTGTTATTCTATCTTCTGCAGTTTCATACCCTTGCAATAAGAAAAAAGATTCACATTGTTACCTTCCTATCAAGATCTGGATTGACTCCCGTTGGGTGAACAGTTCCGCCATGATAGACTCTGGGGCTAGCGGTAACTTCATGGACACTTCTTTTGCTAAGGAATATGGAATCCGATCACAGAGAAGAGTGTCTTCAATTCTGATGGAGACTGTGGATGGGTCCCCTTTGACCTCGGGGCCCGTAGACCAGCAGACTGAACCACTGAAGGTCCTCATGGGAGATGATCACCAGGAGAAATTGCCCTTCCTTCTGATTTCCTCTCCACATTTCCCTATTATCTTGGGTTTACCCTGGTTGCAGGCTCAAAATCCCATCATTGACTGGGAGACTAAGAGATTGCGCTTCCCAGCTAAAGAGGTAACTTCTGAGAAATCGACTGATCCATCTCCGGCCAACCCACCATCGGACCTAGAGTTACCGGCAGTTTATAAAGAATTTTCGGACGTGTGCGATAAAAAGAATGCAGATAAATTACCACCACACCGCTCTTATGACTGCCCAATCGAGCTTCTGCCTGCTGCTACCATTCCTTTTGGTAATATTTATCCATTGTCCGGTCCTGAGCTCAAGACTCTCAAAGAATATATCGACGAGAACCTGTCTAAGGGGTTTATACGCCCCTCATCCTCTCCAGCCGGTGCACCCATCTTTTTCGTTAAAAAGAAGGATGGATCCCTCAGACCCTGTGTTGATTACCGGGAAATTAACAAGGTAACCATCAAGAACCACTACCCCCTGCCATTAATTCCGGAGCTTCTCGAGAGAGTTCATCAGGCCAAGGTCTTTTCAAAATTGGACCTATGCGGGGCATACAATCTAGTCCGTATAAGACCTGGAGATGAATGGAAAACAGCATTTAGGTCTCGATATGGACACTTTGAGTATTTGGTCATGCCATTTGGACTTTGCAATGCCCCAGCAACGTTCCAACATCTCGTAAATGATATTTTCAGAGACATTCTTGATATTTTTGTCGTAATCTATTTGGATGACATTCTGATTTTTTTCTAGCTTCATGGAGGAACATCAGCAACACGTCAAGACTGTCTTGCAGCGGTTGAGGGAACACCAGCTGTACATCAAGCTGGGGAAATGGGAATTTCACGAGTCGGAGATCCAATTCTTAGGTTATGTAATTTCTTCACAGGGTCTGAGTATGGATAACAGCAAGATCAAGGCGATTCAGGAGTGGCCAATCCCCAAGAACGTCAAAGAGGTCCAACGTTTCATCGGGTTTGCTAACTTCTACAGACGTTTCATCAAGAACTTCTCTGACATCGTCTCGCCCATCACCCGGTTGACACAGAAGAAGACAGCATTTATTTGGTCCCTTCAAGCCCAAGAAGCATTCTCTCGGCTCAAGACCGAGTTCACGTCAGCACCAGTACTGATCCACCCTGACCCGGAACTTGCCTTCATTATTGAAGTGGATGCCTCAAACTGTGCCACCAGGGCTATACTGTCCCAAAGAACAGGTGAGAAGAATTTACTTCATCCTTGTGCTTTTCTTTCCAAGCGACTGTCTCCTGCCGAAAAGAACTACGATGTAGGAAATAAAGAATTACTGGCTATCATCGCCGCCTTCAAGGAGTGGAGACATCTTCTGCAAGGAGCCTCACAGCCGATCGTGGTCCTCACGGATCACCGCAACCTTGAGTTCATCAGGTCAGCAAGATGCCTGACCCCACGGCAGGCTCGCTGGAGTCTTTTCCTTAATCAATTCAATTTTACAATCTCTTATAGACCAGGTTCTCGCAATGGAAAAGCAGATGCTCTATCCCGGATGTTCTCCACTGACGCTGTTCCAGATGCTCCACCTAAGACCATACTTTCTGATTGCAATTTTGTAGGAGTCATTCAGAATCAAGATTTGCTGCAGGTCATCAAAGACGCTTAGAACTCTGATCTTTTCCTGTCTCAGCCATCTGATGAGGTAAGCCTTCTTTTTAGGAATGGAGTTTGGACCCGGGAACGGTGCCTCTACATTCCTGAAGCCATGAGGTTAAGAGTGTTGAGATTGGTTCATGATTCCAAGGTTGCAGGGCACAGAGGAATTCAGAAGACTCAAGAATTCTTATCTCGCTTCTTCTGGTGGCCAGGTTTTCGGAAGGATGTCCAGAAGTACGTTTCATCTTGTGAGGTATGTGCCAAATTCAAGGTTCCACGTGCTTCCCCTACTGGTCTGTTATAGCCTTTGCCGGTGCCGTCTCGCCCGTGGGGATCCATTTCTATGGACTTTATTGTAGAACTGCCCCTTTCTGAGGGAAAGAGTATGATTTTGGTGGTGGTCGATCGCCTGACCAAGGCGGCCCATTTCATCCCTTGTTCCGGTTTACCCTCTGCGAAGGACACTGCTGACCTAATTATCCAGAACATCTTTCGCCTGCACGGGGTTCCGGATGAAGTTGTTTCTGACCGTGGAGTTCAATTTACTTCAAAGTTTTGGCGAAGCTTTTGTTCAGCATTAGGCATAGAAGTTAACTTATCTTCTGCTTTCCACCCACAGTCCAACGGGCAGACAGAATGTACCAACCAAACACTAGAGCAATACCTTCGCTGCTACGTTTGCCATTTGCAAGATGATTGGGTAAGGCTACTCCCCTTGGTCGAATTCTCTTATAACAACTCCCAGAGTGCCTCCACCAAACAGTCTCCATTCTACGCTAACCTGAGATATCACCCTAGCATTCTTCCCAGATTACCGGTAGATACATTTTTGCCAGCAGTTGCTGACAGGATCTCTTCACTTCAACAGAACCTTGAACTTCTGAAAGAGACTTTGGGTTCCGCACAAGAGAGGTACAAGAATGCAGCTGACAGATTTCGCAAACCAACACCAACATTTAAGGTAGGAGATTTAGTCTGGTTATCTACGAAGAATTTAAAGATGAAGATCCCTTCCCCTAAGTTGGGACAGAAGTACATTGGTCCTTATAGGATCAGTGGTCTGGTAGGTGCTGTTGCATGTCGCTTAAAACTCCCAAGAACACTGAAGATACATCCTGTCTTTCATACTTCCCTACTAAAGACTGTAGTACCAAATCCTTTTCCAGGAGGTTCATCTCCTCCTCCCGATCTCGTTCTTGTGGATGGTCAAGAGCAGTTCATCGTTGAGAGGATTCTGGATTCAAGAATCTACAGAAATCGACTGCAGTATTTGATTAAATGGCAAGGCTATTCCTCAGAGGAGAATTCCTGGGAACACGTGGATAATATTAACGCCTCCCGACTGATTGAGCAGTTCCATCAAAGGTACCCTGGCAAGCCTGGTTTAGGGTCGTCCGGAGGCCGTTCTTGAGGTGGGAGTAATGTCAGTATCTAGTCCTGGAATCTGTTTCTCTTGCCCTTAGACTTGCCCTTAGTTAACATGGATCTTGATGTTTCCTTGTCGGCCATCTTGCTTCCTGCCAAAGCTGTATATAAAGCCAGCACCTGCTCTGATTCATTGCTTGTGTATTATGTATTGGACTTTATGCCTCTGCAGTCCCAAGCCTGGACTTACTATCCCTGTTGGTCCTCTCTTAATGGCAGAGTCCTCTGCCAACCTGCACGTCTGGATCCCTGCCTGCTGACCGAGTGATTGCTGAACACTTGACTTCAGGAACCTCTGCCTCACTACACCTGCGGTGAAGTAAGAACTCCAGCCAGCTAGTGTGTTCCTCCGCCCTGCAAGAGTCTGGGGCACTCATTGCTCAGTGACTTTGCATGCTGTGTCGCAGAGTATCAGCTCTGCTATTACCATTTATCATATTGACTGAACATTTATCTGGACTTATATGCTATATTGCATTCAGATCATTAATACAATATTGCTTGTGCAATCCACTGTGTCTGTAGTCTCTTTGACCTAGCCACTGGTGTCCAGTTGTATCCACTAGTATCGTGACACATCCTGTTGGTGAGGACACGGAAGGCTTACCTGCTACCAGTCTGGCTCGCATGGCTGACTTTATGTTGCGCTGCCTTTCCCGTGACCCTCATTACTGGGTAGTGACACTTTTAGACCCACGCTACAAGGAGAACTTTCAATCTCTTGTTCCGGAGGCAGACAGGTCTACTAAAATGGTGCAGTACCAGAGGCCATTGTTGCAGAATTATTAAAAATATTCTCACCTCAAAACGCTGGCTGCAGACATAACAGTTCGTTTGACAACCAAGGAGGACAGGCAAGAGAGACACAAAGACACAACTCCAATCCAGCAGAGCCAGGGAAACACTGGCAAAGTTCTGGGACAGTTTTCTCAGACCCTCCCATCGCCTTGGCCCTGAGGCGCGGGGTAATGTCGCAAGGAATGCAATGTTTTATAAGATGCTGAGGGAGTACCTTGCTGACCATACCAAGGTCCTCCGTGATTCCTCTTTGCCTTTTAATTATTGGGTATCCAAGCTGGACATGTGGCATGAACTGGCTCTCTACACCTTGGAGGTCCTGGCCTGCCCTACCACTAGTGTTTTGTCAGAGTGGGTTTTTAGAAATTATCACAGATAAGCACATTCGCCTGTCAACGGAAAATGCAGACAGACTGACTCATAAAAATGAACAAGGGATGGATTGGGCCAACTTCTCGACAACACCAAATGATGACAGCGAAACATAACTTCTAATGTAGTGTCTTTTTGGGAGGTGTATTCCCATGCACCTCTTCACACCCACACATGGGTATACACTTCCTAATTTTGGCTATTCGGTGTCCTCTTTCTCCTTCTCCTCATCCTCACCATCCACCACCACTCAAACACCAGGTTGAATGTATTCTGTCATGCTCCAGCCACTCTATTTTTTGGCAAGTGTTATGATGCCTTCCTCCCTGTCTCATCATCCACCGCCACTACATCACCAGGGTTAACGTGTTCCGTGCTGCTACAGCCAGTGTCAAATTCTTAACAAGGGTGGGTGGTTATGCTGGGTGTAAAATACTTGTTCTGAAAAAGGTTGAGGTGTACCCCACATGGGAAATGTTTGCCAGCCCATACACTTAGTGTATGGGCATTACAAGTCTAGGAGACCTGATCCTTTGTAATAGGACTTTTTTTTATGAGGCCCTCCTCCATGTTTCTTCCAAGGGGGATTGGGGTTATTGGGGTGCATATGACTTGGAAACAGGGCAGGCCTTGCAGTCAATGCATAAGAAAACAGAATGGGAGTACAAGATGAATAATGTGAAGTGGATTTTCCTGTGCCCATCCAGTACCTGGGTTCAAAGGCTTATTGGGGTGCGTATAAATTGGCAGAAGCGCAGGCCTTGCAGTCAATGTATAAGAAAAGAGCATGGGAGTACAAAATGAATAATGTAAAGTGGATTTTCCTGTGGCCATCCAGTTCCTGGGTTCAAAGGCTTATTGGGGTGCATATAACTTGGTAGCAGGGCAGGCCTTGCAGTCAATGCATAATAAAACAGAATGGGAGTACAAAATGAATACTGTGAAGTGGATTTTCCTGTGCCCATCCAGTTCCTGGGTTCAAAGGCTTATTGGGGTGCATATGACTTGGCAGCAGGGCAGGCCTGCTGTCAATGCATAAGAATAGGGTATGGAAGTACAAAATGAATAATGTGAAGTGGATTTTCCTGTACCCATCCAGTTTCTGGGTTCAAAGGCTTATTGGGGTGCATATGACTTGGCAGCAGGGCAGGCCTTGCAGTCAATGCATAAGAAAAGAGTATGGGAGTACAAAATGAATAATGTGAAGTGGATTTTCCTGTGCCCTCCCAGTACGTGGCTTGAAAAGCTTATTGGGGTGAATGTAACTTTGGGGCAGGCCAGGCCTTGCATTCAATGCAATATTTTTTCAGGAAGCCCTCCTGTACCTCTCATGAACGGGGTATTGGGGTGTGTCGTAATTCTTGGCAGCCCATCCACTCACTGCATAGACAATAGCAGCATAGGAGATCCACTGTTTAACCCCTTAGCGACTGCCGATACGCCTTTTAACGGCGGTCACTAAGGGTACTTAAACCACAGCGCCTTTAATTAAAGGCGCTGTGGAGAAAGGAAACAGCGCCCCCCACAGTCGGATTTTCTCTGGGGTCTCGGCTACCTCCGGCAGCCGAGACCCCGGAGAACATGATTCGGGTCGGTATTTACCGACCCCGGGGTTGCGATCGCCGTTATTAACCCTATAACGGCGACCGCAACCAAAAAAAAAAACCGCGATTTTAAATTTCATTTCTCTCCCCTCTGATGTGATCGAGGGGAGAGAAAAGGGGTCCTCGGGTCCTCCGATCCCCCCCCGGTACCTTTTTGATTCCCCCCACTCTCCTGGCCCCCTCCTTCCTCGGCAGAAAGAAAATGGCGGGCGCATGCGCAGTGCGCCCGCCAAGATCTGCCTGACTGCACCCAGCAACCAGTGAGAATTTTCTCATTGGTTGCTGGGTTTTGATCACTGTGATAGACCCTATCACAGTGATCATAGCCCCCCAATATTTGTAAATATGGCAGCACTTGGGCTGTGCTGTCTCTCTTCTCTCCTTTTAGTTGTTCTGGGAGAGAAGAGAGATAAACTACAGCTCAAGTGCTGCCCTATTAGCGAAGAGAAATCTGATTTTGCTGCGTCCACAGCATCATAAAAATCAGATTACCCCTCCAAATACCCCACATCCCCATCCCCATTGTCAGGAGATAATAAAAAAAAATATATATTTTTTTTACAATTTTTTTTATAATTTAAAAAAAAAAAATTGGTATGGCTAGGGTAAGGGCTAGGGTTAGGGTTAAACGTGCTAGTGTTAGTGCTGGGTTAGGGTTATACGTGCTAGAGTTATACGTGCTACCAGGGTTAGGGTTATACGTGCTAGAGTTATACATGCTACCAGGGTTAGGGTTATACGTGCTACCAGGGTTAGGGTTATACGTGCTACTAGGGTTAGGGTATACGTGCTACTAGGGTTAGGGTATACGTGCCTCTAGGGTTAGGGTATACGTGCCACTAGGGGTAGGGTTATACGTGCTAGGGTTAGGCTATACGTGCTAATAGGGTTAGGGTATACATACTACTAGGGATCGTTACAGAAACGATATGGATGATCCTCAACCGTATAGGCGCCACCGCTTGGGATGTGTCAACCGCCGTGATGCCACGGAAGTGATCATGACAGACGGCTCGAAGCTGAGATCTTTGCCCCAGCACTATTGGTGCTCGGCATCCGTAGAGGCGTCAACCATGTGGCTGGTTCACCCCCCGTGATGAGGTATGCGGATTTCCGGCAAGTTATTTCCGATCACCTCCGCTGGCGTCTTTCACGTGTGGCTGACTCACACCCCGAGGTGCGCACGGGTTACCGGACTGTTATGCTGGACACTTCAAAATGGAGCGGTGAGTAGAAGACATTCGTCCACCACATATAGACATATGACATACGTGCAGGGAAGGTGACCGGTTCTATTGCATGTATCCCCGCAGTCACCCCCGGACTCCACTTACATGTCCCGTATGCCACAGAGCAACGAAATACCTATCCACACATCTTAGGAGGGCATGTCTGAGGACCCAGAGTGATTCTGATATAAAAGCTGCCCTTGCATCAGCCAAGTTTCAGCTCAAATGCATTGCCGAAAGAGGTACAACTATCCGCTTCAATGACCTCAAGCCTCTCCAGTCCTTGGAGGAGACTGTATCCTTCTTAGAAGGTCGCGGATTTTTAATAGCCAACAAGCCTAGGTTTGAGCATCAAATCCCGCCACTGAGCTCTGAAGAGCCCGCTCAGGTACCACCAGCCAATTTGGAGCTCTGCCCAGGCACTATGCCCCTGACGGAGCTAGATTCGGATGAGATCGATATCCCTTTGCTTTTACGGCCTGCAGAAAGTCCCCTGCCCCTGGCAGAGCTAGCTTCAGATGAGATCGATATCCCTTTGCTTTTACGGCCTGCAGACAGCCCCCTGCCCCTGGCAGAGCCAGATGCATTGGATGAGGCTTCACTTTTACAGCCTGTGGAAAGTTTTCAAGAAAGCCCTCGCTCAGAGACTGCCCACACAGGGGCCTGTTCTGACCCCATGGAAGATGAGGAGGTCACTGACGGTAGCGATTTAAGAATTCAGAAAAGGCAGTGGAAGGACAAAAATCGCACCGCTACAAAGATGGCCGGCTTGTATAAGCGACACTCAATGAACGACGCTATGTTCAAAGGTTTCCGCTCATACCTAACCATTACACATGGGGTGCCAAACTGCCAACAGGAGGTCTCAAATGTTTCCAGGTTCCTCTTCTTTGTGAACCCGAGAAGAGTAACCCTGGAGTACCTACTGAAGCCAAATAAAATCAATGAATTTTTTGAAAAACTCGGAAACCTCCAGCTATCGAAACAGACCTCCCTCAGAATGCTGAAGCATATACGGAGATTCACTGTCTATCAGATGAGGGCCACGGGACTGAGAATAGAAAAGCCAGAACTCTACAAGGCCTGTGAGGTATTCATGAATCACACTGAGGACCTACAGAAGACGTTGTACAAGGGCGCCTGCAAGGAGTCTGTTAGTAAGCGGTACACACCCTTCAAAGTATCGCATATGCGGCTTGATTTTTGCCATGTATGTTCAATAATTCCTCTTATTTTTCCCCAGGTACGATCTACTGAGGAAGCCGCTAAAATCGCCCGTGGACTGCCAGATTATTCTGGAGGAGGCAAGGCCAACTTTTCTAGCCAGCATAGCCGCTGTGGAAGAGGGCGGATCAAATGAAGAACGCCGGGAAATTGCACTCTACCTCCAGGCCCTGCTGGTTCTGAAAAATCTCCAGAGACCAGGTGTCATCCGTAACATGACCGTAAGTAGTCAGACCCTGTGGGTCAGCGGTCTCCCATGCACCAGTTCAATAACTTTCCACATCAGGTTTCAGAGTGGACCGAGAGGATCCATCACATGTACCACGACAGACAGATGACAGTTGTCGGTGTGAAGACTCACAAATGTTCCACCACTCAGGTCGCAGTGTTCGTACTTTCAGAGGAAGAAGAATCGGTAAGGGACTCAACCAGTCAGGGAGCCCAGGCAACACCACTCCACATGGGGAGCAAACCCCTCTCTTTTTCCTTTTTCAGTGGTTCAAAGTGTATGCAGAACATGTCCGACCTGTCTATACCGCTGGCCGAAGGAAGGTCACTAATTTCTTTGTGACGTGTACGGGGAAGGCCATAGCAAATCCATCCGTGGGCCTCAGGCAATACCATTCGAGGTAAGACGGCCATGAGCCGAATGATGCATGGGCATGTGTAGAAACAGGTACTGACATTATGATTTCCTCCATAGCTACAACCTCCCGAACATCACTAGCCACCTAGTGCGACGGGTATGTGAAACCTGGACAACTTCACAATACACGGACTGTGAAAAGCGACTGTTTGCACGGTACTTGGCACATACAAATGACATGGCTGAGAGAGTTTACCGGGAGAAGACTCTGACAGATATGTGTCATGCCCACGAGCTGGTGGTAAATGCAGGAAAGAAGGATGAAGCCGACAATCAGTCACCAGTGATGCCTTCAAGCAGTGCATCAGAGAATGAGCAGGGAGGCAGTATGGAAATCGATCCGGAGGGTAACAAATCCTACTACCTAAGAACCATCGAGCCTGCTCTGAGGGGACATAGGCAGAAGGGGCGTCCGCCTACCAGAGTCCCCCTTCCCACAAGGACTCCAGATTTGCCCCCACTGACATCCATCACCTCCAGAGAACCAGGGACCACCGAGGGAGGGTCTGGTCAAGCTCAGGTACCCCATGATCACTTCTCATGCTTGGGCATGGACCACCAGCCAATGCCAGGGACTGAGAACCATCGAGCCTGCTCTGAGGGGACATAGGCAGAAGGGGCATCCGCCTACCAGAGTCCCCCTTCCCACAAGGACTCCAGATTTGCCCCCACTGACATCCATCACCTCCAGAGAACCAGGGACCACCGAGGGAGGGTCTGGTCAAGCTCAGGTACCCCATGATCACTTCTCATGCTTGGGCATGGACCACCAGCCAATGCCAGGGACTGAGAACCATCGAGCCTGCTCTGAGGGGACATAGGCAGAAGGGGCGTCCGCCTACCAGAGTCCCCCTTCCCACAAGGACTCCAGATTTGCCCCCACTGACATCCATCACCTCCAGAGAACCATGGACCACCGAGGGAGGGTCTGGTCAAGCTCAGGTACCCCATGATCACTTCTCATGCTTGGGCATGGACCACCAGCCAATGCCAGGGACTGAGAACCATCGAGCCTGCTCTGAGGGGACATAGGCAGAAGGGGCGTCCACCTACCAGAGTCCCCCTTCCCATAAGGACTCCAGATTTGCCCCCACTGACATCCATCACCTCAAGAGAACCAGGGACCACCGAGGGAGGGTCTGGTCAAGCTCAGGTACCCCATGATCACTTCTCATGCTTGGGCATGGACCACCAGCCAATGCCAGGGACTGAGAACCATCGAGCCTGCTCTGAGGGGACATAGGCAGAAGGGGCGTCTGCCTACCAGAGTCCCCCTTCTCACAAAGACTCCAGATTTGCCCCCACTGACATCCATCACCTCAAGAGAACCAGGGACCACCGTGGGAGGGTCTGGTCAAGCTCAGGTACCCCAGGATCGCTTCTCCAGCTTGGGCATGGACCACCAGCCAATGCCAGGGACTGAGAACCATCGAGCCTGCTCTGAGGGGACATAGGCAGAAGGGGCGTCCGCCTACCAGAGCCCCCCTTCCCACAAGGACTCCAGATTTGCCCCCACTGACATCCATCACCTCCAGAGAACCAGGGACCACCGAGGGAGGGTCTGGTCAAGCTCAGGTACCCCAGGATCGCTTCTCCAGCTTGGGCATGGACCACCAGTCAATGCCGGGGACTGAGAACCATCGAGCCTGCTCTGAGGGGACATAGGCAGAAGGGGCGTCTGCCTACCAGAGTCCCCCTTCCCACAAGGACTCCAGATTTGCCCCCACTGACATCCATCATCTCCAGAGAACCAGGGACCACCGAGGTAGGGTCTGGTCAAGCTCAGGTACCCCAGGATCGCTTCTCATGCTTGGGCATGGACCACCAGCCAATGCCAGGGACTGAGAACCATCGAGCCTGCTCTGAGGGGACATAGGCAGAAGGGGCATCCGCCTACCAGAGTCCCCCTTCCCACAAGGACTCCAGATTTGCCCCCACTGACATCCATCACCTCCAGAGAACCAGGGACCACCGAGGGAGGGTCTGGTCAAGCTCAGGTACCCCATGATCACTTCTCATGCTTGGGCATGGACCACCAGCCAATGCCAGGGACTGAGAACCATCGAGCCTGCTCTGAGGGGACATAGGCAGAAGGGGCGTCCGCCTACCAGAGTCCCCCTTCCCACAAGGACTCCAGATTTGCCCCCACTGACATCCATCACCTCCAGAGAACCATGGACCACCGAGGGAGGGTCTGGTCAAGCTCAGGTACCCCATGATCACTTCTCATGCTTGGGCATGGACCACCAGCCAATGCCAGGGACTGAGAACCATCGAGCCTGCTCTGAGGGGACATAGGCAGAAGGGGCGTCCGCCTACCAGAGTCCCCCTTCCCATAAGGACTCCAGATTTGCCCCCACTGACATCCATCACCTCAAGAGAACCAGGGACCACCGAGGGAGGGTCTGGTCAAGCTCAGGTACCCCATGATCACTTCTCATGCTTGGGCATGGACCACCAGCCAATGCCAGGGACTGAGAACCATCGAGCCTGCTCTGAGGGGACATAGGCAGAAGGGGCGTCCACCTACCAGAGTCCCCCTTCCCATAAGGACTCCAGATTTGCCCCCACTGACATCCATCACCTCAAGAGAACCAGGGACCACCGAGGGAGGGTCTGGTCAAGCTCAGGTACCCCATGATCACTTCTCATGCTTGGGCATGGACCACCAGCCAATGCCAGGGACTGAGAACCATCGAGCCTGCTCTGAGGGGACATAGGCAGAAGGGGCGTCTGCCTACCAGAGTCCCCCTTCTCACAAAGACTCCAGATTTGCCCCCACTGACATCCATCACCTCAAGAGAACCAGGGACCACCGTGGGAGGGTCTGGTCAAGCTCAGGTACCCCAGGATCGCTTCTCCAGCTTGGGCATGGACCACCAGCCAATGCCAGGGACTGAGAACCATCGAGCCTGCTCTGAGGGGACATAGGCAGAAGGGGCGTCCGCCTACCAGAGCCCCCCTTCCCACAAGGACTCCAGATTTGCCCCCACTGACATCCATCACCTCCAGAGAACCAGGGACCACCGAGGGAGGGTCTGGTCAAGCTCAGGTACCCCAGGATCGCTTCTCCAGCTTGGGCATGGACCACCAGTCAATGCCGGGGACTGAGAACCATCGAGCCTGCTCTGAGGGGACATAGGCAGAAGGGGCGTCTGCCTACCAGAGTCCCCCTTCCCACAAGGACTCCAGATTTGCCCCCACTGACATCCATCATCTCCAGAGAACCAGGGACCACCGAGGTAGGGTCTGGTCAAGCTCAGGTACCCCAGGATCGCTTCTCATGCTTGGGCATGGACCACCAGCCAATGCCGGGGACTGAGAACCA